>NC_133433.1:33355923-34555923 GCF_011762505.2 Arvicanthis niloticus | reverse complement strand
TTGGGTCTTTTTAGGCCGGGATCTACTCTGGTGTCTTTTTATATGTAATTTTGAATTCAGCAATTAATTCTTAGGCGTTTATTTTGTCTGTAGTTACTTAAAGAACCAGGAACTATGGATTTGGGAGCTTGACACATTCATATAGTTAATGGATGCTGAAGTCCGTCAACGAAAGTTCCCTGGAGTTAGATCAAAGATCAGTCTTAATCTTCCATCTTTGTTCAACTCCTGATACTACCATTGGTTAGTGTAATGGTGTGGGCCAGTTAAATCTCTATTTCTCCTTGATCCATGAAGTTAATGGATCCATGCCCACTAGAATATCCTTTAACTAGCTAGCAGAAGATAGCACATGACCAGCTCTGGTCTATAGGACAGGAAACCTCAGACTGAAGGTCAGTCTGAGGGAGTGGTCCTCATAATGGGGTCACCCAGTTGCCTAAAGACATTAATAAGGTTCTGTATCTGTGATCTTTCAATACCCCTTAGGTGAGAGCTAGTACAAAGGAAAACAGATCTAGTTCCACCTTGACATATAAGACCCAGCATGCACCATAGAAGGATGGCATGTTTTATGATAACTTCATGGTCATAACTTTAGGGTCCCCATGGTGATAAGTCCACTTGCTGGAGAGTCACTGAAAGTTATGGCTTCTTAGGAGCTTTTATTGCCATACTACATAGCCATAGAAGATCTTTTCTTTATTGATAAAGTCACTTGAAAACTTACTCTGACCTCTCTCTCACATTAAAAAAAAAATACTACCATTTCACATCATTGCATCAATCAGCTCTTTTTCTCATCTTCGTTTTGCATTTAATGAAGTGAACTCTAAATGAAGACTTATGCTTTAGCTTCATATGAACTAGTTCAACTCACTGGCCTTTGTCAAAGTCTTTGTCAGAGGCTTTGCCAGGTCCTGAACTGGCATATCTCATCCCAAGAAATCATGTAGTAGCACTATGACACTGATATTTCCAATATTTTCTCTGTGCTATCAATAAAGACAATCAGCTTGAAAGAGAGGTCACACAGCCAGGGCCCAAAGAAACAGGGCTTGATTCTAGAACGTTATATTGCAGGACCCATGACTGTAATCATTACAAGGTATTTTACATTCTTAAACCTTTTCTCTTTTATTTTCTTAAGTTATTTTGTTTATTTTGTTATTTCTCTTATCCTTTGTCATTCTTTATATGATTCTTATTTAATAAACGAGTAGAAAGCCTGTTGTCCACTTTTTTGCCTTAATAAGTTTTTTTTTTTTTTTTTTTTTTTTGTTTTTCGAGACAGGGTTTCTCTGTGTAGCCCTGGCTGTCCTGGAGCTCACTCTGTAGACCAGGCTGGCCTCGAACTCAGAAATCCACCTGCCTCTGCCTCTCAAGTGCTGGGATTAAAGGCGTGTGCCACCACCACCTGGCAATAAGTATTTCTTAAACTAACCAAAATACTTGTGGAGTTCTGTGTTCCTTGATTATTTGATAGAAAGTATTTGTTACCTGTGGGATCGATGGAAAAGAATGCTTTCATAATGGCCATAGCTTCAATACTCTGGGGTGTGTGCAAGTAACAAAATGATTCTGAATCACATTCATCAGTTTATGTAAATATTCAAGTGTTAGATCTTTTAAAGCAGAAACATAGGAATATTTTATTTGGAAATATTTGTATTTATTGAGTATTTATCTCATTGATCTTCATGATGATTGGTTTTTGGGGGTGGGGAGTATCATCTTTTAACTAAATCTTTCAAATGCTCTCTCTGGGAAAGAGGACCTTCTCAGGTATAGTTTTTTAGTGGGTACATTGTCGGAGAGGCTCAGTACATAGGGATTCTGGAATAGACTATGACTTCTGTGGTTCTGAGCCCTATGCATGCAAAAAAATACCTTCTGGACAATGTCTTGAAAATAGTGATTGTGTATTTAAGATTCCTTTCATATCCTTTTCATGATGTGTGGACCAGACGTAATTCTTGGAAAGACAGAGACCTTATGGCTTCCATTGCCTTTCTCTTGCAGTGAATTTGTCTCATGGCTATTGGAAATTGGAGAGATTCACAGGCCTGAAGAAGGTGTTCACTTGGGACAAGCATTGTTAGACAATGGGATCATCCACCACGGTGATTATTTTATTAATTTACTTCTTCTATGTGTTCACAAATGGCCTATGTATGAGTTCCATATCTGTTTTATGTACAATTTTCAACATCATAGCATGGTTATTTCTTTCAATGCTTTCAATACCTAATTTGTAAAGAACAGTGTATAGAGTTTCCATTGCTTAAAATGCTCAGCTGCTGCACAGGCAAAAGCCAGAATACTAATAAGTACTAGATTGTGAAAGGAGAGATGCCTCGCTCTGACTGGAGTATGTGAGATTGCCTCATGGGGGCAGTGGCATTAGAGATGGACATTGAGGGGTGAATAGAACTTAAAACAGCAGAAGTGGTATCATTTCTGAGGAATTGAGAGCACTCAGTTACAGTAGTAAGAATTTTCATGGTGGCCACTTGAGGAACTATAATAGATTTCTGTACAGTGGGGCACTTGGTTTCTTCTCTAAGGTGGGCACCTAGCTAATCCAACATGCTATACTGTGCCCACCCTGTCCTTCTGCATCTTTCCATACTCAAAGCTAACCTTATGTAGGATCTTTACTCTTGCTTCTCTCATTTAACAGTTGTTTACAAGTTTCTCATAAAAGGCAGGAGACATTCCTATGTGCTAAAACTATAGTACTGTATTAAATAAAGTAACAACATTGTCTGCACTCAATGCTCATCCTTTCCGTGGTCTTCGACTTTTAGAAGCCCGTCTACTTTGACATTTTAATATATTTGATTTTTTTTGGAATTTAAATTTGTATGGACTTTTGGTTTACACAATTAGTGTGTGTGCATGCGCATGTGGTCTTTGTGCTGGCTGGAGGATAAGTTTCTGGAATTGATTCTCTCTGTTCACCATCTGTTTGGGGATTGAACTCAGGTCATCATGCTTGTGCAAAAGGTATTTTTACAAACTGAGCCATTTAACAGGCCCTAAAATTATTATTGTTTTATTGTCTAAAATTATAGTGTTATTTTGTTGTTTTTTGTTATTTACTACCTTATTGTCTCTCTTACCCTGCCTGGACTCTATTCAAAATACATGCAACTTTAGCACATGAACTTTTGTTATATACCATAGTATGTACTTTTCATGCTTAGCATGTTCAGGCACTCAATAAACACATGCTGACTGAGTAAGAGAATTACCATATTTTAAGCATATTTTATACTTGATTCATTAATAGTAAAATATCTAATAAAGCATGCTGAATGAATAAAAGAATTATTATATTTTGAGTATATTTTAGATTTGATTCATTAATAGCAAAACACCTGAAGCTTCATATACATGTATTTTGCACCAGGTAAGAGCTGTAATAGTTACCCTTTGCTGTGACCTGAACACCTAGCATAAGCAACGTAAAACAAAATTTTATTTTGGCTCATGGAATCAGATGTTCACATCATTTGACCCCATGCATTTGCATAAGATATTATGGTGGTGGTAACATGGAGCAGAGGACTACTGTTCATCTCACGGCCAGTCAGGAAGCAGGGGCAGGCAAGAAGTAGTCAGTGATTATAAACTCTTAAGAACCCACCTCCAGGTACCTGTTTCCTTGGGCTGTACCCTACCCTCCAAGTTTTTAGAACCTTCAAAAATAGTGCCACAATCTAGGGACCAAGAATTCAAACAAATCTGTGAGGAACAATCCATATTTAAAACACACAACAAGCTTAAGTGGAAATGTGATGTTAATATAGATAGTTTTAATTTTTCATATTCCCTAACTCAAGCTCATGTATATATTTTGTGATAAGACTATACATTACATTGTTATCTTTAATTTTTAAAGTATTTTAGCCAACATACAGTAATTGAATGTACTTATGGGGTGCAGTGTGATAATTTGAGTCATGTTTATAATATGTAATGATCAAATCAGGATAATTAGAATTTCTATGTCCTAAGACATTTATCATTTTTTGTCTTATCTTGGACTTAATTAGTGGCATAAAATTGTGGTAAAAGCCAGTTAACCTTCATAAATAACTTTTCTTTTTTCATTTAAGCTTATATGTCCAGAAATACTGCATTACTGTGGTAGTTTGAATACATTTGACCCCCATAAATTCATGTGTTTCAATACTTAGCCATAAGGAGTGGCACTATTAAAAGGTGTGGTCTTATTGGACAAGGTGTGGCCTTGTTAGAGGAAGTGTATCACTGTGTAGATGTACTTTAAGGTTTCCTATGTTCAGGCTCTACCCAGTGCAGAATATAGTCTCCTGTCTGCCTTTAGATCAAGATACAGTCTGCCTGTATGCTGCCATGTTTCCTACCATAATGATAATGGACTGAACCTCTGAAACTGTAAGCCAGCCCCAATTAAATGTTTGCCTTTCTGAGAGTTGCCTTGGTCATGGTATCTCTTCACAATAATGAAATGCTAAGATAATTACCTACAAAACAAAAAAGAGGTTTCTACTGCAATCAGGCCAGTATTGTATTGTATTGTATTGTATTGTATTGTATTGTATTGTATGCCATATCTTTCCAGGCCTGTCAATTCTTTTTCTCCCCCTGTAGGTATTTTCTTTATTTTTTTTCATTTTTTATTGGATATTTTATTTACACTTCAGATGCCATTCCCTTTCCCCATTTCCCCCCCCCCCCTTAGAAAACCCCTATCCCATGTCCCCTTTTCCTTTTTGCATTTATACACTTTTTAAAAAAATGTTAATCAAAGGCTTTATAAGTTTGGTAATGCTCAATCAGAGGTGTAACCCACTACCCAACCTAGATATATCATCTATCTCTGACTGGTGGAGATACGTGAACATCTGCCTCCCTGTCTCCCCTCCTCTTTCTCTCTCTTATCACCTAGCTTCTCCTCTCCTTATTCTCCTCCTCTCCTTACTCCTTCTCTTCCTCTCAGTACTCCTCCCACCTTAGCTCCTCCTACATATCTGCCTTCCTGTTAAAATAAAACTATTATCTCAAAATACAATTAGAGCATAATTATGCCAATTTGTACCAGTGAGGTACAAGATAGTCCTAATACCCAGTCCATCATTTTGTTGACTAACCAGAACCTCTGTCATCTATCCTAACTAAAACACTTAGTTCTGAACCTGGCTTTTTGCTTGGCTTTAGAATGAATGTCAGCTGAAAACCATTCACTCAAATCTTTTCTCTCAAGGTAAATAGCCAGGATTGGCTATGAGACTATAAGTTTTCAAACCTGTCAGAAATCCAGAATGACTGAGTTAACTATAATTGTGGGAAACACAAAGCATAGCTTCTAAAACTTAGCCAATTTATAGAGACATCTGAACACCTGGACACTCCCTCTACTTCAAAACATTGGAGCATCTGTTCTTCTGCCTTCTGGCCCAGGATCATCTGACAGACCTTAGTGTTGCAGAATTATTAAGGGCTGATTACTCTGTCTAGGCAGATATAATTGGTATCTTTTTCTGGACAGTAATTTGTCTGTAGATGGAAAGAGGCAATTCCTGTCTAGTCACCACAACTGGAGTAACTCCAAAGATGCTCAATTTCTTCTTAGAATTCAATACAGAAAGCTGTCAGGAGCAGACAAGTCTCTAATCAAAATGAACATTAATACAGAAATGTTTGTAACGTCAGTTCTGTGGACTTCTGACGTTTTGAAAACTAACTATCCATGTAAGGTAATCTGGACTGTTGTCTGTTAACTCCTCTCAGCTATTTCTAAATAAAACATAAAAAACACCCTAACAATAAACTCCAAGCCATGAATTTGCTGTAGTCTCTTTAACTCACAGGCTAACCATCTCAAATCTGTTAAAAAAGTTAAAAAAGGACTGGGTCTAAGCCTTGTATTCCTAAATGTGTTATACTGCTACAATGCCTATGAGAGTAACAATATTCATGTCACTTTTATATCAATAAGAAGCTCATACCAATGAAAACCTTAAAATTTGTAATCAAAGTAAATTGGTGCCATTTAAAAAAATATATCTTTATCTTGATAATAATTGTACAGATTTCTACCAATAGATTATGGCTATGTAATAAATCCTAGCTAATCCTCTCTATTCCTACAAAACCTCTACTTTTCCCTAGAAAGGCCTGTCAATTCTTGGAACTCATATTGTTCACAGTAGGCCAAATCCCAAAATGAATGGGAGAGTGGCTCCTGAAGTTCCACCACTTGCTAAGATGCCATTGACAGCCATTGGCTACATGGAGAGGGAGAGTAAATTTTCTCCAATGATTTGAGCCCTGAAAGGCTTACTTGTGCTTCAGTAGATGGTCCTATACCTGTGAACACACAGGTAGCACTAAGTGGACTCAGTAGGGTAAAATAAAATGACCATAACAACAAAGTTGTTCAGCAGGAAAATGGAGAGAACAAGATGAGGAAATAGGGTTGATTTGATCTAAATATATGCATGTTTGAAACTGTCAAAAAGTAAAAAAAAAATTAAAAGGATTGAGAAATAGAATAAAATGAACACAAAGCTGGGGAGCCTGTCAGTCCTGTTCAGTTTATCCCTGTCTGTAGGTACCACCTGAATCAGTAGCAGAGTCTCCTTTAACAGCGTTGTCATATTAATTATTTTTGTGTATTTGCATGCCTTGGCATGCATTTGGCAGTTGGATGACATCTTTCGGAAATCAGTTCTCACCCTCCACCTTTTGAGTTCCAGGGATTAAAATCAGGTTTTTAGCCTTGCTAGGAGGTACCTTTATCCACTGAGCTATCATTTTGGCCCAGTAATAAAGTCTTGGAATAAAACATTCAATGCATTTTTATTAAAATTAGTTTCAAATCTGAAATGCAAGAATTCATCAGATATTTAAGTTAGGGGAATTAAAAACTGTTTTGAATATTTATAGCCTTGTTAATTCTTCTTACTGAGAAACATAGCCCAAAGAGCTGCCAGAATTCTTCCTTTTTTACTGTTTGAATCCAGGGGCCTGGGCTTGTTATAGTGCAGGCAGGATTTGATCAACTATAAAGTCACATTTTGAATCTAGCAATTTTATAAAAAGAAATCTGTTTTTAAAATGTCTATAATTCTCAGAAACTGGGAGCGAGAAATCTTCTTATGCAATTTCATATTAAGAGAGTGATTCTATTTCAATGAAGAGATAGGAACTAGATGCTCTGGTTATTGAGTTTGTGCTTCCAGCTGCATTTTTATAAAAACAGAATTTCTAAAATAAAGTTAAATAAAAGAGAGCTAGAGAGCTAGAGAGAGAGAAAGAGAGAGAAAGAGGGAGAGAGAAAGAGATTGCTACTATTCACATTGCTTATATTATTGACCTAGTCTGAGGTAATACCTCACTTTCTTGTGGACTAGTAGGTTGGGATAACATATGCTTTCTTTATGAAATTATATTAATATTGCTCTTCTTTAACTAGTGGTCACAGTTGAAACACTCACATGAGATTTCAGAACTCTCATCTGGTACATCCTGCAGTGTGTTAAAATTCGTTGTATAAGCCTCTGAGGGCTGTTAATAAAGTTACTAAGGCCCTCAAGCTGGTTGTTAAACATAACTGTTATTAACATTGAAATTACATAACTAGGTATATAATGCACAGGATGAGGGGTTCATGAGACCTGGCATTTCCCTATTATTTCACATTTCCCCCTACCTCTGCTAAGGGGTTATGTGCAGTGAGAACCTTCTGTCCACTGTGCCGGCTCAGTTCAGTAAGTTTTAGTGGATGGTTTGAAGTTGGCCCATATAGGAGACTTCAAACCACACATGTTAGCAAACTTTGCATCAGTTGACCTTCTTCTGAATTTGCCCTAACCTCTGCTTTCTAGAAGTAATGATTACTGTGCATGCCATCTTCTGTCATAGTTATCTGAATGATTGCAGTGTGCATGTTTTCTCATAAGGTGATGACTGAATCCGTTTTCCTGCTGTAGACCGAGTGCAGACCTGAGCTGTTGCTGTTTGTTCAAGGCAACATGGAAGCTCCTCCTCAGATTGGCTCAAGGTTATGAAGATTTAATCCCAAAGTCGCTTACTGCTTAGCACAGGCTTTTGAGTAGATTAAACTCTCATTTGTTTTGGTGTGACAAGAGACATACATGCATGTGTTCAATTTTCTTGAAAAAAAAATCAAGATAATTTATTTCCATGACTATTATAAAGTATAATAATGAATATAGGTAGATGGGATAAAATAAATTACTGATTTTTAAAGCACTCCATTGTTGGGTTAATGTGTGTGCCCTGGACTAGTTGTTGGGTTGTTATGTGTCCCGAGTCTGTCTCACCATGGGGCTAGGGCCGAATCTTGGGACCCAGCTCCAGGAGTGTGGAAACACAGTCTGAGGTCCTGGGAGCTCTTCTGTTCTCAGGCTCTTGGGGCTCCAGGTGCTGCTGGGGGTGGAGCTGCAGAAAAGCTGAGAAAAAATGGGGGCGTAAGGGCTGGATTGATCCTCAGTTTAAGGGTGAGAAAGGGAGAGAAGCTCTGGTTGTGTCCCGTGGGGATGAGAGTCTCCTTTGGCTTGCTTGGGTTGGTGGTCTGCAGTGGCTGGGAACACAGAGAGGTCTTCTGTGGGAGATGAGACTTCAGCTCTGTAGGTGAAGACCTGCTCCACTGTTCCCCACGGCAGATCCTAAAGATTTTGGTTGATTATTTTATGTGTTAGAAGGAAGCTTTTTCCTCTAAGACAATTCCATTTTTCTATTTTTGCTTTTCTTATCGTCATTTTGGGAATCTCATCTAAAAACTCGATTACCACGATAGTGTCAAGAAGGTTTTCTCCATTTCATCTTTCTAGTGGTTTTGAAGTTTCAGGTCTTATATTTAAGGTTTTAATTTATTTTGATTTGGTTTATTGTATGTGGTGTCAGAAGGGGTTCCATTTTCATCCTTGGGCATGTGTATGTCAGCTTTTCTTATTACTGTTTATTAAAGAGACAATTTTCCTATAACCATTCCTGGCAACCATGGCAAAGGTTAATTAACTACATTTGCATGGGGTTATTTGGAGTTCTCTAGCATGTTCTAGTGGTTTTCTATGTCCGTTTTTGTGTTAGTACCACAAGGCTTTGATTACTACAGTCCTTGCAGTTTGTTTTGAAGTCATATTGTGTATGCTTCTAACTTTGTTCTTTGTATAACATTTTTTTGGCAATTTAAGGTCTTTTGTTGTTGTTGTTGTTCCAAAGAGATCCTAATGCTTTGTTTTGCTGTTTTTCTCTTGTTTTTATGAAACATGACATTAGAATTTTATTAGGGATTGTGTTTGATCTTTATATCACTTTGGATATACTGGACCTTTAAATAATAGTAATCTTTCCTATTAATGATCACAGAAAATCTTTCTCTTTATGTCTTCCTAAGAAAACTTTGCCAATGTTTTAGACTTTAGTACATAAGGCATTTGTTTCCTTGTTCAAATTCATTACCAAGTCGTATTTTTTAGTGCGATTATGAATGTAACTTTCTTAAGGTCTTTTTGGGTAGTTCATTTTCATCATTTGGAAGTGCTACTGATTTTTGTGTGTTGATTTTGTTCTCGGATGCCGACTTGTATCATTACTAAAGCAAGCCATTTATGATTTTTAAAGGTTTTTTGTCTGTAAAAACATAGAGTTTTTTTCTCTTTCCCAATTGGATGTCTTTATTTCTATTCCTGTTGCAGTCTCATGAGGAATACAGGTATTATAAAATGCAACAAGTTTGCTCCTTGGGCAGTTGAAAGCCAAGACATAGGATCAGGAGCCACAATAAAAAATGGTGTTTCTTGTAACAAATAAACAGAGTAGTGGGACATGGTTCGAACCCAAGGTCCCTGTCTGAAAAAAGACAGAATAATGCTGTTACTGTCCTCAGTAACCTGATTAATTTTTATACACGGAAGCATCCTCGTTACAGATGGAGGCTGGTGGATTCCTAAACATGGTCATGTAATCAAGGTCATCCTTCTTTAAATGTCACATGGTTTTTTAAATGGCCAATGGGAATACTCCACAGTAAAGAATTTAGCATTGTAATAAGATTGTAAGTAGGTCTGTCTCCAAGAAAAGGTCATCTGTTTCACCCTCAGGAGCTTTGACACAGGACTAAAGGTTATCTCAAGAGGCAGTGGTTTCCTCTCTTCCTGTTAAGCAGCTGACAGGAGTGTTGGAAAGGAAGATTAAAATACAAAATTTCAAGGAAATGAATAGGCCTAGACAACAGTATATTAAGTAAGGCAACCCAGGCTCAGGAAGAAAATACCACGCATTACCTGTTATGTGTCCATTCTGGCCTCTGCCAAATGTATGTGACCTGCTGGAAGTAAGTCTCAGGAAGCTAAAAGAGAAGCTTTAAGGGAGGACCATAGTGAAGACAAGAGAACAGAATTCAAGGGGAGCAAGGGACAGGTGGGTAGAGCAGCAGGGGACCTGAGGGGGTGTGGGGAAGTCAACCGAAAAGGGTTCGAGTATATGTGAAGACCCCAGAAGGAAACCTGTAACTATGAAAACTAATTTAAAAACAGGGAAAGAAGTGGCAAGCATGATTTTCTACATTTTGGCCTCATGGGGGAAGCTTTTAGATGTTACCTTCTGAGTGTAATGTCAGTTCTCACCTCACACGTAGTCCTTTCCCTGTTGAGGTATAGCCCTTCCATATTAAATCTACTCAGAGAGTTTACCATGAAATAGTGCTACATTCTGTTAAATGCCTTATCTTTTGCTCATCTTATTTGTAGTTGTTAACAGTTTCATTATATTAACTTGATTTGTCCCCAAAGACAAATCTTACGTGATTATGGCTTATATTTCTCTTTGTATCCTGTTGAATTTGTTTCTGTCAACACAAAAGGAAAAAATTCCTTACAACTGTTCAAAGTTGGTAAGAGTTTATTTTAGACCTAAATATGAGTAAGCATAGCCTGGCGTGGTCTCCCCAAACACTATGTTCTGACGAGGTATCAATTTAATGAAATGTTTATAGTGCCATAGAAGAAAGTCATAAAATAACACACTTGCACACACATTGGTGGTGACATTGGATAGGTAGGTAATGGCGAACATTAGGCCATATGCTAGCTGATCCTACTTTTGTTTAACCCATTGATTGAGGAGATCAGGAGTCAGTCTGTTTATACATTCCAAGAGGATTTTATCAGTTTGTCAAAGGATGTTTGGTCCCATGCAGAGGTATGCAAGAAATTGCCATTAAGCTGAAGTAGCTCAGGATAACTTGTAATTAGGTTCTGGGTTTGCAACATTCCAACCTCCCCAGGTCACTGATTCAGTCTGCCTTTGCAGGCACTGCTTCCTTCCAGGAGCCCTTGTCACAGTTTTATAGCATTTTGTTGAGGTGGTTTTTTTTTTTTTTTTTTTTTTTTTTTTTTTTTTTTTTTTTTTTTTTTTTTTTTGCAGCTGTTTGTTAGTGATATTTGACTGTGATTTTATTTCATTATAATATTCATATCTGGCTTCATAAACTGAGTTTGGAACTAGTCTTTTTCTTCATTTTTTTTGGTAGAGTTTGGGAAAGATTGCATTAATTCTTTAGACATTTGTTAGTCTTTACCACAGAAACCATCATTTCTGCTGATAAGAGTTTTGAGAAATGAAAATTGTATCCTGTGGATGACACTGAAGACTAACCATTCTTAAGAAATAAAAAAAAAAAGAAACAAGTAACATGTAAAAAATAGTGCTAATCAGTGTAAGAACTCTTAAAATTTTGGAATCTGTTACATATTGAAAGTATTCAGTCATCTCTTGCGGTCTGGATACAAGATACATGGATTAGTGTATGTGTGGTCTTGGGCCCATCACGATATGATAAAATAGTTACAAGCAAATATGCATGTCTAGGGCTGAGGATAAAAACACATAAAATAAAACAAACCAAGCAAAATAAAAACCCGTAGATATGATGCTTACTATCTAAGTATCTATCTACAAATTTTAAATTAAAATGTGTTCTATTTTGTGAGGCAAGGTTTTGCTCTATAACCCATGTTGATGTGGTGCTTACTTTTTAGCCTAGGCTGGCCTCAAAATCACTAGGTAGGTTAGGCTGGTCTTGGGCTCAGCCATCCCCCTGCCTCAGCCTCCCAGTTCTAGGATCATAGGCATGCACTATGTTACCAGGCTGGGTGTTTGCTCTTTGATGTTTAGTTCAGCCATGGGGAACTGTCAAGAAATGGGAAGCATGACTTTGCATTTCCTAAGTGTCAGTACACAGTCAATTTCTGCTTATATACGTGTGTATATCATGCTAACTGAATATTATTAATCTCAGTCAAGTCTTCAGATCATATGGGAAGTTTCCTTGTATTAAAGAACAAAACCTTACAAATTTTACTGTTGAAAATATTGGATTGACATTTGTTGGAAAATCAGAAGCTCTTCCTAAATTGTGAATAAACTTAATCAGATTGCCAGTATTTTACTGTAACATTTTTATGTTCTTAGTTACTGATAAGCACCAGTTCAAGCCAGAACAAATGCTATACCGGTTCCGATATGACGACGGTACATTTTACCCGAGGAGTGAGATGCAGGACGTGATTTCTAAGGTAATAGCATCTTCAGCCAGTTCCATAACAGGATTCCCGTGGCCGTACTTGGGGAAGATGAAAAGCTACTGAGAGATTCAAAAAAGTCTTCTAATATATGAAACTCCTAAAATACCTTATATAAGTTTTTGTCTTATTAAGATGTCTTATTAAGAAATTCCAGTGTTAGATCATTTTAATTCTTTCACGTGGAACAAACTCTGGCCAAAACATTTGTATGAATTTTAAAACCAGAAGTGTAAGTACAAATACAATACTCTTTTTTATTGCATCCTTGCAAATTTTATACTGAAATATAACTCGATTCTAAATATTCTAGATTTATTCTAGATTTATTGCTGTATGAACTTTCTGTTTGAAGTGTATGTTATAATTAGGAAATATTTTAGGTGGTCTTTTATATATGTCTTACACGTATGACAGATTCACAGCAGCACACGCCCTCCTTGTTCTTCAGCGGCTTAACTCCTATATTTATTCCGTATTTCAATATTTAGATAGAATCTTGCTAAGATTGCATAATGACTGAAGAAGACGGTAAAAGAGTTGATTTACTACTCTGAACACTCAGTATCACGTCTCTTGAGTGATCCTATTCATTTCTGACCTGCTTTTGTTTCACACAGGGTGTAAGACTCTACTGTCGTCTTCATAGTCTGTTCACTCCAGTGGTTAGGTGAGTCGGCTTCTTAGGGGGTCATAAATGGAGATGCTTGTGTTTCATCTTGGAACTTGAGTCATTCCATTTTAAGTAGTTGTTTATGTCAAATAATCCTACAGTTTTGTGGCACTATATACTCAGTGTCTCTTGACTTTGTTAGGCTTTCAAAACTTCTTTTATTTTTATCTCATACCACATTCTTCAGCTGAAAATGAAATAATCCAGATTCTCTTAGTATTTAATAAATGAGAGTTGAATGTTTTGGAAATGATTCAGAAATTCTGTTAGTTCTAATTGTTTATAATTAGGAATATTTTTAGATCATATATTTAGGATTTTATGTAATTGAACATTAGATGTATATTTTATATTTTTGATAGGCTTTTACTCTCAAAAGGTCATTTTTATTGTAATATTAAGAATTATTTTATACTCAATACACATAATTTTGGAGTTTATTAACTTACTCATTTTTAAAACAAATGCATGGTCCATTTTTGAAGTGAATAAATGTAAATGTATGTTTTAGTAATGGCTATAAAATCTAAGTGTTTGTAAGCAGACTTTTATTTTACATATGTGATATCATTCTAACATGCTGCATAGATAGATAGGCAGAATGAAGACTGATAGATAGTTGATAAATAGATAGATAATTGATAGGTAGATAAATGATTGATAGAGGATGGCCAAGTAGATACATGGATTCATAGATGAGATAAATAGAAGATAGATACTTTTTCCAGGAGTTGCTGTGTCTGAATATTGAAATTCTCTTTTACACCATATAAAGATTGTGAGTAGCTTCTTCAGAAGAATTGAATGTCTTCCTACCTAGTTTTCTTGAATAAATGTCTACTTTAGCAGCAGGCTTCACAGTGTAAAGTTGGGAAAGAATTATAAGAAAGTGTGACTTTATAATGCACTGCTGCTGTAAATCCCTTTTATATGTTTTGAATAAATTAATATTAAATACTTAGCAAGGATGTTTGTTCTTTTCTGCTAATTAAATAGAAAAGAATAATAGCCAACTCTTCATGTCACCTGTATGTATATAAATATGTGCATGAAAATATGTTTAAAATACATTTTAAAAATTATCTTTATTATTATTATTATTATTATTATTATTATTATTATTGCTGTATGAGATTTTATATCAAGAAAGTTACAGTCCTTAGGAACCAATAGGAAGGAATTATTTCTTGGCTAGAAATGACCATTATTTATGTGTTGTATGAGAAAATATATGGAATTAAAACATAAAAAAGATGTACTGTATACTAGTTACTCATTAATATGTATGAATTTAATTTATGGAGAAAAATTTCTTGCTGATAGGAACCAGACACCCACATCTGGCCCATGACTAGCTCATTCTTTCCTGATGATGCTTCTGGAAATCAAGGTGAAAGGTGATAGCTTTTAGGAAGTTGACAGTCGACTCAAAAGAAAGGAAGATGAATTTGATTCCTGAGGAAAGCAGTTCACCTACTGAAGGCCAGAAGTTTCAATCACACTTCAGAGAGCTTTATGTGCATGTGGATAGAGGATATGGAGATCAATAGTAAATTACTGACAGAGGCTAAAGGACAGGACATAGAGGCAGGATTTGTTAGTCACCTCGAGCTATTAGCAGCTTGCACCTTTGCTTGTTTGTTTGACATTTTGCAAGGACTGTCATTTTACTCATTCTCTCTTATCTGGACCTACAAAATGGAATCAATTGTATATTCTGCCTTAGTGCACAGGACTGGTTATGACAGTCAGTTTTTCAATGAACTTTGAATGATTTCTCAGGCCAGGAAAGTCTACTGAGCAGAAAAGAGGTTGCTGAGAGAGCCAGTCAATGCCCCAATTCCCAGGTGTGTGTGCACGTGTGTATGTGTGTGTGTGTGTGTGTGTGTGTGTGTGTGTGTGTGTAGCTTCATTGTTCCATGCTTTGCTTAGACAGATTATGCAGTCTTTTTGTACCTTCTTTGGGCCAGCAAGCTTTACAGAGATCCTGTGAATAAGTACATGTACATCCCCTCTCTTCTTGGAGAATATAGAGACAAGAATATTCTTACTCTATTCTCCACACTTTGAGGATAGTTTTAGTAGCCATGACTTAGGGGTAGAAATTTTATTTTGTTATTCATCTAAAGATGCCATTTTTCTAGCTGGATCACCATCACATTTAATAGAAGAATAATCTTTTGTGTAAAAACATGTGAAAGAAAAAATGCTCTATTGTAGTATTTTGACGGGTCAGACCTCTCTTTGTATATTGATAGATCTTTGTATGATACATTCTTTGTTTATTTCTCTTATTTATACATACACTGGCTGGCTGAAAGCTCACTGGTAGATTTTTCTCTGCACACTGATACTGAATGGAAGGACTTGACTGGGCTTACTTAGTCTCTTATTTAACACCTGTGTTTTCTTTTTTCTTTTTCTTTTTTTTTTTTTTTTTTAATAGGGATAAAGATTACCATTTAAGAACTTACAAATCTGTCGTCATGGCGAACAAATTGATAGACTGGTTAATTGCACAGGTAAGGAGGCCGACAGATGTCACCCAGCTTCCTTCATTCTTAAAAAACAAGCAAACTAACAAAAACAAATAAAACCAACCATCAAACATAATTTGATTATCAGTGAAGATTAGTTATGTTGCATGCTTTTTCTATTAATTTGTTTTAAACTATCTGTTTATTACTCCTCACAAATGATTCTACTCTCCCATCTCATTTTCTCTGATACTGGCTGGGCGTGTATAATACAAGCTGTATTGTCTGTGAAGTGCAGATGGTATACTCACTGTTGCTCAGATTATTTGGATCTTAATGCTGATAGCTGGGGTTGAGAAAATTTATTCTTATAAGTAAAAAAAATGCTTATAAGTAAAACAAATTCACATGTATAACATATCACAATAGCTTTTCAAATAAAGATTATGTAGTTATTTTCTTGATAGGTCAACTAAGAAATGCTTGGATATATTCTGCTGACTAAACTCAAGACACTATGAAAATGTGATATACACTTGAACTGAACTTGCTGCCTGGGGCAGGGGGTTGCTTGGTTGAAATGCATTTTTTAAAATATTTATTTATTTATTTATTTATTTATTTATTTATTTATTTAATGTATATGAGTACACCATTGCTTTCTTCAGAAATACCAGAAGAGGGTATTGGATCCTATTACAGATGGTTGTGAACCACCATGTGGTTGCTGGGAATTGAACTCAGGACCTCTGGAAGAACAGTCAGTGCTCTTAAACGCTGAGCCATCTCTCCAGCCCGAAATGCAATTGTTATATGTAAATATTTAAGTCAATTTCATAAGCAGCCTCACTCTTTTGTTTGAATTAAAATATTCTTGTTTCTTTTCTGAATATGTAATAAAATATTAAATATTAAATTTATTAAATATTTAAATTGAATATATGGGTTTAAATATAAAAAATGAAATGAATCAACATTTTCAGTTAGATATCTAATTTAATATGTATAATAATATATAAACAGGGTATATATGTGTACATATACATATATACAGTTTGAGATTTCTTTGTTTAGTGTTGATTTCTAAACTCTTCAGTGTTACCTGTTTTT
The DNA here is from genome assembly GCF_011762505.2 of Arvicanthis niloticus. Taxonomy (NCBI): domain Eukaryota; kingdom Metazoa; phylum Chordata; class Mammalia; order Rodentia; family Muridae; genus Arvicanthis; species Arvicanthis niloticus. The sequence goes on along the minus strand of NC_133433.1, from coordinate 34,539,061 downwards.
GTATTTCATTGAGTATAAACTTTTACAGTGAGAAGTTACTGTCTTAGAGGAATCAAAGTGAGTTTGAGAGGACCCTGAATTACATGTCCAGTAGCTTTCTAGTATGATAGCTTCTAATACTTTAATACTGTTGGTCATGTGTGCAGCTGGCCTGGTTCTTTGTTCAGTAAGAGACTTTTTCACAGAATTCATGCTGCTCTAGAAATACCATGAGCCCATATGATATGTGGTAATTGGGGGAAGACTGAGGAAATGGGTTTGAAGCAAAATGTGATGCCAAATCAACCTTTAAATTCTAAAGCAAAAAGGCAGTTATTAACTTTAGGGGAGACAGTTCTTGTATTTTTTAACATTTAAGTAAAATAGGATAACTCTGTTATCCTATTTTATCTGAAACATGATGAAACAAAGTATTTGTTACTTAATTGTCTGAAACTCCCAGGAGGTTGTCTCAAGCAACCAGCATTTGCTGCCAGCTCTGCTAAAACTGAGACAAGCTTGGACATGTAACTCCCTTTCTAGAGTGCAGTGTTTTCAGCTGATCACCTGGTCGTAGAATAGCCATTCATGGCTTCCTACATCGGTCCCTGCAGCTTCATAATTCTCATATTGGTAAATGAGTATGTTTAAGGCAGACTTTCTAGCTCTTAATGCTGAGCTTCAAGATCATGGGCTGCCTTGGGAGCGACATAGTAACGGGATGGTAAGGGGGAATCTGAAGTGCTGAATTTAGGAGAAGAGACAAAGTAAGGCTCCCTTTATACCCAGACTTGAATACGACTTAACCGTACACTAATTCGTACTCACTGGATTTGGACAGCATGGTTAAACAGTTAGAGTTAGCTACAGTGCATCAGTCCTTAGGCTGCTGTGAGTTACCTCTGGATACTGTAGATGTCTGTGATATGTGAGTGATACCATCTTAGAAAATGCAATGACTTTGTTCTGTTCTGAATACATTCTCACTTGCTAGACTGATGCTTTTATTATAATGGTTTATTGCCTTATTCCACAGAGATAACTCCTTACTGGATAAGTATGTTGATGTATTACTAAATCATCTTGGGATTTGTTTATGTGTAATGTGCAGGAAACATTTATATTTTTTAATTAGACAAGTTCTTGTTTTATCCCATCTGAGCATTTTTTTTTTTTTGCACTTTCTTCAGTGCTACCCAGATCTAAGTAGACCCAAATGGACTTTTAAAAGATGTAGGATCAATACAGTATCTCTGATTATACTTATACACCTTTTTATTTAATGAAATATTAGTCTGGTAGATATAACATTTAAATAATCAAATCAGCTAAAGCTTTCACCCTAACCCTTTAAATAGCTACTGAAATAAAACATCAGGACACATGCAGGTGGGTTCTTACCTTTGAGAAGTTGGTACTCATTTGAGCTCATTTTTAATCTTCTGTAAAATTCTTCTTCAGCATCATTTTCCACAGAGGTCCTCATGGTTCCTCCAGCTAGGCTCAGGGTCTTTTTCTGTACACTAGAGAATCAGGCTGATTAAGCTTCCTAACCAAATTAGATAATGATACTTAACTAGGTACTACTTTTTAAGTAATCAAATCTTTCACAAGATCCAAATTACTGGAAGGAAAGAAAATGGCTTTTGTTTGAGAGTTTTAATGTGTTGTATTTTTAACTTGATGTGATATTTAGAAATGAACAAATGTATATTTTCAAATGAATTCATAAAATTATCAAATACCTGGATTGCTGAAGATATGATGCATATCTGCAGGTACATAGTCAGTTTGCTTTGGTGGATAACAGAATTACAGTTGTCACAACTGAAGGTACAGTTTATCTTGGTGTTTTATAGATGGGAAAAAGAGATTGTATGTATTGGCATTACATTACTGAAGGTGATCATGACACTGATTGAATTTAGGCAGTTGTAGGAAACTGAACTAACTAAAGAAAAGAGATAAGTCTGAAACTGGAAAGTGATGCTGGAGTTGAGAAAAACCAAGACTGAAAGATCTTGAAAGCCCAAGGGGATACTTTCATCTTGGTTATTAAGAAGCCTCTCTAACTTTAGAACATAGCATTCCTGTGTGGTACAGCTGAGTTCTGCAATAGCTGATGTTGGACTGACTCCAGAAAAAAAAGATGTTAATTTAGATAATGGAACAGGAGACACCAAAAAGTAGAAATAAAATTAAAATGAGAGTAGATTTGGTAAAGTACTTATGTGCTAAGGAAAGAACTAGAGACATGATGTAATGTGTGGGAGATATTTCTTAAACTATAATTCAGGCTCAATAAACCCTCCATTTGTCAATCACCATGCAATGATTTTTTTTCTGGTTAACAGGGCGATTGCCGTACCAGGGAAGAGGCAATGATATTTGCTGTTGGGCTCTGTGACAATGGATTTATGCATCACGGTAGGAACTCTTACCCTCAGATTTCACACATGGATCTCATTGTTTTGGTTCCTCTTGGGACTTTGGGAGTGTCTCAGTGATCCACTAAGGTCAAGATAACCTGTCTGGCTCTTGCCATAGGTCTCAGATGAGTCTCAACATTTGCAACTGGTTTCACGACTAGTGCCATTTCTGTGGCACATTGCTGTTATCTACCAGTTTTTCTACGTTTTCTCTCTCTCTCTTTTTTGTTGTTGTTGTTGTTGACTTCAAAAGAGCCATGACATGACTTAGAAGTTTTATTTCTTTTTAAAAATCTTATATATCTTTTTGAATTTATTTTATATGAACGCTCATGATCTTGCCTGAATGTGTCTAGCGGAATGATTAGATAACAGCATGTATGCTTAGTATTTATTGTTCATTTTACGTAATCGTACTCAAAATCATCTTATAGAACTAAATCTTTGGAAATAAATTTTTTAGTCTATTACAATTTTTTTCTGCTTGATACCTTCAAAAATCAGTAAACAGTAGCATTTTATTTTTATTTTTCAAATATTTATCAAAATAATGAGAGTTCCTCATCTATCTATGTAATCTTACACGGTGCATGCAAGCAGTCTCTTTTTAGTTACAAATGCAATGTGTTTTTCAACATCTGGTTGATAGCACTTCATTCATCAACTACTTTCAGAAGGTTATCAATACCTGTATGAAAAAGGAACACCAGTTACAGCCCTTTGGGAGGTATCCTTTCTCATCACATGCTTGTAAGAGAATTCTGACTCATGTCCTTATGTCTAGATTACCAGAAGTGTTAAGATAAAGAAACATTAGTCCATGGAGAGCAAACTACTGATGGAAGAAATTATAATATTTTAAGAAATTAGAATTATAAAATCCAATGGACACCCGTCAATTATTTTTCTCTTTAACCCAAAGCAACAGACAATCATTTACATAAGCATTTATTGCAAAATATTACGTGACAGCAAAAGTTCAGCTGAAAATGAAAACAGTCCCCAGCCTGAATTTCTTGGTGCTTCTCTTGCCTGTTACGGGCCAATTGCTTCGAGGAGATATCACGTGATCTTCCGGAAGACAATTAGATCATGGAGGCAAAACTTAACTGAGCCCAAAGTGGTTTTCCTTTCTGTTGTTCACTGTGGCTCGTGTTACTGTTTATTGTATGGTGGGCAGCTTCATTTGTCACCATGTTACCAGATGCTCTTCTGTCCAAAGATCACCCATGCACCATCTGCTCCACATTATTTGCTGGAACTCTGTCAAAACGATGAAATAGAATGTCCTCTTGGGTTGTTTGACATATGCCAAGCTGTTCACACACAGCACTTCGTTGTAGCGAAGGCAGGAGGAAGAGTTCTTTGACCTTCATTTTGCAGACGAGAAAACTAATATGCAGAGACTTCAGGTAATTCTAATTTCCACACTCAGAATTGACTCATCACACAGTTACGTGCCCTGGGACCACAGCCATTCCATTACCGAGGGTCACCTTGTCCCCACAAGACACTACAAGGTACTAATGACAAGAAATGAGAAATACAGATTTCTCTTCTCAAGCATATTGGTGGCCTTCAAGATCATATTCAAAATACATTCTTATTATCTGTATTTACCTGCAATGTAAACAAAGCTAACAAAACATATACCAACATACACTGCATGTTACCAGTTTATACTAGGGCTCTTAGGGAGATATTTAAACATGTTAATTTAACATTTGGATAAAAGAGATGAAGTTGACCTTTGCAGAAATAAGATTATTTGGGAATGTAGCTGTGAAATACAGAAGACCTAGCAACTCATGGAAACTAAAATCACATTTTACCCAGAGGACATATTCTAATTTGAAGTGTTGGACCAACTGTGACCACTCAGCAGGAGTTGCTCACATAAAAAGCTACTATGTGTATTAGTTAAGGTTCTCTAGAGTCACAGAACTTATGGAATGTCTCTCCATATTAAGGGATATTATTGGAATGACTTATAGCCTGCAGTCCAACTAACTCAACAATGGGCACCCCTGAATGGGAAATTCAGTCCCAGGAGGCTAGTTGTTCCAGCTAGTACTCTGTATAAACTGAAATCCTGAAGAAGCAGGTTCCAAAACACTGTACTGGCAAGCAGGCAAGGAAGAAGAAATCCTTCCTTCTTCCATTGTCCATATGTAAGCAGAAGGTATGGCCCAGATACCACATGTGGACCTAAGGTGTTCTTTACTTGCTCTGTCCCAGGCTGACCTTGAACTCAGAGATCTGCTTGCCTCTGTCTCCTGGATCTGGATCAAAAGCCTGTGTTTTCCAGCTTCAAGATCTGGATCACTAGTGTGCCCTCCATATCTGATTGTAGTTCATTCCAGACATAGTTAAGTTGACAACAGAGAATCGCTATCACACTATCCAACCCAGTTGAATTTTCCCACAAAGATGCAGAGCATTAAGCAGGCTTATTTTTTGAATGTAGAAAATGCCCTATGTTTTTATCTTGAGTGTGCATGAGATTTAGGAGTTGTCTGAGTTAGGGTTTTACTGCTGTAAATAGACACCATGACCAAGGCAACTCTTATAAGGATGGCATTTAATTGGGGCTGGCTTACAGGTTCAGAGGATCAGTCTGTTATCATCAAGGCGAGAACATGTTGGCATCCAGGCAGTCATGGTGCCAGAGGAGCTGAGAGTTGTATATCTTCATCTGAAGGCTGCTAGCAGAATACTCTCTTCCAGGCAGCTAGGATGAGGATCTTAAATTCCACACCCACTGTGACACACTTACTCCAACAAGGCCACATCTATTCTAACAGGGCCACATCTTCTAATAGTGCCACTCTCTGGACCAAGGATATACAAACCATCACAAGAGTTATTGTATTTTCTTCCTTAAATTTTGATTTGCATTTGGACAATGGAAGGTTAAAAAATTCAACATTGAAAAAATGCTACTCATTTTAAAATGGAAAATCCAGCAGTTAACAATAATTTACAGTAAAGGTAGGCATAGGTCATTGAAGGAATCTGAGGTGTGTCTGTGGGAGACCTTGTTCTAGGAATCCAAAACTGAGCTCATGGTTGACAAGAATTTCCTGAGTGTGTATTGGTGTGGAAAAGAAGCTTGGGATTTGAGTTTACTGAAGTTATTTGAATCTCTCCATTTCTTTAGTCCTAGAAAAAAGTGAATTCAAAGACGAGCCTCTGCTTTTCCGCTTTTTTGCTGATGAGGAAATGGAAGGATCAAATATGAAACACAGGCTTATGAAACATGACTTGAAGGTTGTAGAGAATGTCATAGCTAAGTCACTGTTGGTAAGCTGCTGTCACCTTATGTTTCCTTCTGCTGTAGTGATTAGCACAAGAACACAGTAACATGTTGATGTTTTCAATGCATTTCATTGTAAAGTCCTCCTCGTTCTTTATCAATAATATTAGAATTTTACATTTCAGATTAAATCTAACGAAGGCAGCTATGGATTTGGGCTGGAAGACAAAAACAAAGTTCCAATAATAAAGTTAGTGGAAAAGGGGTCAAATGCTGAGGTAATGTAAATTAGCATTTTTGGTAAAGTTTGTCATTATGCAATATGGTATCAAATTGAAATTAATAGCTATGTGTTTATTGAAGATACTATCTCTGAACAGTTATATACTGAGGTTCTGTTGTAGTGCTGGGTGTGTAGCAGCTGGGAATGTTTCTTAGTGATGATTGGGGATGGGAGGAGCTAGTATTTCAGAGATCTACAGCTCCAAATCAAAGAGTTCCCAAGTGATGCGTTTTGTGTCTACAGGATTGTCCCAATCATGCAATGCATCCTAGAATTTTTTGGAAACTGTGTAGGGTGTAATTGTTGTTCTAGGTCTACCAGATGGCTCTTCTGTTCAACTAAAGGCAATATCTTCTATCTCCTGCTTCTGTTGTCTTTTCTATAAATGTAATTTCCATCATTAAAGCAAATACTTGGACTTTCTCATTGAATTAATTCTAATTGGCACCTTTTCACATCACTATGTTTTTAAACAGTAGACTCCTCTGATCATTGACTCCTTCATTGAAAAATATTCATTCAATACCAGTTATATATTAGGTAGCACTCTAGATTCTAGGATTATAGACATGTAAAAAGCAGATAATGTTCTCTGTTCTGAGCTGGGAATTTGGATGATTTTCCTGTATACACATAAAAAACTGAGTTTGATAATACAAAACAAAAATGTTGTGTTGTATTACATGTGGTGTGTAGGCTTGTAATCCTATGTTTGGGAGGTAGAAATAGGTGAATTCCTGCAGTTACAGGCCAGTTATCCTAGGCTGCTTGGTGATTACCAAGCCAATGAAAGACCAATCTTGAGAAATGAGATGACAAGGTAGGTATCATTTGAGCAACAACAACCAAGGGTTGCCCTTTGACTGCCACATGTATGCACATACATGTACACGTAACACACACACACACACACACACACACACACACACACACACACACACGAACTCTGTTCTGTCTCTTTGTCTCTCTGTATCTGTCTTTATCTTTGTCTCTCCTTCCCTCCATCTTCTTCCCTTTCTCCCTGTTCTTGTCCTCTCTGCTTCCCTCCCTCCTTTCTTCTCCTTCCTTGTTGAGCTTCCCAATGCTGTATCACAGTGATACAGGATTTAAAGACTATCCTGCTACCTAACTTGAAAAGTATATAACCTTAAGAAAACACCTCAGTATTCAGGTCTTTCATAAAAATGTAAGAACTGCAATAGTAGAACAGAATAGTAGAATAGTATAATTTTGAATCGATATAGCAAGGTCAGTGGTACTCTGTGTAAACTAATTGTAAAGGTCTTTTATTTCACCCTAAAACAAAAGTTTGCAAAATAGAGCTTTCTATCAAGCACTCCAAGTGCAAATATATTACCTTTGGTCCATTTGTATTTTGTATGTGTATCTCACCATCAAATGACCATGGTTAATAATTCTATAGGAGAGGATGCTTCTCCCAGACACTTTTAGAGGCTGCTCTTAAGGTAGAGCATCATCTTACTTTGCCATAGATAAAAGACTGTCTCATTAAGTAAATGCAATTCAAGACAGAGGACAGTCTTGCTGGTTAGCACATCTGGAGTACTGTAGGGGTAATGTCATCCTTGTCCTCTTTCAATATGTTGCATTAGGTAAGGCCTGCAATTGTTGGGCTGTACTTGTATAGGTTCCTGGACAGTCCTTCCATTCCTTTGTACTAGGCACACTCATGTGGATGGAGGCTCGAGATACAAATTGGTTGTTGTCGATAAGTTTATATATTCATGCAATGAAAATTTCTGAATTAAATACATAAATTTATATATAATATATAAACAGAATATATAAATACAAATATTTGTATCATATATAAAATATATATCTGGAGAAACATAGATAGATCTCTATCTATCTATCTATCTATCTATCTATCTATCTATCTATCGATAGGTATACCTCATCTATCTATCTATCTATCTATCTATCTATCTATCTATTGTCTATCTATCTATTTAGCTCTCTATCTACCATCTATCTATTATATATCTATCTTAGTTTGTAAGTTAAAGGACAAGTTTTTTTTTAATTTTTTTTAAATTAAATGCTTTGTTGCCACAACAAGAGAGAGCCAAGATGCATACAGTATTAAGGAAAAACCCACATAGGGTTGGGGGAGGGATGCTTTCAACAAGACTCTGCATTCTTATTTATAATAATGCTCTACATTATTATAACTCTTACTCCATCCATAGTTCTTTTATATAAATTTGTATAATGCTGTTGTAGATGTGTTCTCATGTCCAAATCTGTACATGCTGAGCCTTCTCTGATTTGGTTTTGTGAAAAACTATTCATTAAATTATTATTCTTGCTTCTTCCTCCTTAGATGGCTGGCATGGAAGTTGGAAAGAAGATTTTTGCTATTAATGGTGACCTGGTTTTTCTGAGACCTTTTCCTGAAGTTGACTGCTTCCTGAAATCATGCTTAAATAGCAGAAAGCCACTGAGAGTCCTCGTGAGCACAAAGCCAAGGGAGTAAGTGACACAGCAGAACAGGGATGCGCAGAGTAGCAACGCTAACTTCAGGTTGTTATTTATCACTGAGCTCCCATGGCATACAAAATGTATACCTCTCCAGCATGGTGGGAACAGATCACTAGATGAGAGAGAATTGATTATTGTGAAAGGTTCTCACTCCTGAATTAAATGGTGTTGGTAGCAATAACACTTTTCTTTTAGTGTCCAAACTTTGCTATTCTGGGTGATGGTGAGTTTGATTGAGTGAACACTAATTTAATAGAATACCTGAAAGTCAAGAACAAAGAACTATATGTTTAGCTATAGAAAGTGTTGTTGATTATACATAATCTATAATGTACTGTTTATATGCATGACATTAAACTTAGAAGGTATACCATGCATGCACATACTTAGTAAGTTGCCTTTTCCCTTAATGCAAAACCAACACAAAACTCTGTTGCTCTCTCTGCTTCTGTTTACATAACTAGAAAAATTCCAATGTTTGTGTTTCTCTTTCATTGTTGTGACAGAGTAGCTGAGATAACATAAAAGAGTAGAAGATTATTTTAACTTGTAATTGCAGAAGTTTCAGTCTTCTGCAATTTTATGAGAGAAAGGAATGGTGTTGAAAATTTTCTCACCCAATGATGTTCAGAAAGCAGGGAAAGGGATCAAAAAATGGGCCCCTTGACAAGACTTAACCTTCAAAGGCATGATCCCAGTATCTTATTTCCTCCAACTGGACATAGTTACTATTCACCCAGCATCTATGAACTCATGCATGGATCAGCCATGGTAGGAAATCAGTGCCCTCATGATCCAGTTATCTCTAGAGAATGCTGCCATAATGAGACCACTTGACACATGAGCATTTTGGGGACAACATATCTGAAATATGACGATATTTATTATAAAAAATTCTAAGTAGAGATTTCTTTAGAAGAAATTATTTTTTTAAAAAAAAATCTTACCACATTTAAATAAACAGTAACTACTGTTTTGAAACCAATTGCTGTTTGTGCCAAGTATTGATACATAATATAATCATACACATATAGAATAGGGCTGTGCTCTACTGCAGTGTCTTTAGCTAAAACACTGATGCCCATGAAGTTCACTGGCTTTTATTCTCTAATTTATTTCTCTCTGTATCGTTCCAATTTATTATATGTGCTGCCGAAGCGAGCACTTCTAATTTATTTCTGTTAGTGATCTGGTATTTCTTTCTCAGATTAGTCATGAACAGTGGCATCAGCTGGTTGAGATGACATGTATGTAAAGTATTTAACAGAACATGTGAATGAGCTATCCCTGAATTCCTTTTTAAAATTTGTATTAGTTAAAACAAGGAACCATATTAAGATGAATATGAATGATGTCATTTAAAAATGATTGTTTCTGGGAAGCTGTATTGAAAATACGTTCCTGACTCACCTTTGCTTGCCTATATCCCAGATGGGACAAGCTGCCTTACCTCAAGTTTTTAGACCTTGTGTAACAGAGAATAAAAAAGAGAATTTATATGACTCTTGTATTTTTCTTAAATGTGACCAGTTATTCAGACTCAATCATGGACTGGTCTAGAAATCAATCCAATATTGGAAATAACAGTCTTCATTTGAAAGGCTGGATCTGGATATTTTTGAGACATATTTGGAAGTTAGCTGCAATTGTCTGTGATGTTATAAGAGCAAGAGATAAAGTTGGGACAGGATCTGAATTTCAAGCAAGTGTTAGTGCACGTGTTAAGCTCTTTTAATTGTCAAGTTAAAATTACTTTTGTTTCTGCTATAGTATTTAATGTAAGTTGCAGTGATTGTACACCTTCTAATTGTGTTTGTGTTTTGAAATCCAGCATGTCAGTTATGGAAGTCTATCAACTAGCTTTTGTTTTAGTGCTCTGAGTATCACAGAAGATTGGTATTCTAAAAATAGCTTGCAAGTACTAGAAGGAATGAGTCAGGCTTTAAGCAGAAGCAAGAGGGTAGTGGGCTTGATTATTGCTGCTATATCAGCTTTAATTACATTAATTGCTAGCACCACTGCTCCTGCAATTGCTTTGATGCAAGAATTTAAGGGAGCTACTTTTGTTAATCATTTAGCAAAAAATGTTACTAATGTGTTGAGTATACAAGAGGATTTAGATAGGCAATGGAACACCCAATTGATGCTCTTTATTCTATTCAAATTATTGGAAGGAAGTTCAGAGTTTAAGAATAAGGAGCCGTCTTGAGTTTCATGCCAAATACCAATGGATTTGTGTTACTTCTAAAATTTACAGTGATAGTCATTATAATTAGGAAAAAGTTTAAAGACACTTGCAGTGTATTTGGCATAATTCTAACACTGCTCTAGATGTTTTAACTTTACATAGTGAGCTTATGAATTTAAAGAATGCTGCTCTGCTGAGTGTTGATGCAGCAGATACTGCTGATAAAATTACACAGGGCCTGAGGTCAGTATTTCTATTTTGGTGAAGCTTCAAGAATGGCATATATAGCTTGATCATGCTAGCCATTTTTGTTCTGGGAATACTTTTATTCCTGCCCATCTCATGAATGCTTGTCTTTAACAACATCAGCATGTTGGCAGGCAAAGGACATGACTTGAAACTGAAAATGGGTCCCTAGACAGAGTTATAGTTTAACTGTACAGAGCCTTACCAACCTAAGACAAAAGTGCTTTGCTTTTGATAATGCATATTCCACAATGAGTTAGGAAGGCATACTTGTCAGAACAACCTAAGACAGGCTCAGTGTTGTTTATGAAATGAAAAAGAAGGAGATGTGGAGAGTTTTGGGGGCTGCTTGGCAAGAATCTGACGTTGGCCAAGGACAAGGAATTGGGCTTCAGGTAGGAATCTGACATTAGGCTAGAACAAGAAGTAATTTCAGGCAGGAATCTAAACCTTAGGCTAAAACAAGGAAGTAGGCTTCAGACATGAAAATGACTTTGGGTTAGGACAGGGACTTAGGCTCAGATATTCTGGTCATCCTCATAAGTTCTTAGAAAAAGTGATTACAGGAGTTTTCATGAAACTTTGTTTATTGCCTTGCTTGTTCTTTGACTATTTGTGTTTATTGTCCTGCTTGCTCCTTGACTATTTGCATCTATTGTATTGCTAGTTTCTCAACCTAGAACAGACCTTAATACTTGCATGTAATTAAAATGGTATAAAAGCAAAAGGGAGGAGGGGGCATGGGATAGAGGGTCTCTAGGGGAGAAATGGGGAAAAGGGATGACATCTGAAATGTAAATAAAATATCCAATAAAAATTATTTTTAAAAATTTAAAAATTAAAAATAATTGTTTATTTTAACAGTTTAGGAAAATGTGATAGCCATAAATGGTATTCTTATTAACTTTAAAATACTTTTATATGTAAAGTATTATATAGAACACACACATTCAGTATGTGTCATATTTCTCTTGAGTCTGATTGCATTTTAATGTGCTGGATTTTTTCTAGGACATTCCTTTCTGACAGTGCTAAGTCATTAATAGTTACGGGTGCTTTAGCTCATAATGTAACGCACTAAGTGTCCTGAAAGCATAAGTGTGGCTTGTTAATACAGTTTCTCACAGGGAGCATTGGGCTAGAGGGCAGCAAAGAACCACGGCAGTGTCTTCTCTCTATGTATAATTATAGTTCATTTCCCAGTCTTTATCTAGCCCCACTAGGGTAAGGCTATCTTAGTTGCCTATGTGCTGACACATTTAAGGCATTTAAAAGCAATAAAATACCTTAGGAAATGGTTGAAAGACATTTGGAACAATTATTAGTGAATATAAGTATTGGCCCTATGGCTACCCGATTTAACCCTAGAATAACTCATCTACTTACATAGACATTTCAATAAATGATATAGCACAGAGCTAATCACATCAAGTCTAAACAGATGGGAACAAATCCTGAGCCTTCAGAGTCTTGGGCCCATGTTTTCTAATCATTCCCTAAGTGCAGCTGTGCAGTGTAGACTCCTGAAAATTGTTCTTTGACTACACACACACACACACACACACACACACACACACACACACACAGAGAGAGAGAGAGAGAGAGAGAGAGAGAGAGAGAGAGAGAGAGAGAGAGAGGGGGGAGAATAAATAAATGAATAAATATTTTAAGAGATTACATACTCATGTTTGCTTTTAATATACTTGAAGTGTACAACTTTCCTTAATATTCTCCCCATAGTAAGTCCTTAGACTATTCACATATATTAAAGAAAAACTTATCTTCGCTTTTTAAGAGACAACATAAATAAGCTAGAATGGTATTTGATATGGAAAAATCCTCCTGTAATTTACAACATTTATTAATTGGCATGTATATGGTCTTATAAAGTAAAATTCCTCTAACTCCAAACTCTAGTAGACACTTTACACACTGTGGGCTGTGTCCTGGCATCCCAAGCTAGTCTACCTGCTAATTGCTCTTAGAAACTCTCAACATCCTACTATGAGCAGCAGACATGTGCTCATACACTGCATTGTGCCTTGACAGTAAATAGTTATGGTCATCTTATAATAGCTGACATCACAAGAATACTCCCATTCTTAATGCTTTTATTTGAAAATGACCACCTAAACTGCATAGATTAGTCATTTCCCTCCATTCTATGTTGCTGATTAGATAAAGAGTTGAAGGTTTTGAAGGCTTTGAAACATTCTAGATACTTACAATGATCTACTTACTATGTGTTCAATGACATCTCCCTGCCTAATAAGACTGAACTTATTAGTTTTCTTGTCACTCTGGGAAAATAGTTGACATGAATAACTCAAGGGAAGAAGGATTTACTTTAGCTCCTGGTTTCAGAGGACTCAGTTCACAGTTGGTTGGCTCTGTGTGCTAGCCCAGAACATGATGGTGGTGGGAGTGTGTGGTGACCTGATGGGACTCTAAAAACAGCTAGATGGAAAGATGTGAAGAATTCAGAATATCCATCTCCTAACAGCACACCTTCATGGACGTGGTCCTCTATTTAGGTCCCATGTTCTACTTTTCATCACCTCCCAGTAATTCAGAATATTGTGAGCCCATCAAGGTCTGATACCATCAAGTAGGCCAGATCCCTCAGGATGCACTCACTTCCCCAAAATTCCATTGTCTTTCAAGTCCCCAGGACATGGTTCTCTTGAGGATATTTAACATTTAGCCCCAGCAAACACATTCCCAACCTTGTACAATACCTTAGGATTTCCTTGATATTTTCATTCATAAATTGACTTGAGTATAATGAGAACAATAGAAGTTTTTCTCCTAAGTGAATTTTCCTCTATGACAGGTAACTTCTTAGAAAGTTCATGAATTAAAGTAGCTCTAGCAGGCTGCTTGTGCCCTGGTACAGACAGATTACCTCCAGTGTTTACCAGAGTGAGTGATTATTTTTTATTTAAAGAGGACTGGTAGGCGAGAGAGACATAGCGATATCTCCATCTCCAAACAATTCATTTTGTCTTAAATCACACTTTCTCCTTCTCAGACTTCCAAGGCCACCTGGGCTGGGGAGTATCTTTAGATCAGGCCCAGAGAGAAAACTGTGTGGGAGCTTTGGTTGGGTTATTCATATTCTCTTCCTTTTTTTTTTTTTTTTTTTTTTTGGTAATTTAAGTATTATTCTGTTTGGAGAGGAAAAGACAAAAATACAAGAAGTAAATATGACAGAATTTTCCTTTGATTCCAGCTATGTTTTATACTTGATAACATCAAGAAATTTCTCTAAAAGTTTTTTTGCAGTAGCTGATTTAACATTTATTTTCTATCAGAAATAGAACATTCCTCACGTATAATTTTATGAATTATTTTAATAGGCAACATGGTTTTCCCATTGGAAAAACGTGATCTCCAAAGGTCATGTTTTTATTTGAGTTTAATCATATTTAATTAGAGGAATTCCAAGTTTTTCCCTAAAATGGATTTCATGATGCTGAGTACACATTTTGTTTTTTAAAATGTTACAGTAATCTTCTGGAACAGTGGAAGTCAGAATCACATAGCAGAGTTAGTTAGATGGGCAGACCTTACTGAGAAAGAGTTGAGAGATTGCTGAGAAATACAAATAACCTAGAAGTAATTAAGTGCCCGCTTGGAAGCTGTAAGGGAGTCTTGGCTAAGTGGATTTGCATACAGTGTACACAGAAGCAGGCAGCCACTTTCTGCCTCATCCTTGCCACATATTCATTCTCTTCTTACCTTAGTTCACTTTAATTTTATTGAAATGACATGTCTCTTTGACAGATAATAATAACCATTTGCTGATCAAATGAAATGGATACAGCCCTGTACCCCAGAAAGTATGTAATTAAGGATAGGGGATGTGCTGGTTTTTTGACCCCATCATACATATATGCAAATCATGGTATGGTGTATAACCTCATTTATAATAGCACTTTTAAACTGCCACTGGATGGGAAATTTGCATTTTTATCACTGATTGCTTTTCTGGGTTACATCAGAGATTTCAGTGTCAGGCACTGCCTGCAGGGCTAAATGTAACTTGTGGTTATCTTTTTTATTTTGTTTTTTGTTTTTCTCTTTTGGGGGGTTTGAATTTTTTAAATTGGGTGTTTTATTTACATTTCAGATTGTTCCAGGTGCAGGGTCTTCTGTGAGCTGCCTCGAATAGGTCTGCCTATCTTCAGACTGTCCAGTGTGTCCATGAAGGAATGCTTGCATTTGTTTGTAACTAGCTCATCCCTTTCAGACCGCAGTTGTTACTTTGGTAGGCAGGGCCATCCAGCAAAATGGACCCCATTTTGTTTTGCTCTCTACTGTAGTTTCTGACACTCATCTTGCTAGAACAATGCTCTGCTCTAGAGTTCTCTGCTCTTCAGGTTTGCTCTCTGATTTCTGGCTTCCTTTTGGGGAATGTTCTACATTGCTGGTGACAAATTAGCACATCTTTTTCAGTGTGCCATGACCACTGTCTCATGTTCTTCTCATCAAGTTTATTTTGGTGTAGGTTCATTGGTGATGCTTCTTTTCCTCAGGTTTTACTTTTTTAATGTCCTATTCTTCCGGAGATGTATTATAGAAACTCGTAAGTTAATCAAATTCCTGATGATATAATACAGTGTTAGACAGCTTTGTCCTCTATGATTTGTCCTTGTTGGTCCTTTGGTGGTGTTTGCAAGGGTAGAAATGTATCAACTGTGTGTTTCGTTTATATTATTATTTATAATGGAATTTCATAAGATACCCATTTCCTGTTTGTAATAGTAAGTCAGTGAGGAATGCTTCTTTTTTCTTCAGTATTTATCTAGCTCAGCATCATTAAGAACAGTTTGCTACTTGTATGGTTAATTTTGGATATCAACTTGATACACCCGAGGAATTGCCTTCTTCAGACTGTTCTATGGGCTTGGCTATGGGGGCATTTTCCTCATTGCTGATGGATGGAAGATGGCCCAGTCCTCTGTGAGTTGTGCCATGCCTTGTCTGTTGTGTGTCTGGTCTGCATAGGGAAGCTAGCTGAGCAGAAGCAGAAAGTAAGTCTCTAAACGGTATTGTCCTATGGTCTCTGCTTCTGCTCGTGCCTTGGTCTTTGCCATAGTTCCCTTGATGATTGGCAGTAATCTATAAGATGAAATAAATGCCCATACAGCTTTTTTTTTGGCCATGTTTTTATGCTAGCAACAGAATTTAAGTAGTATAGAAACTATCTCTTTAATCCTCATCAGCATACTACAAAATAAGTTTTAACAGTGATAACCTCCAATAGTTTCTGTAACAAGGTTTGCAACAGGATCTAGTCTAAACCCAAGTTTACCCAGCTACAACGTAGCAGAATGAGGATGCTGAGCTAGTTTTACCGTTGCCTGTTCCTCCCCACAGATGCATCTATATGAACGTTTGTGGGCACTATATGGTGTCCTTATTCTATGCCTAGTTTTTGGGTTAGGCAATGGCCAGTGTTATTTCCGCCGGCTTCTCACTCAGTGGAATTCTCCAGGTAGACCCTCTCCAGTTTTCCAGTTTCCTCTGGTCTTGACCCCAGCAGCTGTCTCGCCTCTTAGGTTCCTGTATAAGAATTCATCTGGGAAATAGAAATAGATCAAGTAGTGGAAGGTTCAGGTAGGACAAATAGGGAAGCAAGAATACAGGCTAATATAGAGCAGTCTGAGCAGAGCAACAGACGCTGGATTAGATTTCTCTTCCACCTGTCATCCTCTCTCCCGTACCCTCTCCCAGTGGGGGCATTTCTAACAATGAGAGCAACCTAAGGACTTCCCCTTTCATATAAAATTGTATTTGATATAAGTAGATGAATAAAATGCAAAAGTATGCATGAGAGATTTTAGTGCCTAGGAGGTCGAAAAGTCCAGTAGGGGAGAGGTTAACAGCACTGCGCATGCTCCCTGGTGAGGAGGTTTCCTTGCAGTCCTCTGAGCTGACCTAGCTGGAGTGGCCTCTACCACCTATTGTTCTTTACATCCTGTTTTGGGGGCCTGAGCTGGGAGCCCATCTGGAGTCTACCACCACCATTCAATGTACATCCTGTTGAGGGCCGTGAGAAGTCTTGGCTGGAGGAGCTACTACCTCCAATCTCCTCCTCCTCATCTCAGGGATGCTAAAATGAGCGGAGGTGTAGATGAGTGCCCTCAGAACCAATTGTGGATTTACATTTGTCTCACCTTATTTTCTGGCTACTTTTAGGACCGTTAAGATCCCAGATTCTGCAGATGGGCTTGGTTTCCAGATCAGAGGCTTTGGCCCTTCGGTGGTGCACGCTGTGGGAAGAGGTGAGACGTTCTTTGCTGCTGGCTGTGTGGGGAAGTGCGTCAGCCCGTGCTTTGACTGTTTCCTGTCCAACTGAAATGTGTCCTCATAGTGCTAGGAATGGTCCTCTTTCACTGAAGCAACTCCCTGGAAGTGCATTCTGGAAATAAGACATCAAAATAAAACCACAAAACTTCAACCTCTGTGTCCTTGCTCACGTCTACATATCTAGCACGCGCAGGAAAGCCAAGGTGCAAGGATTGATTCACATTCTGGGGCTAGCTCAGGCAAGAATGAGGCCTTTTTCAAAACAAAGCAAAACAAAAACACAAAACACAAAACAAAACAAACAACAAACTAACAAAACCCAACCAAACAAACAAAAGGGACTCTGGGGAGATGGCCCAGTAAGTGAAGTAAGTACTGGCCCCCTGAGATTGTGAGTTCTGATCCCCAACTCTTACATTAAAAACTAAATACAAAACAGACTTTTGTGTGCCAACACTTAGCTCCAATGGCACAGAGACTGGAGAAGCCCCTGGGCTTGCTGACTGTCTAGTACAGTCCAAAGGCAAATTTCAGGTTCAGTGAGAGACCTGGTTAAAAAAACTGAGGTGCTGTGATGAGGTACTCCAGAAAAGACACCGGATGTCAAGCTTCAGCCCTCTCATGTGCATGTATACACACACACACACACACACACACACACACACATGCACACACACATGAACACATACACATGCATGTACACGCATACACAAACACACACACACATACACACAGCACACAAGGACACTTGCAAATGCGCACATAAACACATACACAAAAAAACCACAAATAAATAAATAAATAGGCCCCCAAATTCTTATATTATTATTGTTACAAAACTGATTGAAGAATGACAAACTCAATCATGATTTTTTTTTGTCTACTTTAGTTTAAATTAACAAAGATTTTAAAGTTATCCCTTTGTGTTTTTCTTAGCATAAAATAAATTTTTGGGCTTTGTTCAATAATTTAAAAATAAGAGAGTTTTCAAGTTTTGTAGAGTGTTCAGGCTTTGATACCATCTTGCTATATATTTCCTTCAACTTTTTCCTTTGTGTCCACAAAAAAAAAAAAAAAAAAAAAAAAAAAAAAAAAAAAAAATCTCATCATGAAGTTCATTCTTAACCCAATAATTTTAGTGATTAAAAGCCTGCTTATGTTTTTTTTTAAAAAATTATTTGAAAAGCAAATAAAAAGCTCTTGCAATATGTATTTTTATGTCATCTTGACACCACGAAAGGGAGTAGAGATTTCCAGTGTTCCACAAAACACGTGGCCTGGCTGCTGGAGCCAGAAGGGCCTTTGTGGACAGAGGAGGTCCCACAGAGCCTTTGTGGACAGAGGAAAGCCCACATTATGTAATACAGGGAAGGTGGTGTTTGGAGTACTAAGACACTTACAAGAACAAAGAAGAGATATTTTGAAAGGATGCTCATATCAGAACCAAATTTGCACTATAAAATTAACCAATGCGTATATGATTCAAAAGTAAATGTTCTTTTCAAAAGAAGTAACTTTCCACAACTTCTACAACTTTCTACAATGGATGGATAAACATGTAAAGCCTCTCCACACTGAAACGTCTTTCCACACTGGAACAGAGAACACACATGGCTTCTGTTTTCACTTCCCTGTAAGGGAAGTTTGTCTCATATTTGGGGACAGTCAATGCAAGCCTAAATGTGTCGAGCTGAGGTCCCAATCACTGTCTTTTGAGTGGGTGGCCACTGGGTTCCTGCTTTTTGTTTCTTAAATGGGAAAGGCTGGGGTTGTGGGGTTCTCTTGTGTTTTCCTTTTCAGACTTTTTTAAAAACCCAATGGTGATTCATTATCAAACAAATTATGCCACAAGAAAGGGTCATTGTGGCTACTCTTGCTAGTTGTTGCTCCTTGCAGGCCACTAGAGTTCAGCCTTGGATCAGTCTAAGCACCTTCCTGGCTCTTTGTTTAGAATAGTCGGAGGGAAAAACCACAAAATGAGACACCACAATGCACCCACTCTGCACGTCCTGATGCCAGCTCTGTCCCTGTGAGCCCTCAGTGTTTCTCAGCCATCTGCTTACAGGTTCCTGCTCTGCTGGCTCTTTCTCCTCACACTTGCCTCCTGTCTCTCAAGATGCACTTCTTTCTTACCTCCCAGATACTCAGTCTGTAAGACAGACGTGTGTCCCTAAGTGTCCTCTAAGTATAATAAAGGTCAAATTCCCAGGATTTTACTTCAGGCAGCCGGGACTCCGGGGAGAGGGGGTCACTCTGCTACTTATCCAATCTGTCTCAACTGCCCTGCCCCCATACCATCTTAGCTCATGCTCCCCCTAACCCCCACTAATTCTAAGTTTGAACACAAACAGAACTGCTTGTATGTCCATATGGCTGATTGATTTTCTGACTTAAAGCATTACTTGGTGCTGAAATATTCCTCCTTACCTAAGGCTCAGTTTAGTGTAGAAAAACTATTTTTAAGAATGAATCTTAGTGGAGTCTGAACAGAGAATAAAAGGTGTTTCAAGTATAAAAGTTTTAAAATGTGCTTATGATTCCTTTATGGGTGAATTGCTTGCAGGGGAAATCTTTCCTATTGTATGGTAAGTTTTATGGACATTGGTATAATGTGTGTGTGTGTGTGTGTGTGTGTGTGTGCATGCATGTGTGCACACTCATACATGCATGTGTAAAATTCACTAACAGTATTTGTTGTCAGACTCTCTAATAGCAATGCTTGGAAAAAATCTTAAGTCTCCAGCTAGGACATGCCACTTACATATTTGCCTAGGTACCTCTCCATAGGTAGAGAGAGATCTATGGATTTATGCACATAAAGTGACTGGGTGATTGATAACTGCTTAATTTCATTGTTTACACATTCTCTGGCTCCCAAACTCCCATTTATCTTCACGCAACCAGTCATGATTGCTAATTGACTTGACATTTTTCCAATAAGAGTTGCCTTTTGGGGGGAGGGGGCTAAAGAGATGATTCAGTTGAAGTTCTTGAGCTGTTTATTAGACCAGAGTTTGAATCTCCAGAACCCACGTAAAAAAAAGCTAGTATCTGCAATGCACTGCTATAAATCTAGCATTGGAGAGACAGAAAACGGATGGTTCCTGGGGCTTGCTAGATAGCCAATCTAGCTTATAATTTATCTCTAGGATGGGTGGTAAAGCCTGACTCAAAAAAATAGTGAAAGGTAATTTAAGAAATGCTCTGGTCTGTGTATGCAAACACATACTCACACACACACACATGCACACACACGTACGTACATGAGAATGCACATATGCACACATATGTGTATGTGTACATACACACACACACACACACACACACACACACACACTGGCACATTCATACCCATACACTTGTCTTCATTTATATGAACATGTACACCGATACAGAAAAAAAATACCTGGAAGATTTAATTTTATATGCGCATTAAATTGTTGGCATTTGAAAAACAAAAGTAATATTATTTTAGTATCTATGGATTTAGTAAACTAAATAAAGTTCATGCTTTTGGCCTTTCAGACATTCGTTTTACTATAGATTTAGAAAGTTAGATTGACTAGACATAAGAAAGGGAAACATCTGATCAGCAATGAAAAGGTTGCTATGTGACATTCCTTTCAAATAATCCTTGCCGAGGCAGTGGAATATTCTATTAATCACAGTCTGGATCATAGGTAAGAAACTAGAAAGAGTGAGGGGCATTGCTATCTGAACCAGATTCACAGGAACGTTTTAGATATGCTTTGATATGTTTAAAATTGCTTCTATTGTTCTTTATCTGATACAGGTGAATTCTTTTGTTGCTGTTTGATTTTTGACAATTTTCCTGTTTACATTTAAAGGTACCGTGGCTGCAGCAGCTGGCCTTCATCCAGGGCAGTGTATTATCAAAGTAAATGGAATCAATGTCAGCAAAGAGACGCACGCCAGTGTCATTGCACATGTCACTGCCTGCCGGAAATACAAGCGGCCAATGAAGGTACAGATAAGCAGCGATTTCATTGAACACTTTCTTGAAATTCTTAGGGATGTCGTGGACTAATGCAGGAAAAGCTTTAGTTTCCAGTTTCCTTCCAATTTAAACACAGCACTGTGACTCTCATCATGACAGATTTATCTTATTTAATCCTAAAGTACTGGCTGTGTTTAAATAGTTGTATTTTGTCATTACATTTTATTCTTGTGCTCTCATCACTTATTTAAAAACATTTGGGGGCACTTTTCTTTCTTCCTTCTGTCCTCTCTCTTTCAAATCCAATTGTTTCTAGGGATTGAACCCAGAGCCACATGAGAAAGTCTAGACTTTATAGAACTAATTTGTAGGTATATTTATTTAGGTAAATGGATTTAGCTTTAAAAGAAAATACCAGAATATACTTGCCTGTGTTTAAATTTTTAATCACTATTCTTTGATCTGTTAAATACTATCAGAAGATGAAGTTGGATCCTAATATAAACACATTTTATTGTTATCTAAATAAAATGTGAATATTGGTCTGGCTGAGTGGAGTCTCAGGTTAACCAATTAGAGGCATCAGAAACCTTTATGGGGAGGGTCATGTGTTTTCCTGATGCTGTGTGATACAGTTCTCTTGCTTTTGAGAATCTGACTGTGCTCAGAGAAGATAAACAGCTATTTTTATTGACGCTGGGGCTGACATTCTGTAAAACACTAACTCCACGGGGATAGAGCTGATTTGTATTGTTCACTAATAAGGTGATTACTAAAATAGAAAATAAGAAGTTATGTATAGACTCATAGGTTAGTCTGGAGCAGTAAATACCCGTTGAGCTGTACAAGTGAATGTGACTTGCACCTTGAGACTCTTCTGAAATAAGCAAGCTTTCTTCTTCTATCAAGATTTTTCTAAGTAAACCAACTGATCTACCCAAGTTATACTCCTTTTCCGTTTCCCACCTCTCTCCTTAGAGAAGTCATGATCAGGAAATCATTAAGAAAAACAATAAACTCATTGAGTACCATGCCCTGATAGGTAGGTACTCATTACCATGTAATGGAGGATGCCAAACCAGGTGACTTAGGAAAACACTATCTTCCACTGCATTTATCTAGAGGTGGTTCTTCTGAAGCTGCTGGGGTGCCTGCCTTCTATGAGGCCCTGCATGGGTACCTGTATCCCTTCTTCATGACACTCAGATGTGTGTGTCCAGCTATCCTCCTGAGCTCCTGTCTTGAGATCTCTTACCAGATGTTTCTTTCTGCATATTACCAAAATATCAGGAGGGACTGTTACTTCCGATAAACTCTCTTCCTGGATGATTCTTGTTACTACTAAACCTCTGGACAAATCAAGTCATAGGGCCAAGGCCAGGGTCAGGGTGAGAAGGACATGAACACATAGATACTATATAACCGTAGTGGTTCATTGCAGCCACAAGAATGCCCAAATCGACTAGCATGGTTTTGTGTGTATGTGGTGCTGGAGACTGTGCCCACAGCTCCATGAATATTAAGCATGTGCCTACACTGAGTTCCATGACATCCACAAGCTTAGCTCTCACTGTAGTGATTTATATAGCTGCATACTAACTAGACACAGTTGTGGAGCTGATTCAGAGAAAAATGGATGCTGCACATTCTATCACACTAGGTAATTGAGTTCAATCTGATTTTTCATCTTATTTATAAACCTTAAAGTCATGTAACCCTTGAAGCACTTATTTGGAAATCATCCCATCTGTCTTGTTTCTCTAAATAAGAATAAAACTACTGTTTCAATTAACATATAGGATGAGTTATGTATTATATGAAAGGATGTTACCTGACTTGGAAATTCATTACACTGGGAGACATTCTTCCATTTTTCACATTGGTTTGATTCATAAATACCATTGATATATTGAAATTGATGTGTCTGTTAGGACCTTAGAATGGTATGCATAATCATATGTAATTGGTGCAGGAAATAATTGCCCATTTGCATTTGCATATTTTAAGGTATAACATATATCTCACCTAAAGATATACTTGAGGCACTTGGGTAAGACATTTGAGAACTGTATCCTATTTGAGAGTGCATCTTTAGAGTAAACATGTGAAACATATCTTCTGAAGATGATTTAAGATAGAAAAAGTTGGAATATTGAATTGCCATTGGCTGTCCTTTCTGATATTTTATTTCTTTTTCAAATTTTATTACTGTTAAACCAATAAATAAACAAACAAACAAACAAACAAATGAACAAGCAAGATGCTTCAGCTAACAGTGATGCACATTCATGTGTTATTAGTGGTTATGAAGTTAATACTGGCACCAATGCAGTACCTCTGAGACTTCTCTCTTTCCTGCCCCTCCCTTCCCTCCAGCAAGACTCCATACAGTGGGTCTATGATAGTCTTGAAAGTGCTCACGAAGACCTTCAGAAGTCCCACTCAAAGCCCCCTGGAGATGAGGCTGGGGATGCTTTTGACTGCAAAGTAGAAGGTAAGTACCTTTCTTTTTATTTTTCATGTGCTTTTGCTATTTTTTTCCCTAGAGCCTGTGTCTGTTTCCAAGTACTGAGGTCTTATATTTTTGAGTCATGACCCTACCGCATTTATATGTCATTTTATCCATGAAAATAGTAATGGCTAGTGGTTGACATGTGATACCGTATCTTATTTTTAGGTCTTTTATTTTTCTTGGAGGCAGGTTTCACCTACTATATGGCCCAGGCTGGTCCAGAATGTGTGACGAATTTCCTGCCTTTGTGTCCTAATGATGGGATTACATGTTTGCAGCCCGTGCTTTTTAGCAGGGCCCTTTCATTGTCTTCTTAGACTTTCTTATTAGTCATCAAAACAGAAAGTCTCACCTGCTACTCACATTGGGGGGGGGGGGAGGGGAACAAATTAAGCTTGTTTAGGTCAAGAGTCTGGTGTGCAAATTAAGTTACCAAGAGAGGCAGGCTGGGGGCAGGGAAACCGACCTAGGATTTCCTTCTTGGAGGTAAATGTCAGTTAGATGTTTTTGTTTCTATATGGCTCGTCCATAGTACACTTCCCTGAAAGCTAGGCAGAAATGCAGACTCTACTTCCACCCTAGGTCTGATGGATCAGGTCTCCATTTTCATAAGATCTGCGTCATGTAGTCATGCACATTTAAGAAGACCCACGGTTGAGATATTCTGTAGCTTCTTTAAAAACAGACCCCTGATTCAAGTAATTTTTATTATATCATCACCTTATCAAAAAGAAGTAAGTACATATACATGTGACACACACATACACCTGCACACATACACACTCACATATACACACATGTACACAGACACACACACACACACGTAAATCTTTGGTAAGGCTCTTCTTTTTCTGTTTGTTTCTCAGTGTAGCAGTCCTTCTTTGAACTGTGTTCAGTGGCTCTTTGACCTATGACTACTGAAGCTGTGGCATTTATGCCAGCATTTGCTGAATGCCATGACTAATTTTTTTTCAAAATGTTTCCACAAAAGTCCTTGTATCCACTCTGACAGTTTCGTTGTGTCCTGCTAACATATTTATTGGTGGGAATCTCTGAACACTTCTATTACACTGTGAATTTCCTCCAAATAAATAGTTGGAAAATTATCCTCTGGACAACACTTCAGATATCATATGTGTGAAAATCTATCCTTCTCCAGACAGCACCTTGGTATCTACATCTCTGTTCTTGTGTTCCCAGAGAGTTAGCACACACGACTAGTTAAACTCTTAGTCCCACACTGTGCCGCCGATGCCCACTGCAATCTCATATTTCCATCTTGATTTCTGACCAAGTGGTGCTACTGTCAAGGGGTTTCCACACTCTTTTCTTTCATGTAATGTTTTGGTAGAATAATTCTCAAAATCTAGAAGAATAAATTTTTTTTAGTCTCCTGATTGAGCAGCCAGATAATGTGGTGTGCAGTTGGGGTGCAACACACTGCCCCATTGAGTCTAGGGATACCTGTCTTCTGGCATATGAGTGTACTTACTGCCTTGGAAATGCTTCAGACTCTACCACTTAACTATTTTCAGGGAGGTCTAGTGATGTAACATGGTTGACTTATTGGCTGTTGGTGATTAAAAATAACTTTTATCTACATCCTCACACATCCAGGAGAGAGTGGAAGCTGAACTTTTAACCAGAAATCATATGATTGATTCCCTAGCTCCCATTTTGAAGTAATCATTGGAATTACCTCATATGTATTACCACAATCCACAGTTGGTTTCAAAATCTTGTTGTGAATAACAAAAGAGCATCAGAACTATAGTACTTGTAAAGAACTTGCCTAGCAAACATAAAAGCCAACTTTTACTCTAGCAAGGCATAAATGGGGTATGACTTTCCTATGGTGCTTACTACTCAGACGCAGAATGCTTCAAAGATTTCATTTATTTATATTTAGTGATTTACTGATTTATTTTCATATTTGTGCATGTGCCGATGCATGAGCCCAGGAGTGCACGTTCATGGGAGCGCATGTGGAAGATGGAGAGGGATCTTGGGTGTGATCCTCAGGAACTCCAGCCACATCCTTTGAGACAGTGTCTCTCATTGTTCTTCAGCTTACTTATTAGGATGGGCTGGTTGGCCAAAGAGACCTGTGGTTCTCTTGTTCCTGTCATCCCAACATTGGGATTACAAATGTGTGCCACCTCTATCCAGCATATTTATATGGGTTCTGGGGATCAGGCTCAGGTCCCTCCTACTCTAGAGGAAAGCACTAAACCAACTGAGCCATCCTTCCGAATCTCAACCAGAAGGATTTTCTTTATTGGTAACATGGGTCAAAGACCAACTGTGTTTGTTCTTATTGTGTGACATCTGTATGTACTGATTATGAGGGGTTTTCTTTTCATCCACTGAAGGATGCTCAACTTGATCTGTCCAACACACTTGTACTATAAGAACTATCTCAACCTCAATAGAACAGTACTATTGTTATGATAAGATATAATGTAAGATATTATGTTATTGATCACAAGAGAATTAGGTCCTGAGGCTTTTATCCTCTATTTGGGATAAGTTGGCAATAGTCCATATCAAAAGGTTGATTGGTTTATGTGACAGTTTGAAACTAAAATGGAGATTTATTTGCTTTATAGTAAACTGGTATTATACAATAGCATGTGTGTGTGTGTGTGTGTGTGTGTGTGTGTGTGTGTGTTTTCCTTATAGAACTTTGGTGTTATAAATATTTTCTCCTACTAAGTGTGTATCTACTGTTAGGCCACATAATAGTTTCTTTTATGAAATTATAGTTATTTACTCCTCAGCTTTTGAGTGTATACTAAACAGAGTTCAGTTGAAAATTTTAGATGGAAATTTTAGTCTAGTGAACAATGATGGACTTCCTCCATGAATTATTTCTCCAAGACACTGTCTGGAGAACTTCAAGCATCTGGAAACAAAAATGATCTAACATCTCCTTCCTGTTTTAGAAATCTGACCTGCTTTGTGGTTTTCTGTGGTTATTTGATCCTCGGAGCACATTTTCATCCCATGTTTGAGCCCATTTTAGGATCTCTAACTTTGATTCATACACACCTCGTAAACAGACTTTTGCTTATTCGTTATTTTGTATGGGTGTTTGTCTGCATGTATACTTTTGTGTACCAAGTACATGCCTGGTGCCCATGGAGGCCGTGAGAGGGTTCACAGATGATAAGGTACCATATGGATACTGCAAATTGAACCTAGGTTCTTTGCAAGAGCAGAAAGTTCTCTTAACTGCTAAGCCTTTGCTTAAGCCCCTCACATTCACTTTAAATAAAAAATGATGCAGTTCTCTCTATAGTGTTTACTTGGTGTAAGCCAGTATATATGTAGTCCACTGATCAAAGTGATATATGAATCAGAATGGTGATGTTAAAATGGCAATATTTGAGTTTGTTGAATATTTATTTTTTCTTAAAAAATATTTTTGTTTTTTTAAAGCATTAGCATAAGGAGATATACTACTTATCATATCTAACTTAGATAGCCTTTAAAGAACTCTTAAAAGTATTCAGAGACTCTCTGAGCACAGAGGTACATATCTTTAATCCCAGCACTTGGGAGACCGAGCCAACCTGGCCTACACAGTAAGTCCTAAGTAAGCCAAGGTTACATAGTAAGACTCTGTGTCAAAAATAGAATAAAATAAAAATAGTTAAATAATCAGAGACTCAAAGATGCTTGAGGAGGAGGAAGAAATGTGATTTGACTACACTCAAATTGTATTCCAGATGTTATTGACAAGTTCAACACCATGGCCATTATCGACGGCAAGAAGGAGCATGTGAGTCTGACAGTGGACAACGTCCACCTCGAGTACGGGGTTGTATATGAGTATGACAGCACGGCGGGCACAAAGTGCAATGTGGTGGAGAAGATGGTGGAGCCCAAAGGGTTCTTCAGCCTAACTGCCAAGGTACAAGTGACTCTGGGACATTAAGAGTCTTCTACCTAAACTCTGAAACCACCCCCACTTTATCATACCAAATGACTGTTCCTGCTACGGAGATAACCCATTTAACTCTTCCCATTATTCATTGTGGACCAGATTCCTTTTATTGACCATAGGAGCTGAGTGTTGGGTTAGGTGAGCCTCCCACCCAGGCAAGGCTTAGCCTATATAGTAAAGAGTTTGCTCGATCTGTTTGCTACACTCCTAGTTCAGCCCAAAGAATGGATTTCAGGTAGTTGTTATGAGAGGTTTTTGAATGTACATTATTTATGAGTGCTTCATGTCATGAAATAAAAAAATTCAAATCCCTTAATTGCCCAAATGTTGGAAAACATAAAAGCCACTTTGTAAATACATCCACTAATGTCTAATTGTTGTTTGTAAATAATAATGTCAGATGGTTCTTAGGTGAAAGCAAGGTAGAGAAAGAGGAAGATCTTTAAATCTGAATGAAACAAGTCAATCTCCTGGTTTTGTTTTGTTTTGTTGTTTGTTTGTTTGTTTGTTTGTTTTCCTAATAGATCCAGATGTGCCCTCTTCACATCTGGCTTTAATATTCCAGTTGACTTTTTTTATTATCCTGTGAGAACTTTGATTTTACTAGTTGGAGAGATAAGATACAGCTTCTTTACCTTTATTTTTTTAACTATTGTTTCAAATATGTATAGTTGAAATGCTACTTATTTATCATTCATTTAAAAAATTTAAGTAGGAAAATTAATGTAGTGATTCAAAGGAGGTATTTTAAAATAATCATGTTTTAATCTTCTAAACATTAATTTAAGGACACATTCTGATGTTAAACCGTTGTAAGCATCTTGTATGTTTTCAAAATTTAGCCCTTTCTGAACAATAATGTCTTATTAAATAGGACCCATGTAAGATCTTAGGATTAGGTGATAACAATTATATTACTTTATTGTTTAGCTATATCCACTTGGCAAATATTAAATGGGATTTTCTATGTGTGTGACAGTATAAGTTAGTGTGATAACTCGAAGTTAAAACAGACACTGAGGAGCACACACTGTTGATGGTGAAACATGCCCTGACATTTCCAGACCTGTGAGCAGGTGAACCTGTAGTCCACATTCAGTGTATCTGGGAAGCAGGGCTGGAAAGAGATGAAGCATTGCATTTCACACATCTCACAGAGTTAGGGAAATCTTGCGTCATCAGAAATTTTCAGTGAGCCAAACTACAGGGAGATGTTCATATACATGTATGTGCACATTCACAGAGCCTTAACTTGACTGCAACACATGAAAGACTGCTCATTGAAAATGTCATTCTGATGCTTTTATCTGGAACTTTTATCAGCTAGAGTTCAGGCACTGAAAAAGGATCATTATATAATGAACCAGGATACTTTCCTTTTATTTCCATTCTTAAAAGGCTAATGTGAACTTCCTTTATTCTTTTTTTTAAATTATTGAACATAGATTTCTTTCATACAATAGATGCTGATTACAGTCACCCCTCCTCCTGCTCTTCCAGATCCTTCTACTTCCCATTCACCCCAATCCATACCCCCTTTGTCCTTCTTTCTTTTATCCTCTCTCTCTCTCTCTCTCTCTCTCTCTCTCTCTCTCTCTCTCTCTCTTTTCTTTCTCTTATTAAAAGTCAACCAGGCATTAATAATAATAATAATAATAATAATAATAATAATAATAATATCAGAAAAAGACAAAATAATTAAAACAAAACAAACATAGGGGAAGACAAAGCAGCAGGAGCACATGGAGACCATGGAACACACATTCTCACACACAGAAAATTCATTAAAAGAAAATCACAAGCCATAATACATAAGTTAAAGATCTGTAAGCAAAAATAAATGTACAATGCCTAGACGAAGCATTGTGAACACTTGTTATTTTTTAGCCTTTCAGCAGACAGTTTGTTGGCCTTGTTTGCTTGGCCTGTCTAAGTAAGAAGGATATCAATGCTTTTTCTTAGTGTGTTGTTGTTAATATTGTTGTTGATCTACCATGAAATTGATGGGGTGGGGGTGGGGTGGAGTAGTCATAGTGAGTGTTTGAGGTAGATGTTCAGGAGATGAGTACCTATATCATAGCGAGAGCTCATTGATCCAGCAGGAAGTCTTTGAAGTCTGCTTGGCTCCCTGGGCAGGCTTTCATCATTCAGAGATGGTGAAACTTGAGATTCCAAACAGACAAGTCAGTTTACAGATTGTGCCTCATGAAACTAAACCTGGGTATCTACAGTGCTAGCCTATGAAAATTGTATGTGCTCTCTTTTGAAGTTCCTTTCCTCTTCTTTTGTGTTTATCACTACAGATTCTGGAAGCCCTAGCAAAAAGTGATGAACATTTTGTCCAAAACTGCAGCAGCCTTAATTCTTTGAATGAAGTGATTGCCACTGACCTTCAGAATAAATTCAGCAGCATGTGCAGTGAGAGAATCGAACATGTGTGCCACAGAATATCCAGCTATGGGAGGGTAAATAGTCTGCATTTACATGAAATTGTTATTGAAGTTATTCCTTTTGAGCCACATTCCAATCAGACTCTAATATCCTCTTTAATATGTGTTATGGATTCATTTGTTGAAATAATAACATTTATATCATTTTCTTGGTCACTTGTCTGTTGCTGTAAGAAAATGCTTGAGGCTAAGTAGGGTTTTGTTTGTTTGTTTTTTGTTTTGTTTTTCTTTCCTTCATAGTCTTTTCCACATATACTATGGCTTCCAGTGTTATGATTTTATAGGATTTCTGTGTGTATGAATGTGTGTGTGTCTTTGTGCCTGCATGTGTTTCTTGTGCTTTTTCTTTGCTTTTTTTTCCTTCTGATAGTTTGCTTGTTTCATGTTATTCTGGTTTGTTTGATTTTATCTTGTTTTCTTTTTTAATTGTTTTCTTTTACCTTTTTTAGATGCTCATTTGTATTCTAATGTGAAAAAGAGAGAAAGAAAGAAAGAAAGAAAGAAAGAAAGAAAGAAAGAAAGAAAGAGTGTGAATTTGGATTGGTGAGGGATATCTAGGAGGAGTTGAGAGAGAAAATTGTAATTAAAATATATTGTATAAAAAGTCTATTTTCAATAAAAACTAACAAATAGATGAGGGGAAAGTAAACAAGAAAAAGAGACTATGAAAATAGATCTCCAGATCCTATGTAGTTGCTAAAATTGAGTGCTGTTTCTGTCCTGCCTCATGATAGCCTACATGAAAAGGGGAGTAATCTCCTATACTCTTATCAAAATCCCTGTGAGCTATGTATGGATGTAAGTGTATGCATGACTGTCCTATTTAAGGCTATTACTGCTGTGATGAAACTCTATGACTAGAAACAACTTGGGGAGGAAAAGGTTTATTTGGCTGTTCATCATAGAAGGCAGTCAGGACAGGAAATCAAATAAGGCAGGAACCTGGAGGCAAGACTTAAAGCAGAGGTCATGGAGGGGTGCAGCTTACTAGCTTGCTCCCCATGGCTACTCAACATTCTTTCTTATAGAACCCAGGATCACCAGACCAAGGATGATATCACTCACAATGGCCTGCCCATCAATTGAAAATTAAATCAAATGCCCTACAAGGTGGCACATACACCCTGATCTTATTTTAGCAGTTTCTCAGTTGAGGTTCCTTCTTCTCAGATGTCTTTAGTCTGTGTCAAGTTGACATCAAGCTATCCAGCACAATAGACATTTTTGGGCTCATTTTCTAAAGGAGATCTTTCCTACCAGATTTTGTTTTTTAATTTTTCAGAATTCATGTTTGAATACTGTATTTATAGCATTCTTATTCCTTGCCCTTCCCCATGCTTCCTCTCCCCCATCTTAAATTCATAACGCCTTCCTCCCACTGTGTGTGTGTGTATGTGTGTGTGTGTGTGTGTGTGTCTACTACTGAGCCCATTTGGCAATGCTTGTATGTACCTATGTTTATGGCTGATGTTTTGGGGTTGGATAATCTATCATGGAGTTTGTACTTGAAGATAACTGTTTCTCTGTCTGAAACCATTAATTGCCTATAGCACTCATTAATGGTTATAGCCTTGTGAAAGGTCTCCCATCTATATTGTTTAAGCAACCATACTTTTGAGTGTAACCATCCCTCTCATGTCTGGAACACAGTATCTAGCAGTAGATTTCCTATTCATCTGGGTCCTAGAGTCTTTCTTCCCTCTTTTCTGCAATGTTCCTTGACTCAAGGATGTAGAAGTTACATTGTAGCTGTACCAATTGAGGCTGGGTACCCCACATCACTTATTCTGTTCATTTGAGCAGTTATCACATCATGTTTTGTAGAGGCAACACCAAGAAGTATCTTAGGCATACTCATAGACAGGCCTCTGCAAAGAATTAGTGACAAAGAATGGGTTATTTTATGTAGCAGTTCATAGGTCATTGGCTCTATGTTTCATAATAAAATGAGAGTATTTTTTTAAAGATGGGCCAGGAAGAAAAGGGAAATACTGGCATGCTCCTACATGTTGCCAATAGAGGTACAAGAAAAGAAAACTCCTGTCCTCTTACACTTAGCACTCAATTGAAAAAGAAAGACCAAAATAGATGAAACAAGCATGGCCATGCTGCTAGGACTCCACCCAGATGATGGAGCACCCTTGCAGCTCACATCTGGCTTTCATGAGGTGCTACTAGAGCTCTGTAGGACACAACATGTTTTGTCTAGCTATTAGAGACATCAGGCAATGTGTGAAACAGTTTACAGAATTATTTTTACATGGTGTGTGTGTCTGTGTGTGCCACATATGTGTGAATAATTGCAAAGGCCAGAAAAGGTCATTAGGTTCCCCTAGACTTTGAGTTACAGAGGGTTGTGAGCCACTAGTGTGGGTGCAGGAAACTGAACTTTCATCCTCTAGGATATCAGCAAGAACCCTTAATACATGCACCAATCTTTCCAGCTAACTGTGTGTGTGTGTGTGTGTGTATAATCATACTAATCAGTGAGATGAGATATACATTTCCTCTTTCATTGATAAAGTAATTGAAGTTCTGAGTTATCAGGGAACTTGCCCAGTGGTGCACAGCTGGCCAGGGCACTGGCATTTGAAGCTTGCTATCTTTTTATTCTTTTAAGTAACACTTTATCATCAATGGCATGAAAGCAGAATACACAACTAACTTCTGGTTGATCCCACCTATAAAGCCCAGCCATCTGGCAGGATGTATGGGAAGCCCAGCCATCTTGCCACTCTGGACCAACACCTCTACAGCTTGCTGCTGGGTCTGCACAGACTCCTGCTTTGGGTGGCTTTCTGATGGTGCTTGGGATAATCCCATCTTCTTCCACCCATGACTACCTATAGCTAGCTATACTGTTTTGTTGACTTGCCTACTTTTAAAACTCTGCTTCTTGTTCTAGGGTGCCTTCTATCAAGTCTTTCTGTTAGGCTCTCTCAGCTCCTGGGACCAATGGGGCCAAGTGCTATGAAGTTATATGTCACTGAGGTTTATTCTAACACTTAACTTACCCTTCCAGTGTCAGCTGAGCCATATACAGTTGCTGCCTATATACTTTGCTTCATTTGGATATTTGGGTTTTGAAATAAATTCTAACATTACAATCTATTCTTACCTTGTTCATAAAGACATGTCTTAATTTTCTTTTGATTTTGTTAGGAAGGATGCATGTGAGATGTCTGAGTCATTGCTGTGAGTTCAACTGGTTTCCACTTCTTCTGTAACTTGCAGTTCTCTCGGGTGCTGAAGAACAGAGCCTGGCCCACCTTTAAGCAGGCCAAACCTAAGATCTCCCCGCTGCACAGCAGTGATTTCTGCCCGACCAACTGCCATGTCAATGTGATGGAAGTTTCTTATCCGAAAACATCAACTTCCCTGGGGAGTGCCTTCGGTGTGCAGCTGGATAGTAGGAAACATAATTCTCATGATAAAGAAAATAAATCTGTGGAGCCAGGTATTTTGTCAAGTCATGAATATGAATTTTTTAAAAAAAAAATGTATAGCTAGCTATGCCTGCACCTTAAAATTTGGTAGATTCCCAGTGTGCAAGGAAGACAATCTTTTCAGAAGGAAACGATTCCTAACTATACTTGCTTAGATTATTTCATATAAATATATAAAGACAGTTGACACTTTTAGTATTTCCCCTGAAGAAGGGCAATTGCTCTTGCTTTCCTTATGTATGTGGCTTATCTTGCTCTGAAAAGTTCTTACCTGAAATGATTCTATAGCTTTAAGAACAGTACAGGAGGTACAGGAGAAGAGTGCACGGGGCTGCAATGAATCACTCCAATAGGACAAGCAAATTAACTATATTTATAGACTTTAATAACAATGCCTCACAAATTTTAACTTCTGAATTAAGTTTCACACTGAATTGACATATTCTTATACATGAGCTTGGGCTTCCAAAATGGGCTGGAGTCCATAAGCAGAAGTTAAATGATGGAATGATTTCAACTCCTCAGGGAAACTGAGCCCCATGGTGTACATTCAACACACAATCACAACCATGGCAGCTCCTTCGGGCCTGTCGCTGGGACACAAGGATGGCCATGGCCTCCGGTATTTGCTGAAAGAAGAAGACTTAGAAACTCAAGACATTTATCACAAACTCCTGGGCAAGCTCCAGACCGCACTGAAGGAGATGGAGATGTGTGTTTGTCAAATCGATGAGTAAGTATGCTATGTTGTGCACAGAGGTTTGCGGAAACACAGAGATATGCAAGGCATCATTTTTGAAAAATACGTTCATTATTGTGAGAATTTTTGTGCTGACCATAAAGATCTTTGTCATTCTACCTTATAATGCTATAAAATAACAATTCATAGGGATAGAAATGTTAAATAATCATTTAATTTAAAGAGAATGAATGACCCAAGAAGAATGCTAAGTCTCATTATAAAACATTATATCAGAATGTTAAAAGCTGGGCCCAGGACACAAGTCTGTAGCCCCAGCTACACATGGAGCCAAGGCAAGAGGATTACAAGTTTGAGGCCAGTCTGTGCTACATAGGGAACTCATGACCAGCCTGGGAAACTTTGTACGACCCTGTCTCAAAATAGAAAGTGATAAGAAAGGGACCTAAGGGGGATAGATGAGTGGTAGAACATTTGCCTACATGCATGAGACCTATTCAATTCCAAGTACCAAACAGGTACACTTAAAAGCATCCTAAGAGGGTATGGTCATTTCCTTGTTGTGTTCTATTTTGCAGTTCGGGAAACAATTTGAATATGTCTTTGGCAGAGATGTTCATGTGCGGTACATAGTATAGCATATAACAAATACTTGGCATGTATTAAATGAGTTAAAGCAAAACTATGTGTTTCTAAGATCAATTCTTTTTTCCTACTCGGATTGAATTAAGGGAACAATAACTTGGAAGCTTAGCTAAGATTAGATGGAAGCAATTCAGGAGCTACTTTGTAACCTGACTCATTGGCTTTTTTTACATTGGTACCTAGGATGCCTGTGCTCCACATGGGAGCATGTCATATTCTGCTGCGTGTTTATGTCTCCAGCTAGGGGTTCAGTACCATGGAGAAAAAAATGGGTTTTGGAAAAGTTTAATTTCTCAGGCATAGAAGTAAATGTATAGTGTAGTAGTAGTAAATTTCAATATATTGAAAATATAGAAATTAATAAGAAAAGTAATCAATGTAGCACAGAATATGCTTGCTCATGCTTTCAAGGAGTAGACATTAATATATTTAGACCTGAGGAGATTCTGAAAGTTATATAGAGGCCCTTATCCTATATACTTTATGAAGTTGTTGAATTGCTAGCAGATGTGAAGTAAATTTAGAACATATTCTACGCTTCATTTTTTATATATTTTTAATTTATTATTCTCTCTTATATTACATCCCAACTGCAGTTTTCCCTTCCTTCTGTCCTGCCATTCCTCACCCTCACCCCCACCCAACCCACTTAGCCTGTATTTCTCTTCAGAAAAGGGCAGGCCTCCCAGGGATATGGGATACCAACCAAACATGGTGTATCGAGTTACAGTAAGACTATGCATCTCCCCTCATGTTAAGGTTGGGCAAGGCAACTCAGTATGAGAAGATGGGTCTCAAAAGCAGGCAGAAGATTCAGAGACAGTGCCTGCACCAACTATTAGGAGTTTTATAAGATCAAACTACACTATCATACCATACCATATATGCAGAGCACCTAGATTAGACACATGCAGGCTCCCTGTTTGACAGTTTAGTTTCTGTGAGTCTCTGTGAACGCAGGTTTGTTGATTCTGTGAGTTTTCCTGTGGTGTCCTTGACCTCTCTGGCTCCTACAATCCTTCCTTCTCAGTTTTAGCAGGATTCCTGACTTCCACCTAATGTTTGGCTATAGGTCTTTGCATCTGTTTCTATCAGTTGCTGGATGAAGCCTCTCTGACGGCAATGGTGCAGGACACCAATCTATGAGGATAGCAGACTATCATTAAGAATCATTTCATGGGACTGGAAAAAGGTTAATAATTATTTCATGGAGCTCAGAGGTTAAGAACACTGCATGCTCTTCTAATGGTCCTAAGTTCAATTTCTAGCAACCACATGGTGGCTCATAACCATCTATAACATAATCTGATGCAGGCACACATGCAGGCACAGCACTGTATAAAATAAATGAATAAATCTTTAAAATAATACTACCATCAAAAAAGAACCATTCTATATAACTTTTTTTGTCATTCATGTTTGGTTCTATCCTAGGTCTCTGGGTTTTTCAAGCCTCTGGGTCCTGGCCTCCCAGGTGGTGTTAGACTTTTGACATGGGTCTCAACCTTGGGTAGTTGCTGGTTGGGCACTCTCTCAATTGCTGCACCACCTCTACTCCAGCATATCATGTAGGCAGATTCATGTTTCTCCTACTTGAGTTCTGCTTGCCACTTAAGCTTCTCTGGGTCTGTGGATTGGAACCTGGTTACCCTTTCCTTACAGCTAATATTCATTTATAAGTGACTATATACCATGTTTGTTTTTCTGTGTCTGGCTTACCTCACTCAGGATGATTTTTTTTTCTAGTTCCATTCATTTGCCTACAAATGTCATGGTGTTATTTCTTTTAACAACTGAGTAAGACTACATTGTATAACTATGACTCATTTTCTTACTCTATTCTTCAGTTGAGGGACATCTAGGTTGTTTCCAGTTTCTGGCTATTATGAATAAAAGTGCTATGAACATAGTTGAGTGTCCTTGTAGTAAGACAGAGCATCCATTGGGTATATGCCCAGGAGTGGTATAAACAGGGTCTTGAGGTAGATAGATTCACAATTTTCTGAGATTTTGACTTCTTGTCCAAATTGTATCTCCTTGATCATCTTCTGTTTTCTTATTGCTCTAGCTAAGACTTCAAGTTTTAAACTGAGGAGGTGTGGGACACAATGGACAACCATTTATTTATTTATTTATTTATTTATTATTCAGATTTTAGTGCATTTAATTTCTCTCCATTTAAATTGATGTTGGTTATGTGATCTGCTTTTATTATGTTGACATACATCATTATATCCAGAATTTCTCCAGGAAATCATGAAGCAGTATTTGATTTCATTAAAGTCCTTTTCTGTATCAAATAAGATGATCATGTAATTTTGTCGTTAGCTTTTTTTATATGGTGGATTATATTTGTAGATTTATATATGTTGAACCGTCCCTGAGAATTTTTGCATCTGTGTTTATAAGGGAAATTGGTCTATAAATTTATGTTTTTGGTTGGGTCTTGTTGAGGTTTAGATATCAGGCAAATTAGGGCCTCATAAAAATGAATTGGGCCATGTTTCTTCTGTTTCAATTTTGTGAAATAATTTGAGGAGTATTGGCATTAATCTATAAAGTATGCCTTTATGATTCTTTGGAGTTCTTGTTGTCTTATTGTTATGTCCCTCTTTTGTTGCTAATTTTGTTTGTTTGGATGATCTCCCTTTTTTTACTTAAATTGGATAATGTTTGTCACTCTTACAATTTTTTTTTAAACAACTCTTTGTTTCATTGATTCTTAGTATTGTTTTGCTTGTTTGTTTCTATTTTATTGGTTTCTGACCAGAGTTTGTTTGTTTCTTGTCATGTACTTCTTTGGGATGTGATTTCTTCTATTCTAGATTTTTCAGATATGCTATCAAGTTGCTAGTATAAGATCTTCTCACTTTTCTCGAGTTGTTTGTTTTTTTATATTTTATATTTTATATTTTAATGTAGGCTCTTTATGCTATGGACTTGTTTCTTAGAACTACTGTCACTGTCTCCCTTAACTTTAGGTATTTTGTATATTCATTTTCATTCAATTCTGGAGGGTATTTTGTTCTTTTCTTAATTTCTGGCTGGACCCATTTTTCATTCATCAAAGAGTTGTTTAGTTTCTATTAATTTGTAAGCTTTCTCCTGCTTCTTTATGTGTTGATATCTAGCCTTAATTCATGGTCTGATAGGATGCAGGGTATTATTTCAATTTTCATGTATCTGTTGAGACTTGCTTTATGTCCAAGTCATGTGGTCAATATTGGAGAACCTTGAGGTGCAGAGAAGTAGGTAAATTCTGCTGTGTGTTTGAGTTAAATTTTTTGTAAGTATCTATTAGTTCCATTTGTTATATGTCAGTTAGGTCCAGTCTCCACTGGTTTTTCTGGATGACCTGTCTATTGGTGAGCGTGCATCTGGGGAAGTCTTCCACTGTCAGTATGAACAGTCAGAATGTGATTTGCTGTGGTAGTGTTTAATTTACCAACTTGGGTGCCCTTGTGCTTGTTGCCTAGATGTTAAAAATCAGAATCCCTTCTTAGTGGATTTTTCCTATTCAGTGTTCTTCCGTATATCTATTGATTAATTTTGGCTTGAAGTCTATTTTGTCAAATATTACAATATTATTATAAATGGTTACACCAGCTTGTTTCTTAGGTCCATTTGTTTGGAAAATCTTTTCTCCAACCCTTTATTCTGAGGTAATATTTATCCTTGATGTTTAGATGTGTTTTTTTTTGGGGGGGGGGTACAGCAGAAGGGTAGATCCGGTTTCTCTATTCTCTCTCTCTCTCTCTCTCTCTCTCTCTCTCTCTCTCTCTCTTAAATTGGAAAGTTGACACCATTTGATGCTGATAGCTATCAGTGAGCAGTGTTCATTGTTTCCTGTTATTTTGTTGTTGCTGTTGTTATTGTGTGTGTGTGTGTGTGTGTGTGTGTGTGTGTGTGTGTGTGTGCAAATGCATGGATATGTGTATGAGCTTCCTCTCTTTTGATTTTGGTCTTCTGGGATTATTTATTCCTACTGTTTTCTTGGCTGTAATTAGAGATATAGGACTTAAATTTGATTTTATTATGGAATATCTTATTTCCATCATCTATAGTGAATAAAAGCTTTGCTCTCTATAGTAGTCTGGACTGGCATCTTTGGACTTTTTAGCACATCTTTCCAGGCTCTCCTACCCTTTAGAATTTTCATTCAGAAATCATGTATAATTCAAATAGGTCTGTCCTTATATGTTATCTTGTATTTTTCTTTTGTAGCTTTTAATATTTTTCTTTGTAGATTTAGTGTTTAGATTATTATGTGCCAAGGTCCAGTGTATTTTCCGGTCCAGTGTATTTGGTGTTCTGTCTGCTTCTTTTACCTAGATAGGTATCTTCTTCATTAGGTTAGAGGAATTTTCTTTGATGATATATTTTTTTTTTAAAAAATTGTTTCTTTGATCTAGATTTCTCCTTCTTTCTCCTTTACCACTTTTTTGGGTTGGTCTTTTCATAGTATATCACATTTTCTAGATGTTTTGGGCTATGAGGGCTTTTTTGTATGGTTGGTTTATTTTTTTGTTTTTTTTTTTTTAAAGAACATATTTATATAGCTGTTTTAAGGTCTTTTATTTTCTCTCATGTTTCAGCTGTGTTAGAATATTCAAGACCTGCTGTGGTTGTATTTCTGAACTTTAGTGGAGACATATTGTCCTGGCTATTATTTATTATGTATTTATTCTGGTGTCTAGGCATGTGGGAACTGGAAGATTGTAATTCTAGGTGATGATATCTGGTTTTCTATTTGTTGAATGTGTGTCTATTACCTTTGTTTATGTTTCCTCTCTGGTTCTTAGAAGAGTACAGTGCCTGTATTTTGCCTGGTAGGAAACTCTACTGGGGTACTGATAGATGTGTATACTAGGGTTTCTAGGTAACTTTGTTTCTGAATGTTAGAAGCTATTGTTTAGAATCAAGGCTAAGTGGGTGACCTGAGGGGAAGGATAACAAGATTAAGGAAAGCAAGGGTGTTCCCCAGGAACTGCTTATTTAATACATTTGAAATGGGTGCAGAGTGAAGAGCAACCACATCAGAATGACGTTTGCTGCAGAGCTGGGGTGAGATGGAGAGATGAGATTTGGAAGAGCAGAGGGGAGAGGTGAGCATTTTCACTTAGTCTACCTGCTTCCCTGGCTAGAATGGCCTGTGGGTTCCCAGGGAGTCCCTGCTGGAGTAGGGGGCTGGGATAAGCAATGTGTTTGGCAGAGGCGGTTAGTAGGAGAAGATCTGTGGGATGGAGTAGATATGGGGCGGGTGGGGCTGCTATCTGTATTCTGCTGCAAAGCTAAGGATGAGCCTGGGGGATTCGATCTGGAAGAACGGAGGATGGGATGGATATCTCTCGTCAGCCTACCAGCTTCCCTGGCAGGAATTCAAGTAGATATATTTTTGAGGGGAAAAACCATGAAATAAGGCATTGCTTTGCTTATTTTTTTATCCTTATATTTAAGAAACTAATTTTAGCAATGGCTATGTTTCAGTGAACTGAAACTAATTAAGATGATACATTTTCAGTTGAAAGTCCTCCATTCTGTTATGGTGAAAAGCTTTGCCCAGTTCTGTGTGCTTACTTAAACAGCAACAAGAAATACACAATAGCTGGAGAAGTGAATTTGGTCTTCTTCATGAACACCATGTAATTTAATTCTAAATATAAACATTTTTCACATAATTTCATCTGCAGCATGATCTCTTTAAAACAATACAGTTGTCCAAATGCCTGGGTTCCCTGTTGCCCTTAGTATTCAGAGATGCTTCAGTGTTGTTCAGCTTAACTAATTATGTGAAAGGCTTGTTACCAGATCATTTTCTCACCATGTAGTGATTAGTATTGGTGAGGATGAAGAAGCAGATGCTGAGACAGCAATAGGGAAATTGCCTCAGATCTTGTAGCCAGTCAGCCTTTCGAGGTTACCTATTCCCATGAGGGACCTGTTATTGAAGTTGTCTTACTTTGATATCTGCATACCCCATCTCTCCATCTTTTCTTATCAGCATGTAGACATTTTACTAAGTCTTTCTACTTAGTTTCAATTCCACAGATGAAAAGTAGATAAACGTTCTTTGCAGTAATATGAAAGAAGGGGGATGTTGCCAATTTCATGAAGGCTTGGTGGTTTTTTTTACACTCTTGAGAGGCCGAATGATTTTTGTGTTTACATGTGTCATTTGTAGTGAGTTACATGTGGATATAAGTGAGAGCAAGGACAATGGTCCAAAATTCTTGATGAGAGTTTATAATAGATATAAACTTGCATATTGTTCCTAGCATAGACCAGCAAATGGGGAGATTGTGGGCAGTGCATGGAAGATGGGAACCTTGAGAACCACCCTAGTGCAGCAGACACACCAAGATTGAGTGAGGAGCTACTCCCCGGCAGGAAGTTAACACTTAAGTACTTCCAGTAGTGACAGTGAAATTATGTTTGAACCATTTTGCTCGTAAATGTACAAACAGAAGTGTACCTTCCGAAAAATCACTCCACGTGCTGCTGTGGGAGGTGCACTGTGTTTTTATATTCACTGACATGTCTCATTATTGTAGCTCTACGTGATAGCTGCATGAGAAGGTTTTTCCAAATTACCTCTAATTTAAATGTTTCTAAGACTGAATTGTAATTTTCTGATGTGTAAGCCATTTTCATCCCTTCTCCCACCAGGGTTCTTCCCCTGACAACAAAGTGTCATCTAACTTTCCAGTTCATCAAGCTAGAATCCAAATATTACCTTCGCTTTCTGTCTGTTTTTTTCTCCACTTTTAGTACCTCTTTAGCCTGTTATACCTCATAATAAGTCCCTGCATGTCATGCTAGACTGAGTCACTGTCATCACCAGTGAGGACTGGTGTCACCAGAGTGTTGCCCAGCTGAGCCTCTCTGATGCATCCTACATTCAGCAGATGCCAGAGAAATCCAATGTGGTAAATTTGCCTAGTATCCTGCTAAAACCATACACAGCATTACTTGTAGTTAAATTATACTTGTTACATGGTATCCAATGGAGATTGTACCCTAAACCCTGGGCAGATACCAAAATCTCAAGATGCTCTAATGCTTTACACAAAATGGCAAAAGATTTATGTATAACTCACACTTTTTCTTTTACATATCAAATCACCTATAGATTACTTATAAT
This sequence comes from Arvicanthis niloticus, assembly GCF_011762505.2. Lineage (NCBI taxonomy): Eukaryota > Metazoa > Chordata > Mammalia > Rodentia > Muridae > Arvicanthis > Arvicanthis niloticus. The sequence continues at coordinate 34,497,059 of NC_133433.1, read as the reverse complement.
GCTTAATACAATATAAGTAAGTAGTTGTCATATCTTAGTGTCTAAGGAATAACAGAGAAAAATGTTGCACACGTGCAATGCAGGTAGGATTTTTTTTAAGGAATATTTTTAATGTGTAGTTGGTGATTGAGTCCATGGATATGGGAACACACAGACCCAGATAGCCAACAGTAGTATCAAGTGCGCTTTTCTAGCCTGCAAGCTTCTACATGACTCAGCCCAAGTGCATCTCACTGAATTCCAGCTTTACTGTACACATTCCATCCCTGAAAAATGACAACTAAAGTCCTACATGAAGGTGCTCTGCTTGTTGGACTCTGAATCTGAGGAGGTCTACATGACCAGCCAATCACTTGGACTTTCCAGGTCAAGCTAAGAAAGATTCATAGGGAGAAAGTAGATGCTTCTCCTTTCTGGACACTCTAGCCTTTCTGCTGATATCTGTTTTCCACTCAACATTACTGTATTATATCCCTCAGATTGTTCACAGGGACATTAAAGATTTCCCAGGAATACCTGAAACAAGGATTTTTTTGCTCGTTCTTCATGTCTACCTTGAGCCACAAGGTCACTATTGTGCACTGTCCTCACTGACAGGAGCAGCCAAGTGCCCCTTTACCTAGAATGCTACTGATTGTTATGCAAGAGAAAGGAATAAGCTGGTTTTACATAGGCATATGGTATTCTACTATAAGTAACCACACATCATATCACATCATCTTACACTAGCTAAAGCAATTCACATAGACATATTTATCCTCAGAGAACAAGGAAGATGTCTCCTCCCACTTGGACACGTACACCAGAGACCACACAGCTTCTTCAGTTTATAAGACCCATGCAGAGATGGTAAATGTTGTCTAATTTATAAAGTGTATGTATGTATATGTGTGTGTTTATGTATGTATGTATGTATGTATGTATGTATGTACGTACGTGACAATGTAACAATGTATGTCTATCATTGCAACAACCCCTGCTAAAATAGAATTAACACCTACTTATAATGTAGACTTAAGCGATTTAAATAATTAAATTTAAGAATGATAAATTGGACTTAAGTGAATTAATAACTAGTCCATATTCACTATTTTTATCATGAGAACTCAACCAGAGCTAGATGTTATGATGATGATATTTTAGAACACAGGCAGATGTGTGATACAATACCCAAAAGTCTTCATCAATCAGTGCTTAACCTGTAGGAAACTGTTCTGGAGTAGGATTCTGCTGAGAAATCAATTAATTGGACCTTTGGTAGATAGCTGCATGTTCTCAATGGGTGAAAGGAAAGGGAATATTTTTTGCCTGCACACAAAAATATATGTGCAAAATTATATATGTGCTTTATTGTTGCTTCTCAGAATCTAGAAATGTTGTCTGTGATTTTTTCCCCGTCATTCATTTTATTTGTAAGCTTAAATACTTATTCTCAGAGGGTCAGAAAAAAAGCACATTGCAACTGTTTAAAATCTGAATACAATTCTTATTACTGTGAGAACACTATTTATGCTCAGCTCCATGACTTCTAATTTAAAATACCCACAAGCGCAGATGAGAACTCCTGCATGCCTTTCCTGCTTAGTATGCAGAGTTCATCTGTCTCTACAGTAGGAGCTTGGGTAATTGGAGTTAGTCTAATGTTTCCATCTTTGGGGTGGAGGAAGGAGTAAATAAATGTACAGTCTGTCTTACAAAACAAAGAAGCATGTTTTTATATAGGGAAACTCTTTAAAAATAATTGATCACTTTGGGTTATTGAAAATGTTCATAGGGAGTTTTGAGCAACACAAGGGCATTCTCCAGTTTTCACCGGTGTCTAAAACTATAAAATGCCACATGTTGCCCAAGCATCATTGCACCATGAGACATCTCCCTAGCAAACTATGTGAACTGTAGCTGTCAGTTGACTCTAGTGGGCCATGCACACGTTGAGCAAGCAAGTGCTCTACGGTTGAGCCATGCCCAAGCACGGCGCCATCTTTTCTTCTATCTATTTTCTAGAAATGTGTGCTTGTCCCCATTCGATGAATTATAAAGCTAGCTGTTTCTTGCTTCCTGCCGGTGAAATTGACATTCCAACAAGGCAGAGGCTTTTGTTGAAGACTGTATTTACACTACCAAGATCCCAACATGTTTTTCATCAGTAAAATTTCTTTCTCTAGGTTTACTCAATGTATGGCATTGGATTTGATATATTATATAAAATGTATATGAGAGGTGTGGGCATTATTGTCTTGAAATTCCAAAAAAAAGAGAATGTTTTGCATTTTTATGAACAAATGAGTATACAGATAAAGTGCAGTTGGTTGGAACTGAGTGTCATAGGTATTTTATAAATGTCACTATGATTATTGGGTAGAAAAATCATCTATAGGCTGTTATTTCAGGTGTATTTTAATTCATCTTGTAAGTTTGTAGCATGCTATTCGATAATAAAACCCAATTTTAATTTTGCCTAATTTTGATGGTTCTAACAGAAGCATTACATAGTCAAACTTTTAGCCTTAGAATCGCAATTGACTTTTACACCAACTCAAGACGTTATACCCTTGAGCGAAACTGAGAACTCTTTCTTGGGCAGATTTGTGCATTTCATCCTGGCTGGACTGTGAATGCAAGTAGCCCTACGTCCTCTTAGCCTTACACTGAATGTCTACCTGCTTAGTATCTTTAATCCAGTGTGTCCAGGGTGCCTGCCTGTTAGAACAGGGAGACACTGATCAATTCTCTCTAACAAATAGTTAATGGTGAAGACAGACTTCAGAGGGTATCTTTGTTTTTAAGTTAAGAGGATAAGTCAGGGAGGCTTATTAAAGCCTGGCTAATGGTTGCAGTTAGTAGTTCCTTGCACGACTTTTCCTGAGGAGGCAGAAACTAGTGTCTGAACTCCCAATACAGTACCAACGCCAGGCCAAAGAATTGGTTCTACTCAAGTCTATCCTGGTAAAAGAATGGTTTTATTTGGGCTAGTTATGGGGATGTATGCACGAAAGTTACTTTCAGGAGTAGGGATGACTCATGGCTGCATTATGGAAAGGCCAGTTCTAGCAAGGTGTGATGCCTAACAAAAACTGCATCCTTGGAACTTCCCACAGAGCTTGAAAGCAGCTCCATATGAAGGCTCATCTCTCTCTAGCCTTCCTTTGCTGGTTTTAGAGCCTTCACTGAGGACTTGTGAATTGTTATGTTTCAAGACCTTCCTGAACCTTGTAAGTTTCCTTAACCTGCTGAGCCTTATGAGCCTATTTCAATTCAGAGGAAGTAGCTACACTATAATGCTAGTGGTACTAATGCAAGAGGGAATAGGTAACAAGTGTTGTACACCAGAACATTACGTCCTTTTTCTTCTGATTGCAGCCATGGGGCATAGGTACTTCTTATTCCCATCATCTAACTGTCAGAGAGAACCACCATAATTAGTTCTGATAACAAAGGTCAGATGGTCAGACCAGGATTTGAACACAGCCTTCTAGTCTCATTGTGTGCTGTTCTGTTACTTCTGAGTATTGAGTAGTAAATCTGAGCTTCCTATGATGCATTTTGCACGCAGATAATATTTGACATGAAACACAGAAGCCTTCTGGAAATATTTGTAAGCTATCACATTTAGCAAATAAAAGACTTATCTGTTTTAGCTAGTTTCAAAACATGCACTTATGTTCTAAAAAAAATGTCACATTGCAGCCTTCTGTCTTCAATAACATATTCTCCTAAGATGGAGCGGAAGACAACAGAGTCTGTGATACCAATGGATAGCGACAACGAGAAGGGAGAGAGAAATAGCAAACGGGTCTGTTTTAATGTAGCAGGAGATGAACAAGAGGATTCAGGTCATGATACAGTCAGCAACAGAGACTCGTACAGGTAAGCTGCTTCTCAGGTTCATTTCATTAACAGACTCAAGTGAGTGAGAATTGGTATTTTGCTCAAAGGTTTAAAACATATTAACGTTTTTTTTTTTGTTTTTGTTTTTGTTTTTTTTTTTTTTTTTTGTTTTTTGTTTTTTGTTTTTTTTTTTTTTTTTTCTGTCTCAAAATAACCACCCATTGAAGAAGGACAACGTCTTCCCTCTATGTCTCCTTGTGTGGCCTCCCATTATAGATCCCCTTCTTATGGAACAGTAGTCATGCTAAGACTTTACAAAGACTATTTTCTTAAATATGGTCACATTTTGAGGTACTAAGTATTAGATTTTAACTTCAGAATTTTGGGTTAACACAATTTGTTCAGTACCCCTTTCTGCTCAATGGCTCTTCTCAAGAGTTCCATCCCTGAAAGTGCTTTTTCCTCCAAAACCTCCCCAGAATTATCACTGAGTACTTTTGCAGCTAGTCACATGAACTAAGTGTGAGGCCTCATGTGAGACCTTCAGTTGTATCAGTTGAAGGAAACAATGTTCAGTCTTGTTCATAGGATTTTAAAATGGAAAAATTATATAAGTAGTAATTATATCAAAATTATTCTCATCACATAGAGTTATCGTAAGCTATTAATTAATGGTCTTTTAAATACATAGTTTTAACATTTTAGAATTTAAAATAATCTGCTACAGCAGCCTGGAGTGGCAGATTTCTAGGAGCTCCATTTAACCCATAAGGACCATGTAATTATCTTTCTTAATCGGTCTGCCATTCTAAGTTTTATTTTTCCAAAGAGGATTTAACAATGACATCAAAATTGATTATTCTTGGAAATTCAATAATGAGTTAAACACCGGTACTATTTCATTTACTTCTACCTTCTGAAAGTACCAGCATGTTCCACAATAGGAGTCTGTTCTTTCTTTTCACTGGGAAACGATGTTTCTAAAAATACTTTGTACCTCACATACCAGTTATCAGATAATTAAAATTACCCTCACAGTCTCCCTGTGGACTATGATAGAAAATTTAAATAGGAATTTAAAGTCAAGTCCCTTTTTCTTATTCCAAGGGGTTAAAAAAAATTCTCCTGTGCTGTTTCTAAACCCCAAATTATTTTCATATTGAGCAACACTGAAAATGTTCTTTCTGTAGACATTCTTCATTTTTAGTGTTTTACTGTGCTGTGTTGTCCTTGGAGACAGATGAGGTTACTACTCTGGGGAGCTCTAGGTGTTTGTCACCTGTCACCAATAAGTTAGTGTTTAAACTACCAGAAAGGGTTAAAATAGAAAAGTTATGAAACAGGCTTTGTTTTTGTCAGAAACTTATCTAACCACTGTTATTAAATAGATAATGTAGAATCTTAGGTAGGCTGGCTCCTGGTTTTATAACCAGACAATTTCAAAAATTTACTCAGGAATCAATTATAAAACAAGAAAATTTGAAATGTTTGAATTTGAAAGAGTGCTTCTAAAAACTCTGATAAATTGACCTGGACAGGTCTCTCTTTCTCATAATGTTATACAGAACACACTTATACATGTGTCTGAGGCACAGGTTTGTATGGTAAAAAATAGCAGGAAGATATGGGCATTCTTTCTTTAGCATACAAAGCAACGAGTTTCATTATGACTCCTACATCCCTCTGCTCTGCTCCTGTTTGACTTTTACTATCCCTCTCTTGCATTCGCAGTGGAATACCTACCTGGGCAAGCATGTTCTTAAAGCAACATATGGATTTTTTTTTTTTTTTTTTTGCAGTGACTGCAACAGCAACAGGAATTCCATTGCCTCCTTCACGAGTATCTGCAGCAGCCAGTGCAGTTCCTACTTCCACAGTGATGAGATGGACTCAGGTGAGTGTGGTAGACAGCTTGTTCTTCGATGTTAGTAATGTCCAAGATGCCTGTAAGAGGGAGTTTAATTTCTTGAATCCACATGCATCTTCAATTTTATTAGTCATTCTTCATAGCCGTTGCCTTGTGACCGATAAAGCGAGTTTCCAAATCCCAGTTATAAGAACAGTACATTTAAAAGTGTTATTTAACTTATAGCTTCTGATTTTCCTGTTCATTGTGAAAGGTTTAGGTACACTGGAAATGAGTTTTAGTAAAAACACTGGACATGCATGCTTGGGAGGAGTATGAGAAGACATTTCAGCCCAAGGATGTTTTTTAGGAGGCACAGATACCTGAGAACCTTATATATAGTCAACAAGGAAAAGGGACGTGAGAAAAATACAGGTTGATGCTTTCTGCTCCCTGTGATGGGCATTCCTCTGGTTACTTCAGGACTATGATCCAACTGACTTTTCTGCTCTCTGAGATGTGATACCATTTTTTTCTGATGTGGGATGAGAGCTCATTTTTAATTGTTTGTATGTTATCACATATGAAACTATTTCAATGTGTTAAAATGGGATGGGGGTTTTGTCTTATTTTTTCATATAGGTGATGAGCTTCCTATCAGTGTCCGGATATCTCATGATAAACAGGACAAGATACATACTTGCCTGGAGCAGCTCTTCAGCCAGGTGTGATGGGAGAGTTGGGGGTCTTTTTTTTCCCAAATTAAAGGTTAGAAATCTTTAAATGCAAAGAGCTTGGAAAAAGACTATAAATGTCTCTATCTGTCTCTTGGTCTTTGTTGCTTTAAAAGAGGCATTCTTACAACAACTAACCTAAAGGATGCTTGTAAATACCAAGTGTTTTATAGACAACTGTACAGCAAACTAAAAAGTACTGCACACACAGGAGATGCCTTCAGGAGTATTTTTAAGCTTTCTGAATGTTTCCTGGCTTCTTGCTTAGTGTTAGTTCTAGTTTTAAAAATTGCACAATTGTCTGGACTTCCATGTTAGGAGTTTGATTTTATAAAATGTTTCATAATCATAATTAAAATGTATAGTATTGAAGGTTTTAACACTTTGAAAATAATTCTGGGTTTTTTAAAAGTAAGTTCTAAAGTTTCACTTACTTTGGTGAAGTGCATTTTTATTTGGTAACTGTTTATCAATTTATAAAGGTCTAGGAAGAATTGGAAATATTTAAGTGAGAGGATGAGTTTATTATAATATTTTGCTTAATGATAAGCGTCACTCGCATTGTGAGTTTTCAGAACCATTTATCTAAGAAAATATTTTATAAGATATATTCATATATATGTTTATACTCACATAATCATATATATTATGTATAATGGATTCATATAACACTCAGAAATCTACCCTTGATAGATGGATTCAATAACCAACCTCTTGAAAGGGCAAGCTGTTGTAAGGGCCTTTGAGCAAACCAAGTATCTCACCCCAGGTCGAGGATTACAAGGTATGTTTGACATAAATACCAGATGATAGCGTAAAATAGGCAACATAGTCATAAAGGAAAAATATAAGAGGATAATGTTTGTTGTTTTTGTTCCATAATTCTCTATTTCTGTTTGGATCATTTGTGAAAAATATTAACAATCACTATACTATCTTTTCTAAACTTTTTATGTTTCTTTAAAAGTTTAAAGCACTTAATTCCTCTAGAGGCAAAACCAGAAAGGCATGAATTAAAGTAACAGAAGACTTAAGGGTTTTTTTTTTTGCAGAGGAAAATGGCCTAGCTGGCCATATCCCATGTAGGGGAAGGGGCTCACAAGTGTTGAATTGACAGGTAGGCGTCAAACAGAGCACAGCAAAACAGCCTTTGCAGATCTCTGTTTCAGTATTTACAACAGAGCTTCTGCCTAAAATTGCTTCCTGGTTGGATTATCTCAAGAAAATAGCAATGAGCTTTATTTATTTATTTTTTTTTAGAGGTAGCACACTTTCTGTTGTAATTTCACTAAAAAAATTATAAATGCTATTCTAGAACAGTAAAATGGACAAAAGCAAGCAAATTATGAAGCCAGTGGCCTTGACATTGATGTGAGATTTTCCGTATTTGACTAGAATTCCAACAGGAAATGGAGGCAAAGCTGAGTTGCCCTAGGAGGTTGCGGCTCCACCTCAAGCAGGATCCTTGGAATCTTCCCAGCGGCGTCCGGGCTCTTGCGCAGAGCATCAGAAAATATGTTGAAGGTCAGTAGGAAAGGCAAGGAACATTGTGATACAGTGATACAGTGGTATCAGTGATAATCACTTTAAAAGCCTGTAAAACCAGAGTCTTGTAATGCTCCATTGCTTTTTGCAGTGATTCCCATTCTAAGCAAATAAGAGGAATGGAGTAGGTGAGGCAGGAGGAGATAGAGGAGGAATAGGCTTGAAGACCCTGCAGACTGTATCATGGAGATGATTCTAAAGGAACAGACCATCATGCATAGACAAATGAAACACCGTGAACTTGATAGTTTGGAATTAGAAATAATTATAGAGAAAAATATGAGGAATTAACAAAAAGCACATGAAGCTTAATTTTTAATAGGAAGCCTAAAAAAGTCTTCTGTATATCTGTGTGAGAGTCAGTTAATGCCATAGGTTACATCAGTAGTTTTGAAAGTTTTGGCCTTGGCTGATGCTCTCTGGCTGCCATGACCTTGTTTAGGTGTCATCCCCAAATTGTCACAACCTCTAAGTTAGAGACCAGGCCTGGAGATGTGTTTTATTCTCATGTCTGTAGGAGCACCACTGGCATGTGGTGGGCAGAGAGCAGGGGTGACGCTGAGCCCAGGACCACGTGCAGGGCGGCCACTCACCACACAGGATCATTTACCCTCAAATATTGGCAGCACTAAATTTGAAAATTGTGCACAGCAAACATCATGCCCATGCTTATAGTTTTATGTCTTAGCTCTTCACTTGACACTTAGCTGTAAGAAATGGTATTCAGCAAGACGCTAATAAGAGTCCAACTTTAGGGTAAGTTAGAAAAAATGTTCTATTTTGCCATCAGGTAACCAGCTCCTCTTGTCTGATACGAGTCTGAGCAGCCAGTTTACCTTTCATGTCTCAGTTCCTCATTTAGTGAGTATTATCCTAGGATATTAAGTCTTCTGCATAGAAATACACCCAGATATAGCAAGCGGATGGAGGGATGTGGATGGAACAGACCCCCAGATAAATAACAGATCTTTTATTCAATGATGAAATGTTTTATTATTTGTAACTGGAATTCTTGGCTATATTTTAATTTTATGTCTTAATACTGTGGTTTCCTGGGACACTTATCATATTTCATTTGATGAAGATTCTGAATCAAAACTGCCCCAATTAATGAATATTTAAAAAACGAATGGGGTTAAAAGACACATTAGGGAATCGAAGCACATGCTTTATAGAGGGGAAGCCATATTTTTTCGAAATAGTTAACTCTCTGTAACATAATGTACCCAGTAGTTGTAAATTCATAGATCTTCTCACCATCTTTTGAGGTTTTGATGGTGATAAAAAAAAAAAAACAGATTTAATAGCATTTGTTTTTCAAATAAGCACAGTACTGATTAGAAATGCACATACTTCTAAAAATTTGTTTAGTTACTTTAAAAAGATACACATTTATAATGTAGGAACAAGCTCACTGAAAAAAAACACTTTTAAATTTTAAATTATTATCTCAAGTTGAATTTTTATACTCTTTGTTTCCTAAGGCACACTTGGAAGTCATAGATTTAGATTGACTTATCATTTGCTTGTTGATTTGATTGATTGATTGATTGATTGATTGATTGATTGATGTTGTGAACACTGGTCCTACCCTTGGCCATGAGACTTCAGCAGCTGGTTCAGTTTGGTTATATGTCCTAAGACTCTTAAAGTCAAGGGCCTTGTGCAAATTTTAGTTCTGTCTATTTTTTTTTTTTTGAAGCTCATTTAAGATGCACTTACTTTGGGTAAAACGCCAATTGTCTTATGTAAATGATTCTTTAAAACACAATTAAAAACCAATTTATTTACCATTCATTGCTTCAGCCTACTACCTACCGGGCTGTTCCAGGGACAGGGTAAGCTGCCATTATTTTCAAAATAGTTGTTGTAATGTGGAATATCCCCAGGTAATCTCCCAGCCCCTTGCCACTTTGTTCCACTTACTTCAGCACAATTTTCATCCTCCTTTCAAACTGAAGGCAATGATGTAATAGATGGAGCCCCATGGATATAATAGGTAAAAATTTCAGATATTCATACAAATGTGTGTTCTACGTGTGTCAACAGAGCAATTCCATTTATGTTCCCTGATATCTGTCTTATAATTTATACCAAATATGGTATCAGAATATCATGACTCTGTGACTTTTATTTAAGAAGAATTGCTACAATGCTACAATGCCATTCCAATGTTAGATGAGCATTTACTTATCCATACATAGCCTACTGGACTGGGAGGGGGTGGAGAAGATAATAGACAATAGCTAACTTTAATGGTAACTGATTTAAGATGTCACGAAAACCGTCTCCTGCTTAATTCTTCAGCTAAGCAGTCTCCCAGCTATATTGAAGTACATTTACTTTGCTCAATTAGTATTACATAACCTTTCCTTGGAAGATATAAAAACATGCCCTATCACCCCAAATAGAATAATGGTGGGCCAAAGAAAGATTCTCTCCAGATCCAGCCTAATGAACCAGTGAGTTTATTGGGGCTAATTCCAGGAACATGGTCTAGGACAACTCACAGGACTATGGGTGATTTGCCAACATCTGCATCACCAGAAAGCCAACCCCAGCCTGTGTGATAGATGGCTATATTCCCTGCACAACTTTCAGGCAGCCATGTTTCTGAAGAACTTTCTCTCCTCTGAGAGGTTTCCTGCTGACACAGTTAATGGGAGAGCCTTTGGAAGTCTAATTTTCCTAAGCTTTTGGAATCTGCTAAGTTTCTTGTGAGTTTAAGAGGCACTCTTGCTCCATGAGGGAGTATTTCACATGCTCTGTAACTGGTGTAATTTTCTCCTCTTCTTTTCTTTTAAAAATTGTATTCTTTTAAAGATCTATTTTTTCCCAGATACCTACTTCTCCTTCCTTCCTTCCTTCCTTCCTTCCTTCCTTCCTTCCTTCCTTCCTTCTTTCCTTCCTTCCTTCCTTCCTTCCTTCCTTCCTGCCTTCCTTCCTTCCTTCCTTCCTTCTTTCTTTCTCTCTCTCTTTCTTTCCTTTTTTTCTTTCTTTCCTGTATTTCTCTCAATATCTTAAAGCATACTTTTTCATTATCTTGCCTTCACAATGCTAATTTTCTATTCTCCTCTCTGTGTTTTCTGATTTGTACACCCTAATACCAAGAATCACATTAGTAGTTCATTCTTCTGCCCTAGAGCCTTGTAAGTGATTTTCTCTTTGATGAGTCTAAACTCATCCGTATAATGTTATAAGCTACTTTTTACTTGAACTTCATAATTGTATCCCAGTTCTGGTGTCTTAACGGTATGATAACAATCTCTGTGCTAGATGACTGCATTATTTGTTATTCACTTTCTGATGTATGTCTTTGCTGACACTATTTCCAATGATGTTCTGTCTCCCTGGTGGTCTAAACTTAAGTTCCTGTGAAGCGTTTTCTTATTGTAAATTCTGTATCAGCTTCAGTCAGTTTCAGGTTATGGTAGTAGCACTCTTCCTGTATATACAATAATTTAGAAACTTCCAAGGACCTTATGTGTCTTTCCTGTTCATTTTTTTTACTCAGGCCATTATATACATAAAGTAGATATCATCTATGAATGAGCTGAGACTCGAAGTAATTATTAAATTTTCTAATGCCACAAAGCCAGGTTATAATAAATTGGTTCTCATTTCAATATGTATTTCTGCCTCTGATATCCTTTTGTTCTGTCAGCCTTGTTTGTAAACTTCAATGTCCTTTGAAGTGTTGTCTGACTGTTAATCAGTTAACACATCCCCATTCTTTGACATCCAAAAGCTTACATAGGACAGGATGCCTTGTAACTTTACTTTTTTCCTTTTTCATCCCATAATGTTGGTCATGTAGAAGGAACTTCATAATTTATAAAATTTACTCAATGCAACTGTGCTATTTACTATTGGTAGCAGACAGCCACAGTGATAAGTATAACATTAATATACACTTGTCAAATATTTACGATTGACCTGTGTGGGATAGAATAACAGAGTATATTAATGTATATACATGTATTTTTTTACTAAAATTTAAGTCATAATAGCAAGCATTATTTTTATGGCTTAGCAACACAGCTTGCAATATATATGTTAGGTAATAGCATACAGGCTAAAGTAGCTGAGGATTACCTTAAATTTGGCAAGATTTGAATGGTGTTCTATTACTTTTATAATTCATAAAGGAAAGACATTTTAGCATCTTAAGCAATTGATACAAGTTATCTTTGCAGATGGGCAACAGTAGAATGTCAAGTAAATAGAATTGTGATTGCCTAATATAATAAGACCATGGTAATTTTTACTAGCGTGTTACAGTGTGAAGTGAGCTTCGGAAACAGAGTGGACAGTTAACAAATGTGCTTGCTTTCTCTGCAGAGGTGAAGTGCCGCATACTACTGGCTCTCCTTGAATACTCAGGTAATTTTTTCTCCTAGTTTTACTGTCAACTGTATGTGGCTCAGGATCATAAAAGTATTAAAATAGGAAATCAATTCCTTCTGACATTTTAAGAGATAAAATGGGCCTTTGACACCTGCCTTTTTCAAAGAAATGGAAAGATTTTTTTTAAAAAAATTTATGTGTTTTAATAAGAGCACAAAAGCTTTTTTCTCATTTTTGATCATAAGTACATAAGAAAATACATATAAACATATATTAAAACAGTCTTGTTAATAAGAGAAAGAGGAAGCTGGGCATGGAAGAACAGGCAGGCAATCCCATCCCTCAGGAAGCCAATGAAGGAGCAGCATCCATCCATCCTGGGTTACACAGCAGTATCTTCCCTCAAGAAAACAAGGGAAAGGGTGTAGGCTGTGGTAAAGGCAAGCACTATTTATTTTTAAATACCTAAGGTGACAGCTGTCACAAGTGTCCATCAAATATGTGTTGTACGAAAGAATGATGGTCTGAGGATATAGCTCCATTGATCAAGGGCTCAGCTAACAATCAGGAAGCCATTGGTTGTGTCCACAGAGTGGCATGATGAAACCTTACATACTCCTAAAGTTTGCACCCAGGAAGTGGGTGTTGTGAAAGTATGTAGGAGCTCAGCCCTGTCTGCACCTTGGCACCTAGGAGCAGGTTCCAGCACAGCAATGGAGACAAGACCTTTACTGGATTGGGCTTGTTTTTTTTTGTTTTTTTTTTTTTTTTTTTTTTTTTTTTTTTTTTTTTTTTTTTTTTTTTTTTTTTTTTTTACATTTCAGAGTTAGCTTCTCACCTGTTACTAAGGTCATCCTTGAGCTTCTTAGTTGACGCATTCCTCCAGTCTCAACCCTTTGAATATCTAGGAAATCCTGCCACAACCATCTTGGGATTTACCTTTTGATGGCAGGATTCTCAAAATTATATCACAAGGACATGGCTGTAGGAAGAGGGTAATTTGTGACAATTTTAGAGCCTACCACACTTAAAAGCTCTTGGGGATGAATGAGTTGAGTCACAGTAAAAGACTTTCTGTTACTTGCTTGGCTGATCTGTGCTTTATTTCTTAATTAATAACAAGAATTACAGTAAAAAGTTAAACTCTTAAATTTTTCTAAAGACATTTCATAGATTTTTAAATAAATTTTATTGGGAAGAACTATTATTGTTTCTGCAGTTTTAAAAGGAAAATGTTTTGTGAGAACAATAATAACTAGTAGATTGTATTGATTCCACTTAGATCTTTAATATCATGAAAGTTCACCAAAGTACTCTCCAGTGAGCAACTTTAAGAAATAGCAAAAAGCAGTTTTGAATTTCAAATTCAGTTTCTTCGGTTCCAGTGGTGGCTCTGGACTGCATAGCTTTTTCCAGTCTTGAGGTGACTGTTTTAGCAGATTGTGTTGGTGTTGTGTATGTGCTCATGTGTATGTTTTAAGATATGGTCTCGCCGGGCGGTGGTGGCACACACCTTTAATCCCAGCACTTGGGAGGCAGAGGCAGGTGGATTTCTGAGTTCGAGGCCAGCCTGGTCTACAGAGTGAGTTCCAAGACAGCCAGGGCTATACAGAGAAACCCTGTCTCAAAAAAACAAAAACAAACAAACAAACAAAAAAAGATATGGTCTCATGTAGCCCACGATGCCTCAAACTCAGGATGTGGTCCTGAGCATGCCTATAGACTCCTGGCTCAGCCTCCCAAGGATTGGGTGTACAGGCAGGTGGTACCACATGTAGCTGTCAGAGGCATCTTTTCTTTTTATTTTCATTTTTATATTCTACCTATGGTTTGTTTTATTATGTTTTCACTCACCCTTCCCTTTTTATGTGTGACATGGCATTTAAACAATAGCCAAGCTACACCATCATTTTGGCTGTAAAGTGCTAGTTTTCTATAGAAAAGGGTAGATCCCATTTACTGAATTCTCTACATAACCCTGTTTATCTTTTGGAAATGTTCCATGGTTATTTAGAAGCCAAAGATAAAAAGTGCATTTCTCTGGTTTTGACTTTTAAGACTTTTTTTAAAAAAATAGTTGGGTTTTTTTTTTTAAGAACTTTATATGTAAGCCCTACATCATTCACACTGCCCTCTCTTCCATATCCTACGTGTACCCCCTTCCAAAGTCATGATCTTTTCTTGAATTAAGCACACACATATGTAAACACACACACACACACACACATACACACACACACACACACACACACACACACACACATGACCACTTGGTATTGGATAACCTGTTTGGGAGCTCATCTGTGCAGAAGCCTGCTTATTCCTCTCTATGTAACCATTGACCAGAGGCAGTATCACTCCCAATCCTATTCTGGGACATCCTGTGTTTTCATTTCTGTGCTTGTTGTTCTCCCCTCCCTACTATCTCTGAGTCAGTATAATACCCATCATTATTTCTGTGTATGTCTCTATCTCCTTCAGGGTTCTTTTCTGCAGTAAATTAAGGCATTTGGACTTGTAAATAGCTGAAATTATACAGCGTATTGAATTTGTTAGGTGTTTACAGAGATGAATATAGTAGGTACTTAAGTATTGAAAAGAAATCGAAACATTTTTATAGGCAAACCCCACGTTTTTGAAATATATTCCCACTACAAGAAATATTATAATCCTCAAAAATAATTAGAAAACTGTGACAAAACCCATTCTTTTGCTAGGAGCAGGGCACAGCTGTTAAGATGTTTGCTGAAGTTCTTTTTTATTTTGTATTTTATAATACTAGGAGGTGAGGAGAGCTTTGGCAGAGAAGGACACGGGAGTTTTTTAATGACTACATTATTTAAAGGAAAAGAGTATATGTTTTCACTCACAGGAAACAGTTCATTTCTTTATCATATCATTCTTTCTCTGACCAGTAACATGACCACGTTTCTATTCACTGCCAGGCACTCCTAGATGCTAAGAAAAGAGCAGTTGCAACAATAAACTCATTACATTGCATTTTCTTAATAAGCACTTGGCATTTACAATTCTATTTGTCTTTATTAGATACATAAGAGACAGGAAGTAGAAATAAATCTTGTTTTAGTTTTCTTTTTCCAATACTAGGGATTGAACCCAAAGCCTTGTTCTTGTTTATGCTGGGGAAGCACTCTGCTACTGAGTTATCTGGCCAGCCCAGAGCCATTGGCTTAAGATACTAAGGTTAATTAGTTGCCTCTAAAGCCCATGGGTATAACTCATGGGATGGATCCCTTCTGGTTTTAAAGCACTTATGTTTCAATGGGAAACCCAGCTACATAAACAGACTCTCATAATGCTATTAATTATCCGTCTTAGAGATGTTCTGGGTCTATGATTGCAGACATAAGTTCACTAGGTTTCTTGATATAGACAGAAAATTTCACAAAGGGAGATACAATATTTCAATAATTCAAAGAGGTCCAGCATTTCAATACACTGACTGTTAGAGTTTGTGTATGAGTCTTCTGAATAAAGAGGCACAGAAACAAAATATGGGCTATAATGCCATTTAGCAAGGCATTTAATGTTTGGGGATGCTGAGTTTTCCTGGGTGTCTCAGTGCAGCTCTGTGCATACATCTTTGTTACAGTTTCACAGCTGTAAAAATCTTGCTGCATTGTGGGATGAGAGGAGGGGATGATGGGATATTGAGGAGTTGTGAATATTGAGTGGGGATTATTATCAAGTGGCCTTGATGCTACCGAGTTTTCTACTCCCTGTGAACCAATACATTTTTTAGAAAATTACTTGTAAAAACACTCTATATACCATGTAGATTAGGTGTGTTCTGAAGGTCACACAAGCAAGTCCTCTGTTCTTTGCTGAAAATAGCAAAGCAGTGAGTGACTATGTGTCATCCTATAAGCAATGAGTATGTACTACGTCTTTCATTTAAAATTTTGTTAGTTTAAAATTTAAAGAACATCCTTGACCAAGATGTCTTGCATGTCTACATCTGTTATTCTTTGATGGCTAGAATTGTGTTTGAGGCCCTGACTAAGGCCCCTTGTACGCCAATAATTGATTCTAAGCTTCATTCCCGTAGGGTACACAATGTTAAAATAAATCAGTGAACTAGAACAGTGTATATTTGGCAGAGTTATCAACATTTTTTGTGTTAGAAAAACTAATGAATTTAATTGTGATCTCTTCTGATTTGATAATGGTTGAATGAAAGTGGGCTTGCATGTATATAGAATACAGTAGAATTATGTAAGCCTTCTTCTTTGACAGATCAAGAGAGTTGAATATACTAATTCCATTAGGAATTTAACCAACATTTAACAATTTAGCCAACATTTGCACATTAGATATCTCCCTTCAAAAATTGTATACCATGTGTCCTGTGCTGTTAGATGGTAAAGATGTTTTGGCATTAAGTATTGGGGAGATGTAACAATAAAATTTGCAAATTTATATTTAGAGTGATTTGAACATCATTATTTTTACTGGTAGTATAGTTATCAACTCCTGTCATCTCTACTCCTGGTGATGAGGGAGCCAGAGCCTTTTTCCCCTAGAGCATAGCTTCCCACTCTTGATATCAGCAATTTCTGCCACGTTTTAATATATTAAATTATTCTCTGGTTATACATGGAATATTCCTTCAACAGCTACTAAGTATTTTTTAAAAGTTTTTAAAGTTTATATAAGTTTTCTACTTTCCTCTATGATAACTAAGGCTTTTTGAATTTGTCTCCTAAGTCAAACTGTTTCCACAGATTCCAGGAACTCCTGGAATGAACTCATGTCTTCTCATGCAGTAACCAGCATCCTGTGCGCCATTATTTCTATCCTCTCAGTCAGTAGACAGCTATTGAATGCTCACTCTGTTAGATTGATACAACTCAAATGGGTGTTTTTCTTTCTGCTTGAGAGAAGAGTAAAGTTTATTCCAGTTTTTATGTTGGCTAGCTACCTACAAAACAACTTTTACATCTAACAGCACAAGACACATGATATAGAGACATCTAACATGCACATGTTGGTTACATTAATAAGCTGAACCTTATGGGATTAGCATATTCAACTCTTCTGATGTGCCAAAGGAGAAGATTCATATAGTTTAACCTAATAAAGGAATATTTTAAATATAATATTGTATATTTTAAACATAAAATCTTTTCTCTATGAAAAATATCGATTGTGAATGTTCCTCATGTTATAAGTATCATAAAACAACTGTATTCTGTGGAAACATGATTTTTCTATTATTATCTTTTAGTCCACTGACTCTAATTATTGTTGTCTATGTGAATTTGGGCACAAGGCCATTCACTAGAGCACAGAGCATATACCAGTAAGCACACTCATGAAAAAAGTAAAATGTGCCTCCCCCTACCACAACAACCATCATCTAGGGATAGGGCATGTAGAGCCCCTTTTTCCCCCATGCTTGGAGTGTGAACGAGTTTAATTTCGTATAGGTCTTGTCTATGTATTTTTTGCTCCTCTTAATCTCTTATATGGGACAACTTTGTCATGTCCAGAGACCAGCATTTCACAGCAACATCCTTCCCCATCCAAAGAGCCTTTTTAAAAAAATATTTCATACATATTTTAATGTTTAAACCTCAATGAGAAGCATATTTAAAGATTTGTTATCAAAGAAACTCAAATTCACCCTTTCCCTTTGAGTTAAATGAAGAAATTAAACACTAGCCTTGATATATACGTAATAATTCATTTTCAAGCTGGTGTGGTGGCATATACCTTTAATCCTAGCACATAAAAGGCAGAGGCAGGTGGATATCTATGAGTTCAAGGCCAACCAGGTCTACATAGTGAGTTCCAGTGCAGCCAGGGGTACAAAGAGAGACTTTGTTTAAAAAAGAAATAATTTTCACTCTTTGCAACAATTTTTGAGATTATAATTACGTCATTTTCCCCTTGCCTGTCCTCTACCCAAACCCTCCTATACAGTCTTCCTTTCTGTCATTCGAATACATGGACTTTTCTTTCATTTTTTGTTATTACGTATGTATGGCTACACACACACACACACACACACACACACACACACACACACACACAAACACACACACAAATACATATACATAAAATGTTATTTGTATATATGGTAGCCAATTGGTATATGCTTTCCTGGGGAGGATTATTTCTCCCTATTTCTCCCATTGTCAGCTTTCCTTAGTTGTTTGTAGTGCTTTGTATAGGACTGAGACCTCATGGGCTTTCCTCATCCATTTGGCATGCCTTTGGCATGCCTATTGTTTTGGGGCCTTTTCAGCTCATGTGTAGACAGTCATGCTAGTGAGAGTTTATGGGTGTGGTTTCTGACAATTCTGGAAGTCACAATGTCACAACAAATTACCTCGTCCTCTGGCTCTTAGAGTCTAGTCCCTCTTCTACAATGTTCTCTGGGCAATCCATGCAAGAGTGTTTTGTACGTGTCTCCATTGGGACTGGACTCCCCAACTTTGCATTTTGATTGGCTGTAAATTTCTGTAATAATCTCTTTCTGTTTCGAAGAGTAGTTTTCTTGCTGAACAGTGATCAATACACTTATCTTGGGCATAAAGATAGTTAGAATTAGTTTGGGGTTTTGCTGGCTTAATAAAGGGACTGTTTTACATTCTTCTCTACGACCCATGAATTCGCTAGTTCTAAGTTGTTGGCTGGGTTTCTAGTAGCATCATGCTGAGTGAGTCTTAAGTCCAATCAGAGAGCGGTTGGTTACTGCCAGGGCATGTGTGCCACTACTGCTCCATTTTGGTTATCATGCCACGCTGGTGCTAGTCTCTGCAACATTTTTGTTTGTTTTGTATTGCGTTTTGAGACAGGGTCTCACTATATATCCCTGGCTTTGCTGGAACTCACCATATAGACTAGGTTGCTTACAAACTCAGATTCTGTGCTGGGATTAAAAGCTTGGCTGTCACACCTGGCTACTGCAGAAAAGTTTCCTTTGTGTTTTTCTTCATTACAGATAGTGAAACCCAGCTCCGTAGAGATATGGTTTTCTGCCAAAGTCTCGTGGCCACTGTCTGTGCCTTCTCTGAGCAGCTCATGGCTGCCTTAAACCAGATGTTTGACAACAGCAAGGAAAACGAAATGGAGACTTGGGAAGCCAGCAGGAGGTGGCTGGACCAGATTGCAAATGCTGGTGTGCTTTTTCATTTCCAGTCACTTCTGTCACCAAATTTGGTAAGTGATCTTAGGACTGCCATTGCCTGCATCTGCTGTAACCTGCACGGTCATGTGACTATGTATCCACCACAACCTGCATGGTCCGGTTGTTACCAGATATGAAGCAGTTTGTCATTTCTCCCTCAGTATCTCTTTCCTTGTTTCCAGTCTTTCATACTTTAAAGGGAAAATTTTTACTTTGTCATTTAGGCTTTAATAAGAATGTAGAATGTATTTTTTCTTTTCTGATTTTATCTTTTGTCTCTGGCTGCTAAGCTGGGAAGAACTTTACTGTTAGCAATTCTTAGATCCTCAAGCACTGACTAGGGCAAGTCATGAGAGGAAAGTGGGTTCTTGTAAATCCATTCAGTCCAGAAATAACACTTCCCAGATACTAGAACTTCCGCCGACACTGATAATCTGGGGCGTGTTCATGGAGCAGTTACTGTCTGGCAATCTGTTTAAACTTTGCCTGTGCTATACAATTTCAGTTGTCCCTTTGAAGGAGAGTTCTCCATTAACAGTAAGAACACTAGCATGTACAGAAGAAAATACCATGCTCAAGCATGGATAAAGATGAAAAAAAAAATCTTGAAATATAGAGAACTTTAAAATTTTTCATGGAGAATTTCTGTAGTTTTTGTGATGTCCCAGGGCACAAATGTCCACTTTTATTTGCATAAACATTTGAAGGCTCATAAACAGAATTCTGATTTTGAACATGAGAGACTGTTTCATCTGTTAACGTACAAGTAGAAAATGCAGCTACCAAGTAACACGTTTTTAAAACAAATATAGTTGTGTTGATATATCGAAATAGCACTCTTCTAACTGTTGAATAGAGATGTGATTGTTGTACTGCACATTCATAGAAGATTCTGGAATGATGGGGTAAAAGCATTCATTTTAGAGTGGTTAAGAGATACAGAAGTAGAGTCTTTAGAAAGGATTCTGTGTACTCCACATGGGCAGTAATTACTTACTTGGTTGATTTGAAGTAAGACACTTTAAACAAGTACTTAAAAACAAAATTCATATCATACTCTTTGTAAATTATGTATGACAGTCAGGTTGCTTTCTAACAATGTGGCAGTATTGTTGACTGAGTGAATGAATGTATGTGTGAGTGAGATTTGATTTCTATTCTACTCTCTTGAAAGTTTCTGATATCTAATAAGTTGCTGCTGCTTTGACTTTAAGCTTAATTTTAATTAAAGTTTTCAAGATTAGATATTTAGAAATCACAAACCAATAAATTGCATAGATTATAATGTATAAAGAACTCTCAAAAGTCAAGAGTAATTAAAAAATGACCTAATTTAAAAATGGGAATTTGAATAAATACTTCTCTAGAAGATGTAAAAATGGTCAGTAAGTACATGACAGATATTATCAGCTGCCATTAGATTACTTCAATTCAGGACACAAAGAAAGAGCATGTTACAATAACAAATGCTGGTGTAGATCTGTAAAAAGTATAATGCTCAAGGGATTATAAAATAACACAACCTCTTTGGAAAACAGCTTAGCGGTACTTCAAAACATTAAATGTAGTTTCTGTGTTCCTGGAATTCTAGTCCTTAGGTAATACCCAAGGGAAACCCAAACTTCTCTTCACTTAAGAACTTGTGATAGGGGCTGGAGAGATGGCTCAGTGGTTAAGAGCACTGACTGATCTTCCAAAGTATCCAGATTCAATTCCCCAGCACCCACGTGGCGGCTCTCAATTATCTGTAACTCCATGGATCTAATATCCTCACACAGACATACATGTAGACAAAAAAATGCACATAAAGGAAAAATAAATTATTTTTAAAACAAACTTGTAATAAACAGTCATGCCAATATTATTCAATTTTAGCAACTCACGTGTTTATCAGTGGATGACTAAGTAAGTAAAGTATTGTCTTTCACATTATAAAATCTTGTTCAGGCATAGACCAATTTGTAGTACAGGTAGCTGTTAAAATTATATACATGACTCTTGAAGGCACAGTCCTAAGGAAACTAGCTTGGTAACAAAATGCACAGACTGTTTTCTTACATTGCAATGAAACAGGCTTAGTGGATACATTTCAGAGATAAAAGTAGACATCTGATTGCCTGGAGCTAAGAACTGGGATAGATGCCCCACGGCAAGAGCCGACTGCGGCTCAGTTTTCTTTGATAGTAATGAAAATATTCATAAATGAGATGGCGATAGAAATGTTTCAGCTCCATGTACACTGAAGACTCTGATCTGTGCCTTCTGATTGGTGATTCTCATACTCTGTGACTTATCTCAATAGGACTGTTCTCTTCTTCAAACTTTTACATTTATTCCAACAACTTATTTTCCAATCAGGGTTTACTGGGAAAAAAATTTAAGGAAACCTTTGTTTTAAGAACATAAAGCCCTGAAAAATCTACATGCCAGTAGCATTGTACGGACTGAACAGTTTATATTTAGGAATATATACATGTACGTGCATATGCACATATGTAGACAATAATGATCAGTAAAAAAAAGGAGGTTATTAGTTTGGAGGAGAGTGGGGGGAGGCCCATGGGAAAGTTTAGAATAAGAAAAGGGAAAGGAGAAATGCTGTAATTTAATTATAACCTAAACATATATACATACATACATACATACATACATACATATATGCACACATACATGAAAACTCAAGCTCAGCTATTACTATGGCTCTCTGAAAGCTGCAGTCACCAGGGCTGTGTTCCCTGGAGCTCTAGGCCCAGCCACTTTTTACTCAGTCCTGTCACATTTGCTGAAACAGTGCGATTCACACTGCAGTGTTCAGAGGATGACATGCCTGGGACATTTCTCCTCACTCTGTTCCCTGATATGGGTTTTATTTTTTCAGTTCTGCCATAAATTTCCAGGTACAAGACACCTTTGTAGTGCTTTAAAAAGAGTTCTGGAACCTTGGGAGATGTTCAAAGGATGAGAGATCTTGTTGCATGTGCATGAAGACCTGAGTTTGAATCATCAGCAACCACTTTTTACACACACACACACACACACACACACACACACACACACACACAAGACTGGTCATGCTTCCTTGCATGCTTGTAGCTACTTCTGTAGTGGGCAGAAATAGGAAGAAATAGGAAGAAAAATAGGAAATAGGAAGAAGAAATAGGAAGGGACGGCCTAGAACCAATTCAATAAGAGACGGTGTCTAAAAGATGAAAAGACATAGAGCAGACACCTGGCAACCACCCCCAACCTTCACGGGTATACCTACTCACACACTCGACTGCATATCTCAGACACACTATCTTTCAGGTGTTCACTATGGATCCATTTTATTAGCAGTTAATACATTTTCTACAGAGTACTTAGGTTCATTATAATGATATAATTAATCTTACACATAGAAGTTATGTTTCAATATAGCACTTGTTTTCTTAATAACATGAATTGCCCTTTCAAATGAGTTCAGCATGCTTCTTGAGCTTCAGCAATCTTCTCAAAGCTTATTGTATGCTGAGACGGATGAATCTCATGGAAGAGCTTTTAAACAATTGTTATTGTATCCATTGAAAATGTCATTATAGAAATGAGACAAGTACTTGGAATGAATTGGATTCTTTATTCGTATTCTAGACTAAGGACCTCACAAAGACTGTGAAAATTATACTTGTATGTAAGTTTCTTGGAAGACAAATACATCTATATATGGAAATTGCTTTTATCCGAGTTCTAATAAGTAGTAGTTGAACAACAAATAAATTATTATAAAATGGAATGTCTGTGATTTAGTATAGCTTTTAAGTTAAAATTAAGAGTTTTCTTTTTCTTAGTTGTAACTGACATTTTAGAAGAAAAAGGCAAAAAACATAGATTCTTTGTAAGGGACTTCAGTTTAATTAGGTTCTTTCTACAAGCTAGACTGAAAAGTATGTATATGATCATTTAAATATTAATAAAATGCAAAGAGAGAAAACTGAAAAACCATACAAGTAAACTCCCATTATGTAGGACTTCATTTCATTTTGAACAGAGAGTTCTCATGGATGTGTTGACACTAGTCAACAAATAAGATGGAAGAGAAGTGATTTGGTTTTGATTTGCATTGTGCTGTAAACTCTGACAGCACATCATCCTGATCTTATAGATTCTTTTTCTTTATTGTAGAAAGATGAGCAGGCCATGCTTGAGGATACACTGGTTGCCCTGTTTGATTTGGAAAAAGTTTCCTTTTTCTTCAAACCATCAGAAGAGGAGCCACTGGTTGCAAGTGAGTCACTCTCTGTGTCTAGAATTTTCTGCAGATGTTAAAATCTTTTCATTCGATTTATATAATAAGTAGAATGATTGAAAAAGTCCTTTTGATTTGGGCATTTCCAACATTAACGCTGATGAAAGCTGTATTGTAGAAGTCATACTTGAGTAATAGGATTTGTTATGTGGTGAATCCATGGATTAATGTTCATGTCTTTACATTTTTGTAAATGACCATCACTCTTCAACTATTTCAATCTTGTCATAATTGTTTCAGAAGAAGATGTCTGCCAGTCCAGAAATGTTCAATTTGTTTATAGAAACAGTTTTATGTGCTTCCTGTTTTTTATAAATATGTGGTTCCTATGAATTGTAAAAGAAGATATAAGTGTCTTCAGAGTTGGAAGTTATTATTCACCTCCTCAATTGCTAATATGGTAGATGGAGATTCAATAATTACCTATTTCAAATTTTATGGAAATAATTTGATAATTATTTTTTTTAATTTGTTTCATCAAAAACTTTTTTGAATGCTTACTTCTTGCCAGCACTATTCTGGGTACCAGGTTCAAAGGAATACTGAACAGATGGTGTCTTCCACAGATTATAAATCCAAATGAGGAAAAAAAATGACAAGTCAGAAAAAGAAACTAATTTCACATTAAGTCAAAAGTCACAATAAAATAGATCAGAATGTAAAGATGAAGAAATAGAGTGAAAGTTGCTTCTAATAGAATGGGGAACATCTACTGTAAGAGAGCAGGGCTCTGAAGGAGCTGAGGAAGAGTCACACAGATATTGGAAAAAGAGTGTCAGACTTCAACTACCAGGTGAAGGAATGCTGAGCATGCTCTCAAGAAGCCAGCCTTCTTGGCCATGGTGGAGCAAGTGGAGAGAACAGAATATGAGTTCAAAGAGCAGATAGGACCATGTACTGGCTTCCTGCTCCTGGTTGCCAGGTGTACAACAGGACTTTGTTTACATATCCAAAAGGTTTCATCTCGCTGTAGTGTTACATAGACCATCCTGAAGACAAGACAGAAGCCCTAAGACCACTTAGGAAACTTTTGAGTAACCGAACTAAGAGATCAGTGAACCAGACTTGAGGAGACATGTGGGGATGCTGAAATTAAAAATATCAATACTATTTCTATTACTTTATGAAGATGGAGAGGATAGAATTGTCTCTAAATTTCTTTTTTTTTTTTTTTTTACTTGTGAACAAGAAAGAGCATGAATAAGATGATATAAGTTAGTTATACTCAAGAGAGAATTGTTATCTGGCAAGAGATGGCAAATTTTGATTAAAACAGTTTTCAAATAAATTATGAGTTTTCTGCTTATGCATATAGAAGGATATATAGTCTTACTTGCAGGTGATAGGCAGTTTTACTTGAAGTAATAGGTAAAATGGTTCTGAGATGTCACCTAATATTCATTCTTTAAAGTGCTGCTTGAGGAGCTGTAAGCCCTCAAGAACATTCACTGTCTTCTGTGGTTTCAAAATGACATTTTTTGACAAATGAGTCAGCAGCTCTGGGAGTTATTTTCTTATCCATCGTAAAAGACATCAATGTGTTGTACACATGCTAAACATTAAAGGTAATTGTAAGTAAAGTTAGTGTTTAAATACATCTGTGCCCATGACAAAGCACTCATGGGGGTGTTGTTTATCAATGTGTTTAATGCATCTCTTTGAAATATAACTTGGACTTCTGAAGACAATTCTCTATTAAAGTTCTAGTTTCAATGCTATATGACTGTGCCATTAAATATAAAAATAAAGAAAGGGAAGCAAACCATTGGGGGTTTGTGAAAGGAGTTCACACATAGCTATTCAAGAATGAAGTTTATTAGAAGAAAGAGTTTGAAAACCATGGATGAGCCTTGAGTGGGAGAGCATTAATTAGAAGGATTCACTAACATTAAAGCATCATAACCTGGGTCTTCCTTAAAAAGATGGAGACACTTCCCCTTAAAACAGATACAAGCTTCATTTAGAGATGGTTTACTTAGGTGTGCTTTTAGCCCCAGAGATCTAGAGGGAGAACCTAGGGAGGTGGATTTCTGTGAGTTCTTACATGCCTCATTCCCATAGTGAGTGTGAGGCCAGCCAATCACAGTGAGGAGAAGAAGAAAGATAAAGCTACCATGACAGGGTTAGTTCAAGGAAGAGAGAGGCACCTTCAGAGAAATCCCAAGAACAAAGGGTTATAAGTTTTGGGGGCTGGCAGAAAGTTTTTACACCATGAAGATTGGTCTGGGATAGCATAGTTGACAAAGAATGTGAAGGAGACAGATACTAGTTAAAACCACAAATCAGGATCAATATAACTGTAAACAGAACAGCTTCTTAGTTCTGTCCTTTGTGCATCCATTCTTATTTCTTCAGGATATGGGGTCTGGTTTCTTTATAAAGGAGTAGGCCTTGATTTAACGTCAACTTTCCAAACAAATTTTAAAAAGATGAAAAGAGAGAGTTCTCATTGTGAAAGCTGAGTCAGCACCCAAGATCCACTATGTGTTACATAAGTGGCATAAGAAAGTTAGAATCTGTTAAATTTTATGGCAAGTAGTTTTGTTTTTCCAGCTGTATAGATTCGTCTCCCTGTTGTGTTGGCATCATCTTTCATAGAGCTCAAAATTTGAATTTTAATGAAATCTAGATGATCAGACTTTAATTTTAGCAGCTGTGCAATTGGTGTTTTTTCTATGATAGCATCATCCACGATCACCTGGCTTTCTTTCACCTGTGCTATCTTCTAGGCTTTCCACAGCTTCTTTTTCATATGTATGTTCCCAGGTATTCCAAAAACAGTGGATGAAAGCCTATTTTGTTGCCTTTGGTTTTTTGTCAAGGATAAATTGGCAAGTCACATGAAAGTAGTTCATATGTTTCTAGACTGGGGTTCCATTTGGCTGCTTGTCTAGTCTTTGCCCATCAGCACATTGTCTTAGTTTCTGTAACTGTGGGATACCTGGAGGTAGACAGTCCCTATCCTCCACTACTGCTGCTGCTGCTGCTGCTGCTTCTTCTTCTTCTTCTTCTTCTTCTTCTTCTTCTTCTTCTTCTTCTTCTTCTTCTTCTTCTTCTTCTTCTTCTTCTTCTTCTTCTTCTTCTTCCTCCTCTTCTTCTTCTTCCTCCTCTTCTTCTTCTTCCTCCTCCTCCTCATTCTTTCTCCTTCTCCTTCTTTTTTTTCCTCTTTTTTCTCCTCTTTTTCCTCCTCCTTCTCCTCCTCAGCACTATATTAGTTGTTTTCAATCTTTTTCCTGATCATTAAAATTTGGAATCATTTTCTTGATATCCATCGATACCTTAGAATTTTAAGAGATTGGATGGAAGCTGTATATCACTTCAAAAATAAATAATGTCACAACAATTTCGAGTCCTCTTCATCATGAACATAGGCTACTTACCCATTTGTTTTCTAGTTTGTTTGTGTTTGTGTGGTGTGTGTCAGAAATTTTTCTAACATTAATCTTTTATGTATTTTAGTATATTTATATGTATTTCATTTTAGAGCATGCTACTACAAATAGTAATGTGCTTTTAATTTTCAATTTTGTGGCTGGCATATGGGGAAATTGTTGGCTTTTTTGTATATTAACTTTGTCTCTTACTTCTTTGATATATACATATATTAGTTTCAAAAAAGCTTGGTTTATCTTCTCAGATTTTCTTCCATTATTGAACATTGTATCTCTACCCAGAAGTTTATTCTTTTCTTAGTGTGTCTATATTTCATGTCCTTTTCTTCTACGCTTGACTTAGTGGGAACAGATAGTACAGTATTGAAAACAGAGGTAGTGAGAGGCATCATCTTTCTTGCTCCTGATTTTAGTGGGAAGTCATAGTTTCTCACAACCAAATGTGATATTAGCTGTAGCTTCATACGTTTTTTTATGCTGAGAAAGTTGGATTTTTGCACCTATTGATTGAGAATAATTTTTCATGAGTACATATTATGTTTTGTCAAATGATTGTTTTGTATGCTGCTAGATTTGGTAGCGTTTTTTTTTTTTTTTTTTTTGGTCTGTTAATACAATAGATTATATTGATTTATTTGGCATACCTTGTGTAAATCCCACCTACTAATTGTATATAGTTGTTTGCTGGATTCAATTTGCATATTTTGGAGTAATTTTTATGTCCATGAGAATTATAGACAGGGAAACTGTTCTCATTCCTTTATGTAGTATTGATTTTTTTACTTCACAATAATCAAGATATTGTTAATTCATAGTAACTTTTACCTCCTTGATTTTTTTCTGCCTTTACTTTATACCAGTCTGTAACACACATCTGACATTACTGTCATTGTCATTACTGACAATGACAGCATCATTGTCATTCTTCTAATAGCATTATCCACTTAACAGAGCTTTGTTACATTGATGGGAAAGAATAAATTCATAGAGTTTAATAAACAATGGCATATGTGACAGATATGGAAAAAGTAAGTTATGTACATATTTAGCAGGCAAAACTTTATATTTTCTTATTTTTGTCTCTGTCTCTGTCTGCCCCTCTTTCATTCTGTCTCTTAGTCTCTTTCTCTCTCTTTTTATCTCTGTCTATCTCTATATCTGTCTCCTCCCTTCTCTTCTCATTTTTTTTCTCTGTAGCCCAGGTTAGGCTGGAACCCCACACCTTCCAGTACAGGTGTGAACTGCCATACTTGATGGCTATTGTTATACTGGTTTTGGTTTTTAACAACCAGAAATAAAAGATTTTACAATCATGAAAAAGGTATTCTCCTAAATCTTCAACTGAGAAACATATTTCTATTTCTTAAATCAAATCACTAATGTATGTCTATGAAACAGTTACAGCAATAAGATAGTCACTAGGATGTGGCATAAAGGAGACAGGTGAACATCACTGCCATAGCTTCATTACCAAGACACACAATTAAGCAGAGAAATAGGGAGCTTGTGATCTATGTGGTCGATGGCATTTGAATTTGAACTCTAATCAATTTCATTTCAGGAAGCAAGATTGAAGAGCTAATGTTGAATCAAGTTATATTAAGTACCTGCAATATTTTGCTCTTAATTTTTAACTTAGCCATATCTGTGTTCTAATTTGAGTATATTCAGAATGACTTTATATTTTTAATAGGGTAGAAATATTGTGGATTCATGTATAAAAAAGGGGATCTACAATAGCACTATAAAATACTCTCACAGCTTTTTAGTCATTTATGTTGGCTTATTTCTTTAAGCCATTGAGTTTAAGGTATTTGACAATAGTTACAAGAATTTGAAAAATAATTTTTAATGATTATAAGGCATCCTCAACAGAATATGTTCATTTTAATCTGATACGCAAGAGTACAGAGCATATAAAACCCATGGCCATTTTTAATAGTTGCTATGTAGTCTGTTTCTCACATACTACTTAAGGAATATACCCCACAGGCTCATTTTGACTAAATATGAATGAGCCAGATGCCCTGAGAGATCCTCATTTAGCTAAGTGGGTCATCTGGTATGTCAAAATGCAACCATGTTTTCATTATAGAATTAGGCATTAAACTCAGTAATAAGCCTATTTCTTTAGTTAATGAGACTCAGATTCAGTACTATTTTACCAACAGCACTTCATATGCCATGTGGGCCCAAGTGTTCAATGTACTCTTAATACCAGCTCTGAGGGGAAAATTTCCTTAGTGTAAATGTCACAGCTCTCAGGGGGAAAGGTATGCTGACAGTCAGGAGCCAGCGAATACCACAAAGTCACACTGTACAATAAACCTCATACAAGAAATTTACTGGAAAAAATGCAAAGATAGTGGCTTCCTCTGCTCAGACAAGTAACAGCAAAGAACTGAACAGTAGACTGGCTTTATAAAGGGTCTCAGGGTTGGGGTGGAGACTTTCAGGGTGCCCAGGGATTGGTGGGATTTTGTGGCCTTAATTGTGGGCTTCCCCCCCTCCCCCCGAAAGCATAGCTTGGCCACCTGTATCTTCTGTGACTGGAAAAGGACATTATGGCCAGTAAAGTAGTCTGAGGACCTGGGCCTGGCCATCAGAGCAGTCTGGGGAGCTGGGCCTGGCCATTCACATACCCAAAGGAGCTAATATACAGGAGCACTCCTAATACATTAGTTTGTAGCAAATTTCAAGATTTGTTTTGGTAAAATGTTTAACATATTAATGATATAATCCAAATGTACTGTCTAGCATATCCTGACTTCAGGGAGTGACGCAGCATTTTATGTTACTTCAGATGTCCCTCTTACATACCAAGTTGAAGGAAGCCGGCAGGCTCTGAAAGTTTACTTCTACATGGATAGCTACCATTTCGAGCAGCTGCCCCAGCGACTGAAGAATGGAGGAGGGTTTAAAATTCATCCTGTTCTCTTTTCACAAGGTAAGCTGTTTTTTTGTGTTTTCAGGCTTAGGGTATGGAAACTTTTATATTTTTATTAATGTTTTAAATACATTTAATGTTAATAATGAAGTCTTTTTTTTCACTAATTTGAAAAGTTCTTCATAATGTTCAGGTAATATAATTATTTCCAGGAATGTTTGTTAAGAATGTTTGATTTGTGGGAAAGTCAGAGGGTGAATGGGAGGAGAATAAAATCTGGACTGTGAAAAAAGATTAAATAAAAAAAAATTATGGCATAATTATGACCAGAAATATATAGTAATCAAGATGGCAGAATGTATAGTCTTGTGGTGGGTTGAATATGCTTGGCCCAGGGAGTAGCACTATTAGGAGGTGTGGCCTTGTTAGAGTGGGTGTGGCCTTGTTAGAGGAAATGTGACACTGTAAGGATGCACTTTGAGACACTCCACCTAGCTGCCTGGAAGTCAGTCTCCTCCTGGTTACATTCAGAACAAGATGTAGAACTCTCAGCTCATCCAGTGACATGCCTGCATGGATGCTGCCATGCTTCCCACCCACCATGATAATAATGGACTGACCTTCAGAACCTGTAAGCCAGCCCCAATTAAATTTACAAGAAAAACAAATGTTTGATTTGAATGTATTCATCAAATGGATTTGGAGCATTTTATAAGAAAGAGAAGTCCATCGAGTACATCAAAGAAATAAGGGTGAATAAAACTGAATGAACTAATTAAATATAGTATGGCAGGATAATCAAAGGATTAGACTACTATATAGCATAGAAAATGTTCAATATTAGTGTATTTCTGCCGGGTGTGATGGTGTAAGCCTGTAGTCCCAGCAGTCAGGAGGCTGAGGCAAAAAAAGATACTAATTTGAGATCAATTTAGGCTATATAGTGAGACTCTGGCTTCTGCTATGTGTATATTCACAAATGTATATAAATACTATATGTTTCCTGTATTACTGGCTGGAGAAATTGCTACCTCTTATTATTGCTTATGTCATTTTTTTGTGAGGAAATATATATTCCTAGTCAGTTTTCTGTCAGTAATCAGTGAATGACATCTGTAGTGGAAGAAATTCAGAATAATGTAAGAATGAAGAGTCTTGCCATCAGCTCCAAGAGAATCTACTGAATACCCAGAAGAGATCCAACACTCATCATTATGTAGTCTCTGTTAGCGTAGGAGTAACTCACTACCTCCTGACAGGAGCATGTTAGGTTCCACAATTACATTAATTTTTAAACGGTACCTACAGAATTTCAGTTTTTCCCTTTTGGGTTTTCAAGAATTATATTTATTTATTGTGGACTTTAATAGTCTGATAAAAATAAGCAGAGTAAAGAAAGAGATTCAACAATGTAACTAAGGAATAATTGGGCACATGATAGCCAGATTTGCCACAAGTAGAAATTTTGCTTTGTGCTGTGTATTTATTAAAGTGGAACTCTGGTGTTTAGAAGATAGGCTTTTCTCTATTAGGTTTCCAAAATGATTCTACCCATCAAGCAGTTCTGTGATTATGAGGCATTACTAGGAGGCATTTTCATTTTTGGGGGGGAGGGCAGTATGTGATAGTTTAAGATTAATGTTGCCATTAGTCTGTAAGAAAGAAAACAAAGAAACAATGACCAGGAGTAGATCTTAGAAATAAATGAGATTAACCTGAAATATGTCAGATGTCTTCACAGAGCTGGATGAGACAGAGAAAAATGCTGGGCCAGAGAGTTCATTTTTATATTTTATGTTGGGCTTACAGCTCTTAAGGAATCTTTGTGTCTTGTCTTCTTTGTTTTATATTATGAGAGAGACAAGAGACAGACACACACAGATAGAAACATGGAGAAACAGAAAGGCAGACACACACACACAGGCACACATATACAGAAACAGACAGACAGACAGACAGGCAGGCAGACAGACACACACACACACACAGAGTAAGAGGGAGAAGGAAAGGGAAAGGGAGAAGGAGAGGGAAAAGGAGAGGAAGAGGGAAAGAGAGCGAGCCACCAAATTTATATGGACAGCCCATGATGTCTACTTTTTCCTGCCATTAAGGGTTCTAGGGATCAAACTTATGCTGTCAGGATCAGATCATTGAAGAGGAAGAGACTTTCTCTAGTGGTCCATCTTACCAACCTTATTTCTGTCTTTTAAAAAATTGTCATTTTTGAAACCATTATCGATTTGACAGATGGCACTAAACATTTCTTTTAAAAATTGTTTCATTCATGATAAATCCACCGTCAATAATTGAATAAACACATCTCATTACAAATGCGTATAGGGAAAGAATATTTTGTAAGTAACTTTTATTTTGTAACTTTTGCACAAGCCAATTGAAAAATATATCCATTGCTTTAAAAAGTCATTTAAAAAACCTATAGTAAACATTTGTCATTCAAATTTCATAAGGATTACCTAAGAGAAGACTTTAATTTCAGCACTCTGAAGGCAGAGGCATGAGGTCTCTGAGTTCCATCCCAGGCTGGTCTACAGATTGAGTTCCAGGGCAATGAGGGTTACATGGAAAAACCCTGTCTCAAAAACAACCAGTAATAGATGTGGGTGGTGGACAGACGTGTGTTCAAGGTCCCAGAAGGACAAAAAGGTCCAGAAACAGCTGATTTCATTAAAAATCTGCCCATGATAAACTTGCCCCCTTAAAGGAGTGTAAATTTCTCTCTAGTCTAGCTCCTGTGCTCTACCATTAATAAACATCTCTTAGCTTTCTGACAGAATTCAGGGATAACCAACCTCACTTCGAGGAGAGACTTACCCTCAAGTTTTTACTTGAGGTAAACTGGTTATTAAACATTACGCTAAATGAAAGAAATGGCCTTTTCACAGGATAAACACTATAAAGGGTTTCTGTTCTCGTCTGTAGCTCTTCACTAGCTATTTAAAAAAAAAATAGGGGAAACCACGTGAATGTGACAATCTCCTGGGGGGTTGGGCTCCAGTGTCAGCCCTTGGCATGGCCTATGGCAACAGAAGCAAGGATATTGCTCTCTTCCTTTCAAGGACAGGAAGGAAGTAAGGTCAAAGGTGAATGTGAACTGCAGGAAGCCACAGCTTCAGAACAGGAAGTAGGCAAACAAAGTGGTTCTGATGTACAAGACAAGGCACACAGAGATAAGCCCCACAGAAAAGTTGGCACAAAGAATATCTGCAGTGCTTGAAGCTAAAGATCAGTTTAATATAATATTTGGCTTTCTAGGTGTGCGGACTTCCTTACAGGATAGACAGTTTAATGTGGCTGGGTCCCTGAACCCTTAGTGTGAGGGAAATCAAACAGTACACAAAGAGTCAATACTCAGTCCTCCTTCTGCTGACTTATTTTCATGTCTGGTTTTATTTTCATGACTCACTTTCTGTCAGCAGTGATCAATGCAGACTGCACAAGGTCACCTTAGAAAGGTTTTAGAAAGTGTCCATGCTCGCCCCACACAACAACAGCCATTCACATTAAGACAGAATCATTAGGAGGTGGTGCATAACTGCCAAGATATTTTTTGCAATTTTCTAGGTGTTTCTGAGTCCACCAGGATAAGAAGACCACTGGTTTTCCCGGGTTATGAAGCACTTCAATTATCTAGTTAATCTTTATTTAATTATACTAATGCATTGTATTACTTTTCAGCTGTCTAGAGTCTGTATAACTGGAACAAAGTAGTTATGTGTACTTATGATACAGTAAGATGCAGGCTGCCCCTACAAGGAGGTATTATTCTGGCTCAGTTTTCTTCGGAAAATTTGATGGTGTTCTGTAGGATGTAGATACACAGCTAGAAAGAAAATGAACTGTTTCTGACAGAGTATCTGCCTGGCAGCTCTTAGCACATCCTATGTAGTCTGTGCATTGTCTATCAGATTTTGTTACTGTGTAAGAACTTCAAGAGGCTCTTATGGGGCCCTGGTCAGCTTTCCTACACAGAGGAGATGCATGCAGAAGAAACTGGCTACTGGGACAAGTTAGAATCCTAACTCTTATAGCTCATCCTAAAGCCTCACATACAAATAGCAGTCAGCAGATAGGTACCTGGTCTATATATAGATAAGTGTGTCTCTCTGAGCACACACCTCTGCTGGTCTTGGTTGATGATCAGTGGCCAACCAGCCTTAATCCTCAGGGGACTTGGGCTGCTAACTGCTGTCCTCACCTATTCCCCAAAGCATTTGGGTGAGGAAGCACCAGGGAACCTCAGCAAATCACTTTTCTTCTACCTTTTTTTTTTTTTTTTTTTTTTTTTTTGTCTTTTTAAATACGTGGAAGTGTATTTAAATACGCTTTAAATACGTATTACTGTGAGTCTTAACATTTATTTTTCTTTAAAATTGATTAGGCTGACCCACCCCCTTTTTTCTTACTGGCTCTATAAATTAAATGGCATGTTTTATTTCCTCTAATTCAAAAGTGCTAGCAATAAAACAAGAAAACTCAAGCTATGTTTTAAAGATTGTTTTGAATTAAATGCTATTAAGTATGTTTTTAACCAAGTATGTAAATATAACATTTGAGAACTATATTATCCACATAAGAAGTAAGGAAATTAGATAAGGAAATGTTAAAGAGAAGAAAGTTTGGCATTACCATGGTTATTATACATTTAATCACTTTTTCCTTGCATTAGAAATTTAATTTGTAGAACAGCATTCTGTTTCATGTTCATTTAAATAACAGTAAATAAAAGAAACCATTTATCAAAAATAGGGAATACTGTTCTCCTTTCTTTTTTTGGCCACACAAATCTTATTTTTAAAAGTGGAACTCATCCTTTCTGTTTATTATTTTCTACAGTCTTATTATTTCTCATCAAATTCTTGCTAAATCTTTTAGCATTCAACAAACAGACATTTCTCCTGTTCCTAAAAAAAAGTTGTTATAAATTTTAATAGTCATGTAAATTTGTTATTGTCAAAAGACATAATGAAAATAACAATAAGAACAGAGGAGTGTTCATTAAAATTATACTCAGTATTGTTTACATCATTGTCCTTATTGTAGTAGGCTCCAAGGACAGACTAGGCCCTTAGAAAAGTGCTTCTCAGATACTCAGTTTAACTAAAGCCCCACCCACTACCCATCTGTTCTGTCTGGTCTGAAGCCACAAACAGAAGTGTCATTTCATGAACCCTTGCTCAGTTTCCAGACTGCCTGCTGAGATACAAACACCTAAGCTCAATCCAGAGCTCACAGACATTGAGTTTTTAACTCTGGTGGAATATCTGGCTTGTTCCCTAGAACATAAAAATTTTTCAATAAATAAGTTCTTATTTACTTATATAATTTTCTTTTACATTATATATAAGTTATACACTCTATAAATACTATTATTTATTTCCCACAACCATCATTTGTAACTACTCTCATTTTCCAGGAGCCGAACCCTCAAGGAACCTGAGGGTCCCAGATACTAATTAATCTCCCCCATTGTTGGCTGCACAGCTCCTAAAGAGCAGAAACTAGGGTCTCGCCATTAGCTTTCCAAGTAGGAAGAATGATTGGTATTGGAGTATGGCTGTTGACAGACAGATGCCTCCTGGGATAACATCTTGCTAACAGACCAGTTCCCAGGCTTTAGCAGGAGTGGCCCCTATGTGTATTTCAGGCTGGTTCATCAGAAGGCCTCCATTTACCCGTGTCGATATTCATGGCCTAGAGATTTCTGAGTCTTACAATTTTCCTAATTAATGTTGAAACTGTGAGGTAAAAACATGCCAATCTTGAAAAGAAGCTTCAAAGATGGCTTCCTGAACTGGAGTTCACGTTATATACATCCACTGTAATCTTCTACGTAATTGTATGACAATTCTGATTTTTATTTAAAAAATTTCAAATTTAGTAATATGCTTTAGAAGTTTTATTGTGGCATATACGAGATCCAAGAAGCTTAGAAAACATACCATAGTTCAAATCAGTAGTCATCTTTCTGATTTTGAAAAAAAAGGGATAACTATTAATTCATGGTACCTCATTATTTGGTTTATAAAGTATTGCATTTAGCAGCTTCAGGGGGAATACATTTTCTTTAAAAATCAGTTTTGAAATATTCGTTTGAAAATATGAGCTTATGACTGGTGATCCACAAGGGAAAAGGATTTACGTGACCAAATTGCATTCATAATTGATCCAGCAGCTTGCAGCCTATGTATGAAATATGGACATCTGGTCTGGCTCTGTTGAGTGATTCATGTCTTCTAAAAAAAAAAAAAAATCAAAATCAAAACCAAAATATTTTAGAGAAGTTTAAAACGAAAAGAAATGCCTAATAAAAATGATAGGAAGAGAAAACTATGTTAAGCAAAATACCTTTAAAAATGAGTGAGATGTTACGTGTGTCTTTTATCCTGACCTAAAATAAAATAAATAGTTCACCATTTGAGCAAAAGTGCTGCCTTAAGATATCACAGAATTCATCTGCACTTTTCATTACATTAGTAATAATTAACTGAATAACAGGATGTAAATATAAATGAAGTGTTTATGGACACACACACACACACACACACACACACACACACACACACACACGAGTGTTAATTAAGTACATTCTAGGCAAGCACTTTCCCTCTGAGCTGTACCGTCAGATCTTGTTGGGTTTTGAGAGATAGTCCTACAATGTAGTCACTGTCGCCCTTGGCTCACTCTGTGCTCAAGACTGGTCTGAGTTACTCTGATTCTGCCTCTTGAGGGCTGGGATTTTATGCATAGT
Organism: Arvicanthis niloticus; assembly: GCF_011762505.2. Taxonomy (NCBI): domain Eukaryota; kingdom Metazoa; phylum Chordata; class Mammalia; order Rodentia; family Muridae; genus Arvicanthis; species Arvicanthis niloticus. Next base: position 34,460,273 of record NC_133433.1, on the reverse strand, counting down.
CAGCACTGTGGGAATTGGGCCAGAGATATAGCTCCCCTCTGCTGTCACTAGAAACCTGGGGACTTCTTTACAGAGGCATCTGCCTAAGGGAAGTTTAGGTTCTTAACTGAACCACAGAAACAAACTGAGAATGAATCAGACTGGAACACTCTTAGAATTTATAAGAAAAGAAGGTTTTGTAGATTTAAGCATTTAAGGGCAGAATAATACATAGATGTCGGCTTCTCAGGAAAGAGTTGTGCCTAATTTTTTTTTTAATCAATACTTAGCAATAGTTATCATTAAGATTTGAGAGACCTTTGCAGTTGCTTCTCTGAGTCACTAAGGCTGTTCTCAGTGAATGAAAGCATAGGTGGTTTCATCAGTGCCTTGGATATGGTTACGATATGATAATTAGGTTAAACTATGGAAAGTCACAGAAGGGAGGTTCTCGGAATAGTGCAGGTTTGAAGTTGGAAAGGGAAAAAGAAGGCCATAAATGGTCATGTTTGCTCAGGCTGAAAGCATAGTTCATTGCTGTTTTAACATTCCTACTCAAATGTCTCTGTGTAATGTGAATATTGGTTCTGTATCAGTAAGCTTCCCAAGGAATTTGCTGCAGTTCTTAGCTCTTAGCTTTGAGAGCCTTCGGCCAGACTCCTGGACAAAGAGTGGTTCTCTTTCCATGCTCCCCTAATTTCTGTCCTTCTGTCCCGCCTCAATTTCCTCCTGTGAGGCTTTGGTCCTCTAAGATTTGATGGCCAAAGCTCCATTTTCTAGAAGTTAGGATTTAGTTGGGGCATAGACCCTTCCTATTCAGGTACCAGAAGTGTCAACCTGCTTGTTTAAGGGGGACCAAAGAATGTCCCAGAGCCGGGAGACCACAGTTTCCTCTCATCTTTTGATTGAAATCTGTAAGAAACTATGTCATTCCCTCTGACAGCAAAGGCACAGATGACATTTTATGCAGCAGATGCTTGTGTTTTATTAATAAGATCAGCACTAAAAAACAACAGGACCTTTGTATCAAGAGATAAATTGTAATGATGCTAGTAAATCATTAAAACTTAAGCAGAGGGTAACACAGATGCCATCTGAGTATGTAAATCTTGAGGCCCGAGGACACGTGTTGCCCCACTTCTCAGGTATATGTTCCCAACTGTAGGGGATATATTTAGAAAATGGCTCCTGGTCCAGCTTGCTCTCATGCAGCTGCTCCTCGGCTCTGACCAGGGCTCTGGCTAGCTAGATGCGCAGGCCCTGGAATTTACAAGATGCCAGTGTAGGGAATGGCTCTGCCACCCTTAAAGCTTATTAAAGATTGTCCAATGGATTTATATATCTGGAAATGCTCAAATAACAAGATGCCCACACAATTAGAATTGTTACCCAATATCTAAACTTTTGATAAGTAGGATCCAGGACTGCTCTCGAACCATGTGTCCTCCTCCATCATTGCTGGCCTCTTTTTTCTCCTCTCCTTCCTCTCCACTCCTCCCAACTCCTCACTCTGCCAACCTCTCATACTACCCAATCACTGATCTTTACTGCAAATGCAGCAGGACACTATCCCGCTACATCCAACACTCTATTATAGCGCTATCTCCTTTGTAACCATCCCAGAAAGGCTTTCGAGTGTCCACGTTGCCCAGACTTTTGAGTTTAGAAGTGAGATTCCTTGGGCTATTAACAAAAAAGTAATCTGACTCTTATATATTAAGAATGTAACAAAATATCCAAGAATGATTCCAGGAAGGGATCCAGTGTGGAACAGACTCAAATGAAGAGTGTAAGGTGGTCATTGAGTGTATAACATACTAGTGGTGTTCGAAAGAGCGCTTGTTGCATGTAGTTTTAAAAAGCCACGCTATCACCTTCTTGGAACCACGCTCTCAGCTCAGCTCTGAGAACAAGCTGGTACAAGCTGCCGCTGGTACCACTTCCGACGTAGCTCTGCCAATGGCCAGCTGGTTCTCTGACCCCTGGGAGCTGAGATCACTCCTCCAACCCCTCATGGCTACCTCCACCAAACCTCTAATGACTGCCCTGAGGCTGCGCCCTTTCTCCGGCCCACCTGAATTGCTGGGGATGGAGAACACCAGACAGCCTTAATATTTTAAAACTAGCCAGACAACACAACTGCTGGGAAAAGAATGTACTGCTCTAGACTCATCAGCTATCCTATATTAGAGTTCTACTTGACCCCAGACCTTACATGGCGTATGCTCTTCTCTCCAAAGCCTGTCCAAAAGCCTTTCCTTATCTCTTTCTTTTCTTTTCCTCCGGAGACCCAGAAAATCCCCCCCCCCCCTTTATCTTCACCCAGTGATTAGCTTCTGCCGTCTTTAGTGACAAAATCAAGAAACAATTAGGGAACCAGATTTCAGTATCAGTCACTCCCCCTACAGACACTGGTGAAGCAAACCAAAACATAAAGTAAATTTATAACTTTGAATAGGTTTATAATTTATTTTAGCAAATTAAGGCTTTTTTTTTCTTCCTGAAAGAAAACGTTTTAAGACTTCTGAGGTTCGCAGGTATGAAATATGTTATCTGCAAGATACTCTTAGGCTATAGACACCTAGAAGATTGAGATTTTATTATAGGGAGTAAGGCCTTACCTTATTTATTTGATTTCTTTTTTATTCAATGGTATGGTGGATGTTTGTCCATCCTGCAGAGATGTCAGGAAACAGAAGGTCTACAGAGAGACAGCTCAGTGAAGTCTATTTGGCCATCTTCTCCCAAGATTTTACCTCTCCTTTGTGTAATGTGGGGGAAGGTGGTGGCTTGGCTTCACCCCTGCATTAATTCTGAGCTAAAGAGGACAAGGCCTGATTCAAAGGCATGAGTGACTAGAAGGGTTAGTTAATGCTTCTCTTCCACGGTGACATGAAAGTCCTTAATTTTCCACCGATATTCTCTGGACAACAGATTCTTGTGTCCACATTAAGTTCAGCACGAGCCAGTTTTATCTGGATCCTTGATTCATGGTGCACTTCTTCCCTGATTCCTGCTTCTGTGTAAGATCGACTTGCATGTCGAGTGGTAGAGTGCTACTGGTGTGGCACTTGTGTCTGTTAGTTTATTTCCTTGCTATCATAAGGGAATTGTCCTTCTGCTAACCCTAATTGTGTATCACATCTACCCATGTGGGTTACCAGATGGTTTAAAGAAGAAATAAAATTCAGAACCATATTTACTGAGCACGTTCCTGTTAAAATTCCTCTTTCTGTACAGCTATATGAACGTGAAGAACTAGAAAACCATGTTTAGAATCCGTGTACACATTGAGTCGCATATTTTTTTCCCAGATAGAAAGCTCCAGTTAAATTGACCAGTTTAGCTTTGTGAGCTGAGGTGTTTGGAGACAGGCATATAGCCTTTCTTGTCTTCTGGAAGCCACTATTGCATTTTTGCCTATCAGTTCCATGTTCACATAGTTGCTTCTATCTGTAAAAATCTGTACATGGGTTTATTGAGGGTTCATCTTTTAAGCCAGGGCCACTGGCATAGACTTGTGATCTGATCTAATTACTCCACACCAGAGTGGGCTAATTTGTTTGTTTCTGCAACTTGAAGAAGTTCGAAGGCTTAACATAAGAAAAACCTTAAGATTGTTGATTGGTGGTTCCAATAACATGCTTGGTTCCAGGTAGTCAACCATTGATATCTTCTGGTTACAGAGATGCTCTGAACTTGGGAAGGACTTAGAACCTCTATCTGGTGTTTCAGATTGAGTTTAGTTACCTCATTTGCTACCATTGCTGTAGGTGTTACAGCCTGTCAGTGCCTTAACCTGTCACATGCTACAGAGTCCAGCTGGTCAGATGAGTGAGCTCCAAGTCTGAGAATGTCCCTCAGCCTTTGAATTCCTATCTATGCTTTGTTTTTATGCTGTGTGACAGGCAAAGGGTTTCTTCTTTATTGGGAATTCTCAAGGCTTGTGCAGGTAGCAGTAACTTGTTCAGCTTTTGTGGTTTATTCGTCTGTCAGAGAGTTTCGGAGACTGGTGTGCATAGCCTCCTCAAGTGGCTTAGCTCTGAGGCCAGGGTGTAGACACTGAGTTTCGCAGGATCCAGTCATGCTGCTGAGCCTCTGAGCTGTCTTAGTTAAACAGTCGGTGCCTCTTTTTTTTTTTAGAGGTCAGAGCACTTTGTCCTAGAGTTAAGGCTGACCCCAAACTTTTACCACTGAGGGGGAGATTTGAACCTTTTTTATTGAGTCATGCAGTATTTTACAAAAAGTCTTAGAAGCTGTTTTTAATTATATATTTGTTATCTTTAATTTTCATCTTTTCTTAACCTTTTTGTGACTTACCCCTTTCTGTCAGGCAGACTCAAACTTTTTGCTTTCTTTACTTTTCTTTTTGCTTTGCAATAGTCTTTTCCCTCCAGGAAAAGCATTTTTTAAAAAAGAAGTCTAGAAACAGTACCTTTTCTCTTTAACATCTTTACCAAAAATCTATCTCATACTTACCCCTCTGTTGTATGCTAATAGCATCTATAGCTTTCTGGATCTTTTTTCTTTTTGAAGTAACTTATTATTTTTTTTGAAATTGGGTACTTCAATATTTTAGCTACTGTATCTTCACACAGGTCAGACCAATCTCTGAATCCCTCAGACAATACTGTAGAGGTGCACAGAATAGTTTCCATACTATGGAGATTATTCCATTCAAAGATAGATACTCTTATCTAAGATGTAATGTGTCCAAGGGAAGTGTCCTTTAATTCAAGGACACTAAGCCAAGCAGTTTCATTTAGAAATTTGGTTACAAAGTACAAATTCTATTGAAGGGAGAAGTATTGATGTTTAATGAATGGCTTTAGACCTTGGACTAATCAATAGTTCCCACTGGGTTTGAAAGCTGAGCAAGTACAGTGCTAAGGTATCAAAAGGCCCTGTGGAGGGCTTACCATCTCTTCACAAGAACAAGACAAAAGCTCCAGGAAGAAAGCAAAACTTTGTATGAAATTACATCTAGTGTTTGTGTTAAAGGCACACTGGATCTTTAAATTTGGGGTTCCCATCAACACTAGATATGACAAGATCATTTAGAAAAGACTTATCTAATAAAGAAAAAGAAGGAAGCCCCTGTTTTACCAAAGAAAGAATAATTTACATTACACCTGCTGTGCCAAGAGTTACTCGGGCCTTCATGGTGGGTGACTATCTATAGTTGATTGAGTAGCCTCAGTCCTCAAGAGTAACCAGCATTAGGGGTCAAGGGCAATCCCTCCCCTTTGGGGTGGGACACTACTCTTGTTTCTAACACCAGTCACTTTACTCGAGGCTTAAGACCCAGTTTCAGATGATCTTGCTTCTAGTTCCCTGGTTTCTCATAGCTGGTACTCTGTCAGAGTCCTCTTTAGTCTGTGATTTTCAGAAGTGTTGGATCTTTTCTAATTGGAAAACTCACTGTTCCCCAGAATTTAGGCTACCGCCAGGGCTTGTTCCTGGGCCTTTTAGACCACCATTTGCTGTGTTCAGCTCTTCGAATCTTCAAAAATCAAATTCAAAAATCTGATGAGGGTATATCTGACTGGGAAGACTTGTCTACTGCCTTATCTTCATCATCATCATCATCATCATCATCATTATTATTATTATTATTATTATTATTATTATTATTATTTTCTTCTAAATGCTTTATTTAATTGTCTGGAGCAGATTGTCTGATGAAATAACTACCTAAAGCAAAAAACACTGATCTGGGCATAGTGGTGCACACCTTTAATCCCAGCACTAGCACTTAGGGAGCAGAAGCAGGCAGGTATCTGTGAGTTTGAGGCTAGCCTAGTGGTCTACATAGTAAGTTTCAGGACAACCAAGGCTACATAGGGAAACCTTGTCTTGAAGCAAAAAAAAAAAAAAAAAAAAAAAAAAAAAAAAAAAAATTTGATCCTAGGAAAAATTTTAAATACTTTTAATTATAGTAAATATAATCATAGATGTTATCTTTAAGTTTGATTTTTTTATCTATCCTGTAACTCAGCCCTTCCTGTGAGACAGGCTTAAACCTTATACTTCATCTTCACTTTTTCTCTCTTCACTTTGAAACAGCTTTTTCCTTTCGGAACATTTTATTCTATTTTACTATATTCTATTATTTTATTAGATCTAGAAGCCTTTTCTCATTAACCTTCTTTACCAAACTTTATTTCATATCGTACTACGCCTATTGCACTCTCACAATGTCCACAACTTTCTCTATTCTTTTTTCTTACTTGATAGCCCCTTTCTGTCTTATTTAAAAACAAAACAAATGAAACAATATAACCCAAAGCGTCCTATAGAACACAGGTCAAACTTGTTAGGGTTCAAACCTGGGACAGATGCCTAACTTTTGTGCCCATTAACATATCAAGGCAGGTGGTAGCTGCCAGGTCCTGGTACCATCCCTCAGTTTCTACCTGCTATAGGAGCCCCCTGGCTGGCACACTCCTTCCCCTCCCCTGAACTCTCCTGCCCAGGTATCAGGCTGAGCTTCAGTCACCCAACTTTTCTGACCCTTCTATAAGTCAGCCATTTGAGCTATGACAATCTCTTAGTCTCTTGGCCCAAGCTGCCATTCTTGGTCCATGGCTCTCCTTACTTCTATCTCCTGTCTCCTCCCAGGGGTCAGGGTCATGTCCATTCTGAACTCCTAGATGTCCCTGCCTCTGCCTAGTTCTTTACTAGTTCTATACCTACAATAAACCTCCATCATACTAGGATAGTCACGTCCTTCCTTTTATTTCTTATTTTTCATTCAGTTAACAGACCGGAAGACATTTTTACTTCCTTTTAAAAACACAGTTAAATGAACTAATCTAGTGATTTGATTCTTATAAAAGCAGCTACTTAGAAGCTGCCTTTTAAAAAGAGCATTGGCCTCTTTCTTGGTTCCGCAAAAGAATAGAGGCATGATAAAAGTCCGGCATCTTTGCCATTATCCTCTTCTTGTTCCCCTTCCTCTGAGTCACCTATTTGCCTTAGTATGTAAGCAGGTTAATCATGTAACAATATTTGCCTGATATTTCACCCACTTGTCAAGCTGAAGGCACAGAGGTAAGTCATAGTCCCAAACCTTGGAGCAATGGAGTGTAGCAGGGCTTCTGGGTAACGGCACTCATACACCCTGGTCAGGTTGCACTCTGGAACATGGGCAGCCTTCTCCTGAAAACCAACTGCAAGCAGGGGGGAACTTTTCAGAGCATATTTTTTAACTGGAACCAAGACAACATCAAGCAGACAATAGATTATCTGACCCAGGACTGCCCAATTAACCATTTTTCTTGTCTATTGTTTCAGTCTTTTCTTTTTTTTTTTTTGTTTTTTGTTTTTTGGGTTTTTTTTGTTTTGTTTTGTTGTTGTTGTTGTTGTTGTTTGTTTTTCGAGACAGGGTTTCTCTGTATAGCCCTGGCTGTCCTGGAACTCACTCTGTAGACCAGGCTGGCCTCGAACTCAGAAATCCGCCTGCCTCTGCCTCCCAAGTGCTGGGATTAAAGGCTTGCGCCACCACCGCCCGGCCAGTCTTTTCTTTAAAACTAAAGCTCATGTCAGTTACCCAAAGATGGACGTTGAGGATAAATGGATCTCTTTGTTCCCTCCAATACAGTCACATTGATCAAATTTACTCCTCTGTCCCTTCCCATCACTTGATATCATTAATAGATGTGTTGAGATTGGTGGCTAATCATAGCCTGTTAGGAAGCCGAGCCAGTACCATTACCTTAAAACTCCAGTTATGCTATGCAATAATTTACACTAATTTAATTTTTTAAATTTATGTGACCATGCACTTATGAACTAATTTGTTACCAAGTAAACGATATACAAATTTACAAAAACAAATGAATGTAAGTTTCTGAAGAAACAGAAAGCTAACTGAGGTGCCTATTCATACATTAAGGTGGACTTTGGTCAAGGTACCCGTAACAGAGCCCTGGCTCAGCACTTCTCTTCCCACACCCAACCCCTCCCCAAATCTCTCCAGCCTCTGAGCTCTGCTTCTTTTCCTCATCTTTCCTTTCCTATATAGCTCAGCCATCTTGGTCACATGGTCTCTTTGCTCTCTTGGTCCTCCGCTCCTAGGCGTCTCTTTTCTTCCATTTACCCTCTCCTATTTTGTCTCTCTTCTATTCTTCTCTCACTATCCCCCACAACTCCTTCCATGGCCTGGTTTATTCTCCTGCCTATGTTCAATTTGAATTCTTTCTGGCTGTTCTCTCCCTTGTATGTACATTAAAAACCTCATCTGCAGCCATACCTAGGGTGGTCATGTCCTCATTTTCATTCAACGAGGACAATGTATACATATGTATAGCTATATATATAAATAAATGTAAAAAACAAATGATTTATAGCCATCATTTAAATTTATCAAATGCCAGGTTTAAATTATGATGTTGATCCCATGTTTTCTTTATAAGACAAAACAATCCTTAACCTATCATCTATACTTTCCAAATAGCTCTGATAAAAAAGATAGAAAATTTACATCTCAAAGGCAAAGAACCTAACTCAATTAATGATGAGCCTCAAGCAAACAACCAGGAGGGACAAGGAGGTCCAAGAGTGAGCTTGTTAATGACTGCAGTAAGAGTTCCCATTTTCAGGGCCAAACAGCAAGAGCTGATGGATGCCCTTGGATTTGGGAGTTTTCCTGCGATGCCTTTTCAGGCCAAATTTCTCAGTTTCTACAAAACTTATAATGAGGCTAAACTCTATTCTGCATGTTCTCTTATGGATCTGAAAGGAATAAGATGGGAAGAAAATGAAAATAACCTAAACTTCTCACAGTGTGTTCCCTACCTGAGCCACATCACCAACCTTTCTGGTGCTCTGTCAATGGCACTGTGCAGTTCCCCAGCTTGGGTGGCTGATTTCCCTCTGGATAGACTTGAAAACCTTCTCTACATGTCATCTTATTAGGTTCTTTGGAACAGTTCCAAGATTAGTACATACAGGTCTATGTACTTTAAATTTGTCTTTTCTGTACATCAGTGGTTCTCAGCCTTTCTAATGCTGCAACTCTTTAATTTATTCCTTCATTTGTGGTGATCCCCCAACCATAAAATTATTTTGTTGATACTTCATAATTGTAATTTTGCCAGTGTTATAAATTGTAATATAAATATCTGATTTGCAGGTTATCTAATATGTAGTCTTCAAAGGGGTCACAATCCACAGGTTGAACTGCTGCCCTAGAAAGTTTCAAAGTTTCTAAAGTGATATAGATAGATGGATGGATAGATAGATAGATAGATAGATAGATAGATAGATAGATAGGGAGAGAGAGGATGCCGAAATGAAAACAGGAAAATATAATATCATAAGGAGAAATGGTAAAGTTGTAAAACAAGCTAGCAATGGAAGAGATTGCTGGCTTAGAGAAAGTACTTAAAATAAGAATGTATGATGTTCCAATAGGCCAGGATCAAGAGAGATCTGGAGAATGGTTTGCATAGAAACAGCCATTCCCAATATGTTTAGGCTTTATAATGCTCTGCTTAGCAAGGCTTACTATTCTTAGTGTCAACCCAAAGTCACTTCTCCTCAATAAGTCTCTTGGAGAAAAGAAAATGGCTTTGGACATTAGTAAATACATTTTACAATGATATCTCTACAAATAGCTATGACTGCTCTGTCTGTGCCAGGAATGGCTATTGATAACTCCAGGGGAAACCTGTCTTCAGAGGCAGTTATATTCATTAAACATCAGGACGGCCTTTTGACTTTCTCCACAAAAAAGGAACCAAGGTAACAAACAAGTTAGGAGAGCAGAGGGAGACTGTTCGGCAGCAGTCGGGGGACTCACTGATGCTTCTCCAGAGGTTGTCCCACCCTGGTTATCAGAAAAGATACCAATGGGAGGCAGGCCTAGGCCACAGATACATCTTTATGCTACCCCATGTAGCAGACCAACAAGAAATATTCTGGGAATTTTACCCATGTGATACCAAAATTGTACATTGGAGTTTATTAAGAAGAGACATTTAGCATGGACTTAAGCATGCACATCAACAGAAGGAGAGGTACTCAGAGGAGGGTTTGTACATATGCAAACATGGGTGAGGACTTTTCAAGAAAGCCATGTGTGTCTTCACAGTTGTCCCATAGAAGATTTCGGTGATTTCTGAAATGACAACTTCAAATATTTCTAGGCACTTCCTCCACCCTTCGATGAACAAGATCTCGAAGTACCTTGATAGCATTCAATGGGGTCCTAGTTTCATTTGTTACTATTATAAATGTGCTGACAAAAGCAGCTTTAAGAAAGATGATTTACAATCCCCTCGTGGACTCTCGGCATGAGTAGACTGCTCACATTCTCTGCTTTTGTACAGTGCATGATGCAAACCCAGGGAACAGTGCTCCTAACGTCAGGCCTCGTCTGTACATCAGCTAACACAGAACTGTTCCTACAGACATCTCGACAGGCTGCATTTGGTCATGTGCTCTTAGGCTTTATCATTGTTATTTTACAGTTTTTAATTGAAATACATCTATATAAAAAGAATAGTCTGCTTTCCATGTGGGGATAACTCAGCATGGGTAAGTGCCTTTAATTGGGAGGTGTTGTTTTTTGATTATAAAATGTTCCTCATAGGTTCATGTGTTTGAGCACATGGTTTCTAGTTCATAACACTGTTGGGAAAAGCTATGGATCCTTTAGGACATCAGTGGGTCCTAAAGAACAAGCTATGGTTCATGACTCCTTTGGCAAACCTCTACCCCCAACACATTTACATTGCAATTCATAATAGTAGTGAAATTAGAGTTATGAAGTTGCAGAAAATAATTTTATGTTTGGGGAGGATCATTACGACATGAGGAACTGTATTAAAGGGTCACAGTATTAGGAAGTTTGAGAACCACTGCTCTAAGAAGTGTAACTTGCTCACGAGGTGTTTCACTAGGTGTGGCCTTTCTTTGAGGTTCTATTCCCTGGATACACTTCCTGTTCTCCCTGTCTGCTTGCTGTGTGGGGCTTGAACGTGATCAGTCTGATTACTGACTGCCAGGCTTGCCAACATGCTTCTGTTGCTGTGCCTTCACTGCCACTGTAGGTAGCATGTGTCCCCTTTAGAATTATAAGCTAAAATACCTAGTTTGTCTCTAGGTTGTTTTTTGCCAGGGTCTTTGTTACAACCACAGAAAAGTAACTGATGCTGGGGCAGTGATTTCCTCACAGAGGCTCCTGTGCCTCGAGGCCTGTTGCTCCTTGAAGGTTGGATCTTTTTCGTTAGCCCCGTCCTCTCTAGAATCTAACATAACTACCAAAGAGCATGGTAGAGTTAGGAAATTAGTTGATCACACAAAGTAGAGCCAAAGATGTACAAAATGGAGTGGCTGGGCTAGGAACAGTGTCTTTCTTCAGCTTTGACCCCAGCTTAACTATAGTCTCTGCCTTCTCTGTGGTTTCACCTCTGTGGTTTTGTGTAGCAACTGGCGACCGTGGTCTGAAAACATTACATGGCAAGTTGGAAAAATAAACGATTTATGGTTTCAATTGCACACCGTTCTGAATACTGTGATGCTATGTGTCTAAGCAGAGCATGAGAGATCATTCTTTGTGCAGCATATCCATGCTTATGTTAGCCACTTACCCATCAGTCACTCAGTTGACCTTAGTTATCAGGTCCTTGACTATACAGGGTCTCATTCTTAAATAACCTTGATTTTAGTGAACAATGACTACAACATACAAAAATGGTGATGCAGGCAATTGGGATGTGCTGAAGAGAGGTATAAATGCTGCCTTCCTGGGTAAAGGTTACTCTTGAGAAAATGATAGGGAGGAAGACTAGCTCCTTTGTTCATAATATTGTGAGGATAAAGAATCTTTTATTATCTATTACCATGCTGCAGTAGTTACAGCTACAGGACATAAAAAAATTAAGTGCTTTCTGAAAATGGGAACGGCATTACAAAAGTGTATGTGGGAGTATGGGGTGTGCAATGTATATGGTGTAAAAATCCACATAGAAGAATCCCTCGTTTCAGTATCTACTGCAGGCCTGGGATGCATTCCATGGGGAAAAGAGAGACTGCTGCACTCATGTCCGTGGAAACAAATAGGGAGTAAGGACCAATTATAAAGAGCGACAAGGTGCACTGGCTGGTTTTGTGTGTCATCAGAGAGGAAGGAGCCTCAGTGGAGGAAATGCCTCCATGAGATATAGCTGTAAACATTTTCTCAATTAGTGGTCAATGAGGGAGGACCACCAGCCCATGGTGGTCCTGAGTTCTTTAAGAGTTCTGTAAGAGAGCAGGCTGAGCAAACCATGAAGAACAATCCAGTAAGCAGCACCCCTCCATGGCCCCTGGATCTGCTACTGTCTCCAGGATCCTGCCCTGTTTGAGTTCCTGTCCTGACTTCCTGATGAACAGTAATGCAGAAGTGTAAGGCAAATAAAACCTTTTGTTTTCCTCCCCAATTTGTTTTTTGGTCATGGATGGTGTTTTGTTGAAGCAATAGAAACCCTAAGATATGAAGAAAATAAGGACAGGACGGGGCTTGTATAAATTTATCTCAGTGGTTGTGCAGGGATCAGAAGCTCTTATGGTTTTGTCCCTTTTTCTTCATGGTGCAGAACAGGGACTGTTCATGCAAATATGGACACCCACCCCCAAGGCCTGTGCTGGTACACACAACAATAAAAGACTCCCATTCTAGATATAAATTCTTTTTACAAAAGACTTAGTTTTACGTTGTTTTCAGAATACTACTGATGTCTGCAGTTTCTCAAAATAACCAGCTGAAAATAATCTTTATGTCAAAATGGCATAATTTGGAATGGCATAGTCTAGTCTTCCACAATGCATTCAAAAAAAATTTTTTTAAGAGGACAGTTTAAACCACAAATTTCCTTTGTCTATTTAACAACGACGAAAGTTTTGCTAACTATTTGATACATATGTTGAGAGCAGAGGGCACATTCCCCTTCATTGCAGGAGTTACTCGTTGCACATGTATTCATACTCAGCATTGTGGATGTATTATGGAGAATTAGCACTAGAAGAGATGTACAATGACTAAGTTATAAAAGCATGTGAACTGTTCACTTGTTTCGCAGCATTGGAGAGCATGGAAGGATATTGCTATAGAGACAACATCTCTGTGGAAGAGTTCCAAGCGCAGATAAACACAGCCTCCCTGGAAAAGGTCAAACAGTACAATCAGAAGCTCAGGTATGCAACCTCCTCTGTTGTTGACTTAGCTTTTTGTTTTTTTTTTTTTTTTTATATATTAGGCCATATGATGAACAAGTGAACATTTTTAGTAGCTTAGTCATCTTTGATACAATAATGTTTAATGTGGTAGAGCAGATTGTTTCCAAGGGAAATATCATTGTTGTATCTTACAGTACCACCTACAGGAAGTTTCTCTGAATTACAGGGAAAGTACATTCCTTCCTGTGCCATTACCAGCTAGCCCCTCACATAGGGTGGGGGGAGGGGAGGCTCCACATGAAGATATGACAGTCATGTGCTTGTTATTGGAAAAAATGCATCTGCATCCAAGTAAATAACCCTTAAATTTTAATTCTGCCTTTCTTTCTACACTGTTACTGTGCAGTTATCTCAGATATTATCAGAGGTGAAAGTCATTGAGAATGCACTCTTTCCTCATGGTTAGCTTTGGACCTAACTTACTTCTCTGGTGATACAACAAAAGGAAATGTCAGCTTCCCTCTCCTTAGGATTTAAAATAATATATAAAAAGAGTAGAGTTATCAAGGCTTTGTGTAGACTCTTTAAGGGAAAGCTACTTCCTCCTGACCCAAAGAATGGAATCTGAGTTCTACCTCAGGTCTGAGTGTGGATGTGACCTTCTGACCTCCCCTAAGGTTAGAATATCACATAGGACTGTCTCCTGCAGCTGGGGCTGTCACACCACAACTTAGATGTGCTAAGGAGATGGGAGATCTTCTCTGAGATGATGCACTGGTACTGTGTGCATGCCCTGTGCCAAACTGCTAAGCCTGCCTGCACAACTTAGATGTGCTAAGGAGATGGGAGATCCTCTCTGAGATGATGCACTGGTACTGTGTGCATGCCCTGTGCCAAACTGCCAAGCCTGCCTGCTTGCAATTGTAACTCTGATCTAACTTTTCTCTCTCTCTCTCTCTCTCTCTCTCTCTCTCTCTCTCTCTCTCTCTCTCTCTGTCTCTCTCTCTCTCTCTCTCATCCCAACTTAAAAAACTTGCTCAGGGCTTTTATTCTATGTCTGAAGGTGACCTTGTACCTCCCTATACCACGCACATGCTTTGCTAAATACGCAGGATTTCTTAGACCCAAATTCAAAATGGAGTAGCTTTTTCTTCTACTTAACTATCTTCTTCAGCTTCTGAGATACACAGCTTGCCTGTTCTTGTTTTTCCTTGGAGATTCTGATAGAATGATCCTCAAAATTTCTTCTATACCCATTTTAAAATACTTTTATTAGCAAGACTAAGACCTTCAAGAGGGAACCATTAATTTCCTCGACAATTCATTGGCATGAATAATTAAACATAGCTAGTGAAAGGTAACTGGATTGTAACTTATAAGGTTTTATTTTCAACAACTATTAGCACATATTTCTCTCTCATGAGTGAGCTGCTTGACAGATCACTATCACAATTACTTGACAGATTAGACCATTCTATTTTATTTTGTAAAGTTAGCATACAAAAATGTATTTTTTATAATATTTATATTTACATATATTTCATACATCTCTATATATCTCATATATTTACATATATATGAAAATACTATTGTAAATTCTTTACTTTTATATACTATATGTACATATGTATATATACATATATTTCATGGTATATGAAAATATATATGTGTGTATTTGTACATACATTCGTACACTCTTCTTAAAGGTCCTCATTCAATAGACCTCCTCTTTGACCTCCTCTGATTGATCCCCTTTGTCCCAGCTCAGAACTTCCCTTTTCTATATACATGTCTCCTCGATCCCATTACTATGTTTTTCTTACTCTTTCCCTCTCTTAAAATCTCTTCCTCCCCTCTTATGATCATCCTTATAATTTCAGGATCACACACACACACACACACACACACACACACACACACACACCAGAGTGGGGTACTAGAAAGACATGAATTTTTATTATCATCTAATAAGATGCTGTGATATCTATCTATATGAGTCTGGATTATTCTGCTTAACATTTATTTTTAAAGGAAAATTTATTTTTGTTCTAGCTTGAGTCTTAATAACTAACAAAATACTATTGTGGCTGTTTTGTTTTCCCTTCATGAATGTGGCTGAACTCTGAAAATTAAATAAATACCTAAAATGACCAGCAGGGTGTGTGTGTTGGTCCTGGAGATTTCCTTCCTCTAGTAGCACTGGCCTTAACTGGTCTCACATGCTTGTCCTTCCTCCTGTACTCTAATTCATTCTTTCTTTCTTTCTTTCTTTCTTTCTTTCTTTCTTTCTTTCTTTCTTACTTTCTTTCTTTCTTTCTTTCTTTCTTTCTTTTTTACTTTCTTTCTTTCTTTCTTTTTTACTTATTTTCTTTCTTTTTTTACCTCTCTTTCTTTCTTTCTTTCTTTCTTTCTTTCTTTCTTTCTTTCTTTTTTTTTTTTTTTGTGATTTCCAGAAAGCTTTCAGTCCCTAATTTTTTAAATTACTCATGTAGTCTTCCTTTGCATTCTGAAGTCCCGGTGATTTAGATTTGGAATGTCTTAGCCTATTTCAATTTTGTTTTCTTGTGTACATCACTGTTTCTCAGAAGTATATATTGTTCCATAGGAAATGAAAATGTTAACCTTAAATTTACAATCAATCTCTTTCTTATTCCCTGACTAAGAAGCTTTGGCTTAACAAGTTCAAGTTTAGTCTTGAGAAAATCTTTCTGTTGACGATTATTACAGAGTAGAATTTTGCCTCCCTAACTTTTGAAAAATATTCCTAGGTTGTCTTTGAATTAGATACAATATTGAAAACATTTCTAGGGAACATACAACCTTGAGCATGCATTCATGTACTGCTTTTAAGAAAATGTACCTCTGTTGAAGCATCCGACTTAACCCTGTCTCAAGCACCAAGCTTGTATTCCCCCACTCAGTATTGTGCTTCCAGACCATTGCACCTTCTGATTGGAAGTTCTTTATTGATTTTTAGTTGCCTCCAAGAGAAATAACAAGCTCCCCAGCTTGGCCATGAAGCTCTTTCATGACCTGAGCCTACACTTCCTTTATCTGCAGACCATCAGTAATGATTTTTTCCTCATTGTTCCCATACTTGCCTTGACTTGTCATTCTCCCAAGGTATCTGCTTTCTCCGTCTCCAACTTCTGAGAAAGCTGTGCTTCTGATTCATCTCGTATTGCTACGGTCTTCTTTGTGTTCTTTTATTATAGATTTAGAATGAATCCTGGACACCAGTCATTTCAAAAGGTGCCTTGGACTATAATGTGCAGCCAAAATTGAAGACCAGTTTCTAAGTCAGAAGTTCTCAAAGAACAGTCTTCAGACCTTTAATGACAGTGTCATCTCCAAACTTAAAATACGCTAAGTGTGCTCCATTGTCTGGGTTGTAACAAGCGTTCCCCATGATTCATTCTTTTACACACTCAGATTTCAAAACTACTGTTCAGACCTAAATGTCTTACTGGTCTCTCTCTCTCTCTCTCTCTCTCTCTCTCTCTCTCTCTCTCTCTCTCTCTCTCTCTCTCTCTCTCTCCTCTGTCTCTCTTTCAACATCTTATTTTCTTTTTATACTATTTTATGATAGTTTTTTTCCTTGATGATAAGTTATCATTAGAGATCTCTCTCACTTTCTTCGCTGTAGTATAAATTCTTTGAGGTGAGAGATTAGCTGACTATGATGTCCCTTCTTGTATTTATCAAAATGGTTTTGCATGAAAGCTCTCCATCAATGTGTGTTTAGTTGTGTTAGTGGTATTGGGTTCTTTTGTAATGCTGTGACCAAATGCTTCACATAACTAACTCATGATTACAGTGGACATTGTGTGTCTTGGAGGTGCATGCAGCAGGAGTGTGAGGTGGGGGCTCCTCATTTTTTGTGGTAAGATCACAGACAGTAAAGGCCCAAGCCAGAAGCAAGTATAACATTCAGAGTTCCAACCTTTAGTCTTACTTCTGGCAGCTAACATCTGCATTGTAAGCATCTCACTTCCAACCACCACTACCATCTGGGACTAAGTTATCAAAAAACATGCACTGTTGGGGACATGCCACATTCAAACTGTAACAATGAAATTTGTGTCAAAGAAGCAATGGAGAGCAGGGTACAAGGTTCTTCATCCTTGTGAGTACTTTAAACAGGAATTAATATAGATTTAGATGTACAACATATTTGACAGTTATTTATTGATGATTATGAAAATAGCAGAAGTATTAGTCTGTTTTGCTCATGTAAAAAATATTTTAGAATATCTCTTCTCAAGAAAGGGTTTTAGAAGTAGACATTCCTTGGTGAAAAATCGGGTATCTTTCCTAGTAATGAACTGCTGTCTGCACTACTTGTTACACATTAGATTTCCTCTGCACAGGAAGGCAATTATCTTCCTACTTCCAGAAGTGTCTCTCTTCCTTTTTGTTTCTTGAATATGCAGTCAATCTCTTCTTTAATTTTTCCCACTGTGGCTTTCTAAGCACAGATACTTCTTAGTTACTTCAGAAATTGGCTTTTGCTTTTTAGATCCAAGAAATAATATGGACCATTTCAAGAACACTGACTGCCTCTCTTAAAGGGGAGTTTCCCTTTTTCTCTCACATCCCTAGTGCCCCTTTCGCTCTTACACTAAAACTCATTTAGTTCTGGACATTAATTTATTTACTCATTGGACTTCAGAAAACATCTTTTTGGCCATTGTGTGATTAGAAAACATTACTTAGGTGACAAGCTCCAAAAAGCAAACTAAAGCCAGGATAAGCAAAACAGTATATTGGCTGTGTGATGTAGACATCAGGGAGGGGTCATAGGGTATGACCATTCTTCTGAATGAAGATTCTCACCATCTGTTTGCACCCTTGTCTCTGTGTAGATCCACTTTAATCTCATCTGGGCAAATATGTTCACAACAGACCAATGTTATACACAGAAGAAGAGATAGTGCCCCCTACATCAGCAGTTCTGCTAAAGGATTTGGGAGGGGCTCACAGCTCGAGCCTAGCTGTTTGTTCCTTTCTGAAAGGATTCAGCATGTTAGCCCAGTGGACTATCAAATAAGAAGGCGACATATACTCTGCAAGTAGAAACAGTGGGTTTTATTGCTTGAAGCAGTCAAGAACAAATATATATAATTGTACACTTAGCAGAAAATAACAGACATCATATCTACCAAATTTTAAGGACATATTAAGTCTCATAAAAGCACATTATATGAGTTACTTAAAAGCTTAATATTTCTCTTTTTATCATTTCCATTTTAAGGAGAATGTACAGTTATCCAGACAGTGAGTTGGTGAAACCAAACTTTAAAGCAAAGAAATATATATATATATATATATATATATATATATATATATATATATATATATATATCCTGTATAAGGCCATCTCAGGGAGTGCTGTGAGCTTTTTAATACTAAAGATAAATTTTACGTTACTGTTTCCATATCTGATACTTCATAGGCCTCCATAGCTCTGATTTGTTTAGTCAGTCATGCATTCATGCAACATATCTGGAGCTATCATGAGAGGAGGAATGACATGTGGTGTTTGAACATTAGCCTGAGTCACAAGGAGACATCCTTGCCAGGATTCAAGGAAAAACTCCTAGAGCAGATCAATGCCTGCACATATTATGTGATGCTTTTTCCTCAGGTTTTGAAGAGATGCCATCTTGGACTTTGTCCTGTAGCCATGGCAACTAGAATAGAGCAATAATACAATGGTACCGAGTCTACTAATGGTAATGAAGCTGTTGAAACTCCCTGGGGATGATCAGGAAACCCTTGCCTGGGATTTTAGCTATTTATCTCTACGGTACCACCCACACCAGTGGCAAGTGATCTTAGATGCTAGGGAATATGTAGAAGTAAAAGGCTGACTAAAAGTCAGTCTCTGTGATGCAAATTCTATGAGGTCATGGTCCATGGTGGTGTGTAATGTTGCAGTGCTTCTGCTGTTTGAGGGTCACCCACATTCCTATAGTCATCCCCCCCAACCATGATCTGTAAGAAAGCATGATAATCTCATTGGTCTTCCCAGGTTGAACATTGGTGAAATCTTATTTGCTTTGTCATTGGTGCCTTCTGGGATGATTGGAATTCACTTGCCTCTTCCCCGGACAAATTAATGCAGCAGCAATTCATGTGAACAGGCATATCATGTTCAAGGAACACAAAAAGCTGATAGAATTCTAGCCCATGGGGAGCATGAATCTCATGAAGAGAAATGGACAGAGCTGACATGCAGGGCTGTTGCTATTGTAGGTACTTTGGGTTATAGTCTAAGTGCAGTGGAGATTCCACTGGAACATTGAATTAATATTATTGAATTTAGATTGTCTGCTAATAGTTAATGCATCCTTCGCAAATGATATTAAAGATAGCTAACATTTCCACAGCATGCAATAAGAAGCCCAGGCCAGCCAGCTCAGCTTGCCACTCTCTAGTCTGAGGGAGATACAAGTGGGGGAGAGCCTAGGAGCCTGGCAAGGGCACTCTGGCCCTGACCTTTCTTCCTAAAGATACCTGCTTAGCTCTTTACCTCATGCACAAGGCTGAGCTAGCATAAATAGTTTCCAGATGGTTCCAGAATATAAACTCTTTCTAGAACCTAGTCAGAGATCATTTTTGATGGATCCATTTCTGCTTATAAAAGAACAACAACAACCAAAGTGTTTAACTGTAAGATTCTGGCAATCTCAGAAGTTAGGAAGTATGGCTAACCCTGACTGCAGCCCTTTATCTGTTCTATCAACCAGCTCCTCCAACTCCCTGACCTGCTCTATCCCCCCACCCAACCTCTACCTCCTGACCTGTTCTGTTCCCACCCCACCTCCACCTCCTGACCTGCTCTATTCCCACCCAACCTTCCACCCTGACCTTCTGTATCCCCTACCCCACCTCCCACCCTGACCTGCTGTATTCCCCAACCCCACCTCCCACCCCCTTACCTGCTCTATCCCCCTCCCCACCTTCCACCCCCTGACGTGCTCTTTCTTTTTCCCATTTTAGCTCCCCCCCTGCCATGATCTATCCTCTCCATCAGCCACATTTTGCCATGCCCTACTTTAAAGGTAATTCATCGTTACAAAATCTTTTCATTTCAGTGCACCCTCTATTGGCAAAAAGCACCACAATGTGGTGACTAAGGATATAAATTGTAAAAGTGAACAGTGTTCCCTGTATCCAAGAAGTCCTTGAAGTTTGAAGCACTTAGATAATCATTTTTCAATATTACTTTATTGTAAAATGAATAGTAAAATCAAACAAAATTAAAAAAACAAGTTCTGCATTAGCAGATGCCTTTTACTATTTATATAATGTGATAGCTTCATACTGAATATGTTTTAGGGCTGCTATCTAACTGTAAATCTGTCATTTTTACAGAATATGAAAAAACTATTCAAAGCAAAAGTTCTCTTAAGTTGTACCTTTGTGCATAAAGAATAGCACATGCCCTTTGAGACTTTTTTTTTCTTTTTTAAAAAAATGGGCTGTAAAGACAGCTCCGAGGTAAAGAGCCTATACTGTTCTTCCGAGGACCCGGGCTTGCTTCCCCATACCCAAGTGGTGGCTCACCACTATCTGTCACTCTAGTCCCAGAGCATCTTTTGTGGTTCTGCAGGTGTCTGACATCTCAGGATGTACACAGAGACAAAGAGGCATACACACAACACACAAATAAAAAGTAATTTAAAGACCTTTAGAAAACCCAAATATATTTCTATGAAAAAAAGTAACAATTTTCTGTTGTATAAGAATACTACACATATACATGTCATAGCCACATGTATTAGACAGCATGTTCAACAGGAAAATGACAGCCAGAAGCATGTGTTTGATTAGTCCCATGATAGCATTTCCAGCAAGAATCTCCACATTCACAGAGGAAAACATATCAGGGAATGTGAATTCCTGACACGGAGCAGTTTTGATGCATGGCATGGATAAATGGCCATTTCATATTTTAGATATAGCTATCGAACATCAGAAGAAGACTGAGAAGGGCTCATGCCCTTTTTTTCTCTCTGGTAGTCTTACATCATGAGACACTGCTGCCCATCCTCTGTTGAATGGCAAACAGAGTCACTGAGTTTGGAATGGAGAATACTAGGACCTGTTGATGAGTGTGTGTGTGCGCGTGCACGTGCGCGCCATATTAAGTCAATGAAAGTATCAGCTACAATGAACATGCAGGCGACTGCGTAAAAAAAGAACATTAATTAGCATGTAAATAATATTTCTGTCTTTGGAGCAGCAAGCAGCTTTCCGAGTTAAATGGCGTGGTATGTTTTTAAATTATAAAGAAATCTATATTCATCTCCTCTGTGGTATTTCTGTATTTTTACTCTCGGCAAAGTTGGGGTTTTTTTGGTTGTCATTTTTATTTATTTAAGGTGTCTATATTTTGGAATCTCTACAACGAGCTATAAAGTGTGTATATTTAGTTCCTGTTTTTAGACTGAGAATGCAGAATTTTCAGGGTTTTATATGAAAGGTGTTTCTCTCATCGTCGGATAATAAATCAAGTCTATGAAGAATTTGAGTCAGTTTAGGATGGTTAAAGGTTTTCTAGGTGTCTATCTTACATAAGAGACATAAGACAGATCTGCAATTTACAAACTATAGGCTTTACTTAAGTGACATTTTCCCACAGAGTAAAAGTATACACTTTCTGTGACTTAAATATTTATTCAGCAAACACTACCTACCTACTTACCTGCCAAGTGCCTAGAGCAACACCCCATGCGTGTGGCATTGCAGCAGCTAAGAGTCTGCCAGCCAGGAACATTGTGTCTTTGGGTTAAGATAAATTCTAAACAAAATTCTCCCCAACAATTAATGAAAGTATGCGAGACAATATATAGTCATGTGTGCAAGAAGAGAATCCATCCCAACTGTGGGAGTGGTGGTTTCAGGAATAAGTTGCTTGAGGAATATCCTTCAAGCTGAGATCTGAAAGAGGAATGGAATGGCAGGTTTAGTGGAGAGGGTCTAGAAGGTAAACTTTGTATGGATGGTCATTATTTTCCCCAAAAAATGGACTAACATTTACAAAGTCCCAAAGATAAAGGGAGGATCTGCAATGTGTGACTGAAGCTAGAGCTCATGAGAGAAGAATGTGAAACTGATCATAAACAGAGACCAGGTGCTTTGTTAACCCCTTAGTGTTGAACTCTTGCTCAACTTCTGCCATCCCACCCTTAACCCAGGATACACTCAGCTCCATTGCCTTTTGTTGAAAGTATAGTTTTTTTTTTTTAATTATGTAAGACCCATTTCAAACTCATCTTCCTGCAGGATGCCTTCTGTTACATCTAAAGCTATAATTAATCAACTTCTTCCAAACTGAACAACCTTTTAAATAGCATTAGTTTTGTTTAGTTTAGGGAACTATTTCTCTACCTTCCCTTTATATGTATATATGTATATTTACATATGCAAATAGCTGTAATGAACTAGAAATCATATTAGTTGTAATGTATGGTATACTCTTGTCACATTACTATTATATTGAATTTATTCCACTAACCAGTCTAATTTGTTTTATATCTAAAATTTTTCAGACCATTTGAAGGGTACAGATGCTGACTCTGTTGGAGATCGCTTCAGAAAATTTATCAGCATAGCCAAGGCTCATAAATTTCACATGCGCTGAGAACAGATAAAGTTGAAGTTGTAGTGACATTTTGAGAGCAGCATCTCTTTTTTATTTGAAAAGTGAAGTAATTCTATGAAAGCTTGGCACCATTGTTTTACTGAGAAGGCAATGTAGCAACATGTGTATTAATATGTTATCCTGCTAAACTCACCTGGGATGTACTTTTTGGATTCATTTGCCCTTCAGAAGTTATATTTGTAACTAATATTTATTTTACTTACCTTAAAGGAATTCTTAATATAATATTTTGGTAAGGAGAATACAGGATTTATAATTACTAGCCTATGGGTTTTCAGATTTTTGTAATAAATCCTGCATGTGGTAATATTTATGAGGATGAATATTTCATAGTCTGACAAATAGAAGCAGATACAAATCATCTTCATTTTCTAAGTGTCATTGGAGGAGAACCATCTCTATGGAGACACTAAGACACTCTATTGTTTTCTATCTGGAGCTAAGGAAAAGCTGCTGTTTTCCATCTCCCAGCTAAGAAAAGACACTTTGATTTTGCCAAATGGAAAGGGAGATAAAAGTACTCTGTGCTTAGAACCTCTTTTGGAATAAATGTAAGTTGACCGTATCAAAGAACAAATAAGCACATTCTCAAAGCGTATCCCTTAGTTAAGGGAATAGACTGTGTGGCAGAAAATGACCAGTGCTTACGGAAGCAAAATTGATTTTTAACTCTGCTGACTTTATATTTAATGACAAAGACAGCCTTAAAAAGGTGTATTTAAGGCATCCTAGTCAATCTTTTTTTTTGATGAGTATTTTTCCTATTGCTTTTGCTTGATCCCTTTTTGCTGGCATTTCAGATTTTGTTTTGTGGATGTACAATGGAGAGATGACTGTAAATTACTTTTAGCTTGATCCCAGAAGCTTTGATAGAAGAGGGATGATTCTAACTTGAAAGAAAAGACTGTGGCTATATTGAAACCCTTAGTTGATAGGGAAAATGCAGCAGATGTTTGTAGAATTAGCTGCCTAGTTAGACAACTCGACTTCAACAGAAGGCAGGTTCTGTCTTTTGTAGATTCAAGTTTGTGAAATTCTGCTACTCACATTGCTTTTGTTGGACTTTTAGTACATTTAGCCCAAATGATTCCAATTTCTGTTGCTGGCCGTTTCCTAAGTCTCTCTCAGTAGACCTTAGATCTCAGCCCACACCGTATCTTATTTAGTCCTTTTCTCTCTTTGCATTCTCCCATTTGTCAATGATGGCTTGTGTTAACTTGTATTCTTACATTATTTAATTCACCCTCTCTTTTTTATTTTCATTGATTTCTTCTTCTTTTGTTTATACATTGCTAACCAAATGTTTAGAGACAGAGACAGACAGAGAGACAGAGACAGAGACAGAGACACACAGAGATCGCTTAAGCAATTAAAATCCTTAAGGCAATAGTAAGCAAATAGGTAAGGATCATAAGAACCCCAACATTAAGAAATGCAGAAGAAATGCAGTAAAATTAACAAGAAGGCTGGGTGGATTAGAACTATGTTGTTAGTTGGAAATATGTATCTGGAAATCAAAAATATCTGTGAGTCAAGCTCAATCATATATTTTGTCTTCATAGTGAGTGTGCCTCGTGAAAAACTACTGTCAGAGAAGGATGAGTCATCTACATCAAATTTAAATGTCATCAAAATGTATCATCATCCCTTTTGAAAACTCAAAGGATCAAAATGTATATTTTATTTTATATTTCATATTCTGTGATAATTATAAAAAGACAGTAATTTATATTATCTCTAAAAAATCCATACAGATAAAGTATTATTGAACTTAATAAAATATTTACATTTTAGCCCATTCAAATACTAATATGTTTAATCATGCAAAATCCAAAGCTCACAGCAGTGCCCACAGATAGATTATTTCATAAATTGGTGTATAGCAATAATTCCAAACTTCTTGATTGTGGTCTCACTTGTATAGATTTTTGAACTTCATCTACTTTAGATATCACTAATACAGACATAAAAGATGATAAATCCAGGGACAGGAAGCTTAGCATTTAAGGGAACTGGTTGCTTCTACAGAGGAGTAGGTTTGATTCCCAGCACCCACCTCGTAGCTTACCACCTCATACCTCAAGTCCCAGAGCATCTGACAACATCTTCCTGTCCCAGAGGACACTACGTGCATGTGGTACACAGACATACTGGCAGGCAAAAATACTCAAACACATAAGTAATATTAATTTTAAAAATTAAGGTATATACATCTTCAAAATTCAGTGGGGAAGAGATCAGCAAAATCCTTGTCTTACGGAAGAATGTTTTCAGTAGATTCAACGTATTTCTTATATTTTTGGTTGTGAGCTTAGCCTTTAATGGCTGAGCCATCTCTCCAGCCCGTCGATGAATTTCTTATGAGCCAACTCAGAAAAACAAAATGGAAGTCTGATTAATTGGTTAAAATGGCAGTTGGGTCCCAGTGAGAAGAGTGCAGGGTAAACATGAGACTTTGCTATGTTGTAAGAAAGAAGCCTGTGATGCCACAGATCCACTCGCTGACCTGCCTTTCTCCACTGGAGTCCACTGCAATCAGAGCTCTGTCCCTCGACTAGGACCTCCCGAACAGCTACATAACTTGGGGCAGGCTCTTAATGCCGACAATTCTTTTCTCTATTCCCTCTGTTGGAGATAATCATGATTTATGGGCTGAGAAAAAGTATGAGTCTTCAGAAGTTGCCTAGCATGCAGACTAGATGATTCTAGAGATTTCTATCTGAAGATAGGTTTCATGGGTTTCCTGCAGAGCAATTTAATTGGAGGAAAAAAATATAAGTGCCAAGCAATTCTCTGAGGTGCTTGGTTCTGGGGTAACTGACCTCACTGTCTACTTGGGAAGAATGGACCTCCACACAAGAGCTATGCAGAGTAGGCCAGGAGGGGCCTTGCCTGTCCACAGCCTTACTTCTGAGATTTAAACATTGACGCTGCCCCTGTTGATACCCAGCAAACTACAAAAGGATAGAGGAGATCCGGAAAAACTATTTGGAAGGATGTGGGGCTCTGCTCTCCTTGTCCTAAATTTAGCTCAAAGAAGGGAAGGCTGGTTACCCAAATCTAGCATGAGCTATATTTCCAGAGAGCTATAAGCACCTTTTATGGCACATACAGCCACAAGGTGGGAAGAAATATTACAGTGTCCTTGAATGCTGCCAAATTGTGTAGTAGTTAAGTAATTGCCATTAAAATTATTATTATTAACTAAAATAAAATTTAAGAATGAAATAGTGAATCCTCAACTTAACTTTATACATGCTTTGGTCAAAATGTCATATATGATAATAGTTAAAGTTATTTATGTGAGAATGGACTTGCTTCCTGCTGTTAACACATCTAATCTAGGCTGGAATGGTAGTATAGTTTATAGCTGGCTCTATGCTTATTCTAATAACCTTCATGGAGGAAGAAAACCAATTCCAGAAATGCATTCACAGGAAGAAAAGGAGAGGTTTTAAAAAAATGTTTTTCTAACAAATATCTAGTAGAGGTTTTGCCATGATACAATAGCAATCTTATTTGTTTAATTTAGTTAAGAATGTAGGTGCAGCAATGTTAAAATTTGTACTAGCAAAACCAGTGTGGAGAGCTGAGGAGATGAGTCAGTGGGTAAGATTGCTTTCTGTGAAGCAAAATCAGGACGACCAAGGTTCAAATCTCTGGGACCCGCATGAAAGGCAGGCATGCCATGATTTGGAAAGAGAGACAAAGTGGGTCCTAGGAACTTTCTGTCCCTCTGGCCTAGCTAAAAAGACAAACTTTAGGTTCAGTAAGAGATGCTTTCAAAAAAAAAAAAAAAAAAAAAAAACCACACAGAGAGCAATAGAAGACACCAGACATTCCCTGGTCTTTGCACGCATGTAATAAGCACACACACACACACACACACACACACACACACACACACAATTGTAAAAAAGGCAATTTTAAAAATGAAAGTAAATCTTGTTTGCAGCCGAATCTTATACATTTTTGCTTTATTGTTCACAAACTATTGTTTATGCACGGTACTTGGGTTACACACAGACATTGTCAAGCAACTACATATTTAATATACCCACCATTATTCTTTCCCCTTACTTTCCCATTAGTCCATCATGTTTATTCCCCTAGACAGTTTTACTTCTTGTTTCATGTCATATGTATCTATGTAAAATCTAGGACCCGCAAATGAGAAAAAAAGCTTTTTGTCTGAGACTGATTTAATTTGCTTTATAAGATTAATTAACTCCAGCTGCATCCATTTTCTCCTGCAAGTAACATTATTTCATTATTCCCTATGGCTATGTAATTTCTATTTATGTGTGTATGCCACAATCCTCCATCCATTTTTTTTTGTTGTTATTGTTAACAGTCATTTATTAAGGTTCTTAGTTTAGCTGTTGTGGATAAACATCTAAGTCAGCAAATACAGAAACCTGCACAGCCACAAAGGACTAATCAATCTTACTATGCCTCTTACAGTGATGTGGCCCTACTATGTGTAATTAATATGCAAATCACACTTCAGCTTGAGTGTGCCTTTGCAATCAGGTCACTCCGTGTTCACTAAGGCAAGTAGTACTTTGGAATTTTTGGATGCTGAGGAAAAGTGAAGCACTGCTAATAGTTGTATTATTTTTGAAATGCCGGTTTTTGATTTGCTTTGTTTATTTCGGAGACAGAGATTTATGTACTTCAGACTGATGGAACGTGCTGTGTAGCCAAGGATGACTTGGAACTCTTACTTCTGCTCTCTAAGTAGGATAATAATTACCCACTTATTTCTCTTCCTAAACTACAATTAGTTTTTTGCAGGTAAACACTATCTTCTCCTTATTATGTGATCCTCCGTGCTTGGCATTCTTTCTGCCTTATGAATTATATGTTATGAATAGATAACTGAACACATGAATCTAGAGTTTGGAGATGTCTTGGTAATGTGAGGAACTGAAAAAGATCTAAGAGAATGTTAAGTGAGAATAGTGAGGCCAGGCAGTGAAAAGCACAGAAAACAGGTGCTTCAATGTTGACGGTGAATAGAATGTCAAGGAGAAGTTGATGAGAAAAGTATGCTCCCAACAAGGTGCCGGTCTCAAGCTAAGACAGAGGGATGCCATTTACAAGAGCGGGCCACTGCAAAGTCGTCAGTGTGAGCAAGGAGAATGGTTTAAAAAGAGTCCAGGAGTGCTATCCAGAGTTGCTGGAGCAAAGGCAGAGGGTTGGGATCAGGTTTGACAAGTTGGTTTCCTTGGGAGCAGTTTTGGTTGGGAGAGAAGGGGGTGAATGAATAGCATCTGCAAGGAGTGTGGTCAGAGGTGTCTGCTTTCAGTAAGAATAAACTTGTCCAGACTCACAGTTAATTATAGACAGGACTTGTTATCCAAGGCTGTTCCATGAGAGCCATTACTGAGTTTTGTTTTGTCCTTAATTTGTTTTTGTTCTGCTTCATGCGTGCTTCCTGAGCAGCTAGCTTTCTAGGAGTTGAACATAACCTCGAATGTGACAAGAGTTCCTGTTCTCCCACAGAGTTTTTAGAGGTCACTTCCAGACTAACCTATGATCCCTTCTCCTTTAAGGAATAGAGTTGTGTAAGGAGGGTCACATGGTACTTTGACTATTTGCATATTTAACTTTATGTATGTATTCTTTTCATCAATTCTGTTGGAAGTAACATTCCCATGTCTGCATGCCCATAATTCCAACTGCATTAATTCTCCACATTTGCCTGGAGATCAGAGGTCTGCAGTTGTTTATAAAACTTGCTTCTGAGTTTTCACAAGCCTTAGGAGATATCTTAGGAGATGGTGGCAAGATGCTATTTCTTCTACGGTTTTAATTGAACTTATTAGAAGTTTAAGGTAAGGCAGACCTGGATTATTTTTGCCAGTAAGTTCACTGTTTTTTTTCTTGTAAAATTACAGCTTATACAAATGGAATATACACACACATGTCTTATGGAAAGAAAACATGTCTTATGCTTGCTTGGTGGGATTTTTTTCCTTCACCAATTGCTACCATTCATAAATGACATTGTTTTTTAAGTACTTCTTGACAAATTATCTCAAAAGACTCTTGGAAATGGTGTCATTCATCAGAAAAGTTGGCACATCATTCACTTATTGGCTCAAATAAAATATGTTGACCACTCTTTACTCCCCCAAAAAGAGATGATGTAGCAGAGGCAAACTGTGTAGAAAAGTAATTTAAGTTTAAGAGATGCCTGAACTCTTGGGATGTAGAAGACTTATCAACTCTAAGGAAAGCCAGAAAGCACGATGGTGAAGAGAGAACAATCACAGCTGTCATCTAGGACAGGTTGTCCCTCAGATACTCCATGTTACGCCTGAATGTTACCAGATTATGGGAAGCTTATCTCTAATGTTTTTATTACATTAATTTGATTATTTTATGTATGTGGGGGCTTTCACGTAAGTATGCATATAGAAGTCAGAAAATGATTTGTGGGTCCCATGGATCTATCTTATGTCCTTAAGCTTGGCAGCAAGCTCCTTTATTCTCTGACCAACCTTGCTGGCCAGACACTTTACCTTTTGATATGGCCTACTATAGAGTTTTAGAAACCAAGCATGAAACAGAATTTTAGTACATCAGTAGATAAATAAGTGTATTTTAATCTTTTCCTTAGAAGTAAGCAAGAGTTTTGTTACATCATTTCTGTCTTGTTAGAGAGATAAAAGGTCAACATGAAACTGTGTCAGGTTGTCAGGTACCCTAAGAATGTTATTTTTCATTTTAGTTGCCATTCACTGAAGGAGAGATTGTTAGACAGCCTTATTTGAATTTTAAGTTCTGATACCTGTTAATTGCTTTTCTTGAAGTATTATTTTTCAGTGCCAATTCAATTGCTAGTTAATGTTTATAAGCTTAAGAATTCCTCCTGCATGCAAAAATACACTTTTGAAAATATGCATAAATATATTTTCCTCGGCAACATGTATATTTACTTGCTATATGTGACAAGTCCACAATTATACTCTCAGGAAATAAAAATCAGTTCAATACTACAACTGATTCAAAGTACATAGTTCTTTCAAGAACTTCCTTAGATCATGAGATTTCAAAATAAAATGGAGGTTGGTAGGATGACTCACACCTATAATCTAAGCACTCGGGAAGCTGAAGAAGGAGGATCTCCATGGCTTTGAGGCTACTTGGGTTTACACAGTAAGGTCCAGGACAACTTGAATATAAGACCCTGTCTCAAAATGAAGGCTACTAAAAAAAAAAAAATGTCAGAGTGTTTGCCCACTCAGACTGCACTGTGTATCATAGGCAATGGAGTAGGTGCAAATTGGTCTAATGGAGTTATAGGTCAGTTTATTTCAGTGAGTCCTTTAAATGTCTCATTTGAGTTGGGCTTCATGGGACTAGTAGGATTGTGTGTGTGTTTGTGTGTGTGTGTGTGTGTGTGTGTGTGTGTAAGAGAGAGAGAGAGAGAGAGAGAGAGAGAGAGAGAGAGAGAGAGAGACACTCACTGCTACCCAGTGTTGTCAATAAATCTTCATCACACCTTTTCTTTCTAAGAACCAAGAACAGTAAGCTGACTAGGTCAGCATCTCATCTCTGCTTTCCAAACACTCCTTCACTGACTTTTGATCTGCATTTTATGAATCTAGGGGGAGGTCCTACAGAATAGAGCAGTGTTCAAGGAAGAAACAAAGTGCACACAGAGGTGACACATGGTTCAGAACAAGATACTGTGCTGTGCAGACAGGATTGATGGACAATGCTGGATGTATTTTATACTTGGGGTCCTAAAGGATGTTAAATGATTTTTGAGGCCAATAAAATTGAATTTATGCTCTGTAGAAATCATCTTAAAGAGAGACTTGATCTAACTAAGGAACCAGAAAAATTTGGTGCCAACTTACTATTTAAGCTTTTTTAAACACTCATTTTTTTATTGGATATTTTATTTATTTACATTTCAGATGTCATCCCCTTTTCTCATTTCCCCCCTAAAACCCTTTATCCCATCCACCTTCTCCTTTTTGCTTTTATACCATTTTAATTACATGCAAGTATTAAGGTTAATACTAGGTTGAAGAACAAGCAATACAATAGATTTAAATAGTCAAAGAACAAACAAGACAATAAACACAAATAGTCAAAGAACAAGCAAGGCAGTAAAAAAAAGTTGTATGAACACTCCTGTGATCACTGTTTCTAAGGGCTTATTAGGATGACCAAAATATCTGAGCTTATATCCCTGTCTTAGCCCAAACTCATTTTCATGCCTGAAGCCTCCTTTTTTGTTCTAGTCTAATGTCAGATTCCTGCCTGAAGCCCACATTTTTGTCTTTGGCCAATATCATATTCCTGCCAAGCAGTCCATTTCCTTGTCTTTGGCCCATGTCAGATTCTTGTCAAGCAGCCCTAAAAGCTCTCCACCTCTCTCCCTATTTTTCTTTTGTAAACAAGACTAAGCCTGTCTTAGGTCATTCTGCCAACGTTCTGTCTTTCTTACCTGTCATGGACTATGCATTATCAAAAGCAATGCATTTTTGTCTTAGGTTAATAAGGCTCTGTACAGACCGTTACCTGTCCTTGGCTTGCCAGCCTGTTAACTCTGTCTGGGAGCCCACATTCAATTTCAAGTTATGTTCTTTGGCTGCCAACATGTTGATGTTAAAGGCAAGCTTTCACATGATGGGCAGGAATAGAAGTATTCCCAGGACAGAAAAGGACAGCATGATCAAGCTATATATGCCATTCTTGAAGCTTGACCAAAATGGAAATACTGACCTCAAGCCATGGATAATTTTATCAGCAGTATCTGCAGCATCGGAGCTCAGCAGAGCAGCCTTCTTTAAATTCATAAGCTCACTATGCAAAGTTAAAACATCCAGAGAGATGTTAGAATTATGCCAAATACACTGCAAGTGTCTTTAAACTTTTTCCTAATTATAATGACTGCCCCTGTAAATTTTAGAAGTAACGGGAATCCAATGGCATTTGGCATGACACTTAAGATGGCTCCTTACTCTTAAACTCTGAACCTCATTCCAATAATTTGAATAGGATAAAGATCATCAGTTGGGTGTTCCAAATGCCTATCTAAATCCTCTTATACACTCAACACATTAGTAATATTTTTTGCTAAATGATTAAGAAAAGTAGCTCTCTTAACTTCTTGTGTCAAAGCAATAGCAGGAACAGTGGTGCTAGCAATTAATGTAATTAAAGCTGTTATACCAGCAATAATCAATCCCACTACCCTCTTGCTTCTGCTTAAAGCCTGACTCCTTCCTTCCAGTACTTGCAAGCTTTTTTCAGAATACCAAGGTTCTGTGGTAATCAGGGCAATAAAACAAAAGCTGGTTGATAGACTCCTGTAACTGACATGCTAGGTTTCAATACACTAACACAGTTAGAAAGTGTACAATCAATGCAAAAGAAACAAAAGTAATTTTAACTTGACAATTAAAAGAGCCTTAACACGTGCATTAACACTTGTTTGAAATCCAGATCTTGTCCCAACTTTATCTCCTACTAACATACCATCATAGAGAACTGCAGCTAACTTCCAAATATGTCTCTGAAAATGTCCAGATCTAGTCTTCCAAATGAAGACTGTTACTTCCAATAGTGGATTGATTTCTAGACCAGTTCATGATTGAGTCTGAATAACTGGTCACATTTAAGAATAATACAAGAGCTATTATAACTTCTCTTTTTGATTCTCTATTCCACAAGGTCTAAAAACTTGAGGAAAGGCAGCTTGTCCCATATAGGGAATAGGTAAGAAAAGGTGGGTTGGGAACAAATGTCCAATACAGCTTTACAGTCACCATTGTCAGAGCATTCAACAAGCTCACAGGTCAGCATCATTCTTTGTCCTGGCATCAGCATGTCTCATCCTTCTCTCTGGCAGCCACCATACACCTTCAGCATCCTGAAGAAAAAACACAAACATGCCCTCTTCCTGATATTATAAAACTGATATAGATTTATGTCATATGCCATTAAGTGGATCTTTGCCTTTCCCCTATGCATAAGTATGCCTAGTTGTAGGATGTCATAGACACTCAGCAGAGTTTCTTGGCATCCAATTTTTAAAAAATAAAATAAAATAAAAAGAACATGATTTAAATAGATTTGTGGTGTATAGGGAAATACCTCCCCCTTTTTTATTTTTGAAGATATTGTTTTAAAGTTCCATAGGCCCCTTCCACAGTCCCTTGTCCTTGACAATTATAAGGAATCCCAGTAATATGGGTAATGTTAAATTGCATTAAATTGCTGACAAAAAGTCTCAAATACTTGACTGCAATAGCCAGTTTCATTCTCTATGTTTTTTAAAATTATTGGATACTTTATTTATCTACATTTTAGATGTTATCCCTTTTCCCATCCCTCCCCCAGATCCTCCTTTATCCCATCTCCCATTCTTCTAATTCTATGAGGGTGTGCTCCATCCCTCCACCCACTTCCACCTCATCGTCCTCTAATTCCCCCACACTGGGGCTTCCAGTCTTCATGGGACCAAGGTCCTCCTCTCCTACTGATGCCTGACATGGCCATTCTCCACTACATATACAGCTGGAGCCGTTGGTTCCTTCATGTGTACTCTCGGGCTAGCTGTTTTGACCCTGGGAACTCTGGTTGGTTGGTATTGTTGCTCTCCCCATGGGACAGCAGGTCCCTTCAACTCCTTCAGTCTTCTTTCTAACTCCTCTATTGGGTACCCTGTGATCAGTTCAATGGTTAGCTGCATAAACTCTCATAGTTTTAAACATTAAAGAGTTATTTTTTGAAAACTCTATTTCTAACACTTGAGTAAATGCTATTTTATATAGTTTAATTATTTAACATAATTATTCAGTGAAGTAGAATGAATTTTAAAGTTGAAATAGTACTCAATTGAAGTTTTTTTCTCAGTAAAAAGTGCTGTTTTGAATGAAATGATACTACTAAACTTCATTATTGCAAAGGCTTCCTTTATTTAGACACTTGCTTCTTTTTCTCTCCCTTTCCACAAGAGTCTATTTTGGAATGGTGGAGTGTGGTACCCTTGGGAATGACTTCCAGGAGTATTTAAGTCCATCATATTGTGTAAATATGTAGGCACAAGAGGAGTCTGTCACTTGTATAGATTCATAAATGGGAGAGCAAGAGTCAGTAAAGGAGTGTTTGGAAAGCAGAGATTGGATGCTGATTTAGTCAGCTCACTGTTTTTGTTTCTTAGAAAGGAAAGGAGTGATGCAGATTTATTGACAACCCTTGGGAGCAGTGAGGTCTGTGTCCATGACCAATGTAGAAAGTCATAAAAGTGGTATTGAACCAGGTGTGCAATGACACACTTCTCTGTGCTCATGTATATGATCTGGCTTGTTAACCTTCTAGCAGCTGATTTTTCAGTGTTTAAGTTAAATTGAAGCTGTAAAATGGTCATTGAACCTTCTCTGGGAATTCTAACAATAGAATTTATTCTAGTTCCATTTATAACAGGCAAACAGACAAACCCAAGATTGTCTTATAATCAGAATTTTTCTTCATCTAACTGTAAGCACTGCTTCTAGTGATGTCCAGACTATGTTTAAGGTCATGGAAGAGACTGGTGGGATTCAAAATCTAATTATTCATCTCCTGCTTTTCCACTCAGTATGTGTCCTCTAAGTGTGAAGGTATTATTTACCAATAATACCAGACCTATAATCAATTGTAATCATGGTACATCTAATCATATGCCTGAACGATCCTGACCAAATGGCATTCCAGTTCTTTATGAAACAAAGAATAATTGCTAAGACTCAAAGTGTTTGTAGGATGCATAAAAACAACTTGCTTCACTTTCTAATATTGTAAAATAGAATATAGTAGTAGAAATAAATATGTGTCAAACCAAATAAAGAATCTCTACAATGATTGCCATTATATAAATAGAATGATGATCTCATGAATAATCATCTGGAAGAAAGCCAAAATACAGCAGAGGTCTTGGCTGGAGAATGCCCGTCTTCTTTGTTATAAAACACTAGAGTCTCTTCTGTCTTCATCTTCTCTCTTAGAAACTGGCTCCCTTCCAACACACTCAGAACTGGGAGAGAGGGAAAGAGGATTGGATGGCTAAATGAGGAATGAGATGTCACTTTTGTCATTGATCTAATTTCTGTGTATCTCTCAAGACTCAATCTATTTCGTTAACTCTTTTCAACCTTTTATCACTAGGGCACAGTTTGATCCTGCTGAGCTAGGATCTAGACTGTTTACCCATTTGAGAGTGTAATAGTATAAATCTTAAGTTGGTAGTTAGCATGGATGACTGCATGAACTAATCAATCTGTCCATACTTGTTTTCTTCCTTCTGTGACAAACATTAGTTCCCTACATGATCCTCAAGGTCTTCTTATAGTGTTGCGTGAGCCTTATTATTTTGAGGATCCCTTGCAGCTCTAAATTACCACACATTAGCAGTCATGTGTTTGTGTTTCTTCCTACTTACTCTTCCTACTTACTCTTAGTGTGGCTGGCAGCTAAACTTTTCTTTTGGGTCTTCTTCACCTCTTAATATATTATTGACAAGTTTTTTGTTTGGTTTGGTTTGACATTTCATTTCTTCAGAGCATAGATCTGGCCACCTTGCCAAACACCCTCCTCCACCTTCAACTGAACTCACTCTTTAGATGTATTATTGGCTCTATCTCCCCCTGTGCCAATTACATTATTCTTTGGTGAAGCTTCCATTCTTACAATTGTGACCTGTTATAATCCTATCCAAATCCAACTCTTAAATCCTACTTTTAGGACCTTCCTTCTACTTATCCACTAAGTCTTTGGAGTTACCTCTTACAGTCAGCCTTTATTGCAAGTACACTTGTACTTGTTTTTTTTGGTAATGGTAGGCAGACTTTGCCAAGTTTACTTTTAGCATAGTTATTTGAATATATATATATATATATATATATATATATATATATATATATATGCATGTATGTGTATGTATATGATGTATGTGTATATATGCATATATGTGCATATGTCAACTTAAGTTTAACTACTTATTGAAATGTATGCGGCTTCCCCTTTTTCATTGTTATTTCATTCCCTGAGGCTTAACCACAAGGATCATATAAAAATATGCTTATTTTAGAAAGCTATGATAGTGAAAGATGACATGGGCCAGCAGGAAAGGAAACCCACTTGCTAGCCTTCTTGAGCTAGCATCAACACTTTCAAGACTGTCCTAATAAGATTTTCTATAGTCAGACCCAGGACCATGACTCCATTCTTACTCACCTTAGAAGCATCATAAATGACATCAGCTTTGGCATTAATCCAATTTTACCATTAACTTTCTCCATAAAATTTGATTAAGAGGCATTGCAGGACTTTTATAATTAAGGATAGTGCATTATGAGGTCATTTTCTGTCCATGGTCTGTCATATTCTGGCTGATACTGAAATTCACTACCTGTTAAGTAAAATACCTTGTTGAACATCCTTTTATCTGATGAAGAATTTCTAACATTAGTTTCTACCTCAGGTCTAAACTCCCATCTTCATAAGTAATTGAGTGTTCAGATTTGTTGACTGTGTATATAGGAATATTGACATAGCCATTTAGTTTCTGGTTGCTTTCTTTGCCTCTTCAGTGAATCAGTATATTTTAGGTAAATACATTGTTAATACTTGTAAATAGTAGTTGCTGATTACAATACTTGGTTGATGGCAATACACTAATGACTCTTCATAACTATTCCTTTCCCTCCTATTATTGGTTAGAAAGTATTAACTATAGAAACACATCTTCATGAGTCATATATTTAACTCTGAATCTATAGTAACCTATATTTTGAAAGAGTATTTGAAGTAGTCAAGTTTTATCATTAGCTGATTTTCTTTTTAGTTATGAAATATAGCAATTGAAAAATAAGGTTTCTAAACAGTGTTCTTTGATGTGGGCTACAATGTGAATTTATAAGTTGTTTTTCTTTAATTTCATCAACTATGAGTTGGTTTTGGTTTTTTCCCTTTTAATATTTTGCTTATATTATAACTTATATATTGGAGATCTTATATTTGGAGATCTCTGTAAATCACTTGTAATTGAACATAGCAGATTTAGACTGTCATGATCTAACCTGCCCTTAAGAGGCTGAATTAGTGGCAGTTTTTTTCTTCTTGTTCTTTATGGTACTGAAGATCAAACCCAAACTTGCATTATACATGCCATGTTAGGGGAGAATTCAATCACTGGGCTATAACTCAGATGGAGTAGTTAGTTTTGTTTGTTTGTTATTTGTTTGTTTGCTCTTAGAGAACATTCTATGGAATGTTGGCAGCTGATAGTGCTGGCATCTTTTCTAAAGGATGTTCTCCTTTGATGGAGCTGTGGGCTGCTATAATAGAACACTGTTCTAGCTGACTCAAGAAATAGCAGATCTGAAGTTTCAATAATAGAATTTTAAAGGACAGACTTTTCTTTTTTAACCTGAAAACAGTTCTGTGCTTTTTAGTCCTAAACCTCTTTTTGTGTCATGATCATGGAATTATCTATATTTCAAATACATAACTTAATTTTTATTTTTGAACATAATGGCTCAAAACATAATAGAACAAAATGGTTGTAGATTATTTTAGGTGATACCAGGAACAGCAGGATGTCTTTGGTCTTAATTCTATTTATTTAAAAAAATTATTACAATTTTGTGTATATGTAGGTGCCTATGTGTGGGTATGTGCACATGGATGTGAGTATCTGAAGCAACCAGAAGAAGTTATGAAATCCTCTGTAGCTGGAGATATAGGCATATGCAAGCTGCTAGAAATGGTGCTAGGAACCAAATTTAAGTCCTCTGTAAAAGCAATGTGTGCCCTTAACTGTATCTCTTTAACCCCTGATTTTATCTTTCTAAAACAAATGTATTATTTTCTTTTTAAGTGTGTGTGTATTTGTAAGAGAGAGAGAGAGAGAGAGAGAGAGAGAGAGAGAGAGAGAAAGAGAGAGAGAGAGAGAGAGCTGTGCACGAGTAAATATACACATGTAGAAGTCAGAGATAAATTTGTAGAGTCTTTTCTCTGTGTCTGTCTTTATATGGAGTCTGGGGATTTAACTCATATAGCCAGGCTTGCCTAGGAAGCACCTTTGCCTGCTGAATCATCTTGCTCATCCAAGTCTATCTTTCCCAATGACTAAAACACTGCCAAGAAATCCAAAGGAGTGGTACACTTGTAGTTATGATTGTCTGTTATTCAAGTCCTATTTGCATATCATAGAACTAGGCACTTCGTACACCAACATTGTGACACTTTACATGATGACACTGAGCTCCTGAGAGGCTAAGCAGTTTGCCCTTAAAATTTAGTCCTTTTCTTAACCACATGCCAGACACAGTAAAGGAAAGGATAGTTGGACAGAGAGACAATCTAACTTTGCATCACCACATACACTCTGAGTCTGTAGCTTTCCTAGATCAAGGGTGAGGACAGAAAATGCTTAAGTCACATCTGATCACGAATGGCCACAGAAATGTAAGTGATGAGTTGAAGGCTCTCCTGAGACCTGGCAGAGAGGCTGGGGCAGCTTTTTCAGGACAGTGGATGATCATTGTTAGGCTCTACTACATGGAAGTCTAGAGCCAACTCTACCAATTGAGACCAGGCCTAGAGAATTTTCTGTTCACCTTCTGGGTGAAGGATAAAAATGTGTTGCCCTCCCTGTTTGAGACTGTTACTCAAGGGATGCTAGATTTGAAGATGATAAGAGGAAGCAAGTAGAGCCACTAAACTAGTAACTGAGGTAATAACTTGATGGATCTGTGATTTGCCTATATTTGTCAGGATGTCTCCAAGATGTAGAACTCAAACCTGTGATGTGAAGGACATAGAAATGTGATTATTGGTACAAAATGATTTAAAAAGAAACATAATAGAGTTAATATGGAGTTATATAAAATAAATATATTTAAATTTTTATATAACTATATTTAAATTTTTCTCACTTCAAGTAAAATTACATGTCATTCCATGAGTTGTGAGAAAACCCAACTCTAAGAAAAACAGC
This sequence comes from Arvicanthis niloticus, assembly GCF_011762505.2. Lineage (NCBI taxonomy): Eukaryota > Metazoa > Chordata > Mammalia > Rodentia > Muridae > Arvicanthis > Arvicanthis niloticus. The sequence continues at coordinate 34,421,448 of NC_133433.1, read as the reverse complement.
CAAAAATTTGGCCTCTGAAAATAAGTATGTTCTAGATCAGTGGTTGTCAACCTTCCTTATTCAGCAAACCTTTAATATAGTTTCTCATATTGTGGTGACTCCAAAAACAAAGTTATTTTGTAGCTACTTCATAACAATCGTTTTGCTACTGTTATGAATTGGGATATAAATATCTATTATGTACAATATCTGATATGTGATAGCCCCCTCCCACACACACACTAAAGGTTGTGTCTCACAGGTTGAGAACCACTGGTCTAGAAGCATTTGATTCATCAAAACAGCCTAGGAAAATATATCTGGCATTCTGAAAATATGACATAAGGAATATCAGCCATAAAGGCAAAAATTTTAACTAATTATTATATACTTGCAAATATTTTTTGAGATGACCCTGTCACAGGTGCAATTCATCACAGTAATAAGCAGACATCTCTGTAGTCACAGAGAGAAGAGATATTTGGAGGTGGGTAGCATTAACTAACTAACTTTCTTTCTTTCTTTCTTTCTTTCTTTCTTTCTTTCTTTCTTTCTTTCTTTCTTTCCTTCTTCCTCTTTTTTATTCCAATCTGCTTCTATACCATTTTAATTACATGCAAGTATTAAGGTTAGTTCTAGGTTGAGGAACAAGCAATACAATAGATGCAAATAGTCAAGGAATAAGCAAGACAATAAACACAAATAGTCAAAGAACAAGCAAGGCAATCAACAAAGTCCAGTGATCACTCCCATAATCACTGTTTCTAAGGGCTTATAAGGATGGCCTAAATATCTAAGTCTACATCTCTGTCCTAACCCAAAGTCATTTTCATGCCTGAAGCCTACACTGTTCTAGCCTAAGATTTAGATTTCTGCCTAAAATAACTTCTGTGTTCTAGCTTAAGATTTAGATTTGTGCCTGAAGCCCATTTCCCTGTCTTTGGCCAGTGTAAGATTCTTGCCAAGCAGCTCCAAAAGCTCTGCCTTTCCCCGCTTTTTTTATTTCATTAACAAGACTGAGTCTGTCTTAAGTTGTACTGTCAAGAATGCCTTCCTTACCTATTATGGACTATGCATTATCAAAAACAATGCACTTCTATCTTAGGTTGGTAAGGCTCTGTGCAGAATCTTACCTGTTCTTGGCTTGCCAGCCTGTTAAATTAATAACTCTGTCTGGGGGCCCACATTCAATTTCAAGTCATGTACTTTGGCTGCCAACATGTTGATGTTAATGCAAGCTTTCAAGTGATGGGCAGGAATAGAAGTATTCCCAGGACAAAAAGGGACAGCATGATCAAGCTATATATGCCATTCTTGATACTTGACCAAAATGAAAATAATGACCTCAAGCTATGGATAATTTTATCAGCAGTATCTGCAGCATCAAAGCTCAGCAGAGCAACATTCTTTAAATTTGTAAGCTCACTGTGCAAAGTTAAAACATCCAGAAAAATGTTAGAATTATGCCAAATACACTGCAAGGATCTTTAAACTTTTTTCCTAATTATAATGACTGCCCCTGTAAATTTTAGAAGTAACGGGAATCCAATGGTATTCGGCATGACACTCAAGATGGCTCCTTACTCTTAAACTCTGAACTTCCTTCCAATAATTTGAATAGAATAAAGATCATCAGTTGGGTGTTCCAAATGCCTATCTAAATCCTCTTATACACTCAACACATTAGTAACATTTTTTTTGCTAAATGATTAACACAAGTAGCTGTCTTAACTGCATTAAGTTTTTAAGACAGAAGTAAAATAAAAATGAATAGACATCTTCAAAATAAAAGATAATCATTACAGTAAACTTTGAAACAAAGGCTAGATTTATACTTGACCAAGGGACAAATTATATAATTGGAATATCTTATTAAGAAAACCACCTAAAATACACTATGAATCAATAAGAAAAGGAAAGAGTCAAGGGGTAGTATTGGAGTCTGTGGAGGGGAGAACTAGTACACTTTGAAATATGTACATATGTGTCTAGTGGAAATGGCAAGGAAAAAAGAAATTTTGGTGGATAGACAAAATTTGATAGTTGATAACTGCAGCCATTTCAGATCTGAAAATGAGATTCCTTTCATGAGATCATACCTGTATCTATAAAAGTAAATGTATATCTGAACTAGTGGTTGAACTATAGAACAGAAATAGAGTAAAACTGGACACTTCAGTCTTAGCAAATAATAATAATAATAATAATAATAATAATAATAATAATAATAACAATGATAATAATAAAAGACCCCAAAACCTGTTTCTTTAGATTTAAACTGAAAGCAGTATTGGTGGGCAAATACTGTTGATAGTCTAAATTTCTATGACATAGTATGCACTAAAAGACAGTAAATGAAAATATAAATTGAAGAAGCAATTTTTAAAATTAAATACTCTTGAAGACCTATAAAAAGAAAGCTGTGGGATCAAAAATGAAAACATTAAGCTATCAACTTTAACTCTGTGTAAAAGGAATAGCTATGGACCAGGTGGTAGGGATACACTCCTTTAGTCCCAGCACTCGGGAAGCAGAGGCAAGCCGATCTCTGTGAGTCTAGGACAGTCTACAGAGCAAAATTTTGGACAGCCAGGGAAACACAGGAAAACCGTGTCTCACTGCCTCCAAAGTAATAGCTAATGACTAGTTATAAAGAGAGAATAATACTATACAAAAGTAAAAAATAGAAACAGAGCAATAAGAGAGAAAATATGACTGGTCAACAAATATATCCAAATTCAAATTAAACAGCCAGAGGTTGAAAGTGTGTAAGCAGAGATTTGGAAATGCACACACCTGTTCCCTGTCATCTCTGGCAGCAGGCGCAGTGCAATGTATGATGACCTTCGCATGACCACCATGCATGTGGCATTTGTATGGAAGGTATTTGTTTTAGGAAACGTACTGCCATTGGCACATCCAGAGGAGCAGACAAGGATGTACTCTTGTGCTCTGTGACTATCTTGGTGATATTTTATTTATGTAAAATATAAAACCAAGGGCAAAATGCCACAATGTAGCTTGGTAACATGTACATCGGTTTTCATTTTATACTAACTATGGCCGTATGTTAAATGAAAGGCATGTTGAACTTCTAACACCTGAAGTGTTTGAAGTAATGCTAAGTTTGGTTAAACAGCTGGGTCAGTATTGTGGCAGGGAGTGAAGTTGCCTGATCACTTTCATTCAGTGGCTCCCAACTTCTTTCAAGGACCCACAGGGCCTTACCTACCCAGTCTAGCCTTTCTTGCCTCTGCTGGCTCTTTGCCCTGTAATCCAGCCCCTCTGCATCTTTTTGCTCCACACAGGATCCATGTTTTTTGTTTTTTTCCTTATCCTTTAAAGTCTTCCTTGTGAATTATTGCTGCCTCTTGCTTGGGAAATCTAGGGAAAAATTTAAGCAGTGCTTGAATCACTTTTGATTTTGCTCCTGATTCTGTGGTTGTAGTGCAAACTGATTCATTGGCTCATTAGAGCTATCTTCCTGGTATTTGAGGGATGTCTATGGATCATGTCATTATACCCTAGTTTTGGAACCAAGCAATGCCTGGTATTGATTCATCCTGTATTCATGGTCATTTATTTGCTCTTGGCACTCATTATAGGTAGTGCCTGGGCTGAATTCTAGTGAGCAATAACCAACTGTGATACAGAATCAATTATATGCAAGCTCTTTCAAAGAAAAGCTTGATTACTGCTTTAAGAAAGAAGAAACTAATTCTCATTAAGAGTGAAGGTAATTGTCATTTTGGAAGTTGTCCAGAGTTATCTTTCCTAATCTAGTTTGTAAAACTTCATTGAACCATGTTGCTTTATTTTGAAAAGTAGACAGCAAGCAAGACTACTACTAATTATGATATTACCGTTGTGGGCTGCAGCCTGCTTTGGGGGTCAGAACACAGCTTTAGGAAGCAATTTTTCTCCTGTGAACCATCTTGCCAGGTTTTTTTTTTAAACATTTTTTTTTTTTTTTTTTTTTTTTTTTTTTTTTGCATTGCCCTGACCAACTTTGTTGTCAGGGCGTTTGCTCATCTGTTGATCTTTAAGCAGCAGTTGTTGGAAGCCAAGAATCTCCTTCATGCATTTTATATTCTTTGTTCTCTAACAATAAATCATTTTCTTTGGACTTTTTCAGGGCCTTCTACTTGGACAAGTCAAATTCCCCACCAAATGCCACATCTAAAGCTGCCTACATAGATAAGGTAAAATAGAGATTGCATCCTCTGACCCAGTATCTTCAGCTGCATCCCTGAGTTCTGCTGCTGCTCCTCTGAACACTGTCTTGCTGTAGATATTTACAACCTCCAACCTGCTGCCTCCATCATAAGATGATATTTACATCAGTAATCTAAAACCTGGGACAGCTGAATTGCATGCCACATAAATGGACTTCTAAACGTGTTGAGCTTTGTGTCCCTCACTTTTTGTTTTAGCTCATGAGGCCTCTCAATGCTTTAGATGAACTTTACCGGCTGATCACCTCGTTTATCAGATCCAAACGTATCGCTGCCTGTGTGAACACACCTTGTAGCGCCTCTGGAGTTGGACTGCTGTCAGTTTCCTCGGAGCTATGCGACAGGCTCGGAGCCTGTCATATCATCATGTGCAGCAGTGGTGTGCACCGGTATGTGAACATCTTTGCTCTGCTGGCAGTTTTCTTGATCTGTATTTAATATGGCAGACTTTAGCTGAATTCAAATTAAGAATGTTCAAATGACTCAGATGTGTCCAGATAGAATTTGAGATATTTTCTTGTTTGGATTCTTGTGGTTTTGTTAACTATAGACAGAACACGTAGCACAACCCTCTATTTATCCCAGGATAGCTGAGATTTGTATTCCTCTGATGTTTGCATCACTGTATTAGTATTTTAGGTTCAAAATGAGTACCTTTCATATTCACTGTAGGAATTTCCTAGTTGGAATTTAACTCAAAGGGTTCAACACCACTTCCTCAGGGACAGACATTCTGTCCTTCAGTTACTGATATCCCTAGAGCCAAATTGCCATGAGCACAGTATTCATGGAGATAGCTAACTGCCTTCCTCTTGTGGTCAGCGAAGTGATGGTCCAGAAGCTCACCTGATAAGATACTCTCTTCATAGGAAAGCATGCCCGCTATGTTGTCTGGGGCAGCCAAGGCAGCTGCATCAGCCTGAGCTCCATCAGACTCAGTCTCTAATGGGAGTAAGCATCCCAACTCAAATCTCTCTTCACAATTGCTTCTTCCTCTCGTCTCATTTTCTCCTGGAAGTGAAATGTTATAGATGGAAATAATAAGGTAGAATTTTAGTCCTCCCTTTAATTCAATTAGGGCCTCATGTCACAGGATAGACTCTCATAGTATTAGGCCATTTAGACTTTGAAGGTCATGATTACTTACTTATTCACATTATTTGGTCCTTAGTCCATGCAAACTGTTGTAGTGGGTGCTGTATGATGCCACATAGTAAGAGTGTTCATGTTGGAGACAAGCATGATTAGCAGTAGAGTCAGTATAACAGTTAATAAAATTAATGATAAAAATAGTAAGGATGAAAACACAACAAAAACTACAGTGTAAGAAAGCATAACTTAGGAAATCCAAAGGTAATGAGTAGGATTCAGAGGGAATCAATCCATCCTTCAGAGCATTAGATCTGAACCAGTCCATGGAGGTGACGTCTCAGTTAGGACTATGGATTACAGAAAGCAGAGACGTACCATGAAAGGCAGTGGGCTTTACAGTCCTGGACAATTCATTTTGATGAGATATTGAAGACCCCCAAACTCGGGAGACCCTTCCTCGAGTCTCAGGAAATCACAACCACCCAAAGATCACAAGAAACTATACCTGGATGCAATCAGCAGAGGTTTTATTAGGGAAGTTGGCCGGCCAAGGTCAAACCATGAGCTCTCTCAAGAGCAGAATTTGACTCGAGTGGCTGGCTAAGGGGTCTTTTAAAGAGGAAAACTGCAAACCAGGGGAATGAGGAGGGGTGAGGGGTTGCCAAGGATACATAACTTAAGAATAGCAAAACATTCCAGAGAAACCCACCCTGAGTGGTTAATAGCCATGGAAATTACTCAGTATACTCATTCTTCTCAAAAATGTGGTTTTACCATATCACCGCCCTACCCTGTCAACTATCTATTAACTATTTCTCACTAGCTCCACCCGTAGAGCAACAGCCCTGTCATTGTGTTTTTACCACCTGAATGACTTCCATTCTTTACAGCCAGTTCCTGAAACTGTTTCAGAGAAAAGTTTCCATGTCCCTAAAAGAACTTAAAAAGCATCTATATATGTATATATTCTATAAAAATGATTTTTATAATTTTTCATTCTTCAATATGACCAAAGTCTAGTTTTGAAGCCTAGTATGGCCTAATGAAGCATGAAAAGACAAGTTCTCATGCCATATTGCATAATCTTTTTACTAGCAGAGAAGTAATTTTCCTAATAACTCCCTGTTCATTCAGCCTTTTCTCATTCATTCATTCATTTTTTAACCTATCTATGTTCACCAAGCACTGATTAGGTCTCTAAACTATTACTATTGCTGGGCTTATTGCATTAAAAAAATAAAGACCCCACTTGTATATAGTGTATGTGTGCACTGCATTGTGGGAGATGGACCATAAAGGAAAAAATACATTGTGTTGCAGGTGGATTGACTCCAGAGAATGGAAGTCAGAGTAGCAGAAAGTGCCAGCTTGAGAAAGGGGCATACCTTCTGAGGGCTGGGCAAATCTCATGAGGCCTTCAGGAAATTAGGGAGCCATCCTTTCACTTGTCTGAGACAGAGCCACCCAGCTACAAAGAGACAGAACAAGAAGCCTTTGGCAAGAGTACTCCTGCTGGGTGTAAGAAATAGCAAAAAGTCCATGGTGAACCCAACAGGATGGCATCACCTTGACTTTCTGTGTTCTTGCATTCCATAGTTCACAGTCAGTTATCAGAGGAGCAGAACAAGCAGATAGAAATTTGTAACTCTGCATCTAGAAATGCATGCTCTAACCCTTGCATGAGTTTAGCAAAATTTAAGGAAATTCAATCTGCCATTTAATGCTTTCAATCTGCCATTTAATGCTGTCAGTCATGAGCAAATGTCCAAATTACTTTTACAGACATTCCACAAACACTTTTGAGTTTTATGGGTGTTCTCAATATTAATCAGTTCTTGTACAGTTTCTATATTCATCGATTCTTATGTTAGAATCATACATAGCATTGTAAAATTTTAAAGTATAATTTTCTCCACTTTAACAATTAAATATCAATAAGGGTTTGGGTTATTCCCTTCAGAAGGTATTTACTATAACTGTTGACAGAGGCTGAATTCCAATTTAAAACTAATTGACAAATATGTTTTATTTTATAATATGCAGAATAACGGGATTTTCATATAAAGTTTCATTTTTCCATGAAGGACTTGCTTAGATTTTTTGCAGTAGGATAAAATAAGTGCCAATTTACATTGGAATTCAAAACTCCACAGAAGGCTGTTCCTAAAATAATCCTTTAGTAATTCTAATTTAGGCAGCAGGAAAGGAAGCAAAGCAGATCCACACCTGCAGGATCCATTAAACAAGGAAGCTTGCAGTCAGTCGGCTTCCCACCAAGAGGATAAATTCAGTGTTAATCAAATGGCATATAAGATATTTTTAACATTTATTTTTAAAATAAAAATGAGAAATAGACAAACAGTACAGTATCTAATTGAATTACTCTACTGAATTTTTATTTATTGGGTAAATGGGGTGTCTAGGCCAACTGTATAGTTTCCATTTAAATTTCTCAACTGAATTTTTATTTATTGGGTAAAAGGAGGTGTCTAAATACTTTATTATTGGGGACAGAAATGTGGTTTTTAGAAGGAAAGACAGACAGGCTTAATTTCCATTAACATAACCTCTACATGTTTAATAATGCATATGCAGGGTTAAGAGAATGGAGTTTAAGATGAATTATGAAAATCTCATAATACTTAGCCTAGCTTTGTTTTTACTGATTCCCCCCCCCCCAGGGTGTCCATCCTGTCCCTGATGCTCCACACTGCCTCTCCCTGATATAAAAGCTTTCCATTGTCATTGAGTAGAGCAAGGTTGCCTTTTAAAAAATATAAAGGTGACTAAAGGTGATTTATCAGTGAACATGTTTAGCATTTCCTCTTTGTGTGTCCTCTTCTTCCATTGTGAATGGTCTCTATCCAGCACCACACATTTGTACAGTGCTTAATTAGAGCACGATGGTCTTAGTAAGAGTTCATTGTTCCTTTATTAAGTGGGCAAGTTTATAGGAATGGGTTGTTACAGTAAGTTTGGCCCCTTTAGTTCTCCAGTTCTTACCCATTTGGCTTCAGTAGGAGATCACGCAGCCAGAATGCACCCACCAAGTGAAAGCTCCTTAACCTTGGACTTCTACCTCAGCTTCAATTTTAAGAACTAAATGTATTTATAAATTACCCTATCTCATACAGTCTGTTGTAGCGGCACAAAAGACATGTTTCTATCCTGTCCATTTAATGTTGCAATCCATGAGTCTACCATCGATTACTAATTTCTTGTGTAATTATTATTCTTTCTATGGTTGCGTACAATAGTAGCACAGAGGTACACTTTTATATGTTGCTGTCTCTTAAGTTAAAATAGCCCATCTTCTAGTTAGAATTACTGTGTCACAAAATATAAAGCTTTCTAGTTGATACATTGTAGTTAAGTCTCCAAAACAAATGACTCTCAATATAACACAAGTCAGGTGGTTTATCTTGACCCTCCTTACCTTGTCTGCAGAAGGCATAGGAAATCATCTGCATATTGCTCTTAATAGAGAGACAATTATATTCCTGTATTGCCTTTATTGATACTTCAATGCTAACAAACGAAAGTATTTGTTGTCTTATGAATTTCCTTTCCTACAAAGACAGATGTTACTTATGCTGTGTTGTTGCCTGCCTTATAGATGGAGTTAGTTTTATTTTTCCAAATGTAACCTTTTAATGGTATTGAATCAACTTTGTGGCTTTTTAAGTTCTGTTTTGTACCCACACCAGTTATTTGCTAGAGGAAATCAAAAAGCTTGCAACTGCCACTGAGATCTAAATGTTTCTTTTACTTTTCACTGTAGTATCCTTCCATTTAGTGTGTTTCGTTTTTTGTTTGTGTACCTTATTTTCACTCTGCTTAACAGCCATCATTTCCCTTTAACAAATATAAATCAAGATCTCACAAATGTTGCAAAGCCCCAAATATGTTTCCATCTGAGTCCAGAAAGATGCTTTTCTCTTCTGTGTTAGTACCTGCTTTGTCAGACACTGAGAACCCACCAGTAGAAAGCTTATTGAAAGGACACATGTTTAAAAACTTCCCAGTGAAGACAAGGCGTCTGTGATCATAGTATGTCTCTTTAGGAACCTATCTTTGTACTCATCTCGATCTGAGTTTCAGTAGTGGGTGACCCATGGGGTCCTGGTGTGGCTGTGCCAGCAGACAGCAAGGGATTTGAGTGCAGGGCTAAGAACTTGACAGGCCTGTGACATGCCTGGTCAAATTCTTCTGTATAAAGAAACAACTTTTTCTTGTCATGACTACTGGTGAGTCTAAATTCTTCAAGAATCAGAAAATCCAATTTAGCTCATTTTCCTAGCCTTTCATTAGTCGAAGCAGTCAGATGAGCCTTTGAGGCTTCCCAGCCCGCACTGCATCATAATCCTCCTTGTGATGAACTGCCCACAAGTGTGAGAAGGGCACAAAGCACGCTAAGGCCAGCTGGTTGCCATGATTAAAGTACAAAGACTGATGGACCTCTTTTGGCACATATTCAGCCCCAGGCTATTTTTATTATTAGCTGCAGAAAAAAATTTATATAAAGTTTTAGGAATCGAACTTAAAAGGACCTATTTCCAAAATACATTTATTAATAGCTTATTAAGAAGTTGAGATGTCTTTTCCTATTTAACATTTCAAGACTGGATTGGAGTCACACGGTCATGCCCTACTCTACCCACCAACAGAAGCCCAATTGTGTAAGCACAGGACAGGCCCCAAAGTATGACTACAGTATTTGTTAAGGAAATCAAATCCTGACATTGAAATATAAAAGCAGCTCTGGGGAAATTGGTATTAGCAATGCTGTAATGGAATAGTTTTTATTTCAAACAAAGATAAACAGTATGGTGAATTTTGGTTTAAAAATTACAGAAGTCTTTCTCAGATAACATCAACCACCATTTGTAATAACTACTTTGAACTTTTGAAGGACTCTTTTTTAGTATATTTTATTCTGTCATTAATATGACATGAAAGGACAAACTGATAAATAGGCTTAGATTAGGTAATGTAGACTCTTATGAAAACAGAGCATTCAAGGTAACCTGGCTTAGGTAATCATAGAATCCCAGGAGGTACAGCAAAGCCTTACCTGTTTTAACTCGGAAAGATACAAAATATGTAGGCAGGCACTGCTTTTTTCTGGGGGGTAAGTGGGGGGCGCTTCCATGTAAAGGTTAGAATCTACATGTAGGACAGAAAATAATAAACACCTCCATAAGTAAATAAAAGTTTCAAATGTATCCATTTATATTTTATGCAGATTATACTTTAAGAGATTAATAGGAAGATCAGGGAAAATGTTTGAATTTTAAATCACTAAAAGATGGTTAATTGAAACATTCATTCCCAGGGAAAAGAAGCTTTACAATTATTGTCTAATCTTTGTACTTCAATAAAGAAGCTCACTAAGACAGTGTGCTGGGAAAAGATTGGAAGTGCTACCTTTTCATACCTCAGATATCAATTTGTCTTATGCATTTTCTTCCTTAGAAGTAATTTAAACATTGCAGAATTTTCCAGTAAGCAGAGAAGCACTAAAATTTCTGCTGATCTGGTAACCAGATAAATATCACAGGTGTATGTACTCTCTTAAAGTAATAGAGCAAATTATATATTTCATACAAGATAGCAAAAGATGAAGGTAGCAATTGCTTTACTTACAAAACATATCTACAAGTGATGGCATTGTCTTATCAATTAAATTGCCTTTACTTGATTTAAATCTTGATAAATTAATGCATTGCATTATTTGATCTTGAAATATCCATTATTTTCTTAAAATCAAATGTATTTTAAACAGAGGTTAACAATACAGAATTCCTGAGAATTTTATTATTGTAAGTGTCTAGTGGCCTCACGATTTCTCTGATGTTAATCAAAAACACCAGTTTATGTAAAACAAGAACTTTCACATAGCTACTTTACATCATTAAAATAAGAGAACACTAAGTAACATGTCTATGTCCAACACTCCAGTGTGGGGTCTGGAGTCTAAAGCTGGGAGGTCCTGCAGTTCTGACATGCATTGTAGTAAAAAGGCATCTCAGCTCTCAGGAGAGGGGCTTTGACCTGCTTGATTAGCTGGAAATGCAGCCAGTTAGATAAATTGTCCATGCTACAGCCACAGATGCTGATGTCCCCCAGAATCCTCACAGCTGGGGCAGTCCAACAATGTCAGTCAAAGATGAAATTATGTGAGTATTTCAGGAAAAGTTACTTAGGTCTGTGGAGCACCATGAGGAACAAATGCAGTGACTCAAAGTCAAGGTAGCTTTTCTGGCTTTCAGGCCCCATAATTCAGACATCCATGGAGAGGACCTGATGACCCTCAGTGACCACCTGGGAAGGATATGGAGTCAGAGAAAAATTACATTTTTAGGGGATTATGCAGCAGATACTCAATTAACATGTTATATGCTGATTTTCTATGCCCTTTGGTAGAATCACAATTAACAAGGGTGGAAAATATCAGACAAATTTCTGGCTATTGCTTAAAAGGAGGCAAAACTGATTAGAAAAGAGAAAAAGAAGGCTTCAAGCAATATATTTGAGCTGGGTTAAATTTTTCTGAAAAAGACAAGATGGAGAAAATCCAGGAGAAGGCCTGGTAAGTAAAGAGTAACCAGCTGCCACCTGTAGGAGCTGAGACAAGAAGATTGGTTATCTGTTGTTACAGAAGCTTGCTGGTACTTCCTAGTACCCCACCTGCCCCACCTGCATGCATCCATTGCTTAGACCCTTGAGACCCAAACACAACAAAAGCCATGGAGAATCTGTAGAAACACACTAACCAAGGCCTATTCAATAATTTAGATGAACCTAGTCAAGAGAAATCATCTATGTTGCTGTAGTAGTCAAAAGCCATAGCTAAATGCTTCCATCCATAGTCATGGCATTAGGAAACCTATGGAGAATAAGAACAGAACTGAAGGGGAAATCAGAGAACCCAGACAGGACTAGAAAGTGGTACTGAAGAGCTGCAGCTGCCCAGGCTCTGTAACCAGTCAAATTCCCAAAGCAAAGTAGAGAAGAAATGCATGGAAGAGAGAATCCAAGCCTAGAAGTGTACAACATGGAGAAGCAGATTCAAACATGGTAGTTCAGAGTATTGAGGGTACCTGGTAGCGGTTTCATGTTCCTGCACATCCTTGCACAGCCAACACTTTCACAAAGTGCCTTACTACTCAGTTACCCAATGACAAATGGCAGTGAACATCTTGATGCTGATTTCCACAGTGAGCAGGGCTGGTTAGAAATATACTTATAGAAGAAAGAAAAGTAATTTTAACTTGACAATTGAAAGAGCCTTAACACATGCATTAACACTTGTTTGAAATCCAAATCTTGTCCCAACTTTATCTCTTGCTAACATACCACCATAGAGGACTGCAGCTAACTTCCAAATATGTCTCTGAAAATGTCCAGATCCAGCCTTCCAAATGAAGACTGTTATTTCCAATATTGGATTGACTTCTAGACCAGTTCATGATTGAGTCTGAATAACTGGTCACATTTAAGAAAAATACAGGAGTCATTATATCTTCTCTTTTTGATTCTCTGTTCCACAAGGTCTAAAACCTTGAGGCAAGACAGCTTGTTCCGTGTAGGGTATAGGTAACCAAAGGTGGGTTGGGAACAAATGTCCAATACAGCTTTATAGTCACCATTGTCAAAACACTCAACAAGCTCATAGGTCAGCATCACTGTTTGCCCTGGCATTAGCATGTCTCACCCTTCACTCTGGCAGCCAACATACTCCTTCAGCATCCTGCAAAAAAACCCACAAACATGCCCTCTTCCCCATATTAGATAACTGATATAGATCGTGCCATATGCCAGTAAGTGGAACCTTTCTTTTTACCTAGGCATAAGTATGCCTTGTGGGGTGTCAGAGACACTCACCAGAAAGTTCCTTGGAATCCAAATTTTAAAAAATTTAAAATAAGAGCATAATTTAAATAAATTTGTGGAGTACAAGGATATACCTCCCCCTTTTTTATTTTATGAAGATATTGTTTTAAAGTTTCATGGCTCCCTTCCACAATACCTTGTCCTTGAGGATTATAAGGAATTCCAGTAGTGTTTATTGTAAGTTACGTGGATTGTACACTTTCTAATTGTGTTAGTGTGTTGAAACCTGGTATGTCTGTTACAGAGGTCTATCAACAGGCTTGCACTATTACAGAACCTTAGTTTTCTGAAAAAAGCTCATAAGTATTGGACAAAGTGAGTCAGGCTTAAGCAGAAGCAAGATGGTAGTGGGCTTGATTATTGTTGGTACAACAGCTTTAATTACATTAAGTGCTAGCACCAGTGCTTCTGTAATTTCTTTGACAAGAAGTTAAGACAGCTACTTTTGTAATCATTTAGCAAAAAGATGTTACTAATGTGTTGAGTATATAAGAGAATTTAAATAGGCATTTGGAACAATGGATTGATGCTCTTTATCCTATTCAAATTATTAGAAGGAGGTTCAGAGTTTAAGAGTAAGGAATCATCTTGAGTGTCATGCCAAATACCATTGGATTCCTGTTACTTCTAAAATGTACAGGGGCAGCCATTATAATTAGGAAAAAGTTTAAAGACACTTGCAGGGTATTTGGCATAATTCTAACATTTCTCTGGATGTTTTAACTTTGCTCAGTGAGATTATAAATTTAAAGAATGCTGCTCTGCTGACCTTTGATGCTGCAGATACTGCTGATAAAATTATCCATGGCTTGAGGTCAGTATTTCCATTTTGGTCAAGCTTCAAGAATGGCATATATAGCTTGATCATGCTATCCCTTTTTGTCCTGGGAATAATTTTATTCCTGCCCATTGTATGAAAGCTTGTCTTTAACAATATCAACATGTTGGCAGCCAAAATACATGGCTTCATCCTGAAAATGGACCACCAGACAGAGTTATTAATTTAACAGGCTGGCAAGCCAAGGACAGGTAAGATTCTGCACAGAGCCTTACCAACCTAAGACAGAAGTGCATTGCTTTTGATAATGCATATTCTATGACTGGTAAGGAAGGCATTCTTGGTAGAATGACCTAAGACAGGCTCTGTCTTGTTTATGAAGTAAAAAGGGGGGGGGTGATGTGGAGAGGTTTTGTGACTGCTTGGTTGGAATCTGACATTGATCAAGGACAAGAAAATGGGCTGCTTGGCAGGCATCTGACATTGGCCAAGGATAAGGAAATGGGCTGCTTGGCAGGAATATGACGTTAGGTTAGAACAGAGAAATAATTCCAGGCAGGAATCTAAATCTTAGGCTAGAACAGAGAAATATTTTCAGGCAGAAATCTAAATCTTAGGCTAGAACAGAGAAATAATTTCAGACAAGAGTATAAATCTTAGTCTAGGATAAAGAAGTAGGCTTCAGACATGACAATGACTTTGGGCTAAGGCAGGAAATTAGGCTGAGATATTTTGGCCATCCTGATAAACCCTTAGAAATTGTGATCACTGGAGTTATCATGGGACTTTGCTTATTACCTTGTTTGTTCTTTGTTCTTTGACTATTTGTGTTTATTGTCTTGCTTGTTCCTTGACTGTTTGCATCTATTGTATTGATAGTTCCTCAACCTAGAACTGACCTTAATACTAGCCTGTTTGCCTATGGTTGGTTTTTAAACTTAAGTTTAAAGAGATATATGGAGGCCAGACAGTGGTGGCCCATGCCTTTGATCCCAGCACTTGGGAGTCAGAGACAGGCAGATATCTTGAGTTTAAGGCCTTCATTGTCTACAGAGTAAGTTCCAGAACAGAGAAACCCTCTCATGCAAAAACAGACAAAACCAAAACAAAACCAAAAAAACATACATATGGAAAATTTCAAGAGTCTGTGTTGGAAGTTGTAATAGAAGGGGCATTATCTCTTTTGAAAATTTCATGTTTAATTTCTTGTGCAGTGCTAGAAACATGCTCCCTTAAACGCCATTGCATTTTGGCCTTAAGATTGGTAGAGGGAGTGGAGTAGTCAATTCATCTCTGCTGTCAGGATCCTGCCCTAGCTGTTGCTCATCACTTTGCACTCTGCCTCCTTGTTTTTCACAGTGCTGTGCTCTGCCTATCCTGACTTTGCTGACCCATTAATCTTTTAGCCCTCTGAGAATGCAATCTAGACTTCACAGCAGATTTCACCAGGCTTGTCTGTTTGACAAGGGTCAAGTGATCACACTGAAAACTTCGGTAGGTGCCCAGACATTGTCTCTGGGAAAAAATAAATAAAAACTGTGCCCCATTTTGACTTAATTTTGGAATTTCTTTTTACACAAAGAAAGTGTTTCTATGCTTCATTAAGAAAAGGGATTCTATTACATAAGTACTGTCATTTTAAAATTCCCATCAATGTGTAGTAATTTTATCAAGTATTTCATTTGTCACAGAGGCACTGTTAAAGGTGAATGGGCCAAGATATATCAATAGGTCAGCATCTGGCCTTCTCATATTAATTTTGCAGAGGCTCTGACTTTGGAGAACCACTTCAGCAACCTGGGGATCGATCGGTGTTTAACATGCTGCTTTTGCCCCCGGTGTACAATTTTCCTCCGTGTAAAGTAATAAAAGCAAGGAGGAAAAATAGAGCCATGCAACAAAACAAATTGGTCTCTTCAATAGGGTGCTTCGCTCTGCTCGTCAAGGGACTTTGAACAGTGGTGCTCTGTGAGTCGTGATAAAATATAATTAGAAGTTAGAGTAAGTGTGATCATTGAGGGAATGAAACATGCTTTGCACAGAGCAGTACATTTTCTACAGCAGAATACAATTCCCTGGTAGAAAGGGACACATTATCATGTCAGTTTATCCTCAATATTTGATTGCTTTACAATCAATACACCCAAGTGTGCTTCAAAACTGGTTCCCTTCTAATCCTGAGCACATTTTAGTAGGACAAGGTCTACATTCATTGAGATGCAATCTGAGCTTCCTGGATTCATCTGTACCAAAACAATGTATATAAAATACAAATGCAGGGGCCTGAGATTGTGGTTGTTAAATGATGGATGTTAGGAATGCTGAAGGCATTAACTCTGTGATATGAATTTCATATACTGAAAAGTGTTGGGTTTTGAATCAGAAAATGGTTGGATCCTGTTACTTACTTGCTATTAAAGGAAGTAAATTGTTGCATAACTTGTTCTCTTATAGCCTCATGGATGAGGTGTGAATAGTGAGTTCTTTGTTACAGTGGGAGTGTGAAGATTAATTGAGCAGTGTACATGGACACCATTGGCAGAGGACTCAGCTACCGCAGGCACTCCAGTTGTTCCATAGAAATCTGTGGTTTTGATAGTAGACCCACCCATCTCCTCAGTGCAGAGTTAGAAATATGAAGCACATGACTGTTTAGTTTTCTTTTTTCATTTTTATGATACTATCAACAGACCCCAGGTCCTCAAGCATTCAACATTGGCTATAACCCCAGCCCATAAAACACAGCTGATCAAAATTACCTACCAAACAGAGGAAACTGCAGGAACTATCAAAAAGCACAGTAAGGATTCATCATAGGCAAGACAGGGAGGGGTTTCCTAAGAACACAAAATGTCAGACCTTGTTAGTACTTATTTTGAGAACCCTCCCTCACAACCTCATAGAAAGTCACTTAAAACAACAAAAGCATTCTCCTTGAATTCAAATAGAGGAAGCTTTTATTACTAGAAAGAAAAACCATTAGAATAGAGATGAACATTTAGGACATGAAAAGAAGCAGGTGTTTATAAAACACCTTATAAAAGGGCATTTGTAGAACTTCACTGTAGGGGCTCTAAACTCCACTGAGGAGGGAGACTTGAGAAGCCTGGCCTTCCCTGCACTTAGAGTTAACAAGGGAGCCACGCTGGGAAGCTGGGCTGCAGCAGTTTACTATTGGGAAGGAGAAGAAAAGCCAAAGGATTAGACTTTTAAGAGAAGTGACTCAAAGCAGAATAAACAGAGGTGAAGCTTAGTGTAGCAGCTCTAGTGTAGTCAATGGGGTTTAATCAAGGCAAGCTTTTCTCAGCAGTATTAATATAAGACTAATTAATCAATACACTATAATATTTATGTTCCAAGTAGGAACAAAATTCACCTAGAAATATTAACTGGCAGATGTTGAGGGTGACAATGACTAACTAGATCTAGAGGAAAGGAAATGGAATGAAATCTTATGTATCTGCTATAAGGAAACCAGTCATGGATTTTGCCAAGCTGTACTCTTCTTTCAATGCATTTGCCACATTTCTGAATAGATTTAATGATTGGGTCCTATTTACAAATAGATGCCAGTTCCAGATTATAAAGAAATCAACCTTGCCTTTTAGAAGTGCTTGAATACCATTGCTACTTATTAGGGGTTTGTATGGTTTTTCAAAAGGTATATGTTGAATACCTACTAAGTACCAGGAGTTAGAGTGCACTCGAGAAAGCCCACACAGTTACAAGTACAGCCTACTGATGACGGTACAGTGGTCACTTTAATGAGATTTGATAGTTGTTGAGACTATACTATGTTCTACATGTTTTGTGATAAATAATAAGCTGGGTTGTTTTTATGTAATCCTGAAAAAGTCACTCTGTGATAGGTACTATTATTAACTAGATTTATAGGAAGACATTTAAGGAGATTAACTTGTTCAAGGTCTCCAACCTACTATTTCACATTAATGAAATTTGATTGTTGTTGATACTATACTGTGTACTATATGCTCTATAGTAAATAATAAAATGGGTTATTTTTATATAATTCTGAAAAAAAACACTCTGAGATGTACTCTATCATTTAGCTATATTTATAAGCAAAGACATTTAAGAGGATTAAATAGCTTGTCCAAGGTCACAGAACTATCCACAAAGTCACAATCCTACTCAGACCCATCTCTCCAATATCTGTTTTCTTAAATGTACATTCTACTGATGAGTATGATATAGGATGGGACTTAAACTCGTGCCCACTGACAGTATATGAAAAGCAGTTTGTGCAAAGTAGGGTCTGGTTACTGCAGAGAATGTAAGCACTGGGGTTGAAGCTTATGATAGTTGGCAGAAACCACAACTGTATTGTGGAAACCGTATACCTCATCAAAAGACACAAGAAACCTGAACCATTCACATGAGTGTATTTTCATTTGCACTTTAAGAGGATCACCATCTCAGTGGAGAAAACCAAGGAGCAGAGGCCACACAAAAGGGTCAGGGGGAGGCTGTACCAGTGTAGACAAGAGATAGCATTAGTCATATAGTAGAGAGGGGAGATTTAAGAGAGAGTTAAAAATAGAACATGAGTAAGATTGAAATGTTCCTTGGTGGTATACACATGCGTGATCTCTTGGGAATGGATAAATTAAACTTGATGCTGCGGGGTTGCTGATAATACACCATACCACCTTTAATGAAACCTTATGAGACCATCAGAAATCACTCCAGAATGGACTTATGAAAATGGCAATGTTTGGACCACATTTAAAAAATCCTTCTAACCTGTGTCCTTAATAAATTAATTTTAATGCCTCATTCTCAAGTTGGTGAACCTCTAATATAGCTGGTTGATAGATTTATTTTTATTATAGTCAATAGAAAAGGAGCCACCAAAAAAAAAAAAAAATCCAAGACAAGGAGATTTATAAACCGAGCATAGGCGCTCACATCTCTATAACTTCTAGAATTGTGTCTTTAGTTCAAATCTTCAAATGAATGGGTCAGAAGGACAGGAGATGCTCAGGAATGTGTGGAGTCAGGTGATCAGCAGTGTCTCACATCTATTAAATGAAGCACCTGTGTGTCCATAGGTGCCACGTGATGAGCCACCAGAGTGGCTTATGTTCCTGTGCACTGCCCCCCATCATTATTCACGGGCTGAAATAGGTGTTGGGAACTTTCCCACAATTTGAATGCCCAGGTAACTGCAACCTAAGAAAGCAGCACCAAGAAGCACAGACAATTAGCTTTCTAATAATGCGTTCCCAATAGTCACTTGAATAAAGTGACTCAGCTTTTGATTAGAGGAGAAATAATCAAGACTTCCACTGAATGGGGAAATGATTTCATTTTCTGAGATCTAGATCTATAAGGTTCTAAATATAAATCAAAAGCTACATAAGATATAATTCATGTTTTCCCAGGTGTCCTCAGATTCTGTAGGAAGCTGTGCCCTTGGAAAAATTTCTTTTCCTTGTCTCCATGACTAAGGACAGCATCAGTGCTCAAATACTTAAAAACCATTGCTCAGGTTATATTTGACTCATCAATACACACTGATAACTCAGGGATAGCAGTAGGTATTTTAGGCATAGTCTTGAATTCCGTGTATGTATTATGACACAGAAAAAGGTTTTAAACTAGTGTTCAGTGTCACTTATGATTTTTAGATGGGTGAAAATAAATACCAATAAATACTGAGAACCCTTTGTGAGAGTTGTATTTTCTATATCCAATTAAAGTATTTTTAGATGAGTATACACATAATAATACTTTATGACAATCTGTGGCTACAAATTTAGAGTTGGTTATCATAAATCTGGTCTTCCATGTGTTAAATTTATTGTATTCAGTTACACACACACGGGAGGGGGGAGTTAATAATGGGCTTGAGAGACAGCACATAATGATTAACTACCAACCAAAACATCAGTACTTCTCTTCCTGTGTGCACTGAGAGCAAATGAGTCCAGTAGAGCACCCATCAGCTACACTGGGTCCCACATCAGACTTATTATGACTCTAGCACCACCACTGTGACTCAAAAGAGGTGCAGCGTACCCCAAGTGTTCAATTTAACACACCTGTCCCTGTAGTACAATCTGAATAGATAGTAAACGAGTCAATAGACCTTGGAAGGTTTGAAGATATAATTAGAATTAAGCTGATGCTTTTGTCTGTGATTATTGCAAATGACCAAATATGCAGGAGGCCCTGAGGTTTTGAGGGGGTTTTTTTGAGTCAAATTTATTATAAGAGAGTCATAAACATCTAAAATAGGAGGATTCCATGTGGCAAACAGTGCTTCATGGAAGACTGAACGTTAAAATCCTGAACTTAGTATATAGTAAATAGGAGTCAATACAGGAATGAAATAAAGCGTTTTACACATAAACAATTTTGAAGCTCTAAGCTTTTCATCATCAGTGAGTTTTTGTTGAAGAAAGGCCGGAGTTTCACCTAATCATTTTGTACCTATAACAGAGAAAGGTAGAAGACTCTAGTTGCTGGAGATATGGAGATATTAGGGTCTGCAGGTAAGTACCTTCTTTAAGAAAAATAATAAAAATGAGAAGCCAAAAAAAAAAAATGAAAATATTTACCAAGTGTTAGAACAAGAACAACTCACAAGGTTTAAATGCTAATACAACTCGTACAAAAGCTGGAACATGATTATTGTGTGACCCAGTTCTATCCTTTTGTCCCACAGTTTTTATGGCACTGCTTTTGATTGCCTAGCAAATTATGATAATTTGTGATATAATTTTTCTATGAAGAGAATAGAAAATTTGTTCTAGCTTCTAGCACGACTGATGTAATTTGAGTTACTGAGAGCTCGGAAGAGCATTTCAGTAGCAAATGTGTATACTGCTAATGGCTTGTACACTATTTGTTTGTTCATTTAAATCCTTACTCCATAGCACATAGACTAAGCCCTGTTATTTTGAATGTTATTACACAGATAGCTTCAGGTTTTGTATATTTCCAGTTTGCTCCCTCTGACCATACATACTTCTAATCAAGAGGAGCAGGATATGGGGGTGTCTTTCTTGCACCTGCTTTTTGACATGGGAAGGTTTTGCGCAGTGGGCAAGCAGGAAAGAATGTTCTGGAAGCCATTGTTATACCAGAATATTGGAATACCATAATTTCATGTGGAAGCAACTATAAATCATCTAGATAATTCCAGTTAAGCTATCCTGAATGTATCCTAACTCAGTTCTCTCTAGCTCAGTTCCAGAAATAATTAGCAGCCATTAAAATGCTACCCAAGACTATACATTATGACTCAAGAAGCTGAGGAGTAAAGAAATTAGCCGTTGGAAACTTTTGCAGTTCTAATGTTTAACTTTATGCAATTGACAAAGGAAGCATGTGATACTGTCTATATACTGCCAGGTCCCTTCTAAGAATTGCAAAAGGATCATTTCAAGCAAGCAGTTTAGAAACTGAAGCTTCTCAACATGGAAACAGATTGGCTCTTCTGGCAACGAATGCAAACTTGGTGCAAAATGGACACACAAAATAGCCCAGAGTGAATGAAGTCACTCTTCTATGTTAGAGGCTGAGAAGATGCTCAGTTGGTAAAGTTCTTGTTGTGTGAACACGAAGACCAGAGTTCAATCCCCAGAACCCATAAACTGTGCCTGTTGTTCTGTGCACTTGAAGACCCCGTGCTGGGAAAGTGGAGACCAATGGGTCTCTCAGGACTGCTATCCAATCAACACCCTAAAGGAGCTTCAGCTCTCAGGGAGATCTACTTTAAAACAAAGAAAAACAAAACACAAAGTGAAAGGCTCTTAAAACACATAAAAGTTCCATAGGAATTCATACACACACACACACACACACACACACACACACACACACACACACACGTACACTCGCGTGCACATGCGAGCACATGAGTCACACAAAGACTCCTATATTAAACTACCTTCAAAGTAAATTAGACCCATTAGCTATAGTTTATCATTTTAAGTGTGGGTAAAATAGGAATGAGTTGGGTCTATTTTCAAAATAGGATGTCCGGGAATGTATTAATCATAAGCACAGATCTGTTGTCTTGTTTTTGTTTCTATGGGGAACTAGCAGTTTCTCTGGTGTTTATCATCTCAACAAGTACGTGTCCTCACAAGTGTAAGGCAGGTCCCAAATGGGGAACATCTTATTGCTGAGGTAATGCTGAGACTTTTTTGCAGTGCGCCTCCCTGCCGTTTATGGAGTCACAAACTACTCTGTGACATTGATAATTTGTTTTAAAATTGTACATTTATATTATGTAATATAAATGTTAAATTACTTCATGTCAACAAGGGAAAAATTAAGCCTACTTAACTTTTTTTTTTAAAAAAATACCAACTAGAAGGAGCTATAAAATTAAAGGCCCATATTTTTCTAGAAAGGAGATATTATAGTCAAGCAAGGAATTTCCCAGTGAGTTGGATTTATTTAGCTTCTGGCTTCTCAGATGGACTTTCTTATTCTTGCCTGAGATTTTTAAGCTCAGCCCCTCTGGTAATCTAAGCACCTGTAAAACCAAATGGTGCCCTGTAAATCCCAGCAGTGGGTTTATATGTCTTTATTCACTAGGGGAAATCCACATGCCCCTTTACGGAGTTGGAGTCTTTTAGATACAAGGACTCAAATGCTGGATTTTACCACCAGACATTCAGATGAAAGAGTTGAGAGACAATAAAGAGCTATGAAGGAAATAATAGCCTGTCACCCACAGAGCCAGGAGCACAGTTCTCAGCTTCACTTAGAATGCTGGAAGTCTGGATGTTGTACATGACAATACTGTCCCTGAGGAACCTGGAAGCCTGAATGGGAAACAGACAGTATATCCAATGTTTGTACAATTGTTTCTTTCAAAACAAACAAACAAAAACCAAAAGCAAACAAACAACCAAAAAAAAAAAAAAAAAAAAAACCAAACAAAGTTACTTTTTAAATGTTTTAATCAGTCCTGGGATTTCATTAAAATATACAGAGCATTTTCTTGTTGTTATTGTTGTTGTTTGGATTGGCTAGGGAAAAAAACATGCATACCCATTGAAGGTTAGTTTTTCTTTAAGTAATATCTTACTGATTCTAAACAGGTGCCCCTTAGCCAGATGTGCATCTCATGTCCATGATCCCAGCACTTGGATTGCTGTGAGTTCTAGATCATCCTGGGCTACATGGTGAATAACCCCAGGCCAGCCAGAAGTAAATAACGTGGGCAGGCAGAGGCTGAGGAAGGTAGGGAGAGGCAGACAAAGAGGTAACATGTGATGCCCTTATTCAGTGTGTACTATCGGCTACATGGATGGCCCAGTTGAACAAAAATGTTTTCCAGTCTCTTGCAGGCAACTTTTGCTGTGTTGCTATTTACAACTTGTACAATGAAGTCAGTGTAAAATGATTAGGAAAGTTGATGACAAAAGCCCTCACTGTGTCTGCGTTCACAGTAGAAGAGGAAAGCCATACTTTATCAGGAAAGTGCAGACATGTCTCAGGACTAGAAAACGAAGTCAAGACTTTTCTTCCTTTAGCTTCATTCAGCAGGTATAATGAGCATTGCTGATTAAACTGTTGGGGTCAACAGACTTTAAAACTGGAGCAGAGGACACCTTACTGAGGATGAGAAGGTTATAGCTGTTGAGGAGGCAGGCAATTAAATGAAATTGATTTCCTTTTTACATGAACCATTAGATACAGTGGTTGGCCTTTGGAGGCCTTCAGGTACATGCAAAACAATGTGCAGAACAATTCGAATTGACTCAGACACTAAGTCCTTGTGAACATCATGTCCAGCTAGACGCTATGTTACTAACTTCAGGCCATTAGCCTGTGAAGAATTCAGAGGAATTCTCGGTAATGATTATGAGGAAGTCACTTCTCCAGTTGCTTATTGGACAGTGGAAATAAAAACTTTATTATAAGTATGGTTATTCAATTCTCTATGGTAAAGATGTGTTTTATACATAGTTCACAATGATAGGCTAATTTTAATTTCAAACTCTTTGACATATCTCTCCAGTCATGTGGCCCTGTGGCCTATTTTTTTAAACAGGAGTTCCATGTAGAAAAAAAAATCATTGTTGGCTGGTTTCTGATGACATTGGTAGTTCAGATTTCTCTAGGGGTGGATCAGTGAGTCTGACTGTGACCTCCATTACCTTGGCCCACAGGTGCACCCTGAGTGTGACACTGGAGCAAGCCATCACTCTAGCAAGAAGCCATGGGCTCCCTCCTCGGTACATTATGCAGGCCACGGATGTGATGAGAAAGCAGGTGAGTCACTTTCCTGTCTGTCATAGAAGAGATGTTTTGTAGGCCCTGGTTTGCCTTTGGTTATTTACCAGGTGTGGCACTTGTATAGGCACATGACACTGGATAAGCCATGCCTGGAAAGCACACTCAAGGAGAAAATAGTACAAACCCCTGGTCCAAGGACCCTGAACTCATAGGAAAAGGGTATTTGTGCTGTGATCTAGAAGCAAAAAGAGAAATGACCACACACAAAAAAGTGGACTGGGGCTTCTGGCAGTAACAACATAAAGGATATGTGGTACTTCTAGAAACTTTAGGCAATTTAATAAACTGGGAAGTAGATTGGGGTGGGGGAGGCAAGGAAGAAGAGGAATCAAGGAAACCGTTAGTGTCTGTGATCTCCCCAAGTCTTCCATGCCATGATAAAATATGTCCATCGTCTTGAGAAGAAAGTTCTCACCTCAGAATCCCCATTTGAGGCTGAATATGAGCCTTTCAACTGACTTGCCACCAGCAGAGACTGTACTCACTTTGGATTCTCTTTTAAGAGGGATGAATTTCCTAAGCTGTAACCCAGTAGCATTTGAAGAGCCAAGATAACCTGATTATAATTTGTCTAAATTATTTTTTTAAACTACACCAGCTTCCATAGTTTTGATTAGAAAATAGAGAATAGAATTAAGCTAATACAAAAGACATTTAAGCAGTGATAAGACAAATGAAAGTCATCAATTTTATGTTTTTCTGCCACCTTCCCTTTGGCCTGATGTAGCCAAGCTGACTTGTGTTGAGTTTTTCAATGACAGTGACTTCATTAGATATGAAAGATTAGATTAGATTAGATTAGATTAGATTAGATTAGATGAAAGATGTTTAAGCACTGTGTCCCCCAAAGTCAAGTTTCCCCTTGAGAATGGGTGAGAACTTGTTGAGTGCCTGGCCACCAGCCACCTTTCTCACCACCTGCCACTGCTGAATGCCAAAAGGAAGATGCCCACAGGAGCCCTGCAGGCTGAACTACTAGGTACCAGTCTGCTAGTCTGATTCCCATGAAGAGAAACCCCATCTTTGTAATCTTTCTCAGGAAAAAGATAATGAGGTCTTCCCTCCTGTCCGCCCCACAGGATACATAGTTAGAACTGAGGAACTAGCATTAATGGAAGAAAGCTACCTAGTCTCAACGCACTTATTCAAGAAGAAAGGGGGGATAAAAAGAGCAATAAACAAAAAATGTGCAGTTTAGAATCTGCCTGGCTTTCCAGTCTTTCTGATTTAGCTTACACGCCATCTATTAATACTATATATGTATACCATGTTTGCAATGAACTTTGTAGCAGTGAAGTTGGGAAATAGATAACATCAACTTCACGTTATCTCTATTGTCTAAATTTACATTTTTGTTTTAATCATTGAAGACATTAGAGGATTGTCATTACTCAGATCCACAGGTAGGAATGCACATGGAATAAACTTAGAATAGACTCCTTAGTGGGATGTTCTCAAGAAGCTCACTCTAGCGCCTTCTCCTCCTAGGTGGTAATTTTGAGAGAACATTTCCAAAGCTTCTTATGTACTATCTCTAAGGATAACAGAAGAAAAGCAAATAAGACTTCACCCCTTTGTACTTGATTCTAACCTAAATTCCACCTCTGATGTGAGAATCTACAAGCTTACCTGGTTTGTTTATTAAACTTGAATCTGTATATCTACTTCCCTGAGTCCCTCCTATAGCATATAGCATATCTGTGTTTGTCACTTGCCGACTGGACAACAATATGTCATATGTTTAGACCCATTTAGGTGGGTCTAAATTTTCAACTGATCCTTGTGTAACCTTCTACATTCCATAGAGCCAACTTCCACCCTTGATTCCTAAAGCCAAAGTGTGAGGCATGAACACTCACTGGGCCTGCAGTGTGCATTGAGAAAGCTGGGCAGGCAGTGGCTTCTTTTGTTTGTTCATTGGCTAGCTTGGCATTCCATAGTAAAATCCTGGGGACAAGACCCATGGGAGGTTGACAGTGCTTTCATTTGAGTAAAGTTTTGGTGAATAAAGTGATCATAATTACAAAAGCATATCTTAAACATCTTTCATCTTTATAACGTTTTGAAGTATTAGAACTATCTTGTTATTGACTTTTGTTGTGGTTGTGTATTGGGGCTTTGAGATAAGGTCTTAATTCTGAATCCGTGGCTAACCTCAAACTTTTCAACACACTTACAGCTTCTACTTCCCAAATGCTAGAATTATATTATGAGCCACCACACCTGTCTCACATTACTGAATTTAAAATTTTGTATTTTAAGCAATTACACTTTATTTGCCGTGCATTGAACTTGTTTGATAGTAATATAATGAATGAATTAAAAACTTTCTTTTAATTTTGTCAAACTGAGCTTTTGATGGTATATATATATATATATATATATATATATATATATGAATAATTGCATTACTGTTTTAAGGACAGACTGTGTATTACTCTTCATGGAGGGGTTATTTAAACTCAGTGCTGGAAGGTGAATGAACAGGAAGTATAACAAATACCCCTCCCAGCTTTTTGTAATGACTGTACTTGGTAAATCACACTTTGACATATCCAGCTGACTGGATGATGAAGAGAAACCTTAAATGAGAGACTGACCTTTGCATTATAAACTTAAAAAGGTTTTCCATGGTAAAAGTTATAAATTTTATTTGTTCTTTGGTAAAAAACAGTAAAAACTTTGCCTTTCTAATAAATGCTTGGGAGGTAAAGTATGCCAGCTCCTCACCTTCAGTGTCACAGAGTCAAACTCAACTCAGTGAGCAAAACTGTGAGGATACAGAGGTTTTGGTCTTGAGACATGGCAAGCATTGTAGGCATATTGCCATCATAAAAACACCAACAAACAAGTGCAACTGAGAAGCCCAGTCTTAGGACACAGGACAGGAAGCATGCCAGCAGACTGTGTGCCCATTGCTTGCTAAGACCTGAGTCCATACCTTGTACAAAGGAAATGCTTAGATGAAGTTGGTTCACTGAAATGCTTCTAACTAGACAAAATGGGGCAGTGCATTGACACAGAGTGTATTAGTCACTAGGAGCTGGCACTCATGAGCTGAACAATACCATTTGAATTGAGTAGTAGTACTGATTAACTCTGTGATTCAGGGCAGGGCTTTTCCCACCTCAATTTTTTACTTTCCTTGTGATTTGGTCAGAGATAATAATAGCGTTTCATTGATATTTTGTTTGTGAGGATTAAAGAAACCAGCATATTTAACTCACTAAAATGTTGAGTTAAAAATGACCAAGTAGTTATGAATGAATGATCACAATGCATTTTTGAAGTCTTGAGAATAAACAAGGCAGACAGACAAAGGAGCAAGGGAAGCTGTCTGGGCAGACAGGTGGAACATGAACAATGTGTGAAAATACAAATTACTGACAAGTCAAACACATGGGGAATTGAATAGACAAATACAACATGAAGTATGCCAGTGGTGTTCTCAATTAGACCAGTTATCTGGTTTTGAGAAAATGAAAAAGCTTTCTATTAATTACTTAATGAAATATTATCAATTCAGCTTCCAATGGTGACATATTAATATTATGATGGAATGGCATTTTCTTTTAAGACGAGTCATCTATTTCCCAAAGACTTTACTTAACTCAGCAGAAACTCACAGATAATGATTAATTTCATTCTGAGATATAATACAATTATTTTTTATATTTTCTCTCAAATTGTGATGGTATTGAATACTGGAAGGTCTTATTTTTTTCTGGTTGTTTGCTGTACCCATTGAGACACTATTATTATATTTTGGTGCCTGTTCTTTCCACTGTCCAGAGGCCTATCTTCTCACTTTGCTCTTTGCCTGCTCTTTCCACTGTCCAGAGGCCTATCTTCTCACTTTGGCAAGGAACTAGACACTCACATTTCCACCCTCCCTCCCAGCTACCTTCTTTCCATGTCTTCCTTACTTCCAAATGTTATTTATAAGCCAAGATCTACTTACTATGTGTGCTTATTACTACCGTCAAAAAGCTCCTTGACACCTTCTTAGTAGACAAGGTTAGTCACTAATAAACATGCACCCATCTCTGTCACTTCTCCATCTATACTTATCTGTGTGTTCACAGTGAGTTGGGTGTTACTGCTAGCATAATGACATCACTAAGACACCACAGGGTGCATTAGAGTCCAGCCGTTCCCTTTTTCTTATCTGTAACTTTCCCTGTCAGTGGCAATGCACATTTTTATGATTAGATCATCATCACTAGTTTGTTCAATCTTAGTGTGTACAAAAATTGATTTCATAATATCTAGGCCATACATGCATTAAAAATATGTTTAAAAACTAAAGTGCAGTACTCATGTATAAAGTCTTCGGGAAATAGATGACTCGTCTTGAAAGAAAATGCCATTCCATCATAATATTAACATGTCACCATTGGAAGCTGAATTGGTAAGCAGAAGTTTGAAGGGAGAATCAATATTCACAGTCTTATAGTCCAAACTTCTTTTTAAAGCCTACAAAGAAGAGGTGGTGGTGACATTACAGAAGTTGCCCCATAAGAAACCAAGTAATGTTATAAGTGCTCAGATACAAGAACAACATACATCTCCTAATGTGACAAACAGATCTCAGTGTCACTACTTTGACTTTCTTGTTTTTTAAAAGAAGCATTTCTTCCCTCTAATTATAAAAATACAACAGACAAATCCAAACTGAGATACTCTACAAAATGATGGGCAGTAGCCATCCAAAGTATGCAGGTCATCCAGGGCAGGCTCTGAGCAGCTCTCACAGGAACCATGTTCACAACATGCAACATGAGAGCCTGCACCAGAGAATCCTAGACAAGAAAAGGAAGCTTCCTGGAGCAAGTGGTGGGACCCGAGGATGATGTACCATAATTATTAGCCATATGCTTGTGCTGATTTCTGGTTTTGATCAACCATGGTTCAGGGTACTGTTAAGAATGGTGGTGAAGTGTGTAGAAATTTATTTTGTTCTTCCAAATATTTTCTTAAGTATTCATTTTCTTCCAAAGGAAAGGACTGAATAATTCCCTTCTTTTCTTTTGCTGGTCTGCTTTTTCAGATTTGTTTTCATTTTTTAGTTTTATTTTGAGAGTATCTATCCTTTGGGTTTTCTCAGCCTCTTCTCTCAACTTTATTTAGGGCAGTATTGGGTGCAGTGGGTACTTGGAGCAATTTAGAATTGTGTTTTGCTTTAGCTACTCTCCTTTCTCTGTTCCCAGCAGCAAGCAGTCATAGTTGGTTAAATCGGGAATCCATTAGGAACTAAAAAGTGGTTGTAACTTCATTCCTGAAATTGACTGGTCACAGGGCCCTTTTTAAAAATTGCTGAAAAAGGATTGTATTTGTAGCACCAACTTTGAGACAAAACTCTTACATTTCATAAATTGACAGATGTGCCTTGTCTAGAAACTGCTGTTGAAAACAGCATCAGAAAACATCAGAAGATGTTTTCTTTAAAAAGCACTATTACATTTAAACTGCATATCCATCTGAAGAGATGCAGGTTTGACTCATGTTCTATAAAAGTGTTTGGGCCAAGCATGTTAATAACATGGTCATGTTCTGTTTTTAATATTTTAAGTTATTAATTGCTTCTGAAAATAAATATGTAAGATGTGGGAATGAATGGGAAGCTATTAAACTCTTGAATGAGCTAAGGCTCTAGGGTAAATAGTAAATATTTGGAACAGTATATTTTAACTCATAATAGCACCAATTTTTAAAAACTTTCATATAGTGGTTTTTGTTGTATTTCTTATTAATGGTCCTTGATATTAAACACTGTTGAAATAATACCTCTAAACTCAGATTTATTTGAATTAACTCTTAGTACATTGTTGATTTTATTGACTTTCAGGGTGCAAGAGTTCAGAACACAGCTAAGAACTTGGGGGTTAGAGACCGGACTCCTCAGTCAGCTCCGAGGTAAGTGTACCGCATCTATCACTTACCTCTACCTCAGACTTGCTGGCTTCTGGCAGAGTTAATCATGGCCAGGTATCCACTCTAGCTCATGCCCAGTGTCATACTGACACTAATTGTAAGCTCACTCTGGAAAACACTCAATGTTGAAGTCTGATGAGGGGCCAATGAATGCTATCAGAAAGAAACAGATATCATTTTATTTTGAAAGTGAATAAAAAACCAGGGTTTACAAAAAAAAAAAAAAAACCAAGTCAAAAATGTAATTAATGTGTGTCAACTGCTCATCTACCCTACCCATTGTTCCTCCATGATTGTTATGCTCTTGCCTCTACTGTTATGGAAAACTCTTATTTAACTCTGAAACCCCAGCTTGCATGTAATCTTCTGCTTTGAGTCTTGGTTGAGTAGCTCTTGTCAGGTTTCCTGGTATCCTGGGTGTCACATGATACCCCTTTCTATATTATGTTGCCATTTATTATTAGAGGGTTCTAACTAAATATGAGTTCTCAGGAAACAGAGAATGTACATTCATTTTATCAGTGACTACATAGTAGACTTCAAATATTTAAATTTATTTCAAGACCATGTAAATGAATGAACAAATGAATGAATGAATGGATGGATGGATGAATGGATGGATAGATTAATCATAGAGCTTTTTGTTGGTTGTAGCAAATATTCAGAGTTCACCAAGTATAAGAAAGGACTCTAACCTACCTTCAAAGTGAATGAACATAGAAAACTGCTTTCCATTTGATGTCTATGGTTAGGGTAGGCTCTCATCTATCTTGAAGTGGGTGAGTGTTAAGTAACTACTTAGACATTTGATCATGATTACATGTTTGCATTTTAACCAACAGTAGGCCTCTCAATTGCTGTCTCAGGTAAGATGTTCTTTGTTTCTGTTTTTAAGACTATCAGCAGAAAGAGGACGGTGACTACAGCCATTTATAAGTTATACTTTATGTTGATAACCTACTTGAGAGGTTTGAGTGCTTTCAAAAGAAAAACCATGTTTCCCCAGTGAAAATGGATGGGACTACCATGTAATGGCTGCATTTATTTCCAGTGCTGACTCCTAATACTGTATAATCCTCTAGTTTTGTTAATGTTATCATTCTTAGCTGGTTAGTCTTGAGGCTTTCTATTGCTAAAAAATCATTTCACACACAAAAAATAAATCTCTCCAGCACCATGAGCAGACATTGGATATTTGTATAATAGACCCACTGAAGTGTTCAAATTTCAATAAGAAAACAAGGTAATAACTTTTCAAGGTGCTTTCAGCTAGAGCCGTTGAACACTAATGAACAGCAGGGCTGGGATAAAGCTTCAGCACCCGATCAATAAACCAATACTCCAGCTGAACATAAAACAACAAACTGACGATGAACTCAAGCTTTTTCTCTATTGGATTATCTTTAAAACACTTGAGATGAAACATAATAAAATGAACCAGCTATAAAATTGATATGTTGTACAAGGGAATAACAAGAGATAAATAAAAATCATCTCAAATGTTTATTTACTATTTCACTCATTCTGTAGATATTTACTGAGTAGATGCCGTGTATTTTACTGTTGCCCCAGGGAGAAGAGCAGCTCAATACAGAAGTGACTGTGACCCTGAAAGAGTAATGTGCAACTGGGCACAGAAGTCAGTGGTAGGGCACTAGCAGCTTTGCCTAGAAAGCACAAGGACCAGGATGTGGTTCCCACCAAGCAAGAGGAAGGAAAGAAGGGAGGGAAAGGAAGGAAGAGGGAGGGGGAAAGACAGAGAAGGAGGGAGTAAAAGCAGAAAGAAGAGGGAGGGAAAAGAGGAGAGGAAAAGAGAGGATAGGGAAGATGAGGGCAGAGCAGCAGTTTGTGGAGATACAGGGAATACAGAGGCTCAAGAAGCACAGGATCTCTCCTGACAGGAACCAGCGCTTCCCTCAAAGTCAGTAAGCTGGAAGACATACTTGGTACTCAGAACCAAACTATCCATTGGAAAAGCTGGCAAAATATTTCTGGAAGGTTCATTCTTGGAGCTTCAGGGAGCTGTGTTTATTACCTGCAAGTTTATTTGGGTCAAACCATCCAACTGAACTCCATCACACTGCTCCTAATATACTCTGAGTTTACTTATTATTATTGGTGTTCACTCAGCAAACACCCACTGATGTATATTGACTTTCTGTTGCGTATTTAGGAGGGGTGGGTCTTTTGGTAAAAGCAGGATGAAAAGATTCTCCAGTCTCTGTAACAAACATGTGAGTGTGGTTAAGGATGTTAAAGAGTGGAGCTGAGGATGGAGGCAGAAGTGGCCATGGGATCACATAGGAAAAATGGGAAGAAGGACTCATGTAATCACCAAATACTGAAGTTTGAAAATTTTACATTGGTTCATTGTCAGTGGTTGCTAGGGAAAGCCTACTCCTGGTGGGTGAGTTTCCTGAGTATCTCTGCTATTCTACATTAGCACTTCATCTGATAGATGATAGGATTGGCCTTTAGCAATAAGATGTCAAGACAGATTAAAAAATATATATGTGTTCAAGGAGCTTTCAGCCCAGCAGAATACAAAGGCAGACAAATTCTGTGTGCGTGTGAGGGGCCACTGAAATGAGGCATGGTTGGAGGCAGTCCTACCTAACTAAGGCTGTTTTTACAGCATCAACGATGTAGATTGCCATGTGAGGCACACTGTCTTTTTCTCTGTTATATCATTTGAGACAATTGTGCTTTGAGAGTTTCACTCGATTTGTGTAATTTAGAGGAATCAAACATCGGTGGTTGAAACAGAAAGAAGAGAAAAAATGTTCTGACTTCCAGCTCTGGTTCTCCACATGACCTTCTGTAGTGATGTATGGTTGCTTGTGTTTATGCATGCATGTGTGCTTGTGTATGTGCATGTGTGCATGTGTGCATGTGTGTGTGTGTGTGTGTGTGTGTGTGTTTTCTGTCAAAGACTAGCTTTGTTACCACAGGATAAATCAAGTCAGGCAGTAAGGTGTGGCATTGGCAGTTGGGGGTCAGTGCTGATAGCTGACAGGGTTCAGCTCTAAGAGGTACTAACAGGGGTCTGTCCTGACAGCAACCAACTGGAGGTGCTGCCAATGGTAGCTAGTGATTAGAGAAATTACTCAGACTTTTCTCTGAGAGAACAAAGCTTTATTCACTGGGGCAAGTACTCCCTATAGCCAGTGAGAAACTCTGAATTATTCTATCTCTTTTAGGGCCAGTAGGAACGAGAGAACATTCATACAGATAGACAGACAGACACACACACACAGTGTGAATGAAGCAAAAGCAGGCTCCAATAACTTCATACATTCAAATATATACATATATACTTACTTACAAACAGATGGGTAGATATATACACATTCACATGTGGAATGAATGGGACAGAGTTCCAACAAGCAGACTCCAAGTATTTCACACACACACATAGACACATATATACACATATGCACACAGTTATTGGATGGAGCAAACTTAAACATAGATTTTATTTTTTTCTTCCAGAGCTTATACGTCCCAGCAAAATCTTTCAAGCAGTGTAGAATTACAATGTGATTACATCCTATTTTCTTTTAGTGAATGGCTATGAAAAAATAGTATGTCACTCAATACCTTCACTAGGGAAACATTGGGTAATTCAGATAAAGAAAGCAAATTATCTCCTAAGAACCCATGTACATTTGTAACTAATAAACTTGATATAGATTAACAAAATATGAGCAAGCAAGGTAATTCTCTTAGCCAGTTTCTCTTGCTGAGAGACAGCAATTTGTCATTACAAAGAGAGGATTGATTGTTTTATTTATCTTAAGAAGCAATTTTATAAAAATCTTAAAAGAATCACAATTCTAAACTTTTACATAAGTAACAATCAATCATATCTACTTTAAAAACTCAGAATGCATATCTACTTGTTGGCACTTTTCAAAAAAGCATATCAGAAAGCTAAGGGAAAAAAAATGGGTATAAGAAATCAATCATCACCAGTCCAGCCTCAGTGAGAATCATGTCAGCCAGTGCTGCCATTGTTCTTGTTTCTTGACTTTAAAAAAATTCCTAGCTTAACTAATAATGTGCCTTTCTGAACTTAAGATTGTTCCCTAAGATGTTCTACATCAGAACTAGTAGCAAAAAGTCCTTAACTTCTTCACTAACAATTTTATTTTTCCAAGTGCTTTCTAACGTTGGGAGTCATTGCTGACAATCTACATTTCTAAGATCTTTCCTAGGGTGGTGATTGAATCAGTAATCTGCTCCAGCAGCAATGCCTGAAAGCACTATTATTGTGAGTGTCAGAGATACTGCCCAGTGAAGGGCTAGAAGCCCCTTAGAGTTTTCGTACAGTTCTTAGATTAAGATGGGGGTGAGGGTAACAAGCAGAGCAGAACTCCATAACAGCATAAGATCCTCAGGACATGTAGTCCTCCAGGCTCTGTCTGTCCAAATCACACCCATCATGGCCGTGCTAACTAGTGGGTTATACCATGAGTTCTAAAGCTGTATGTCATTCCTCCTGCATGAAAAATTGGCATCTTTCTCTCTGAAATATCAATTTCTCATCTGTCAGATAGGAGAATTGCCCTGAGAAACAGTATATCTTAACTATTAAAGAAGCATTTGTCTGTAGCCCTGATTAGCAGATGTAGGAGTGTAAAGAGTGTGGTATAGACAGTGATGTATGAAAACGGCTAGATGCAGAAATATTAACTCAACAAGGAAAAAGAGGAAGAAGAGTCAGGATGGCACATGCTCATGTAGGCCCTTTAGTGCACACGAGTGGGATGAAAGCTCCACATCGTGGGCCAGCAAACAAAACAAAACAAGACAAAAATCCACCCCCCACTCCTCACCCCCAGCCCCCAAACCAATAATTTAGTTTCTAAAAGCAGAAGCTATGGTGCAGCGTTAGAGTCCAATTCCTTATCTATTTCATTTCCAAAATTCATTAACCAGTGCTAAACTCCCAGAGCTGTCAAGTTTCCATTATAAGTGTGCCTGAACTCAAATAACCCTGAGTCAGTTCCAAGAATCCTCAAGAAACAGAAGCTTCCCAGATCTGTAGTGGCCAGAGCTATTATTGCATTTGGTGACCACAGGGAGTAGCCTTTGTTCCAATTTGCAAGGCAGACATTTCAAAGATTCATCTCTCTGCTAGCATTGGTCACATTGGTCACAAACATGCAGTAGAAGGTAATAGAACGTGAGAGGTAGGAGTTCACACACCACCTGTCTCCTGTCTTCTTGTTCTTGGGCCTCTGTGCCTTGTCACTCACTAGGCAGAACTGCCATGGAAATAAGATAGAAATTGAGAGAGAAAAGAACCTTCTGATTGTTCTGTTTCCCCAGCCCCAGGAGGCAGTTTGAAGCAGCATCTCGTACTTCAGCTGCAGAAGAATCTCCAAACTCTATCAGCTCAATTTAATGTGTTCTCTTCTTTAGGAAGGACAAAACAAGCTTTTCAGTATTCTTCTGCTCTGTGGAGACAACCTATGGGGCATAAGTGTTACAGTTAGAATTTAATGCGGTGGGCACCCAACCTGGCTTGTTGTTACGGGGTTGCCATGTTTCCAACTAGGCAAAGCCTGAGGCCACGAGCCTTGCATGTTCTCGCTGCTGTAGCTCAGGCAGGCCAGAAGCACTGAACCTGGCACTAACAAAACACCAGCATGGGAGATGGCTCTGCCTATCTACCACACTGTCTCCACAATGCTTGGCTGAGCCCAAACCATCCCACCACCCACGGGGTACCTGGTAGAAATGAAACTATAATGCTTAAAGATTATCCAATGGCTTCATATATTTGGTAATGCTCAATTAAGAAGATGCTCACACAATTAGAGGTGTTACCCAATACCTAACCTAGATATTACAACTATCTTAGTCTGTTGGAGACACGCGCACATCAGCTGCCATCTTCCCCTCTCTCCTCCAGTCCTAGCTCCTCTTTTTCCCTCTTCCTCTTCTTCCTACTCTTCACTCCGCCTACCTCTCATACAGCCCAATCGCTGAGCTTTATGCAAATGTAGTGGGAAGATATCCCGCTACACATAAACCACTTTTCAAGCATGAAGTGCATTTTTCAAACCTCCAAAGACAGTAACTTTTGGCTTCCAGACCAATAAAGTTTATTTTATTAATCAGACTTACAATTTGGCATTAAATCATCCTCATTTTTCTCCACTGGTTTAGAATTAGTATGGTATTTTGTGTCTCCGACAGAAGAAATCTATAGTTTGCTAAAGTGATAAGCTGTGCTTTTAAGTTCTGTTCAACTCACTATGCAAACTGGAGTAAATCTCCTTGGCTACCTGTATTAGAATCTCTTTCAAAAATCTGAAAGTTTGGGGTATTGAGAGAAGGAGTGTAGAGTAATGGTGGAACACATGCTTAGCAAGTAGGAAAGCCCTGGATTCAATCTTCCTCAAGCATAAACACCCCTGACAAAACACACACACACACACACACACACACACACACACACACGCACATAGGCTCACATATATACGCTCTCACTCTGTTATTTTAGATACTAGCCAAATGTACACAGAGGACAGGTGTAGACTTAATTCTTCTTAGTGAAAACAGTTAGAGTCCAAAACCCACACATTTTAGCTCAGCCTCTTGTCTCTCTAGATCAGTGGTTCTCAACCCGTAGGTCCCAACATCTTTGGGGTGTCACATATGAGATGTCCTGCATATCAGACATTTACACTGTAATTCATAACAGTAGCCAAATTATAGTTATTAAAAATAATGAAATAGTTTTATAGTCAGGGTTCACCTCAACATGTGGACCTGTATTAAAGGGTCACAATTAGGAAGATTGAGAACCACTGCTTTAGATCTAGTGTAAGTAATCCATGGGGCTTTGAGGTCACTAGCATCTGGAAGCATTTTGCTCCCTTATGCTTTGGTTCTTGTGTTAGCTTTTAGCTACTCAGGCCAACTTGTGTAAAGCTAGTGAGTTCTCCTGAGCTGTGTGTTGATGCTGTATGATCTCAAATAGCTAGGCCTAGGTTGTGAAGGAGCACGCCCCAGCTTTTCCACAGGTAACATGAATTCTTTGGACCCGATGATCCTACTGAGTGATGGCTGGTTATAGCCAGTCATAAGTCCTTAGAAAAGGCCAGATAATTAATTGCATCTTGAGATTTAGGTTTCATGAACCCGTTCATCATCTAGTTTGTGGCCAACCCCTTAGAAACACAGGGATAGAGGTAAATGTGCAAAACTTGTAAGAAAATCTGTGGATCCCTACAAGATAGAGACTACATCACTGCAAGATAGCTATGGTAGGTGTTAACTATCACAATGACACTGCCTCTGACAATTCATGGGAGAGATATTACTACCAGCAAAGTACATAGACAGACTAGAGCAAAACAACAGCTTCTAAAACAGCAGGTTCTCAACCTGTATGTCAGGACCGTTTTGGGGTCTATTGATCTTTACAAGGAGCTTGTGTATCAGATTTCCTGCATATCAGATATTCACATTATGATTCATAACAGTGGCAAAATCACAGTTAATGAAATTATTTTGTGATTGTGGATCACCACAATACGAAGACATATATTCATTTTTTTACAATATTAGGATGGTTGAGAGCCACTGTAAAAAGACAGTGCTGTTAAATGAGCAGCCTTCTAAACATGCACAAAGAAAGAGAAGCAGTTTCAAAACTAGAGGGCCAAACTTTAGGTCAAACTGATTCATATGCTGTTTTCTATGATACAGTCAATGTAGTGATGAATGATGGAGCCAAGAAATTAGTGTTGATGTATTTGCTCTACCAATAAAAATACTCAGACAAGGATGGTGTCATAAGTGATTGTCATGCTGTCCTGTGTCCTTTCTAGGCTCTACAAGCTGTGTGAGCCACCACCTCCAGTGGGAGAAGAATGAGCATTCCCACAAGCCATGAGACAGATGCTTCTAAGTGCTGACCAAGTCAACATTCTTCACCGAAGACAAAGAAATGCATACTTAAGATGTAAAGGCTTCCCATGGTGTAAATAACTGATGTTTGGTTTGGATATTTATGCTGGAACTAGAAGTTCCTTCAGATAGTTCAGCCTCACACTCTATATATTCAGATTACAGATTCATATTAGAGCAAAATTCACTGCTGGAGTTTGTAGGAAAATATACAGAGATAAAAGATTAACTATTTTGGTTCCTTTCTCATTCATTAATTATATTGTATTTGTTTTTAAATTCCCTAATGGACAGATATAATACTTGATATTTTTTCTTGATGTCTGTCACTAAAAATGATGGCCATACTCTGGAAACTATCATACAGAAATGTTAAAGACAGTGTAGATGTGGGTTACAGGTGTCCCATCTCCCACTCGTGCCACCCAGAAGGGAACGTGTGGGAGGTAGAGGTGTACATGCCTCCTTTCCTTCTAAGGCTTCCTGGAAATGAAGAAAGCTGTGAGGTCCTGGCGAAACTTTTTTCACTTTTGTCCCATGTACTCTGCAGCCATGTGAACACTCCAGCAGGCAGGTGGTCTCTTGACCTCTCCAATGAGCCATGAATACTGCATGGTGTACCATTGACAGCTGTGGCCAGGTTGGGGAAATGAGAAGAGTAAATGAAGATGGAAAATAATTGACATATTTGACAACTCAATCCTTAACAGAGAAAGATAAACTCTTAATTGTCTAATGACATCTATGAGATGTCAGACTCTTAAAATAATACACCTTCATATGTATTTTTCTATCAAGTTACATGCGTAAGATGTGAAAATAGATGTATTTATTGTACTTCAAAGGGCCATTACAGAAGAATCTTGATAATTTATGGAACCAAGGTATAAACTGTATTCATGCTAAAGTATATGCAATATTTATCACTCCTGTGTTGATATTCTAACATTGTTTTTAGCACATAAATATATTAATATTGGTTTTAAATATATAACTTTAAAAATAATTAAAACAGCATTACTGTGATTATGATAGAGTTGTGCTTTGCTTAATGGTAGGAATAAATTGTGCCTTTAGGCAATATTATCATTGTACAAATGTCATGGGGTGTACTTACACAAGCTGAGATGGCTGTTGCCATATTAGACAGTATGACCTATGGGACCATCTCCTATAGGCTGTTCATCACTTACCCAAAGGCCACTATACAGCACAGGGCTGTGTACGGATATGGGCTAAGCTTATGAAATCCTTACTTTAACTACAGTTTTGGTGAACCATTATTCAGTTTACTTTATAAATCTCATAATAAAATTCAGACGATCATTAAAAGATGTCTTTACTGCCAGTGAAATATTAAATTTAAAAAACATGTTTCAAAGGTATGGGTTATATTTATCCCATAGAGTTAAGGTGAAAATCATTCAGCAAAGAGTACTTGAGATTTTTTTTTTTTATTCAGTAAATCTGTGTGTGACTAATTATAAAGAAACCAACATCAATTTCTAAAGAAAAGGCTTAGCATTTTGAATTTAATAAAGTTATGACCTACATTTACATATATGTGACATACATTCATAACTTTCAGGAAATTAATATTTTTGCTATCATCAGTACACAACTGTGAAGCTCTGGTAGTTCAGGCTGCCCTCTCTGAAAGTCTTGAAAGTAAAGAAAGCTGACTGACTGACTAGTCAGACCCTTGACTGGTTTACTCTTCAGTGCTTATAGCCTCAGTATGTCTCCATAGAGGCACAGATGGGCTATGAAGCATGCTTCTATCTCCCAGGCATACTGTTTGCTTTTGCAGTATTTATAAATTAGTTTATTTTAAGGATCCATTCTATATCACAGAATGTGGTTAATGTTACCTTTTGAGTTAAACATATTATTTGTGTATACAGCACTTACTAACTTTAAAAGTTTGCTAGTGTTTTATAGTAACATCCATCACTGTCAGCTTTTATCTTAATAAAATCATAGCTGACGTGGTTTAGTGTGTATTAAATGGCACCTGTGATTACCTAGCCCACATTTTGCTATTTCTTCTTCACATAGCCTTGTAGCATGGATGAAAGCTGACCTTATCTTATTACCTGCACTTCACAGTTCAGCTAAAGCAAAGACTAACCCACTGACTTGCACAAATTTACCTGATGAACATGGTGGAGTCAGAAATTCATGTAGGAAACCCATCTTCTTAATGATTGTACTGCTTTTATTTGTTAATATGAGAACCATTATAATATAATTATTTTCTGATTAAAGTTGGAGTTTTATGACATGTATTGTCATTTAATTATATAGACCGTGTTGCAAAATCAAGTGGGAATATGTAGAGTGCCTTTAATGTATGAGAACTATATTCTTGGCATTTCCCATTCCTAATTGAAGAAGCTCCACATGTATTGCAAGCCTAGAGTAGGGCATTCTATAAAATTTGACCATAATTTTTAAAGTGTAAACACTTAAAAATTTATGATAGAAGAGTTATCATTTTTAATACCATAATATATACCTTCTTTTGACATTGTTCTAAACTTGGGAGTTTAGAACACTCTTGCTTTAATGTTGCACTCTGCAACTGGGGATTATTGATAAGCTAAGGAAAAACCCTGCCCACAGTTCTTACCACTTCTATATGTGGACATAGGCTCCTGTCTACGCACTGAGAGATTTCAGATCTTATCATAGGGACTGAATCATATTTACTATCTTACAGATTTTTCTCATTGATTTCTAACATTACAAATATCAGCTAAAGCAAAGATTTTTAAAAATTTTAATTTTGTAAAAATATGAAGATTGAAGGGCTGAACTATATCTATTTCTTAAGTTAGAGAGAAAGACAGACAGAGGATGATAATTTCTGTTCCTGGTTTACTTGGCAGGATATGTAACGCTGAGTTCCTAGTGTTACGTTCTCTCCTGCAAACCAGCATCCTAATCTGCAGGCACATGCTACTTTCTTTCCTTTTAATAGAAGTTTTCTGTTGTCTTTAACCCTCTGTGTATTTATTGGCCACTCTTCTTGCAGCAAGATGTTCAATTAAGACAGAAAGTAGGGCTGGGAATGTGGCACAGTGGTTGAGCGCTTGCCTAGTGCATGTGAAGCCATATGTTAAACCATGGTAGCTCTCCTTTAAGCCAGTGGTGGCTCACACCTGTAATCCCAGTACTTGGAGAGTCAGTAGGATTGCCAAGAGTTCAAGGGCAGTTTGAGCTACGTGTGAATTTGAGGCCAGTCTGAACTACATGTGAGACATGGCCTATGAAAGAAACAAAGATACTACAGTGAGTGTTACATGGGGATGGTGCTATTTCTGGCTTTATTGATTTTAACTTTGAATAGCTCAATTCAGAGTGAAATGAAGTTGATCCTATGCTAACTTTAATGGTGAAGAAAATCAATGAGAAACAAATTCAAGACGAGGTATTAGCCAACTCTAGCAAACAATGTCCTGTAGTGAGCACATAGATTTTATAGGCAAGGTTATTTAAAGCAAATATGTTTCTATCTAAAAGTATCAAACATTCATACACAAGTCAAAGCATCTGTAGTCCAGTGAAATATGAATCACATCTAAGTAGGTGTTCTCTTATAACAGCTTTAATTTCATTAATTGCTAGCACCACTGCTAGAGCAATAGCATTGACACAAGGAGTTAAGACAGCTATTTTTGTTAACCACCTAGCAAAAAAAAAAATATTACCAATGTATTGAGTTTACAAAAAGATTTATATGGGTGTCTGGAACAACGAATTGATGCTCTATAACCTACTCAAATTATGTGAAGGAGGTTCAGGGTTCAAGAGTTAGGAGCCATCTCAAGTGTCATGACAAATATCATTGGAGTAGTGTTACTTCTAAAATTTACAATGATTGTCTTTATAATTAGAAAAAAGTTTAAAGACACCTGTAGGATATTTGGAATAATCTTAACACCTCTCTGGGTGTTTTAACTTTGCATAGTGAGATTATGAATTTAAGGAATGCTGCTTGGTTGAGCTTTGATGCTGCAGATAATGCTGATAAAATTATCCAAGGCTTGAGGTCAGTATTTCCATTTTGGTCAAACCTTAGGAATGGCAAATATAGCTTGATCATGCTAGCCCTTCTTGTACTGGGAATACTTTCATTCCTGCCCATCGTGGTAAAGCTTGTCTTTAACTTCATCAACAGGCTGGCAGCCAAAGTACATGACTTG
Source organism: Arvicanthis niloticus (assembly GCF_011762505.2). Lineage (NCBI taxonomy): Eukaryota > Metazoa > Chordata > Mammalia > Rodentia > Muridae > Arvicanthis > Arvicanthis niloticus. The sequence continues at coordinate 34,379,116 of NC_133433.1, read as the reverse complement.
AAACTGAAAATGGACTCCCAGAGAGAGTTATTAATTTAACAGGTTGGCAAGCCAAGGATGGGTAAGATTCTGCACAGAGCCTTACCAACCTAAGACAGAAGTGTATTGCTTATGATGATGCTTATTCCATGAAGGGTAAGGAAGGCTTTCTTGTCAGAATGACCTAAGACAGGTTCAGTCTGGTTTATGCAATAAAAAGAGGGAAATGTGAAGAGCTTTTGGGGCTACCTGGTAGGAATCTGACATTGGCTAAGGACAAGAAAATGAGCTGCTTATAAGGAATCTGACATAGGCCAAGGACAAGGTAATGAACTTCAGGCAGGAATCTGACATTAGGCTGGAACAAAGAAGTAATTTCAGGCTGAAATCTAAATCTTAAGCTAGAACAAAGAAGTAGGTTTTAGGCATGAAAATGAATTTGGGCTAGGACAGGGAAGTAGGCTCAGATATTTTAGTCATCCTGATAAACCCTTAGAAATAGTGATCACAGGAGTGATCATGGGACTCTCTTTATTGTAGTGCATGTTCTTTGACTATCTGGGTTTATTGTCTTGCTTGTTCCTTGACTATTTACATCTATTGTATTGCTAGTTCCTCAACCTAGAACTGACCTTAATACTTGCATGTAATTTAAACAGTATAAAGGCAAAAAAGGAGGAGAGATGGGATAGGGGATTAATGGGGGGATGGGGAAGGAAGATGGCATCTGAAATGTAAATAAATAAAATATCAAATAAAAAAATTGAACGTAATTCTGGGAATCTACCCTAGTGGTATTACAATCAAACTACTAAAGCTTTGTATTTGACTAATTGCTTCTAAATTTTAGAAACTTTAATTTTTAAAGTCTGTTTCTATGTGAATGTTCCTGCAAAACTGATGTCTAGTGACTCTTCCTTAAATAATTACAGTTTCATTAGCACATATAAGTTTCAATTAGGTAAGCTGCACTATGCTTTTTGCATGTTTGGAGTTTTAGGGGAAAGCATCAGGAAAATCTTTACTCTGAAGAACAGAAGGGGGAGATGTAGGAGGCATCTTTACCAAGAATGGCCTCAGCATAGCAGTTTTACAAAATGGCCTCCGTTTTACTAGATACTGCAATTCCATGCTCGTCATAGTGGTTAATCCTTGGTTCCAGAATCATTTGATACTTTAATGATTTGCCATTGTCACTGTTGTTAACATTCCTGTTGATGAACATCTCATGATATGTACGGAGGTCTATTAAAGTATAGTCAGTCTGTACAACTTCCCTAGTGGGAAGTCTGCCTCACTCAGAACAGCTTATTCCCTCTCTGGGTTAAGTTTCTGAAGTCTGCTAAGTCTGCTAATGATATTCAGATAAGTGTGTGTGTGTGTGTGTGTGTGTGTGTGTGTGTGTGTGTGTTCTCATATAACATATCAACCACTTTTTAGTTTTATGAACATTAATTATAAACATTAGATTTTGGTGTCTTCTTTGTATGAAAACATGAGACATGTATTTTATGGATGGACCATATGATGTCTGCTGTAGACACCAGTGCTGCCTATGCCGCAGGTAGACGTGTGGGCTGTCCTTGGTTTGCTGATGTTCTTCTGCTATTTGTGTGAGCCAGCTTGGTTTCTGTTTTAGTTTGTTTTGTTTGTCATCACTGTGACAAATCATCTGAGAAAATTAAGTTACAAAGAGAAAGGGTTTATTTTGATTCAAAGTGTTGAGGTTCTAGTCTACAATCAACTAAAGCCTGTGGTTGGGCCTGTCATAAGGTAGCAATTCATGATAGGGGAAGATAGCAGGACACAACTACTCTGCTCATTAGCCAAATCACAAAGATGAGTGAGAGACTTTGTTCCCACAGTTTTTCAAAGGCAACCTTCAACAGATATGGGAACCACCCATTGGCCTCCATATTCCAGATATTTCACCACCTCCAAGTAGCACTACACTGGGGATCATTCCCTTAATACAGGGACCTTTGGGACATGCCAGGGTCCAAACTAAATCACTACCCAGTCAATCTCAAATCTACTTTTCTGGCTTACCATTAAGAATTAGCTTATAATGGGCATAATTGCTGACTTTGAAAATGATAGTTACTCCAAATCCTAGTAATACCAGAAATAACAAAAATTGAGTAATTAACTTTAGGCACAGACAATGATAACTATTACTCATTCATATAATCATTCAACAGATGTTTTAAAAGTCACTTAATAAGGCTCAGCCAGAATTGAGTGTATTGGATATATTTTCTTTAAAAAGATCATCATGGAGTCTCTGTATCCTATATATGCAAGGGTCACTTGTATATTTTACTTAAAAATTATATTAGTCATAAGATAAATATATTCTAATACAATGTGTGTACTGTATACTATATAGGCAAGAATACTAAGTTGTTGAAATATTTAGAAAGTATACATTTGAATTTAAATATCTAATGCCTCAAGCAAATCTACTAGTTTCAGAAGAATATATATTTTTGTAACTGCAAGAATATGAGTAGATCATAGGTTTTGCTTAAAATATTTTTGTAAGCACTCATTTACATAGTACTCATTTTTAATAGTTAAATATCAAACTGATTCTGTAAAAGTACCTGTTTTGACTATGTCTATATTTAATATTACATAATATCCAAAATTCAATGCTGAATTTTCATCTAAATGTATTATTAGACTTTTTTTCTTTGTAAAATAGCCATGTAACATAGTTTCAATCATTCCATATTTTGTGTATGGTTAAATTTGTTAAAATTCATTATGTGTTTTATATCATTTGTTTTTCCCACATAAAAGATTTGAATAGTAATATTATCTGATAAATGTCAATAATAATAATAAAGTGAATTATAATATGAGCTGAAGTTTGACTAATTCCTATTAAATTTTTCCATGTTTAGAAGGCAGAAAAAGTGAAGCTAAAATGTTCACCCTTTAAAAATTCACAAGCTCAAGAGGAGATACATGGTCTATGTATGACACAGATTGACTATGGTAACTGCTGGGGAGGGTACAGAAAGAGAAGTTTAATATGGCTCACAACATATAAAAGCTCTATTAGAAATAAGGCTTTGTGGGGGTCTCTCCACAATCTCTCAAGCCGATCTCTCAAGATTTTCATTCTTAATATGGATGAAATGTGATCATTCTAGTGCTGAGGCTGTTACAAATGCAGCAATTCTCAAAATTACTTCAAGATTTATTTAGTACACAAGCCAAGGAGCTAAGTATGAGCAACAGACATCCACAATAATGGAAAGTCAACAGTGAAGCAATAAGAAACTTGTACTGTTCACATTCAAGGAATTTAGATTCAATCAACATCAGTGTGTGGGTTGCCTACAGGTCAAGTACCTACTTTTCACTAAGCTGGACTTTAATAAATCTCTATTGACCTTATAGAGTTTTCAACCTTGGGAAGAAAAACATTGATATCAAAAGATTTGAAGAGAAAAGGTGAGGGGAAAAATGGTGGTGAGCGTGTAGGATGAATGAAAGTAGCAACAGAGGCAGCCACCTACCAGTGACAGGCTGCGTGCTCTGTGATAGAGACATGCCAGGCAGGTTTGTGGGATGGAAAGTGGTTGAGACTGGACAGGATAAATGTTTGTGGATGTGGTTTGAAAAGGTATAGATAGAGATTTAATTTGCTTCTGGACACTTGTGTCTGATTGCCATATTAAAACTTCTAAACAGTAGATTGTGAGTTGAGTGGCTAAGATATATAGTTGATGACTGATGCAAAATTATGAATTCCAAGTGGTGAATCTGAAGAGTGTACATACTGCTGATTGTCTCGGCCAGCTCAGAAATTTCAAGATCAGATTAATTGGAGGGGAAAAATCAATAGCTAGATTTTTATTATTTGGACATTGCTAGTGTACACCAAGATAGCCCATTTAATATAGTTTTAAGAGTGAAAATAGAAGCAGCATGCATAAGCTATTTGTTTTGGAACAAGATAAGAATGTGTGTTCAAGAAGAGAGGTATTAACATGATCTCCCTCCTTCTCTCTCTTTCTCTTTCTCCTTTTTTCTTACACACACACACACACACACACACACACACACACACACACACACACACTTATGAGTATGTTTTGGTAATAAGTTTAAGAAACAGAATTGCTCTGGGCTTTGGAGCATGCCTGTAATCTTAGTGCTGGAAGATGATGGGAATATAATGTGGTCAAGGTTACCCTGGGCTCCATAGTGCGGTCAAGGCCAGCCCAGGAGACATTCCCTCAGAAACACAAAATAAGAAAACAAAAAACTACAAAGTAAAACATTTTTTAAAAAGAAAAAGAAAGAAAAAGAACAAGTCAATTAGATTTTCTCATAAAACTCCCCAAACATTTCCCCCAAGTGTCTAGATGATGAACAACAACTGCAGCTGGCAAAAATTCTTTATGCCATGTTTTCTATAATAGAAAACATGGAAGAGTTGTTCATTGTTCCTTGGAATACAAATACTCATTAAAACATAAGATGCGGAAATAGTCTAGAAACTTCATACACTGAAAGAGAAAGTAGTGGGCAGAGGTGCATTGTACATGATCCTCTGAAATCCATTGTCTAGCTCTGAGCTCGCTCTTTGGTCTTGAAGAGACTTACAGGCCTGAGGAGCATCCAGCTCCTCTGCAGAAACCTTTGGGAATCCCAGTGCAAACCATTTTGGACACTGCTCCACAATCCCATTTCAGTCTGGTCCTCCCAGGACATAGCCTGCAGAGGTGAGTTGTGCGTGCATGGTCCCGTGAACACCATTGTCTAGCTCTGGGCTCACTCTTTAGTCTGAAGAATCCTTGTGTGATGCTGAGAGTATCCTGCTTCCCCCAAGGAGACCTGCAGAGACCCCCAAGAACTCCAAGCTTGGAACATCACCACAGCAATCACTTGCCAGTGGGGCTCATCTGAGCCACAGCCAGAAGAATTGGCTGCCCTCCATTGTCTAGTTCATGGCTCTCTCCACCTTCCTGAGAAGTCCTGCTGGCATAAGGATCATACAGGGAAAATGAGATGACTAAAAGACAGCATAAGGACACACTAACAAGATCCAGGGCAATATGGTACCACCAGAGCTCTTGTCTTGGTCACATGTTTTTGAAGCACCAGTAGGGAATTTAGTGCTAAAATGCAGTAGTAAGGGCTAGGACAAGGAACTTGGCTCAGATATTTTGGTCATCATGATAAGCCCTTAGAAACAGTGATCACGTGAGTGTTCATGGAACTTTGTTAATTGCCTTGCTTGTTCTTTGACTATTTGTGTTTATTGTCTTGCTTCCTCCTTGACTATTTGCATCTATTGTATTGCTAGTCCCTCAACCTAGAACTGACCTTAATACTTGCATGTAATTAAAATGGTATAAAAACAAAAAGTAGGAGGGGGATGGGCTAGGAGGTTTCTAGGGAGGGGAAATGGGGAAAGGGGGATGACATCTGAAATGTAAATAAATAAAATATCCTATAAAAAGAATAATAGAAATAGAAAAAGGGAAAGGTTCATAGCTCAAAGACCCAGAAAACATCTTCAACAAATCATAGGAAAATCTTTCTCTAACCTAAATAAAAATATGCCTATAAATGTACAAGAAACTTACACACCACCAAACAGATTAGACCAGAAAACAAAATCCTCCTGCCACATAATAATTAAAACACTAAATATACAGAACAAAGAATAAATTTTAAAAGCCATAAAGTACACGATTACCATGCTATAATCAACAGACCAAAAAAAGCCCAATAACAAGTAGGACCCTAAGGGAGGATGATTGAATCTTTCTGGGAAGGGGAAACAAAATAGATATTGGGAGTTAATGGAAGAAGGAAATTGGATGAAAAACGGGATGGGGATGCAAGCTGGGGTTGGGTGGAGATCAGATGTAGAGAACGCAGGGGAGAGGAAAGGGAAATCCTCGATGAGGGTCAATCTCCAGGGCATGCTAGAGACCTGGATTGGGTAGCGGCCCCAGGGGGTATATGAGGACAACTCTAGCTGAGAATCTTCTCAGTGCTGAATATAGATTTGGTACTGGCCACTTCTCTAGCTAAGCAGGACTCCTAGTGGAGGGATAAGGACCTACCCATAAAACCTTCAAACCAAAATGAGTCTTGTCCACAAGAAGTTCAGGGACAAAGATAGAACAGAGATGGAGGATATGGCCAACCAATGAGTGCCCTAAATTGATGCCAATTCCCTGGTCAAGAACCAGTCTCTGGCTTTATTAATGTTACTCTGTTATGCTTGCAGACAGGAACCTAGCACAACTGTCCTCTGTGGACTCCACCCAACAGTCAATGGAAAAAGATGCAGAGACCCACAGCCAAAGATTAGATGGAACTTGAGAGTCTTATAAAATAGTTGGGAGAAGGATTGAGGGACCAAAGAGGGACTCCGCAGGTAGACCAACAGAGTCAGCTAACCTGTACCCTTGGGGGTTGCCAGAGTCAGAATCACCAACCAAAGAGTGAGCACGGGCTGATCCTAGGTCCCCTGCACATATGTATAAGCAGCTTGATCTTTATGGGGGCCCCCCAACAACTGGAGCAGGGGCCACAAAGTTCTGCAATGACTTGATGTGCAGGGGTGTAAGAAAGGAGAGTAGTAGGGAGAGCCTAGCACCCAGAGGGGACTACCCTTCACCAAGAAAGAGAGAAGGGTGTAAATGTGGGGAGAATTTGCATGAGGGGGTCCTGGGAGAAGAGGGGGGCCTGATATTGGGATGTAAATTAAATAAATAAATTTAATAAAAAGTGAAAAAAAAGAGATAGAGGCACAAGTGTCATTTGTGGTCACAGAGGCAGATAGTGCCTTTGCTAAGAGTGGGCCATGGTCTCACTGTTTCACCATTTACCTTTGTTCAGGCAACTGTGACCAGAGTAGTTTGTCCATAGAATAATGAAAACATCTTCCTCCCCTTGGGGTCACTTCAGCCTCATTGTTTGATAACATGCTGGATTTGAAATACTTTAATATATAAAAACTTGAATCCAAGTTGCCAAGATTTCCAAACTCATTATGCCATATTTGATTTCCATGACCAGGGTATCATGACTTAAATGCTTTCAAAGGGAAAGACCAACTTCCTTGCATAAGCAACATTAAAAAGACATTTGCTCAGTGCAGGGCTCTCTGACCTGCCATTGGCTGGCCATTTAAATATGAGTTGAATGTGGTGACAAACTTCTCACTGATTTCTTAAAGCCAGACTGGCTATGAAAATATAAAGCCCAGGAATTCATTTATATGTCTTATCTGGGGTCATCAAGATTTCTTTGCAATAGTAATTTCCAGATTTAAAGAAAGACCTCCTACAGCATTGAAAGAAATACAGTTCATAGAAAAAAATCTTGGTTTCAAGTCATGCAGTTCACAGTCTCAGCCCTGACTCACCACATTGCTTTCTCTAAGTAGAAGTCTGTGAACTCCTTGCCAGAAGAGTGATGAAATATGTCATTTGGGAGCCATGGGTTCCAAGTAAAGGCAGCAGTCACCACATGATATAATAGAGTGTTCTACTGAGGACACTTTAATTCTGAGGGATGTAGACAGGGTGTAAATAATGGCCACAGAATGACTAAAGGCTATGGGATGGATTGCCAGGACACACCAGAGCTGCTCAGAACTACTGCTTCTCCTATCTTGCCTCACTGTTGAAAATGTTTGCCCAGAGGTTTAAACACATGAGGACACATTGCCTGGCTTTAGTAACAAAGGATCTAGAAGCTGGAGGCCAACAGTGTGAAAAGAATAGCCTGAATGAAGACGTGTTTTGATATGCTGCTTGAAATATGTATATGAATTGTGTAAAATAGTAGTTGGAAGCTTTGCTAGGGTAGTTTTCTCCATTCTTTTATTGTGATGAGAGTCCCAACATGAACATTTTAAAACATAAAACTCAGTGACATTTAATATGTTCATAGCATTCTTCCATCATCATTCTTATCTTATTCTTATTTCCCATAACTCACCTCACCCTGAAAAGAGCTGTAATCTGTGCTTTGTTGTTAATTTTTTTTTAAGACAATTGTGTATTCACACTTTTAATAAAAGTACAAGGCCATGTTTAAGAAGGAGGGATAGTCTTTTCCTCCAGTGCAAATGATGAGGCAATTAAATATGGGCATAGAAATGAACTTCTAGATGTTGCATATGATGCAAAAAAATCAGAACGGACAGTTCATATAAATTAAAAGCAAAATATTTCAAAAAACTATAAGAGAAATTTTGTAAGAGTTTTGGGCAGTTTGTAGACTTGACACAAAATTCATACTCCATTAAGAAAACAAACAAGTTAATCAACAGGATCTGATCTCAAATTTACATATTTTCCCACTTTAAAGCTCATGAGAAGAAAATGGAAAAACAAGGCACAAAGTGAGCAGAAACAGCCGTAAACTGCTGATCAAAAAGTTACTACTGTGTTCTTTAGACTCTGTAAGGATCTGGGAAATGATGCAGCAGCTTGTACTGAATTTCCACGTGTATGGCCCTCTTCAATTGACAACACTCTGACCAGGGAGAACATGGATCCAAAGAGGAATGGGGTGTGGCCATGTGAAAGGAGTGAAGTGTTTCTCATGGTGATGCTGATAACCCTGGACAGCACCATCCTCACTGTGCCTGTGAACGTGCACCTTGTAGAGAAGATAGAAGTGTGCAGAAGCTCTCTGTTAACTCCTGTAGCTGCACATGAAGCTACAGTTATCTCAAAATAATCTCAGATAAAAATATACAGTGTAAAGCTGGAGGTCTAGCTCAGTAACAGAACACCTTTAGCACACACATAAAGGTGACAGGCATAGAATAATTAATGAGTTTGAAAAACTCAAAATGTCATTTTAGAGACAGATTTTTTTTTATTACAGGAGTAACTCCCTAAAGAAAAATACAACATTTCAAGAGTGAATACAGTCAAATAAACAATATGTTTGCCTTTTAAACCATCTTTTCGCTTAGTAGCTTTTATACATTCTGAGAGTCCTTTGCTCACATTGACCCACTATATGAAAGACTCAGTAGTAAGGCACCCTGTGTGGTCCCAGGGAACTCATCTTTCAAGCAGGCACAGAAACATCTATATAATAGCCTACTTAAGAATCCCAATCCAGAGCTGAATAGCACTGTGACCATGGGACAGTTAATTCTTTCATCTCTAATTTCCTGAGCTGTAAAATTACACTAATAATCCACTTACTGTGTGGAGCTATAATATTCACTATATAAAATAATGAAAACAAAAATTTAGCACTAAAGTATGACAGCTAATGTGTCATATAATTTCACCAGATAATAAAACAACTGAATGTTATCAGGAGGCTAAAGTACGTTATAAAGAAAAGGACCTCCTTCTTTCCAGATGCATTTTCTGGCTTCTTTAAAACATTGAGAGACTTGAGTTTGGAAGCCTAAGATGTCATGAGAAGAAGCTGTACGTTATCTTGGAGGCAGGATAAACCTTTGCAATCTAGGCCAAAGAACAAATGAAAGTATCAGGTTGGTCATATTTACAGCAGTTCTAGCTATTGAAAGAAACCAAATAGAGTTTCTTAGGATGGGATTCTCAGACCAAGTTCATCAAAATTCCTTGAAGAACTGCCCTGGAAGATTTTGTTTCATAAGTTTTCCAGATGTGCTTCTGTGGTATTTTTTTAAAAAAAAAATTATTCGAGCATTTGTAAACTGCTTATCTCAAGCATAAAATTCATATTAGAATTCTGAAAAGAAAATATCTGGGAAGACAAGAATGAAAAATGCTTTGATGAAGATTTACAAAATAAATTAGCATGGTGTGAAAAATTGAGTTATAGGAGAAAACTTTGGATATTGCAAAGTAGCTTAGTTGATCCCATAATGAGAAATACAGGATTAACTGTAAAAAAAACACAGGCCTGTGGCTGCATGTAAATTTGCAGATATGCAGATGAAACTAACCATGAGTCCTAAGGAAAAAACACTCTGAGTTTTAAGTAAAAGCAAGAAGTAAAGCACCAGGAAGTGTATGGGAACATTGAACCAGTGGAGCATTGGAGAGAAATGCTCAGAATTAGAATTCTGTAGAGCCAAAGGACGATACTTGGAGGCACTAACATTTAAACAAAAGGAAAAATCCAAATTTAATGTAGAATAAGTTGAAGTAATGGGGAGGATTACTGGTATCAACTCAAATGTTGACGAAGTAGAGTTCAAAGTAGAGATTACCAGAGTGCTGTCAGTTGAAGAGGGCCATACAAGTGGGATCTGCATTCCAGCCTGCTGCATCATACCCAGATCCTTGCAGAGTCTAAATTATTAACTAGATCATTCAGTAGACTGGGAATGAAAGTGTTGTTAGCTCTGAACTTCTCACTCTACTCATTTATGCACTATGAGGATGGATTTTTGTTTTCATTTGAGTTGCAAAATACTACCAGTGCATTTTAAGATAAAGTGCTTTTATTTTAGTTTCCATTGTTCAAATCCATTGTATGTGGCATTTCCTTACATAGGACATTTTCACACAGGAATAAATTAAATAAAGTATTGGTTCTATGAAGAGATAACAAACTCTTAGCCAAACACTAAAAAAGTAGAGGGGTGGGGAGGGCAATCCACATTAATGAAATAGAGTAAAAAAGAACCATTTCAACAGACACCAATGAAATTTGCTAAAGCATTAGGATGTATCTTAAAAAATATTGCAGTAAATACAAAAATCTAGATAAAATGGACAATTATAAGATCTACCAAAATTAACCTAAGAAGAGATAAACAATTTGAACAGATTGATAAAAAGCAAGAAGACTGTAGAAATAAAACTCTTCAAACTAAAAAGAGTCTAGACCCAGATGGACTCTCTGTTCAGTTCAACCAGAATTTAAAGAGGAACTAACAAATTATTTCATAAAATAGGAAACTTTGCTGCCAAGTACTTTTTACAAAACTCATATCATCTTAATATCTAAATAAGATGATACAACAGAATATTATAGACCAATCTTTGCAATGCACTTACATGCAGAAATTCTCTATAAATGATTGTATGATTGTAAATCAAACTCAAGAACATATCTAATTCATCACTTATCATGATACAGTTGGCTTTCTTCCAGAGAAACAGAGATGTTTCAACATGTGCAAGTCTATAAATGTAATACATCATATAAATGAACTCAAAGACAGAAATCACATGATCATCTCAACAGAAGATGAAATGGCCTTCAACAGAAGGTATATTCTTTCTCGATAAAAGCCTTGAAGAAAATAGAAGTGACACACTTCAACATGATCAGGATTATATACTGCAGGACATCGTAGTCAGCAGCACACCAAGTGGGAAGAACAGCACATTTCCACTAACATCCAGAAGAAGACGGCAATCTACTCCCTTCACTGTTATTCTATATAGTGGCTATTAAGGCAATAAACAGAGGTAAAGATGATACAACTAGAAAGAAATAACGGTGTCATTATTTTCAGATAAAATGATCCTACATAAAAATATTCTGAAGATTACACCAGAAAACTCTTAAAGCTGATAAATACTTTTAGCCAAGTGGAAGTATATAAAGTTGATGCAAAAAATCAGTCAAAGGGTTTTTTTTTTTTGTACAAATGATAAACAAATTGAGAAAGAAATCATGCGAATCATCCAATTCACAGTTGCATCAAAATTAGGTAAATAAAATACCTTGGAATAAAACCATTCAAAGAATAATCAGAGCCTACAATGAAAAATCAAGAAACCGAAGAAGATAATAAAAATAGGAAGCCTTCTCATGCTCATGACTGGAAGAAAACACGGAAAAAGGCCATGTTTCCCAATATATCCCATAGGTCCTCACCATTAAGTTTCTAATGACATTCTTCATTTTAAAGAACTTTAAAATTCATATGAAGAATGAAAGTCCCTAGATAGCCAAAGCAAACTTTAGCAAGATGAACAATACTGGTCATATCACCATATTTGATTTCAAGTTAAACTCCAGAGCCATAATACTACATAGCATGCTACTGGCACAAAAAAAGATGTGCAAAATGATTTAATGAAATAAAGGACCTAAATATAAGCAGCTTCAGCCATATGGTTTTTAATATAGATACCAGAAATATTCCTTAAAGACAACCTTTTCAACAAATTCTGCCATGAAACCTGGATAGCCACAGCAGACAGAATGAGCGTTGATCCCTGTGTCTTAGACTTTACAAAAGAATTTTATTTTTTCCTTTCAAATCTTCACAATATACTGTCCTACTAGAGTGTGTCGACAGCCCAGAATCTGCTACAGTATTAGCACAGTATAGGTGATAGAAAGAAACCAAAGTATGATTGGTTTTTCACAACCAAACAAATGGTATTATTTGTTTTAGATTGTGTTTATGTTTCTTTTATGTACATGGGTGTTTTGCCTGAATGTATCTATACTCCACATGCATTCACTGCTTGAAGAGGCTGGAAGAGGGTGTTGGGTCCTTTTGGTCTGTGAGTCATCCTATGGGAGCTGGGCTTGAAACTAGTTTTTTTAGAAAAGCAACCCATGCTGTTGACCACTGAGGCATCTTTTGAGTACCAAAGGTGTAATCCACTGTAGTTCCTGAGCAAATGAGGCCTTATGGGTAAAATGATGCCACTGGAATTTCTCATTTCCTCATGTTGCTTGCCCCTACCCAGCAGCTCTCCCTCAGTGACAGTAAATGGGATAGCTGTATCACTAAACTCAGAGATCATGCTTCAGCTCCAACAGTGGATAACATCTCCTAGCTTTCCCCCAAAATTAAATGCCTGAAGTGCTTGTATTTGGTATAGCGTGAGTCACATTGCTTAAGCAGATACTAAACTAAACAGAATAGCATTGGCTGGACCTGGGCTGCACTCAGTACCTCTAAATTAAGGGAGGAACTGTCAGAGATTGGGAAAATAGAAAATCAAGGCTTACCAGATGCAGGAATGATTGTGGGCAGGCTTAAACATGGTGGCTTGGGAGAGGAGCAGTCAGGCTCCTGTGTCAGGCTTAACCACAAGAATGCCTTGCATTGATGTGGGAGATTAAGTGTATCAACTACCTGGTCTCTTAGCAATTCAGTTATCTTTAGAAAGATCTGTGGTAGAAAAGCCAGGTCACTGTAGACTATAAAGTAAACAGAGAAGAGACAGCCACTGTCAGTTTTACTATAAAGATGCTGGAGAAGAAGGTTGTAGCTACAATCTGGGTAGCAAGAGTAAGAAAGGCCAATTTTTTTCAGTTCAGTTTAAGATTTATTTCTTTATTAAGAATGAAAATACTGATTTTCCACATAACTATTAGGCAAAATTATTTTTAGAATGAAGGCACATAAATATTTCTATCTTGAGTATCTTTTTCTATTACCCTTGATCTTAGAGAGGCATTATTCAACTGTAATTTTCTTCAGTATCCTTAATGTCTATTTCTGTTGACATGTATATATGTGTGTATGTATATGTATAATGTATGTGTGTGTATATGATGTATATGTATGCATATGTGTATGTATGTATATATGTATTTATACACGTATATACACATATGTATATATAAATATGTTTGTATACATACACACATATTTAGTATACATATATTTTAAACATACTGTAATTAACACTCAGGTAACAATCATTTAATTCTCCTACCTCAGATTTTTCTTGTTTGGACAGACACATAAACAGAAATTCAGAAGTAGACACTCTCCAGTAGAAATTATTCTTAATGGAAATAGGTTTAAGAGTAATAGTGTGTATTTGGCATATCAAGAAGCCAAACCTGACCTGAACTTCATAGTTTGTATAATCATTTGCCAATAGATTAAAAGTATGAATGATGACAGTTTCTTGTGTCACACATTAAGGTCTATATGATAAAAGTGTGCTTTAGAGACTATGTAAAAATTGAAAGGTTCTTATTCTTGGTCTACTTCTAAACTTCTGATCATTTGTTCTGGCCAAAAATGAAAAGTCTGAGGTAAGAGAACAAGATGATTGTTACCTGAGTGGTAAGTTCTGTTATATATATAAAATTTAATTTATATGTATATATACATATATATACACACATATGCATATACACACATATATACATACATACACACACATACATATATGGGTTTGAGTGTTTGAATGTCTACTCTAATTGGAGATTCAAGTTGATGGATGCATTGTGCCATTCTAGGCAAAAGGCATTTTAGGAGTCTATTATTCAAAGTTTTCAAGCTTCTATAAGTCCTGTAAGTATAACAGTGCTGTAGGCATTGTCTGTGGGTTTTCTTGGGCTGCTAGGATACAGTTCAGACATATTTGGAGTGTATTTGGCCATTGTGACTTCATTCCTTAGCCAGAGAATGAAAGTCAAGGGCTGTGAATTTTTCATCTCATCGGAGACTGTCTCATCAAAGTCAGTGATGCCAACTGAGTGGTTTATATCTGGTGTCTGATCAGCAAGCAGGGTTGTGTTGGAGGGACACTGAGTTTGCCTTCTGAGAAGAGGCAGCATAAAAAGTGATCTGCTACATCTGTTTAAACCAACGTTTATTCTGTCAACAGTTAATTAAGATAGACTCAGAGGGTCAATCCAGCACTTTGAAGTCAGAGCTCTGATTACAACCCTTACTAAACCACAGTAAATGTCATGATCGAATCACATCTCTGTTTTCAAAGTCAGAATTATCATTATGTTAAATATAGAGACAGCAGAGCACTGTAGAGCAGAGAAAAGGTAATGTTATTAAGAAGATGTGTTTCCCTCACATAAGCAGGACCAGTTCTAAGATGGAAAGGAGAGACATTTCAGATTTTTGTAGAGTGTGGTGGACTTCTAAGGGTTGTGTTAACTCTTTCATTTGTTCCTAGCCCTCTATAGTGTTAGTCAGCATAACACTTAGACAGGTAGGACATCCTACAGTATGCAACTCACAGACAACCAACCAACCTTGAGTTGAACCCAGAGCCAACCTCTCTTTGGGACTCCTAACTCCATCTCTTCTCACTTGCCCTAATTACCACAAGGTCAGGGACCAGACAGCAAAGGCCAGTCAAGTAACCTGATGCCCACTGAGACGATTAGACTTAGCCCACCTTAAATCTGTTTAAACTTGTCCCCGCAATTTTCCCAGAACCCACAACAGAGTTTGAGTCCCTATTTCAGTCTTGCCATATGCTTCTGTAAGTGGTCCCTCTGCTGTGTGGTGCCCTTTTTTCTTTAGAGCATGATGGAAAATAGGTAAATCAGGGATAAGATTCTTGGAATATCTCCAAATTGGAGATGAGACCCTACTAGATGCTTAGACGCTCTATGGAGCCATTGGCTGCAGTCCTAGCCAGCAACTCCTGTTTTAAGTGGTCAGGAAGTAAGATCTCGTTGCATATTCTGTAAATTTGGTAGTAATATGATCATAGCTTTGAAGGTGATTTTTTTCCAGAGAGGGAAGTATTTTCTCTTTAAATCCTTGGGTGGCATAGTCTGACTAGGGGTGTGGGAGTCAACTGTGGCTGATTCAGAATTATTCTAGTAATCAAAAGAGAAACAGTGCATTCTCTCCACTTGTACTAAGTGATTGCAGTTGGAGAACTCCAGAAAATATACCTTAGACGAGCACCTCTCAACTTTGATTTGCCCAGAAGTCCCTAAGGTATTTGTCACACCTCAGGGCATCTGGATGGAGCCTGTGATTCTGAATCTAATGAGATCCCAGAGGCAATAATTGCAAGGTGTGTACCTTGTCTTGAACACAAATCACCTGTGGCCTTGTTTGAAAATAAATAGTTCTGGTAAGTTGCCTGGAGATTCTAACTCAGCAGGGTGGGCCGGGCCTGAGAATCATTTCAGATAATTTTACCATCAGGCAAGCTCAATATTTCAGCCTGCAGAAGCTATCTGAATGTCGTATAATGATGAGGATTACAATAGAACTAAATTGGTCACATGGTATATATTAGCTTCCACTCTGTGCCAGCCTTGTTTCAGACTATTTAGCCACTGTGATATATGACAACAGAATTTCTTGGCTTCACTGTGGAGAAACAAAACTAGCAAGACTTCTAGAGTTTTAAGAACTTTAAAAATCTTTATTATTGTGATAAACTATGCAAATTACCATCTTGACCTTTTTAAGTGTACACTGCACTAATTACATTTACCACATTATTTTAAAAACTCATTTTATTTTGCAAAACTAACTTTATATACATCAAGCAATAGTTTTTTATTGCTTTCTGTTCACAAGCCAATGCCGCTGATTCTCCAATTATATGTAGAATCTAAAACAGTCAAACTCATGGAAGCCAAAGTACAGAATGGTAGTTCCAGGACCTGGGGGTGGGGACAGGGGAGATGATGGTCAGTGAGTTAAAATCTTAGGAGGAATAAGTCTTTCTGGCTATGAGATTCTTTTGCACAATTGAATATGATTAATGATAGAACACTGTAAACTTAAACACTATTGGCAGTACACTTCAAATGGTTTTCACTAAGAAAAAAAGCAATTGGGGCTCCTACTGTGGCTCCTTGGCAAAGCATTTGAAAAGCATGTGCAAAGACCTGGGTTCACTCCTCACCAACGGAAAAAGAAAGTCCTATTTTTGGGTATGGAGAGATGCATCTGTAATTCCATGCTCAGAAGGCTGAGGCAAGGGGATTGAGAGTTCAAGGCCAGCCTGGGCTACACAAGAAAGGAAACACTTCAAAACATCAGAAGCTCTAGCCCAACATGTGCAAGGCTTTATACCCAAACTTTGATAGTGAAAACAGAAAAGAGTTCAATAAGAACAATAACAAATAAGCAAAATAAAACAGAAAACAAGGTGTAATGTATTATTATTATTATTATTATTATTATTATTATTATTATTATTTATTTTTTTTTTTTTTTTTTGGTTTTTCGAGACAGGATTTCTCTGTGTAGCCCTGGCTGTCCTGAAACTCACTCTGTAGACCAGGCTGGCCTCGAACTCAGAAATCCGCCTGCCTCTGCCTCCCAAGTGCTGGGATTAAAGGCGTGCACCACCACCATTCGGCGTAATGTATTCTTGAAGGAATTAAAGTTAATTAGCTCGGTTTTCTTTAACATTGTACTCATAAATTATAGCATCAATTAGACCAAATAAGTAGTTCAACTACAAATAGCCATTACTACATTTTTAATTATTATACATAAAGCATCTTCACTTATGATAAAAAATTGTATTTTTTAATTAATTGAACAAGAACTCTCATTTTGACAGAGTTTCTAATCCCTATAATATTTTATTGTCTTCAGCTCATCTTGAGTATTCTATACTCATCTGTCATTGAAACATGCAAAAGGGTACAGACCATATAATCCAAAAGCTCCAAAGTTAGAACGCATTATATTAAATTATGTTAATTCTATAGGGCAAGGTTCTCTAGAGGAGCAGAACCCTAGAATGAATATATGTTATAGAAGGGTTTTTATCAGATTGGCTTACAATATAGGGTCTGGGAAGTCCAACCTTGGCTACTTGTACAGTGGTGGTCTGAGAGCCTGCTAGCTTTCTGTGTGCCACCCTATGGGCTTTGGTAGTCTCACTTTGGTGTTGAAGGCCTGGATGCTCTCCCTGGAGTGTCCCTGGTATTGAGTTCACATTAGAAGGCCAAGGAATCTGAAATCTGGTGTTAATAGCTGGAGAGATAGGCATGCTTGCTCAGAAGGAAGAACTGATGGCAAACACTACTGTGTTCTCTGGGTTGTCTTTGGAAGGTGGTATCCACTTGGAAAGCTGATCTCTCCTAAGTTCATTTTCTCTAGAAATGCCCTCCTTAGATTTGTGTTCCAGGCTATTCTAAGTTTAGCAAGTCAACAATCATGAACAATCATGACAGGGTGATTGGCCACTCCACTGACACCCAGCACTGATCACACCTGGCCCAGTGTTATAGTTCATTTGGCTTTGGGTGAGAAGCTGGGAACACAGTTACTGAGATGGATCCTGGCCATAGCTAATTTGATCTCAGCTCTAAGGAGAACACTATAGCACAGAGACAGCATGTAGCATATGAAAGTCTGCTCAAGTCATGGTGGCCAGAAAACAGAAACAAAGAGACAGGAATGGCCCTCACACCCTTTCTAGGACATGTCAACAGTGCTGTAAGTTCCTTCATTTTTACCACCTCTAAAAGGTTTTCCTAACTCCCCACACAACATAGAAAGTCAGCACATTTTTGAACACATGGGCACTCATCGTTACTATAGTTGATTTATTTGGGTTGGATTCAGAAGTGGCAGCATTTGTACCTTGGAGGTGGGGGCCAAATGGGCCAATCATTGGTTATGGGGAGTTGGGGAAATGTGTTAGCAGTGAAAGATAGCTGTCCACACATTTACGGTGTACATAAGACACGTGAATTTTCTCAGTGATGGGAAGTCATAGCATTGATACCAGCTTCCTGTCAGTGTTTGCCAAGAATATCCAAAACCTTTTCCAACGTAGCCTCCTTTGGTTTAGTGACTGGGTAACAAAGAGGAACACGAACCAATATACCTACAGCTTTGAACACACTGAGAACAAGTGTTCGTTAGGTGATAGTCTGTTAGAGTTCAGTTGCTAAATAGTATATGCATCTCAGGAACAAACCGTTTTTCTTCTGACAGAAAAATGAAACCTGAAGTGGTCACACTACCTTTTCCAATTGCTTTTGACAGCACTCTGAACAGGCTAGTGTGAATGGTACAGGGTGGCAGCCATGTCCTAAAGCAGATAATGCACACATGTTAAATCTTTCATCAGATACATCAGCAGAGCACAAAAGCATTGGGTTTGTGAAGCATCATTTATGTTCAGAAACTATGTTTGAGAGAAGGAAAATTTTTGAGGAAAAGACGCTAAGAAACAAACCATCTTCAGTGGCCCAAGAGAAGAGGGACACAGAAAAAACCTGAGATCACAATCAACCTTTAAACCCAACAAAAGATGGTTATGCTAAGTAAAGCCTGAGTAGTAATGATACCCTTGCAGAGGCTAGAGGCATCATGCCATCAGTAACACGTGCAACAAACCAGGGCACAGGTCAGGCTTGCTCTTCTGCCAGTGATTTTTCTTTGCTCTCCTCATGCAAGATAATGCTATAATTTTATTTCTCAGCTGTAGATTTTCTGCCTGATTCATTTGACCTAATGACTTACTCAGTCCCCTCTGTAAGCCAAGCAGTCATTTTACATAATACAAAGAGAAATGGGTGGTAACAGAATAAAAATATGATACCAAAATAAAATTATGTTTTTTACTAATTAGGGGCACATTTGTAGCTTTTCAATTTCATTTCAAACTACAGTTGTGTGAGGTTTATCTGTTCAAAT
This sequence comes from Arvicanthis niloticus, assembly GCF_011762505.2. NCBI lineage: Eukaryota > Metazoa > Chordata > Mammalia > Rodentia > Muridae > Arvicanthis > Arvicanthis niloticus. The sequence continues at coordinate 34,359,822 of NC_133433.1, read as the reverse complement.
GATAATAATTGTATATACAATACATTATCATTTATTTTTTTAAGCAGCACCCAAAGTGGAAGGGGTAAGGAAACCCACCAAAGAGATATCATTTTTCAGACCCTCTTCTTGTTGGTTAGGTTCTTTCCATGGACGTTGAGTCATACTCTTACAAGGTAAAGCTAGAATATTTTGAAATAAAATGATGATCTTTGTCAGGAATGGCCCTTGTTCTTTCTGTAATAAGGTGTATATGAGGCCTCAAGTGTTTAAAATCTGTACAAGAAAATTCCCTCAAACCAACATGGAAGAGTTATAGTTATTTTTTTTCCATTGCTCTAACAAAATACCTGAGTTTAGGATAGTAAAGGGGATTATTTATCTAGCAGTTGTAGAGACAGAAAGATTGGGAAGTACCATGATTTGTGGCCTCTAATAAGGTCCTCTTTAGGTAGATCTAATGACATCATAACAGACCCTACAGCGAACTGCATAGCAAGAAGGCCAGACAGTGGAATACTGTGTAGAATTCACATTTGTGGGATATAACTAATAACAACCACATTAATTATCATAACAGGTACCTGAATCTCTACACAGGTCAGTACCTCCATGTCCTAACCACCACTCACTAGGTTCCAGCTATAAGATTTTGCTTCTTTGATATGGTCACTGGAGACCAAGCCTGCAACAGCACATGGAATCATTGGGGATCAGCCCTATTCTAAACTGTGGCACAACCCAATTCCTGACCTGAATTAAAACAATTGTAAGGAAATGTTTATTTATAGACAGATCTTCTCCCACAATTTAATTTTTGTAGTCCCTCACCCTTTTAGTACTCACTTACACAATCCTTCTAGATGCACATAAAGCCCATTTTCTCTACCTTGGAACTGAGCAAAGCAGAGGGGCTGACAATATTCCCATCCCCGACATTGTCTCTTAGCTGTTACCAGCTTCTAAGTAATTTGGGTAAAAATTCAAATAGAAAGCTTAGCAAACATGGAAGAGATAGTGAATTGGGTTTTTTTTTTTTTTTTTGATGCATTGCTAATCTTTTATCTTTTTTTTTTTTTTTTTTTTTTTGAAGCCATGCAAGCCTAGGGATATTATAATGAAAATCTCTTCCAATTTCTATCAGCTCTCAACAGGGCTGATGGCTTTTGTGGTCCATTGAACCATTGAAGATGGTATTATTTACTACACAAGCTGTACCATAATTGATTTCTAGCAATTATTTTGGTACTAAAGACAAAGCTCATTGACTTCTTTTTCCCATCCTACCCATGCCCCCTGTCTTTGGCATTGCTATTTATTTTAAAAACTTTAGTAAACCTAAGAAGCCCAATTTTCAGGCTTCAGACCTAAGATGTGCATGGGTTTATACTATAAGAAGATAAATAAATCTTTTTTTGAACTCCAGTTTTTAATCTAAGTTATTTCTTCATGAAACAGTGATCATTTAATAGTTTTTTTTTCAATAAAAGATTCCTGTAATATATCAGAAACTTAGAAATGGTTTATATTATAGAAAAAGGCTATTTAAACCCAGTAAAAGACTATCTCTATTTAATCTACTTCTAATATTACGTATAGAATATCTTTCTTTCTTTAGACTTAGCAATGACTGCAGAGATGAGTGAAGATTTGCTCTTTGTTAAGAGTACGGCTTTGTCATTCACGAGCCATGATCTCTGTCTACCTTCTCTAGTGCTCTCATCTTGGGAAGTGGGTAATAGTGGGCACCCAACAGGTTTCTGAGGGGAGAATCCATAATGTTGATTCATAGCACCATGCAATATCAATCTTAGAAAGAAAAATGGAGTGGAAAATGTGAATTATATGAAAAAATAATAGAAAGCTGCAAATTTTGTAATAAATTAATGTCCACAGATCAAAACATCTGCTGGGCATGATGGTGCATGTCTGTAATTCCAGCACTGTAAAGGTAGAGGCTGGAAGATCATCATCAGAAGGTTGACGAAACCCTGGTCTACCCAGTGAGCTCCAGGCTTGCCAGTGATACACAGTGAGACTGGATCAATAATAAAAGTCTAAAAAGGATAAGCAGACCTGGAACTGGGTGGTGGCTTTCATGAATGAATGAATATAAGAAATAGTTCTATTTTAAGCCCTCAAATTGTATTTCCTAAGAATGCAAATCTAAACTGTCCAAAATTACTCTCTGCAGCTGGTTTTAGAGAGGCCTGCAGCAATGTTTTGAAAACCAGAAATACTTTCATATGACTGCAGAAATGAGGGCAACTGAGGTAAACCCTTCCCACGCTTCAGTACCCGGGACACTTAGGCTACCACAATGAACCCATCTATCAAGGTTCCATGTACAAATGATAAGACAGGTCTTTCCAACACAAGGCTCTAGACAACTGATAGTGGCTGCTTTTAGTCTCTTGTTTCTGGGAGAGTCAGCTCCCTGGTTTGTTGCCCTGAGGGGTTTGCGAAGGGGAAACTGGGAAGGGGGATAACATTCGAAATGTAAATAAATAAAATAAGCAATAAAAATGAAAAAAAGAGTTCATTTCTCGATGAAGCTTGGAATATTTGTCGTTGATTTACAGCCAAATCCAAAGCCAAAGCCAAAAGTTAGCTGAACTATTGTAAACAGGGGACTGGCAGTGTCCCAGTGTGGTGCCAGGCTCACATGGTGGAGAAAGAAGAGTGATGGAGCTCCCAAGGCACAAAACTCATTGACAGTTTGAATGGAAGCAAAAGTGAAAAAGAGTTACTGTAAATGGCCCTGTCCTCAGGGAAGAAGGCAAGGTGGGATAGGGGGCAAGGATGGGAAGGACAACAAAATGAGACTAAAATCCCCACTTCTCTGGATCAGAAAACCGAGAGGACTAGTGTGGTGTGGTAAAGTGCAGGAATAGGCACTGTGAAATAAATTAGAAATTGTGCAGCTTCGGAGACCTGGATCTCTGTAATACAGAATTATGCTAAATGGAAAAAGCTGGAGGCTCATCAGAAATTTCTGATATCCACTCAGTTGCCAATCCAAGCTGATTCTGTGCCCAAATTGCTTTCTTTACTGTCTCTACTCTGTCCCTTACCTGAGTCAAGCTTCAACTCCTCTCTTCAATTTCTGCTTGAAAATTGAATGAGGCTGGCTTAAATTTGAGTCTCTACCTGATTGGCTGATGGATTCTTTTGAAATATCTCATTACTTTCCTGATCAAACTTATTTTGAGTATGCTCTCCAACTGTGGCTAAATAAACCCCAATTCTTTAGTACCCAATTTAAAAACAGAGAAGCATGTCTGTTCTTCACACAATAGAATGAAAGCTCCCAGAGAAACAGAGGGAGGGAATGGAGAGGGTAAAACAAAGCTGCCTTCCAGACTTCATGCGTGTGCGCGCGCATGTGCATACGTATAAAAACATGCTGAGCCTGTTTAGTGTTGCTTGTACATGCATGATATTTTGGGTTTTGACTCCTTGGTATTAGAGGGCATGGGAAAGACTAATTCCTCCTTCCTCGGTTGTCAGCAGTGCCTTATAGATTAGGATTAAGAGTTGTTGAGATTCTCCTCTTCCATGTTAGTATGACTATTAATGTTTTCAAAACAGGGTTTGGTTTTGCTTCAATAGCCTTATTGTTGCAGAGTTTGGATGAAGCTTCCCTGTCATTTCTAGGAGATACAATGTCAAGGCAGACTTCCCAGTTCTTTGAATCTTACAATCTTTCTACCCTGAGCTTTAGATACAAGAGTAGTCTTGTAGATGATGTATCTGTTAGCACTGAGTACCCTGGGGTCAGTTCTTCTCTTGACCAGTATAGTTTCTGTGATGGTCTCTGTCTACTACAAAGAGAAACTTCTTGCTTTACTATTACTGAGCATTTAAGATTACTATTAAGTGATGAGCTCTGGAGCTAATGGAGAACCTGAACCTAAAAGAAAATTTTAAAATAGGCCCAAACTAATAAAAATAGCAGGGTCCAGTGATTCCTTTTCTCTAAACCTAAATAGTTAAAAATGCCTGTCAGCAGGTTTGGGCCCAGTTAATTACTTACAGAGGATGTGGAGTTACAAGACAAAGGCCTGTTGAATCATCCCAGGAACTGGCTGGCCATGAAGATAAGAGAGGAACTGCACCCTGCCCTCATCGACCAGTACAACCTGCTAATGTTCAAAAAAAGTAAAACAACCAATCGTGTGCACCCACGTGAAAGTTTCCCCCTTTCCCCACCCCATGCATATAAAAACCCTAAACCCCCGAGCAGAGGGGTCAGCTCCTCTGTCTCCTATGTGAGATATGGAGATATGTGCTGACCCAGAGCTCTGATATTAAACTGCCTCATGTGTTTGCAGCAAGCTGGTCTCTCATGAGTCCTTGGGTGCATGTTGTCCTGAGACTTGAGTGGGAATGCCCCTTTGGGGTCTTTCAAACCCAAATCCTGACCCTTCTATTTTGCAGCTTGGGAACATTGGTAAATATTGCAAACATAAACTGGCTCATATATTAATCACCAATGAAGGTCTTACATGAAAACACTGGAATACATGAAGTTTGTTTCTGATTCAGATGGTTAGTCAAGAGTTGCATAGTAGCAGATGCTCTGCAGAAAGAACCATGCCATATCATCTGTGACCTACAAACAAAAGCAGAACCTTTCAATATTTGAAATCTCAGTGAGTCATTTGCTTTTACACAGAACAAGGAAAATTCAGAAATACTTGAAAAGGGAATTTCAGCATTATTAAAAACATTTAGTAATGCTATAATTCAATAGTCTATGTGTTTTTTGGTACAGTTTATGTTACTGAGATAAGCAATGTATATCTCTGAACTTTTAGATAGGTCAATTTTGTTATGCCCAGGTCTTGGGGTCTCCAAGAGATCTCAAAGTATTGCCATATCCAATGTAGAGAAAAATGAGAGCTCCTAATTTAAACCCAGGTTTGGACCGCAAATTTAACAGAACAAAGTTGTGATCCTGCATCTAGGGGTTTAGGGAATATATACAACCAGGTTACATGGGCTTCAGGGTTACATGGTGGATAAGGAAAGCTATAATTTCACCTGTTTGGGTTGTAGACAGGGTCGCATAAGTGGGGAGGGTGTTCTTTTGGCTTTTATGGTGTTATCAGGGTTAAATGTTTTTACAAACCTGACACAGCTGCCTGGGAACGATTAATTGGCTTGATTTCTCTCTAAGGATGTGTGGTTTTTGCTTTCCCAAGACCATAAGCTACCTGTGTTGGGGAGTGCCTGGCCATCCATCAGAGAGGGTGCCAGCTTCGGCTGGCATGGAGACAGAACACTGCATCTGTTTATCTCTTCCCAGGCTGATATTGTCATTCCTGGGAGGGGGGGGTTCACACTTAGGGAGTTGTTATTGGAATGAGGATTTGTGGGCCCTTGGCACCAGCTGTGTCTTTTGGGAGAGTCAAGCACTGGGAAGAAACCATGGTGGTGGTGGGGAACTTCTGTGTGAATGGGGGCAAGGGGAAAGTGCTGAGGCCTGCGCTAGCCATTCAGCTTCGAGGGAAGTGCTGAGGCTGGCACTAGCTACTTGGTTTCTTCATTTTCTCTATTAAACGAGTTTCATATAATATAGATGGCTAAGTTGGGAAGATTCTAATCCCAGTACTTTCTTAGCAGGCTGAAGCAGGAGGATGGCAAGTTCAAGGTCTCCCCAGGCAATTTAAAAAGACCTGACCCAAAAGAGAAAGGAGTGGGAAACTTAAGGAATTCGTGAATGCCTCAAGATCCGCCCAGGACTTCATGGATACCTAGGGATCCAACTCAGGACTCAAGGATACCTCAAGTTCCAACCCAGAATCATGAATGCCTCAAGATCCAATCCAGAGCAGACCCCCACTTTTAATGCCCTGGATTCTTGGTCTTGGGAATGTATTATTAAATGAGACCACAGATAGTTTTAAGGTATCTCCTGGATATGGTCTTGAATTCAGAAAATGATGGCCCAGGTAAAGCAGTTTGTCGTGCTTTGGACCTGTTCAAAAGTCTACTAAGCATCCTCAACTCTCAGTCTCTGCCCTCCAGCCTTGCTGCTCTCATGCTCAATTTCCCAATAAAGTGTGTCACAGAAACCATAATTCCTCATTCCTAAGACAAGTCATAGCAGAACCTCCCTGACCCACCTTGTCTAATTACAAGACTCTCTTTCCAGAAGATGCACTGCTCTAGCCTGGGAGGAAGGGGTACTACAGAGAAGGGATAGAAGATTTTGCAAAGCCTGACCTTGTTAAATGTGTGCTACATTAGGTCAAATTGCTTTACCCAATCACAAAGCTTATGCATACAAAGTAGACAGTTTAAGAGAGCAGGGAGATGGCTCAGCAGTTAAAAACACTTTGTTGCTTTTGCAGAGGGCCTGGATTTGGTTCCTAGTCTCCACTCGGTGGAACTCACAACCTGTTGGCTCCTTGCTGGCAGGTCCAGGCGAGAGGAGAGTGGTTCTGGTCCCGCCAGGTCTCTCTGGGGCTGAGCAGGATGGTGAGTGTCAAGGCCCAAAAGAAACACACCAGGCAGGGAGTCTTGTCAAAGCAGGAACTAAACTTTATTGCTTCAGCCTCTTGCTTATATAAACTTGGAGCATAGGGAGGAGGATTTTTTGTAGGGTGAGATGATGTAAGATGTGGGGAAAGGTGACGGAGGGTATGGGGTGACTGACAGGGCCAATGGCAAAGCTCTACATTAGCAACAGCAGGGGCAGAGGCAGGGCCAAAAAGGTCTTCCTGAGTCACCCCAATACAGAAGTGATTGAGATCGGTCTCAAAACTTGAGACAGGCTTAGGCTGTCCCACAAGGTCGCAGAAACTTGATTCAGGCTCGGGTTTGTCCACAAGGCCCAAACCAGGGCCGAAATGGGGCCCAACATCAACCATCTGAAAATTTAGTTCTAGGGTATCTGATACAATTTTCTGAACCTTATGGACACTGGGTTTGTATGTGGTGTATATACACACATCCACAGAGCACTCACACACATAAGATAAAATAAATAAATCTTTTAAAAAGAGTAGATACTTCTCTCTGGTTCTTCAATCTGTTTCTTATAAAACACTGATCAAATAAATTCAGCATGCACTTCTTGCTGTTTTGGACTTGTCTTTTGTTGCAGGAGTGGGAGGCAGCATTCTCAAACGGCAAGGAAAGGTATTGCAGCTTTCCACTCTAAACTTTTATCTGGGCAGTGAAGAAATGAAAGTCTCATTAGAGGCCATAGGGAGAATTAACTCTCTGATGAACATGTTCCCCTGGTACCAAGGAAAAAAGCTGAGGGTGCATAGGGTGATTTTGAAAAGCCCAGAGCCATGCAAAACTTGCCAATATAATCTTGCAGAAATAAATTGTAAACATTTACTGTCTTTAGTTGATTCCCTTCTGTGTGCCAACTTCTGCAGTAGGCATTTTATAAGCTTTGAAATTGCTTTATAGTCGGCATGCTTTTACCATGCTATAAGTGACTAGACTGAATCTTGGGGAGATAAAGTCATTAATGAGGTATCATAATGAGGGTCTGGAAATGACTTCAGAGAGAACACTGAAGTATTAGTGGAGTCAAATGTGAGTGTATTTTGTTCAACACTATGACATGAGCAAAGTATAATTATTCACACGGGATAGCCACAGGTAAATAAATATACCTTAAGTGCAAATAGGCACAGATCCAACAATGGTCTCTCTGTAGAAACAATCCTGTTGTTCTTTGGAATCTGCTGTTAAAAGTCATTTTCAAACACACAAAAACAAAGCAAGCTTCTTAAATGTTGGGGAATAAAGAAGTGTCTCATATATTTGTATGAAAGACCTTGTTAAAGTCTGCTTTGGTAAACCCTAGTTAATCTGATGGTGGGTCAGACAGATAACATATGACTGTGATATGAAGACAGTTTTAACTTTTTTCTCTTTGTGATGTCTTCCTGTGAAATGTATCTCACTCTGTAGAAAAAAAACTATTTAAATCTCGGATTTATCACTTGTGTTGAGCAATACAAAGCTTTCAGAAAAATGAATATTCTATCCAACCAACACAAAAAGTTGCACGCTGTGATCAATTATTATAGAATATGTGGCTTAATTCTGTGTACAAGTCATCAAATTTTTAATGTTGTTAAACAAAAAGGGTTTAAATGTAATTTGCACTAAAATATTCTCTGGAATATAATTATCTTTTATTGTATATAAAACAAATCATGGGAAACTAAATGTCAACTGGATATTGCCTCTATGAAAGTGTAAATTTCTTATTAAACAAGTGCAAAATCTTTTTATGTGTTTAATGATGTACCTGTAATAAAACTACATTGAATAAATTGCCCATTGTTTTATGTTTCCCTATGAAAATAGTTTCTTTAAAAACAGTTAAGCTGTGCTGTGTGAAGATGTGATCAGAAATGTTTATGTATTTAAACAAAATAAAACACTTCTATATTCAAAGTCTCATTTTTAATTTTTTGAAAAATATTTCACTGTATTTTAACACATACTTCTTACTACCCGCTTTTTACACTATCAATTCTTTTCTTTTTCTTTTTTAATTTAAAGCTTAGTAGGGATTTGGATTCTGAAATCTCTGAGCTCAAGTTTCAAAGTGGCATGCAAGTTATGTGTCAAGCTCCTGCCTGTCTCTTGCTGCAGTAATTGGCTTTGATTCTATTATCTTGCTACTTATGTACATAAAGTCTCATCTATTCTTCACTTAACATTCTCCACTTCATTCCTTCTGGCCTTTTTATGGCTGGCTGATAGCTTTTAGTGCTTATGTTGCATTATTATTTTCTTATATATTTTTAAACTTTTGTTGTTTTATTCTTTTATAATGGGGTTTTTATCACGTGTATGAGTGTTTTGCCTGCACGCATGCCTGTGTACTGCATGTGTAGATGGTGTCCTCAGAGACCAGAGAGGGCTTTGAATCTAATGGACCTGGATTTGAGACAGTTGAAAGTTGCCATGTGGTGCTGGGAATCAAACTCAGGTCCTTGGGAAAAGTAGACAGTGATCTTAACCACAGAGCCTCCAGTATTTCCTCCTCCAGTCCCTCTCTTTCTTTATTTTTCTTTTTCTCTTTTTTGTTCAAAATGGAGTCAGAGATGCTATGTAATTATCACTGTATTGATAAGTGAAAGACCAATTTACTTTAATTAGTAAAAGTCACCTCACAGAAAAACATGTACCAAAGCAGCAAGAAAGAATCATTCTTCTTGCCTGTGAGCATAGCCTACAGAAGCCATGTGTCAAAACCTTCTCAGTGTTCAGGTGCCTGGAGAGCAGCCATTTATCCTTCAGACATAGCCCATAAGCACAACTTGGGTTTCTCTGGTCTTTCAAATTCACTTAATTGTTCCTTTTTCTATGCTTACATATAGGACATGTTAAGAATAGACTGGACTGAAAGTAAGGTTTTCAGGTATTTTGTCAGTTAAGCAAATAGATAAGATCAATGTAGCAAAAACATCCTAGGAGATATTTTGCCAACCAGAAGTGGGAAGAATTATGACATCCTTTGGGTTGCAGTTGACCTCCTAAGAAGGGCATTTAAGAAACATTTGGTGTTTTCTTATAACATGATAAATGGTTCCGACATTTCCACTGTAATGCTGGTTTTCAACCTGTGAGTTTGTTTCATGGCAATTAGTAGATTACAGAACACTTCAACAGGAGTAACTTTGAACTTGATCTTTACAAAATTGCATTTACAGGGAACATTAAGATGATAAATAAAACTTCATTCTTATTAATCTGGGTATGAAGAATTCATAAAACATCATAACACAGTCACTTCATACTTCATACCCTGAGACCCCTGGTGGTTTTTTTGTTTTGTTTTGTTTCTTTTGGGGGGCGTTTTTTGTTTTCTATTTTTTTTGTTTTATTTATTTATTTATTTATTTATTTATTTTTTTGTTTTTTGAGACAGGGTTTCTCTGTATAGCTCTGGCTGTCCTGGAACTCACTTTGTAGACCACTCTGTAGGCTGGCCTCGAACTCAGAAATCTGCCTGCCTCTGCCTCCCAAGTGCTGGGATTAAAGGCGTGTGCCACCACTGCCCGGCAAAGACTTATTTATTTATGTATGTAAGTACATTGTAGCTGTCTTTAGACAGACCAGAAGAGGGCAACAGACCCCATTATAGATGGTTGTGAGCCACCATGTGGTTGCTGGGAATTGAACTCAGGACCTCTGGAAGTGCAGTCAGTGCTCTTAACCACTGAGCCAACTCTCCAGCCCAAGACCCCTGTATTAATTAGCCTATAGGAGTATATTCTATGTGAAATTTTATATTTAAAATACAAAATAGCTTCTCACCAATTTAAAGAAATCTTATCCAAAGCACCAAGTAGTGATTTTAAAGAGAAAAGCCACAGAGGGCTAGCTACACAGATCTTATGGAAGTAATCAAATCATTCTTTTGCTGTTGTTAGTTTCAGATTTAGTGGTTTTATTACAAATCAATATTGTTGCATGTAGTTTTAATCTACCGCCTTTGCTTCGGGAGGAGACCATGCTACCAACAGCCCTCCCAGCTTCCCTTGAATCTGCTGATAAAACATTCACACGGTTTGATCCTTTATAACTTGCCTTCTTGGCACGATTGCTGGGTGTTACTGTTTCCTGCCTGGAAAAGCACGCCTTTATCAATTTATTATCTTCGTCTCTCCACCTGCCCTAACCTTCAGTGGCTAGTTCCACCTAGCTCCCGCCAAACATCCTTGGCCACCCACCTGTAGCAGTAGCCGCAGGCTCCAGCTCTCCCTCTCGAAGACCTCACATGGTTGCTGCATTCTTCTTCCTCCCAAGTATGGCAGAAAAACCTCCTCCCTCCTCCCTTAAGTTTACATTTTCCTCCTGGAACACAGCAATTAGCCCGTGGCTTCATTTACTGACAAATCAAGAACCAATTGGGGAACAAGACCTCCCCCTTCACAATATAATTTTCAAAATCTGCTGAGCTATATTGTCAGTGAGGGTGTGAGAGGTAGAAGAGAGACACTAGTCATGACACTGAGGTTAGTTGAAGAAAACCAAACAAGTAAACATTATCCATTTGGATCACACTCAACGTGGATGAAATAGAATGAAATCACAATAAACATTTCCTAAAGAACTATATGCTTAAAATTTATTCCCAACAGTGGATCTAATGGGAAGAGGTAGTATTTTCTTAAAGTAGGCATCAGAGAAGTCATCAAATCCCTGAGCATACCCCTTCCTCATGTTCTTTTCATCCCTGGCCATTCTGTGTGTGACTTGTTCTGCCATGTGTCTCTGCCATGGGGCTTCACCATGGGTCCACAGCAACAAGGACACCTACCTCATCAAGGGCAGAGCCTCCAAGCTGATTGAGCACAAGCATTTATTTCTTAATATTGTTGATCATCTCTAGTACTTGTGACAAAAAAAAATGACTAACATAGGGGGTTTCTTTTGTTTGTTTTGTCTTTTGATTTTTCGAAATGTGCTTTTACAGAACTTGTCTGAGAGGGGAAACCCACTTGAAGATTTCATTATTGTACCTTTAATCTCATGTTCCTATGTCAAACCCCACATGTTCTTTCTCCCAGGCAAGCACTCTACCTCTGATATACACCCTAAGCCCACTTGTGTTTTTTATCTGCACAATTTTTCACTGTGTGGGTGTTTCTTAGAAGTGTATGTGTCATGTTAGAGCAGAGCTGGCTGTACCATCTATCTCTAAGGAACAGGTGCCAGGACTGCTATACAGTTCCTGAGGAGGTGTAAACTGAGGACTTTCATGTATTGGAAATTAAACCAATTTTCCTGTTGGCATAAATTTAGATGAAACCTCTATGTTATCACTAGGCATAAACCTCTTCTCACTTTTCTGTATAAACTCAAGATGTTTTTGAACATTTTAAATTTGAACATATGCTGATTTTTAAATAAATGTCATTACTATGTAAATTAAGTGAGCATATATATGGTTCATATATATAAATATATATTTTCCACACTCAAAGTTTTCACTGTGTAGAGAAGGTAATTCCTTGGTTGCAATGCTAATAAGGATAATTAAGTCCCAAGAAAAGATAAGTGTTGGGGTAAGGTGACAAAAATCAACCGAAACAATATCCCTACCCTTGCCAGATAGAACCTGTGTCTTGTGTCTTATCTTGTGCTATGTGGGTAGTTTAGTTGTTTCTAATCGGGAAGAGATCTAACTCACAGTACCCTGTGTAGTGTTAGGGGAGCACTTACATATAGAAATATTCATTAGAAATCAAGTTCCCTTAACACATTTAGGGTATGATGCTGTAATAAACATGTCTTTCACTTGCTACAGTTTAATTTTACTTTTAGGTTAAAATAACCAATCAAAAGCCACCTTCTTTATCTAGTTCTGACACTCCAGGCTACTTACTATCCATTGTCCAGATCACTCAACAGGAACCAAACACATATGGATAGGGTTTCTGCATGAGCTTGCCAAAATTATTCAATCTAGCCAGTCTCAATTCTGCTTATCCTGTCTACCCTGTGCCTTCCAATGGGAACCTCCATAAAGGCAATTGCCCACAGCCCTTCTCCCTCTGCTGTCTGACCAGTCCTACACCCCACCTTCTAGTCCCATACCTGTGCTATGTTGTGCTGGTTTTGGTTGACACCTTGAGTATAATAATTCAATATCAATGGTCTCCTTACCTTTCAGCCTTATCACACACTTTTCCACAAAAATATCATAAAATGTGTTTACTTCAAACTGTAGATAAGATTTGACTTAATTTTCTTTATATTTCTTGATTGTAAGGGGTGTTACAAAATGTTAGCTGTGAAAACCTAGTGTTGAATTTCATAAAGTTGAAGATAACAGACCTTGAACTTGACCACATTATGATGATTGTTAAAAGCTTTAGAGGCTATGCCATTTGGAGACTGCTGCTTTGAGATGTGACAAAAAGCTTATACTTATTTTAAAGTGACACAGCTTTGAATCCATAATCAGACTTAGAACATTCCATTAATTTGATCTCACATGTGGGATTTCAACAAGGAGAAACTATGATTAGCAAGGATCAAGAAGTTATTATTATCTTGGGAATTAAAATTTTCAAATAAATTTAAAAACATTAGTCTTGAGGATTTAGTTAGTGTAAATCTTTAACCCTGATAATTGGTTTCCAAAACAAACATCTTCAGTTAAGAGTCTGCTCTGAGCCTTGTTAAATGAGAAACCTGGTTGAACATTCTGGATTAGCATTTTATCTTAACATTGTTCTTTCAATCTTTCACAATACTACTTTGCTCTTAAGCCATTAAGCTCTGTTACAGTGTCTCCTTAGTTTGTTCTTTATATCTTCTTTTAAACATCTTGTCATCCTTCCATACCAAGCGTATATCCCTAGAACTCATGAAACAGCTAATAATTTTTTAGAACAAAGTTTTGTATCCTCTTTAATTGTTGGTAGTCTTACAAACCTCCCAGGAGAGAGTCCATAAGATCCGAGGAAAAGAATTCTGGATAGTACTTATTTTCTTTCCAATGTAATAATAAAATAGTAAGCTCATGAGTCATGCACCCCCAGTCTCCTGAGACATGATCTCATGCATCTTTCGGAGCTATGGTCATATTTAGCAAGGGTCTGCTTGACCTACCATCCTCCTCTGATCGTCAGAGAAAGTCAATATGTCTATAATTAATCACAAAGCCCAAAGGAAATCAACAGAGGCAGAGATTACAGCTCAAGTTCAGTCTCTTTTGCCACTAATCACTTGCTGATATGGTTCTAATATTCATTTTCTTTGAGTATATGTAGTATGTTCTGTTCCTTAGCAGAATTTAATATTAAATTCTGCTTTTAATATGTTTAGAGAAGATACTTCCCAAATTACTGGCACAAAGGGGATATCAAGTGAATAATGTAGATATGGGTATAAAGTTATCACCATTAAAGTTTCATTAGTCAGGATATTTAACACATCATGAATAAACTGTGTTTTCTAATGTTTGCTCTTATGTTAAAATCCAGTTTTGTCACATATAAGTCAGTCCTGGATCACAATTACCACATATCCTAAAGAAGCGTGGAGAAGCTCATTGAATGACAATCTTGGGACATTTCAAGTTTTAAATATTATGAGACAATGTATAGGTGTCTTCAAGTAAAGCTAAAAAATATGAAGCACAGAAATACAAGGGAAATTAACATATTCTTTGTGATAAGATTCAATAGAATAATAGGAGAGGGCTGATCTCCCAGGAGTATGGACACACCTATGAGCACAGATAAGACTACCACTTCTGCTCAGAGGGACCCACCTGGAACCCTCAGGACACAAGAACTGAGAAGCAGCCTGGGACAGGATCCTTCTGGTTTCCCTCTGGCCCAGAGCTCCTCCTGTGCCACAGCGTGCCATATCCAAATACCACCAAGAGTGCTGGCATACCTGTGAGCACAGGTAAGACCACCACTTCTGCTCAAATTCCTGTCCCAAGGGGGACCTTCCTAGAGCCATCAGGACACAGGAACTAAGGAATAGCCAGGGACAGGATCCTTCTGATTTCTGTCTGCTATCCTGGAGCTGACCGTTTGCCACAGCTATCCATCCATACCCAAATTCCTTCCAGAGAAAACTGGTCTCCCAGGAGTACTGACAGACAGGCTTCCAGGAAGGACAAGCTACAGTCAGAGACAGCAAGACCAGATAACACCAAAGATAACCAGATGGCTGGAGGCAAAGGCAAGAACATAAGCAACAGAAACCAAGGCTACTTGGCATCATTAGAACCCATTCTCCCACCACAGCGAGCCCTGGATACCCCTAACACACCAGAAAAGCAAGACTCTGATTTAAAATCACACAACATGGTGATGATAGAGGACTTTAAGAAGGACATAAACAACTCCCTTAAAGAAATACACGAGAACACAGGTAAACAGGTAAAATACCTCAAAGAGGAAACACAAAAATCCCTTGAAGAATTACAGGAAAACACAACAAAACAGGTGAAGGAATTGAACAAAACCATCCAGGGTCTAAAATTGGAAATAGAATAATTTACATCTGACATATAATGAGAGGAATTGTAGCCATGATGTTGAAAAGGTGCTACTAATCCATATGCTTGGATGAGGGGCAATGGCTGACTGATTCTTATCACTGAGCAATTTGTGAGCTTAACTGCCTAGTGCCTTGTTCTTATCCTCTCATTCTTCCGTCCACTGAATTCTTCTGTTTGGTTCACTTTGAGCAACCATGCCATCTTGTCTCTTATAATTATAGACAATAACCTCAATAGAATAGTTGATAATTTACAATAACTTTATTAACCATATGTAATGACACTTCAAACAGACCTTAAAAATAAAATCCCCACATAGAGGAGTTAGCAAGATTGCAGGAACCAGAGGATTAGGAGGTTTACCCATAAAGTCTCACCAGCATGCCTGCTTAAACCTGAGCTGAGGGTTAGAACATGGTCAAAAAATGATGCCGGGCGGTGGTGGTGCACGCCTTTCATCCCAGCAGTTGGGAGGCAGAGGCAGGCAGATATCTGAGTTGGAGGCCAGCCTGGTCTACAGAGTGAGTTCCAGGACAGCCAGGGCTACACAGAGAAACCTTGTCTCAAAAAACAAAACAAAACAACAACAACAACAAAAAAATGACCTTATGGAAGACAGGCAAAATCAAAGAGGTTCAAAGCATCTGCAGAGGGTACAACTGAAGTAAAGAAAGAGAATGGGATGATGGAGCCATCAAACCAAAAGAACAGAGTCTACCTACCAATAATGACTCAGATGAAGAAACTAGTGATGGAAAGAGAAGAGTTAGTGAAATCTCATGGGAAGGATGTGGCTGCAGAAAGGCAGTTTTTGCTGCATTGGATCTGTTGAAAGCATCTGTTACCATGAAGACAAACTAGACTTAGGTACCCGGTTCTCCTGTGCATCTCTGTGTTAATTAGAAAGAGGATAACATTCTGTTTATGTCAAGGACACCGAGATCTCCGATGCCTCCAAGGCTATTCATGTTGTCCTTCAAGCAAAGACAGTTACATGATGACTTGAACATTAATGGTCAAGCCTTGTGCGGTAAAATATTAATTAAAATATTGACTATTTATCATTTGAAGTTAGATAAATTACACTCCTTCAAAACTTTTATTTCTACCTTATTGCAGACATTCATTATTATACCCACACAGTTAAAAACTGATAACAGTCCAGCTTTTGCCTGCTGAAATTTAAAAAAATTTTGTTTTGAATAATAAAGTCAACAGATCACTATAATTCCTTATAACCTACAAGGTCAAACATTTGTAGAATGTACATGTTCCATCCTCAAGAAAACAACTTAAAAAAAAAGTAGGGGAACTACTCCCTGAGACAGTCTTGCTATTACCTTATTTATTTTAAAACTCTTAAAGTTGTCCCAAGATGAACCTATTATAAAAGTTGTCTAACATTTTCTGGATGTTCAGCCCCAAATGCAGCCAATGTTCTGGCCCGTACGGTGTAAAGAACAAGAGCACTGGGTACTAGGATAAAGTTTTTCAGACATTTTGTAAACAACTCACTGGATTTTCAGGCCAAGCAATAGCACAAGAAATTGCTGAGGCATTACAAGGCAGGGATCCTCTTCTCTGATGGCAGTGTCACATAAAGTGCTCTTACATCTGGCATTGCACTTATCATACATCTTTTCATACTTCTCTTAGGATCTCAATGATTCCAAATAAGAATAAATATCCCCAAAATTTAAAATATAAAAGGGGAGAGGGACTCCAGGAAAAAGACATCGGGATGGGTATGGCCTTCGTGCCTCACTGGACAACGACAGGAGGACTGGAGCCATTACTGGAGTTGAGGCCTCTATCCCTGCCTTGGCAAGATTAGAATCACCACAACCCTTCTATACTTGGGGAAGGGAGGAGATGTCAGGGGCAGCCCTGCTTATACACTGAAGGCCTAAAATCAGCCATAAGCCTAAAATCAGCAATAGGCCTGGCATACATGACTACTAACACAAAGTCTTGGTCTCTGTGGAAAAACACTGAAACAGATGGCTATAAGCTATTGTAAACAGGCAGCTTTTGTGGAAATTTACCAGCCTGAGTAGTCATGGACCTTGTAAATAGGCAGCCTTGGCGGATAGTACCAACTTAGATAAGGACAAGTGAATCATAGGCAGAGTCATAGTGACCTGTCCTCTGAAACTTCACCCAGCTGATACCCTGTTTTAAAAGATATCTGTACTCCCCCTGAACACCTATGCTCCTGTGTCATCCCCCTCCCCACATCTTGCATTTTTGTGTTTATAGCCCTTGTGTTAAAAGTAAAATTGTGATTTCATAATTTTAAAAAAAAAGGGGGGGGAAGGAGTACATTGGAACTTGGTCAAAAGAATGATGCATTGGGAACAAAGCCTGGGGGACTGTGAGAAAGGCTCCAGGAAAAACAGGAAGAGGGCCTTCACCTCAGCTGCATTTTCTTACCTGGGTTGTTCTTGGATGTGACTTTGTGACAAACATTTACATTCCATTTTTAAGGCATGTTTATTGTTGTTGGATGGCAAAACATAGAACCTAGCTGTAGATCCCAGCTTAGTCAGTACACCCTGAATCTGGATATGGCATTTGCCTTGCTTTCATGCTTTCCCAGATATAATCTATACTATGTGCTAGGCAATGTGTTAAATTAGTCTGTCCTGAGAAAGTTCTGGGAAAAGATTGCTATATTAATATTTATTATATACTTACTGGTGTTTACTTACATGTTTTTCGGATCATGATTCTCTTAGCTGAAACAATCATCCTTGGATCATGACTTTCTTTGTTACATTTGTGTTTAAAAGTACACTAGAACTACAGCAGGATTCTCTACATTACACTGCAGTCCTCCCATTCTTTCAGGGCCTCAGATCCCAAGTCCAGCAGAAAAGATTGTAGAGGTTGCCTGAAAAGTCAACAACAAGAACAACAGACTTGCCACAATGGGTAGGGAAAGAACATGAAACTTCAACCCTACACAGAACTACAGGCAACCAAGGAACACTGAGAGTGGAAGAAACAGTCCTCCCAGGGGAGAGTACACCAACTGGTCAACCAAACAAACCAGCAAGCCCTGAAACCATACATATGAGAAACATTAGATACAGACTGAGCAGGTTGTACTTAGGAATGTACATGTATATACATATACTTATATGCATCAAAAACAATTAATGAAAAAAGAGCAAAGAGAGATGTATAGAAAGATTTAAAAGGAGGAAAAGAAAAGGGGAAATGGTGGGATTATATTGTAATCTTTAAAATATATATAAGAAACATTTTTAAAATAAAAAATAAAGGTATCAATAAATATATATGGGAAGTTTTATGTTATTTTTTTATTTTATATAATGTATTGCTATCATATGTGATTTTATATTATATACAACTATATAAAACATATATGCTGTTTTATACTATATTGTTTATTGTATATGTTGATATGTGTGAAGCATATCATAATAAATATATAGTACATATTTTATACTATACAATTTGAAAAATTCAGCATGCAATATGATATTTATTTTTCTAAAATTGCAGCAAGAAATACTTTGTAAAAGTAAACAGTTTTTATCTACTAAATTTCAAAAGCTTGCTGATTATCCACTGCTTTGACTAAATGCTATATGGGAATATGGAATGATTTCATTTTAGACTGAGAAACTGCAAAGTCTCCGAGAATGAACAGTTGCATTCCTTGTCTATAGACATACACCAAACCATATGCTCAGGTCTAATTATTTATTTTATTATTATAAAATTCTGAAGAATCATACTTGGGATATTAATAAAAGCATATCAAACTTTCTTGCTAAAAGACTAAGTAGTAGCATGGGTATGCAGACAAGGGAAATAAGGTGAGAAAGCCTTGGGCAATACAAAATCATCAGGCTCCCGGTTCCTAACTGGATAGGACTTTAATACTTCAGCAGCAATCTCACGGGAGAGCTAAAAAACCAGTAATTCAATATAATAGATGCCAGTGTAAAGGTCACTGCTAGAAATCAACAGTCCCTGGAAATACTTGCTAATATTCTGGGGAGAACAGGATTGGACCTGTATGCCTGGAGAGTGCGCACTTGTCAAATCTTTATGTTTTTGATTCCTAAAGGTGAGTGCTGGTGTGGGTGTTCTCACACCCACCGGCCAGAGTGGTTTCTGCCTCTCATAACGTGGTAGATTTCTAGGGATCCACAGGAAACAGGTGGTTCCTAGAGGGGGCATCTAGCAGTAGATAACAGGGCTTTTCTTCCTGGAAAAGATTAAATGTAAAAAGAAGTAGAGAGAGAATACCTCACTCTCAGAAAACCAGAGGACCTGCCAACTCCACCTTAGACCTTTGGGTGCAAAAGAAATGGGGCTTTAGTTTAACTCAGGCAGGGATGATTCAGTGTGATTTTTGAGAAAGTGACTTTACCTCTCTAAGGTTTCCTTTCAGAACAAAATGAGAAATCACAGCATGCATTTTGTAATTCTCTTGATAATAAAATCTTTACATAATTTAGTACAGTTCTTGGCACATAATACATTTCATTAAACAGATGGCATTGGGATCTAGTGAGGAAGTGGGTTCCTGGGTGTGTGTGTCCCTGTAGCCATAACTTGCTCGGTCTTTTTCTATATTTCCCTCCCTTCACTTCCTGTGTACCATGAAATGAACATTCTTTTTCACATACTCCTGCCTCTGAGAGTCTCCCAAGCACATGAGACTAAGCGTCTGAGAATCCTCAAACCATAAACTAAAACAATCCGCTCCCTTGTTTCTTTTAGGTGTTTTTATAAAAGTGTAATATTTAACTAATTCACAGGTGACTTTTCTAGCACTTGTTGTGGGCATTATCATATACATGTGACACCATAGTGAACATTTTTTATCATCTTAAATGCATGGAAATGTCTGTTTACATTACTTTGCCTTTCTTTCTAATTACAAAATTATCTTGAATGTCAGTTTTAATGATTTTTGTTCCAATAATTAAATATGATTATCATCCTTTAAAAGGGATACTGTGTACTATATACTCACATCTCTGCTTGCCTATTGTTCTTTCCTAATTGTCTAGATTTCCTATTTTATCATTTCCTTTATGATGAAGAATTTTTATTATAATTCAATATTTAAAGCTAAGTCTCTTAGCAACAAGACTTTTTGGTTTTCCTTCTTCTGATAATGTCTTTATTTCCTTTACATGTTCAAAAGGCATGTAATATGGTACTTGTAGTTCGCAGGTCTCATCTCAGGCTTGGGAAATGTGTAGCTTACCTAAGTATTTTGGATACAAAGTCCACTGTCAGTGGAATCAATGGTTTATCTGGATGTTACTAGCAATGAGGACTTACTCACACTGCAGTTTTCATGGTTCTTATGAATGATTGATAAGTGTTATCTTGCACATTTTACACTATTGATGCGAGAAAACTCTGAGACTTACTTTAGCATTTTATTTTAGCAGCTACCGTATAATTTAGGGCTGTGGTTCTGGTGGTAATTAATGTTCACAGACCCTGTAGTCATGATGTGCTTCTTTGATATCCCCAGAACTCCAAATTGGTCTTTCTGGCATTATCTGAGAGGGTACCTAAGTCCTGAGTGCCCAGACTCTTGGTGAA
The DNA here is from genome assembly GCF_011762505.2 of Arvicanthis niloticus. Taxonomy (NCBI): domain Eukaryota; kingdom Metazoa; phylum Chordata; class Mammalia; order Rodentia; family Muridae; genus Arvicanthis; species Arvicanthis niloticus. Next base: position 34,339,223 of record NC_133433.1, on the reverse strand, counting down.
GTGTCAGGTCCTTGACTATGAACTGCTGTCTGGTTCATAATCTTTCTGTGGGGACTCTATTCTAGGGGCCCCTACTGACTGAGCTGACTGAGTTAAGTGCGGAAGTCTTAGCAGTGTGGGAAACAGATGGGCTTTCAAGGTCATGTGACTGCTAATGGTGGGGTTTTCTTGTAAGGGACACCATACTGACCCATTTTTACCAATTAGAAAGAGGGATTTCATGCCTTTCAAGAAAGGAGAGACTTTCCCAGCTTCCACTAGCAACATTGCCAGTGGAATTGCTTTGCAACCAGAGCAGCAATGCTTGTTTTTGTTGTGTAGACTCTTCCTTGGTTCAGGAAGGAACAGCACTGTCCAAGCTATCTGCATTGTTGTTAAGTTGTCTATGAGGAAACACCAGCTCTAAATCCTCTTTGTTCTCTTTGTTGAGGGTAAGAGAATAAAATGTCTGGTGCTTATGCCTCTCCTTTAATTCTTAGGTCATAGCCAGCATTCCCCATTGGCTGTCTAATATATTACTACTGTTCTCATTCTAGGGGCAGGGTGGTGGTGGTGAGTCAGTAACAAAAAGTCTGCCTCATCTTGTATCGACCAGAAGTCATAGGCCAACTGAAAGCATGTTTTTATCTTAAAGATGCTTCTACTTTACAGCCAAATGACTTTTCTATGCCTGTTTCTATTTCAAGAATCTATTCTGCTTCCTGTCTTTGTTTTGTTTAACCTTGCTTGCCTCTGATCTTCATCACTGTAATCTGGACCTCTGCTCTAAAAAATAATAAGTTACAGTTTAAATATATTTCCCCCACTGCTGTGGCTGCTTCTTGTCTACATTCATCCCACTGATATGTGCCTGAGCAAATTAACTTGTCTATTGGCTCACTTCTTCATCTGTAAAAATAGGAAGACACATTGAAAATCTGTCTCTCAAATCTGTTCCTAAATAAACCACTGATGACATGAAAAATGTAACCTAGCAAATGAAGGATATGGTTTGGCCAAGATTCTCCCGAGACTTTGAATCAAAGATTCTTTTCAAGTTAATCAAATCGTCATAATACTTTTCTATGTGATTTTTAAATCTGAGCCTCTAGTTTTCTGTCTGTTTACCTCTGTACATTATATTAGGTGAAAACAAATGCTTGAAATACAGTAACAAACTCATAATACAGGTTTGTATGTGTAAATGTGTGTGTGTGTGTGTGTGTGTGTGTGTGTGTGTGTGTGTGATCACTAAGACATGTTATTAGGATAGAATCATGGTCATAATAATATAAGCCCTAAAGAGTCTAATGCTACATTGATTTTTACATACTATGTTATATCTAGTGTCCAAAGTAGACGCTCAATGAATATGCTGAATTCATAACAAGTGGCATTAGTGAACATTTTAAAGTTTCATTTTCTATGACATAATTTTAATGTCATAGAACAGAAGTATAACTAACTAATGAGAACAGAGGCTGGCTGGTATATAGACACTCTTGACACATTATACACCACATATATACCAAAGGAGACATTGGCAGGTGACTAAGGGGGTGCCTTTAGACACATGGATGAATTGTGAATTTCAAATGAAAGTGAGGACAGATTTTATGAAGAGAGTTATTAAATGAAAGCATGTGGGAGAACTTTTAGGAACAGGATCCATAACTGCCTGGTTTAGTTGCTAAACACCACTCTGACAGGCAGAGACATTGACTAGTCATAGATAAAGAACTAAATTGAAGACTTCGCCTTTCTTCTCCCTTGTTTTTCTAGGACTATCCACCAGATCACATTCTGGCTTCTATCACAAACTGGAAAAACATATGTGATGATTCAGACCTGTAATTCAAGCACTAGGAGGCAGAGACATGGTGTGTTTGAGGCTAACCTGGGCAGTAGAATAACACCTTATCTCTGACAACACAACACAATCACACTCACTAATGTAAGAACAGCAGCTCCAATAGCAACAAAACAAGAAAACTGAAAGGAGACACTTAACCACAGACTTAAAAACCACCCAACAACCACCAGCCTTCCTGTTCCAGGGATAGATGAAACATGCAGACTCCTGATCTACTGCTCAGTTTGACATGTGTTTGAAGAATGTCTACAATGAATGAGTTATCCAATACCATTGTGATGTACACAGAATATACCTCCAGGTTTACTTGTGACTGCCCTTTGATGGAAGCCTTCATAGAATGAAACACAAATGTGATATTTAATCTTATATTTAATTAATATAATTCCATTTTTTCTTTTAAATTAGCAAACTGGCCCACAGCTCAGCCCAATACAAAACAAAAATACTTGCTCCTAAGAAACCAAATTCTCTGGAAGGAAGTAGTTGTTGAGAGGAGCAAAATAAAACAATTGTTGGACTCTTTCCCTCGTTAGATTTTAAGAGAGACTAATCTCACAGATCTCAATAGACCAGTTTGCTAAGAGGAAAACTGGAATTAATTCTTGGTAATGGAAACAGCAGAATGCATATACATCAGCTTTGCACCAAGTACATTGTGGAGTGTGGTTAATCAAAGTCACCATATTTTGTTCCTTCTTTTTCTGCCTCATGTGTTCAGGTTCCGTTTTCTCCCATTTCATTTCTATTTGAATCTTTACATCTGTTCTCTGGAATTTAGGATGCTTTGCATGTCTGTTTTAAATAAAAATATTTTTGACCATAAATATCAATATTATAATTTCAAATACATGCAATCCATATAAAACTTGTGAAGACATTTAAGTGTCATCTGAGTCTTCAAAATGCAGTGTGTAATTTTCGTATTTCAGGACATTTCAATTTTAAAATTACGTTAGACCTGCACAATCTGTTCTTAGACTTTGTGAGATTTACAAAGAAAAAAATATTGAAATATCCAAATCTTTTCAAACATGACTTAAAGATTTCCAAAAATAGAGGCAATTATCATAGAAAGTTAAATTTGTGCTAATTAAAAATATTTCCAATAAAACAGCCCCATTCTGTTTACTTCTGGTTAGTGTCCTATTCTAGAGGTAGACTCGTTTGCTAATCTCTTCATCCACTGAAAAGCATCTAAGTGGTTTCCAGTTTGGGCAATTTTATTAAAACTGCTATAAATATTTACATCCAGGTTTTTTTTTCCTGTTTGAGTACAGTGTTTATTTACCTTACAGTGTAAGGGTAGGTTTTCATGTTTCTGAAAATGACCATTCTTCTAGCATAGTTTTCTCAGTTTGCATTCCCATCTGTAATGCACACTAGCTGCTCTCTTTCTACATTTATTTGACATTTTATGTTTCTATTTTTGTCATTAGTATGTGGCAGTATGTTGATTCATTCACAAGTAGTGATGTGGAGCATTGATTCATGTGTTTTATTGTTTGTTTCTGTTACATATTTGTTCATGTAACTAAACATAGTTGCAAAATTTATAAATAACCTCTATGTTTTGTTGAAAAAAATCTTCTGAATACTATTCTTTTATCACATTCTTTTGCCTTGATCTGACAGAATCTAGTCATTCCCCAAATTTACAAGGGTCAGCATCTCTCCCTTGCCTCTTTTTTTAAAATTAAATTAACTAATTTATCTATTCAGTTTACACTGCAGTCATTGCCTGCCTTCTCCTTTCCTTTACCTCTTTAAGAAGGTAGTGTGTTAACTGTGTCATGCAGTTTGTTTCTTTACTTGTATTCTATATTCCAGCCTGAGATCCACAGACCTACAAAATTTTCAATGTTTTTGATAACTATGTACATTAAGGTAAATTCTTGGGATCTAGGCAGTTTGGGGATTTTGGCAAATGCATAATATTATGTGACCATCATAATTACTTTATGTATTATATGAAATAGTTTTACTGCATAAATCTATTTCTTACTTTCCCTCCTCAACCATCCTCTATGCAGTCTAACCACCAATCTGTTTGCTGCCTGTGTTAGATTCAGTTTTCCAAAATAAGTTGATTGGCTTCCTTCAGTTACTGATACATACTTAGTTAAGATTTGTCCAAGTCTTCATTTTAAAGTCATACTTAATTTACAGTAATTGTACAAAAAATGGCCTTTTTTCTTTATAAAGAAATAAACCCAGAATTTTGTGTGCACTAGGCAAACACTTTATCATAATCTCAGACTTCTGAAATTTTTGGAGGGTGGACATGGACTTGAAATCACTCTTGTAAAGATAGATCTCAAGCTTGTAATCTGCCTGCCTCTGTTTCCCAAGCAACTGGATTCACAGGCTTGTGCCACCAGGCCCAGATAATTCCAGCCGTTTAGTAGAAAGTTGTGTTTTAATACCCACATGTATTGTATAGTAATTAATAGAATGTTTAGCCTATTAATTATTTCAAGTATTTATTACTTCTTTCTTGTGAGAACATTTAAGTACTCTCCTCAAACTTTTGAAACATGAACTATAATGCTAACTATGGCTGCACATTGGTATAATACCACATTGAAATGCATTTTCCTTCCTACCTACAACTTTTTACCTGTTAGCAAATCTCTCTATTCTCCATTTCCCCTACTTTCATCAGTCTCCACTATGCTATTCTCTTCTTTTGTAAAAAAAATCACCTTTGAAAAGATCTGACACATGCATAATATCATGTGGCACCAGCCTTTCTGTGTCTAGTTTGTTCTTCTTAAGATACATCCTTCAGGCTTATCCGCATTCAGCTGTGTCTTTTGGAAACTTGGTAGCACATTTCTTTAATTGCAAAGTAAGATTCCATTGCTTGAATGGGCCATGATTTGTTCAACATCTCGTTTATTGAAGAACATCTTGGTTGCTTCTAATTTGGAGAAATTATGAACAAAGCTGCTATGAACATTGTGCATAAATTTTGTGTGGACATAGGTTTTCATATCATCTGGAGAAATATCTGAAAGTATAATGGCTGAATCTTGTGATAATAAATGTTAGACTTTGTAAAAAACTGCCAAATGGTCTTCCAAGTGGCTATACCATTTTCTATTTCCAGTAACCACAAACAACAGTTGCTGTTGTTCTGATGTTCTCTTAGCAATTGGTACTGCCAGACATTAGACTTTAGGATGAGGATCTAATCCAATGTGATTGATAATCTCAGAAGAAGAATGAGAGAGCCCTGGAGCAGACATACATGGACTGAAGAACATCTGAAAGTCAGTCATCAGCAAGCCAAGTCAAAAGGCCTCAAGGGAAACCAATCCCCTATAACTCAATTTCCAGAGACTCAGACGCCCTTTTCTGGCCTTCACAGGCACCAGACACACAATCAGTGCACAGATTTACATGTAAGCAAAACACCAAGCCATATAATAATAAAATAATTTGTAAAGGTTAAAAACGAAGTTTTTCTTCTCTTTTCCTTTTTTTTTTTTTAGATTTATTTATATGAATACACCATAGCTGTCTTCAGATACACCAGAAGAGGGATCAGATCCCATTACAGATGGTTGTGAGCCACCATGTGGTTGCTGGGAATTGAACTCTTTATCGACTGTTGTTCTGTAGAGCTTTGGGGTTTGAGATAACCTAAGACCTGGTCATGATATTTGTCTCTAGAATAAAGGTTTTCATCTAAGAGGAATCACATGTGTCAGTTGCAGGTACCAGCATGGGTACTTTGTATCTACCAGTTCAGCATTAGCTCCTCAGGGAGACATCAATGTATTCTCTCTGGATCTTGGACCTCTTCTATGGGTCAGTATCCTTATGTTTAAGACATTCACTTTATCTCCTTTTTAGTCTATTATTTTTCCAGTGTTTGAATTTATTACCTGCTACTGCTCTAGTCTCTAACTGTAGAAAGACACAATGTCTAAATGCTGCCATTGCCATTCCAGTTGACCTTAAGATGCATATAATTATTGACTACTACTGAATGCTTTATAACTAGGGTCTTCAGAGTTTTCAATTTGCCAAGCTTATGTGAAATACAGCTCTAACAATCAGGTAAGAAAACAATACAGCTTAACCTACGTGAAGACAGAAAGATATTAAGGTGTTTCAACTGTATCAAAGTGTTTAATTATGCCCTAATGATAATTTTTCTTTTATAATGTGTTTGAAACAACAATTCACCTTTGAGGTTTATCTTATAAAAAAAATGAAAAGGCTGAAAGATATTATCAAACAAAAAAGAGATTATTATACATATAAGAGGTATTTTGTTAATTAATGTTAATGTACATTCTATAAAAGTTATGAGAACTGATGCTTAAAGAAAGAAATATGACATGGATATAACTGAGTTCATAGCAATGAAAGGTTATTAAATTCTCTAAGGTAAAAGTTCACTACTGTGAGGTAAAACTGATGCTCAAGTCTCTGCTTAGAACAATTGGTCTGCTTTTAATAACATTTACACAAAAGCCAACGCAAAAAAAAAAAAAAAAAAAAAAAACCACGAGAATTGAATGCATCAATGCATCAATCTTTTGCTAAATAGACCTTTCAATCACTGATAACTAGATTTCATTTGCATGCTGTTCATATATGTTTTTCCACTGGGATAAAACCTCACCTTTCCAGATGCAGAATAAACTAACAATAGGGAGACCTTCACCTAATGAATTCTATTGTAAAATGTTTTCTTCTATTCATGGCATTTTTACTAAATTAAATCTTTTTGTAAGCATAGAGAAATTATGAAAAGTGTTCACTGTATCTATGATGTTTATCGAATAAACTAATGATTAAATAGATCAGGGGTACAACTTATCAGTACTAACAAAGACTTTCAGCTTCCTTAGCCTAAGACACTCCCTTTGGTTCTAAATTTAAAATCTGACACTTTTAGTCATTGAAAATAAAATGAAAACTCTATGAGTCATATCTATTAAAAGAAAAACATACATTATTGAAAGAAAGGACTTTTAAGCATGTCGAGAAAAACTTCAAAAGTGGTCATAGAATTTTTTAACCATGAAAAAGGGGAGACGTCTATGAATAAAAGCTAAAACTAGGTGATTTTATCAATTGAGAAAAGACATTACTTCAAAATCTCTTTATCTTGGAGGAGAGGGACTCCATAGACAACTTCTACACCCTTCCTGTGCTGTGGTGCTTCAGGGGAGTCCTTTTATTTTCATAGTTCTCGAAGCAGAATTGTACCAAATTCAGAGAACACATCCTTGTGGATTTCACAAACTCTGGGTCATACACAAATACAACTACAATGATAATTGGTGCACCCCAGGTCACTTAACTCAAAGGCCTCCCAACACCATTTCTCACTGCCATGTGTATTTCTTACATCCTTTATACCTTCAAATATGTCTAAAATATTTGAGATTTTCTTTGGTACATTTATCATTGGCTATATTATTTAATTACATTTCAAATGTTATCCTCCTTCCTGGTTAACCCTCTGCAAATGCCACATCATATCCCACGCCAACCCCCGACTCCTGTGATGGTGCTTCCCCATCCACCCAGCCACTCCTGCCTTACCATCCTAGCTTTTCCCTACTCAGGGCCATCGAGCCTCCAGAATACCAAATGCCTCCCCTCCCATTGATGCCAAACAATGTCATTCTCTGCTACACATGCAGCTGGAGCCATGGATCTCTCCATGTGTACTCTTTGGTTGACGGTTTAGTCCCTGGAAGCTATGGGGTGTCTGATTGATTCTTACTGTCGTTCTTCCTATTGGGTTGCAAACACCTTCAGCTCCTTCAGTCGTTCCCTGAATTCTTTCATTGGGGTCTCCCTGCTCAGTCTGATGGTTGGGTGCAAACGTCTACATTTGTATTTGTCAGGCTCTGGCAGAGCCTCTCGGGAGACAGCTATCAAGCTCCTGTCAGCAAGCACTTCTTGGATAGCAATAATGTCTGGATTTGGTGTCTGCAGATAGGATAGATCCTCAGGTGTCAAAGTCTCTGGATGGCCTTTCCTTCAGTCTCTGCTACACTCTTTGTCCCTGCATTTCCTTTAGACAAGAACAATTTAGCATTTTTGAAATAGGTGTGTGGCCCCATCCTTCATCCTGGGACTATGCTTAACCTTTGGATATGTTCTCTATAGTTCTCTTTCCCCTTTGTTGGGTGTTTCATCTAATGTCATCCTCGTTGGGTTCTAGGAGCCTCTTGCTTTCCTGGCATCTGGGACCTTGTAGTGGCTACCACCAGCTCCCCATTTCCAACTGCTACACACCTCTGTTCAATTTCCTGACCCTCTGTACTTCTCCCCCGTCTCCTGCCATACTTGATTCTGTGCCCTTTTCCCCCTCTGGCTCCTCTTTCCCTTCCAGGTCCCTTCCTTCCTCTACCTCCTGTAATTATTTTGTTCCCCCTTCTAAGTAGGATTTAATCATGCACATTTCAGTCTTCCTTCTTCTTAGCTTCATATGGTTTGTGAGTTTTATCATGGGTATTATGAACTTTTTTCCCCCTAAAATCTAGTTATCAGTGATTATATACCATGTATGTTCTTTTGTGATTGGGTTACTTCACTCAGGATGATATTTTCTAGTTCCATCCATTTGCCTAAGAATTTCATGAATTCATTGTTTTTAATAGCTGAGTAATACTCCATTGTGTAAATGTACCACGTTTTCTGTATCCATTCCTCTGGGATGTTTCCAGGTTCTGGCTATTATAAATAAGGTTGCTATAAACATAGTGGAGCATGTGTTCTTGTTATGTGTTGGGGCATCTTTTGGGTATGTGCCCAGGAGTGGTATAGCTGGGTCCTCAGGTAGTACTATGTCTAATTTTCTGAGGAACAGCCAGACTGATTTCTAGAGTGGTTGCACCAGCTTGCAATCCCACCAGCAATGGAGCAGTATTCCTCTTTCTCCATATCCTGGCTAGCATCTGTTGTCAGCTGAGATTTTCTTCTTAGCAATTCTGACTGGTACAGTCTCAGGGTTGTTTTGATTTGCATTTCCCTGAGAAGTAAAGATGCTGAACACTTCTTTAGGTGCCTCTCAGCCACCTGAAATTCCTCAGTTGAGAATTCTTTGTTTAACTCTGTACTCTATTTTTTAATGGAGTTATTTGGTTCTCTGGAGTCTAACATTTTAGGTTCTTTGTATATATTGGATATTAGCCCTTTATCAGATATATGGTTGGTAAGATCTTTTCCCAATCTTTAGGTTGTCATTTTGTCCTATTGCAGAGTCCTTTGCCTTACAGAAGACTTCACTTTTATTTCACCATTTGTCTATAGTTTGATCTTAGAGCCTACACAATTGTTCAGAAAATTTTCTTCTGTGCTGTCGTGTTTGAGGATCTTTCCCACTTTCTCTTTTATTAGATTCAGTGTAGCTGGTTTTATGCAGAAGTCCTTGATCCACCTGGACTTGAGCTTTGTACAAAGAGCTAAGAATGAATCAATTTGCATTCTTCTACATGCGTACTGCCCCTTGAGCCAGCACTATTTGTTGAATATGCTGTCTTTTGTTCCACTGGATGGTTTTAGCTTCTTTGTCAAAGATCAAGTGACCATAGGTATGTGGGCTTAACTCTGAGTCTTCAATTCTATTCCATTGATCTTGCTGCCTGTCTCTATACCTATACCATGCGGTTGTCATCACTATTGCTCTGTAGTAGAGCTTAGGTCAGGTTTCTCCCCAGAATTGTTTTCTCTATCCTGGGTTTTTTGTTATTCCATATGAATTGGTGAATTGCTCTTTCTCTATCTGTGGAAAATTGAGTTGGAATTTTGATGGGGATTACATTGAATCTCTAGATTGCTTTAGACAAGATGGCTATTTTTACTATGTTAATTTTGCCGATCCAGGAGCATAAGAGATCTTTTTATCTTCTGAGGTCTTCTTCAATTTCTTTCTTCAGAAACTTGTAGATTTTGTCATCTAGATCTTTCACTCGCTTATTTAGAGTCACACCAAGGTATTTTATATTATTTGTGATAATTTTGAAGGGTGTTGTTTCCCTAATTTCTTTTTCAGCCCATTCATCCTTTAAGTATAGGAAGGCTACTGATTTGTTTGAGTTAATTTTATATCCAGCCACTTTGCTGAAGTCATTTATCAGCTGTAGAAGTTCTCTGGTAGAATTTTTGGGATCACTTATATATTCTATCATATTATCTGCAAATAGTGATATTTTGACTTCTTCCTTTCCTATTTGTATCCTTTGACCTTCTTTTTGTTGTCTAATTGCTCTGGCTAGAAGGTTAAGTACTATATTAAATAGGTAGGGAGAGAGTGTGAGGCCTTGTCTAGTACCCGATTTTAGTGGGATTGCTTCAAGTTTCTCTCCATTTAGTTTGATGTTGGCTACTGGCTTGCTGTATATTGCTTTTCCTATGTTTAGGTATGGGCCTTGAATTCTGGATCTTTCCAAAGACTTTTAACATGAAAGGGAGTTATATTTTGTCATTTTTTTGCATCTATGAGATGATCATTAAATTTTTTTCTTCTAGTTTGTTTATATAGTGGATTATGCTGGATTTCCATATATTGAACCATGCCTTCATCCCAGAGATGAAGCCTACTTGATCATGGTGAATGATTGTTTTGGTGTGTTCTTGGATTTGGTTTGCAAGAATTTTAATTTTGCATCATATTCATAAGTGAAATTGGTCTAAAGTTCTCTTTCTTTGGTGGGTCTTTGTGTGGTTCAGGTATCAACACAGCTGTAACTTCATAGAGTGAATTAGGTAGTGTTCCTTCTGTTTCTATTTTGTGGAACATTCTGAAGACTTTGGGTATTAGGTCTTATTTGAAGGTATGATAAAATTCTGCACTAAAACCATCTGGTCCTGGGCTTAGGGGTTATGGGACTGTTTAGATGGTTTATCTGATCCTGATTTAACTTTGGTACCTAGTATCTGTCTAGGAAATCATCTATTTTATCCAAATGTTTCAGATTGGTTGAGTATAGGCTTTTGTAGCAGGGTCTGATGATTTTTTGAGTTTTCTCAGTTTCTTTTGTTATGTCTCTCTTTTAAATTTTGATTGTGTTAATTTGAATGCTGTCTCCTGTGCCCTCTGGTTAGTCTGACTAAGGGTTTATCTATCTTGTTGATTTTCTTAAAGAACAAACTGCTGGTTTTGTTGATTCTTTGTACAGTTCTCTTTGTTTCTAGTTTGTTGATTTCAGCCCTGAGTTTGATTATTTCCTGCTGTCTACTTCTCTTCGGTGTATTTGCTTCTTTTTGTCCTAGATCTTTCAGATGTGCTGTTAAGCTGCTAGTGCATGCTCTCTCCAGTTTTTTTATGGACTCACTCAGAGCTATGAATTTTCCTCTTAGCACTGTTTTTATTGTGTCCCATAAGTTTGAGCATGTTGTGCTTTCATTTTCATTAAATTCTAAAAATTCTTTTACTTCTTTCTTAATTTCTTCCCTGACCAATTTATCATTGAATAGAGAGTAATTCAGTTTCCATGTGTTTGTGCAGTTTCCATTTTTTGTTGTTGTTGTTGTTATTGAAGACCAGGCATAGTCTGTGGTGGTCTGATAGGATGCATGTAATTATTTCAATCTTCTTGTATAGGTTGAGGCTTAGTTTGTGTCCAATTACACAACCAAGTCAGTTTCAAATTTTTTTCTGGGTTAGATTGGGATAAGGAGGGGTGTAGCACAGGATCAGCTCCTATGTGTAGATGGAAACTGGAAGGATCACGTCCCTGGCTGCTTTGGGGTTCCTGGGTCTACTGAGCCTAGTTGGTCCTACTTGGGCCAGGTATTGGGGTGGTAGTGGTGGTCTCACCTGTGAGCTTGGTTGTGTCAAAATTCCTGGGGTACAAGTTTTCTCTGCAAGGGGTTGGGATTGGGAGGGCTGTAGATTTGGTCAGCTCCAAGGCACAGATTGAAACTGAAAGGCTGATACATTCTTAAATTTAATAAAATAAAGCGAATTTTACTTTCAGTGAAGCTAACAACAAGAATGATACTTCATGTCCTCAAATTAATCATTTTTGTTATGTCCGTTTGTCTACCCAAACCTCCAACATCACTTGAACCAAGTCTTCAGATGTAAAGGAATTCCATAGACACAAGACAGAGTCGTATAGCCAGTGTGGCTAAGAAACATACTGTCACATAAAGGCAATGTTTTTGTTGGTTAGGATGTTTGCTTGATTGTGTGTATCTTTGAGGTGGCATTCCTATTAGTATTTTCAAATACTATATAAGATTAAGAAGATGAAAAAAAATATTAGACTTGAAACTTGATGGCTAGTAAATTTTTATATTATCCAGTTTTTTCTCCCTTAGTAGATTTTACCAACTGTTTCTCTCTTGCCTTCCTGCCTACACAGCATCTCCTCCTGACTCTAAAAATGAGCTTCCTAGAAAAAATGGAGAAAAAAAAACCATGTTGGCCTTAGCATTCATGAGTATGTTTGTCTAACAATGGAACTGCAAACCAAAGTTGCCAGAGAGGAAACAATACCTATGTAAACTACATGGTTTACTTACTGATAGAACTTCTGTGGATGTATGGAGCTGAACTGCAATTGTCTAGAGCTAGAACACACCTTAGGCTATCTTCACTCCTCTAGATAGTTTGTTATCTACTTTCTATGATTATTAAGTAAATCTTTGTATGCTGACCCATCTGAAGGTGTCCAACAAAATAAAAATAACATCTCTTCTCTTCCGTTCTTTCATTTTCTCTCTCTTCCCCTTCCCCCCTCCTCTCTGCTCTCTTTTCTTTTCCTTGCCTTTCTTCTCCTTCTCCCCTTTTCAAGTAGAATTTATATTTTTCTGGAATCCATTAAGTTCACAAACAGGTAGTCCTGGAGAAAATACTGTGCCCATGAACAACAAAGCTGTCCAGAGGGAACATTTGTCTTTCCCAGTACTAAGTGGTTTAGAAGCTTCATGGATGCTCTTCAGAGGGTTCCAGGAGGTAAAACACCTTTAGAAACAGAACAGGAGAGATGGTCTGCCCTGCCTAGGTCTATGCTCCCACTCAGCATGAAGTCCTAGGATGACTGACCTTCTTTCAGTGCCTGACTCAGTTTGGGTTATTCACACCCTGGCCTCTTCCAAGTGTGCACTCAGCTGCCTCACATGTTTACCTGCACACAGTGTTCACTCACATTAAACTCCACACAATGAATCTGGCAACCTGCTAGCAATATGACAGCTTTATGTGCTTTGAGCTGCACACACAGCCCTCTCTAAAAAGTGAAATAAATTTCTCCTGCACTTCTAGTCATCAAAGGTGAAATTTCTATTCAAACATATGTTTCTAGGCACTAGGGACTTCTTAAATAAGAAGTCAAGAGCACATAAGCATGGGGCCCAGCCTCTAAACATTAGTGAAATAATAAATGTCTGCAATGTTACTTTTGGTTTGGTTACTTCTCAGTGAAGCATCTTGACACCCCAGTCCCCTGACAGCATTTTATGAAGTTGTTCCCTGGCAATTATACAGAGACCTATGATGGTGTCATTTACTGGAAAGAGACATTCCAAGGAGATTGGTAAAGCCACTTCTAGATATGTCTCTGGTGGCATTTTTTTTATACATGATTACAACATGAGGACTCTCTCCTAATGAATCTCAGGCTAAGAATTACCAATGACCATCGGAATCCAGATACAAAGAAAGGGAGCGAAGGGGTATGGAGTCTGTGATTAACGTTGGTGCTAACAGCAATTGAAGCCCCTTCCCTGCTTCCTACTGATAGCCACCAGCAATTTAATGGGTCAGCACTGCCAACAGAACAAAACTTAATTATCCAGGGCTTGCATGAATGTCCAGAGAGCAATGAGAAAGAAAAAGATAAAGAGCCATGCATATATACATACAAACACACACACACACACACACACACACACACACACACACACACACACACACACTTACTTGGCAGGGCCCAACCACCAGTCACATCAATTTCACAAGGATACATGCATATATACACCTACATATGTATGTACGTACAGACAGGCATATATAGATGTAGCAGTAATGATTTATATCATAAGGTTAGATATTAGGAAACACCTCTAATTGTGTGGGCAAATTGTTAATTGAGCATTACCAAATATATAAAGCCATTGAATAATCTTTAAGGCATAGAGTTTCATTTCTACTGAGTACAGCATGGATGGTGGGTAGTGTGTGGGGTTCAGCCAAGCTTTGTGGAGACAGCGTGGTGGATTGGCTGATCTAGCTACCATGATAGTGTCTCATGGGTGCCAGGGCCAGTGCTTTTGGCCTGCCTGAGCCTCTGTTCAGAGCCGAACAGTGGCAAGAGCACACCGATGCTCTTGGCCTCAGGCTTTGCCTAGTTGGGAACATGGCAGCCCCATAAGAACAAGCCACAGTGGACCATGCCATTTTTAATATTAACCACAACATATAGATATATGCATATTGTATATACAGATAGACATACACAAACACATTCACACACATCTGATAGATGGACTGAGCCAGACTTTATTTTGTCTCTCAGACTTTTTATACCTTCTTAAACAAAAGTTCTTTATAAAATTACCTCATAGATAAAATGTTACACAAAGGGGGCGTTACAGAAGGATCACAATAGTCAGTTCAAAGCAGTGCTTTATTCTATAAGCGCATTTCAAGTTCAAAGCAACAGTTTCACATGGCCTTGCTTTATCATAGTGCTCACATGGGACTTCATCCTTAGAGCTGACCTAGAATGATTTTTTTTCTTGATCACAAATCTGCCCTTCGCCTATTTATCTTCTTAGTGTAATTGTGAGAAGTCATTGTATTGCTTAGTATGCAACCTTTACTTATTATTCTATAAGGAGTGGGTACATTCTGTTTTTGATTCTATGTTTATTATATCTTTCTGTCAAACAACTAAAACCATCTCCTTAAACCTCTTCCTAAAATAATTTGAATCAAGTCAGGAATTCTAGAAAGTCATTAGTTAAGCTAAACAGCATTAATAATGAAAGTTCATTGTCGTGTTGATCTGGCAGAAATTTGTCCAATAGGATGGGCTGATGCTCAGGAATCATTAGGTTATGTAATAGTGGCAGGAAAGTCAGATCAGCAGTGAGGAGTAGTTCTGGGATGAAGTCTCTGGGGCTGTGCCTCTCCAGAGTGCACCCACTGCAGCCATGCAAAATGGTAGGCCATCTCTAGGAAACTCCCTTCCCTAGGACTTTTACAGAAGGCTTCTGTCAAATAATGCAGAGTTACTATTGTGAAGTTGAAAAGGGAAGGACATAATTTTAATTGGAGGAAGCAGGTTACTGACCTAGGCACTGGAAGGACTGTACCTTTCTTGTCTTGCCCTCTTCCTACACAACCCTAGCATACGCTTTCTGCTTCCTGGCAGGAAGCATTATGCTCCCTCTTTGACACCACCTTCACAATGGTGTGAATACTCTGAAACATTGCATTCTAGGATCAATTATAAAGTCGGCTTTGTTTTTAATCATTTTTAATTGTGTATATGTGTTGTTTGGATTAAATTATTAATGTGTGATATAAAATTTTTCCTTCAGGTTAATGTGTTTGAACGTTTGCTGTTGAGCCTGGGACACTACTTTGGGAGGTTATTTCTCAATAAACTATCCATGTGAACAGGTAGCCCAATTGCTGCTGTGTAGGCTGGGGTTGCTCCTGCAACCATGTTTTCTCTACCCTCTGCAGACTTCCAAACTGGCAGCCAAAGTCCTGAGGTTTCTCTTGTACCTATTTTGTTACATCAACAAGAAAATCAACTGATAGAATTATATTTTACCTTTCATTTCTTTGATTCTGTATAATACACAGAGATTAAGAAAACTCACTCATGGTCAAATTTTCATTTACTTTTCTTTAATGGTAAGAGACTTTCTAAGCATTCTCAAAAATAGGCAGCAGGCTTATATTTCATCTATGCATTCTGAAACTTACACTGGATTCATTAAAATAAAGACATTAGTCTTTATAATTTCATTTTCATACACTTACTGCCCTATGAAGTTCTTGTAGACTTCAGTCTTATATCTGTAAGAGTATAACTTTGTCATGTCAGATTTCTCACATCTAAGACTTGCTGCTTCTATTTGTAATACTTGAAGGATTTACTTGGAGAATATTTTTTCTAGTGCTTCAGCAGATTCATCACAGCAGCTTCTGGACTCTCTTTCAAAAAGTTTAGTAACAAAGATCTAGAAAAAGATTTTGGGTCATTCTGTGCAACAGGCTGAAAATATATCACTGATTTAAGACATAAGCATCTAAATACTGTAAATAGTAATTATATCTTTAAGTGAAATCAATAATAGCTGGCAAACTGCTAGATACATTTACTCAGGTGATCACCTATACAGATGAATGTACTACTCAAAAAATACAGACACATAAGTCCCAATGCATTACAGAAACAAGTATCTCATACAAAATCTCACAACAGAAACTAGTAAAAATGACAGGTAATTCTGGCGCTGTTTTATCTATAAAGAATGTGTTTGGGTTTACAAAAGGCGATTATATACTCTGTACAGAATTTTGGATCCATGAAGGTTAGTTCAGAAGGATGAGATCAATGGAGTCTTCATAGAATGTCTGAGAAATTCACAACAGAGGCCACCCTGCTAGGTCCCAAGGGACCATAAAAGTTCTGTAGCTAAACAGAGGAAGAAAAGAGAGGTTTGGGGAAGAAGGAATATTCTTCAAAAAGTCAAGGAAGTATTATGACTAAGATCTTTTTGACAAAACAGATGTAGCTTAATGTAAGTGTCATGTAGAATACATGAAAGAAGAAAGCCACTTGCTGAAAATAAAATTACATTTCAATAAAAATAGAAGTAATCAGAATAACATCAAGCAACACAAAAAAAAAATTCAAAAGACTTAGGGGATTTCTGCTTGATTGATTTTTGTTTTCATATTTAAACAAAATTATCTACTTCCTTGCATAGGCAAACATTTACTGAGAATACAACATTTACAGGAGAATACAAATAATTTCTATGTAAGACAAATGAGGAGAGACCAGCTTTCCTGAAGATCTGTATCTATGTGAATCACAACCTTGTTAGACAGTATATTTGAAGTACAAAGCCTATATGAGATCTCTGACCATCTATTCACCAGGCCCATCAGAAAGACCCAGATGTATGCACATCCTGTCAAACTGGCCAGAAATATCTCAGCATGGTGTCACCCAAAAGACCCTCACTGTCAAATGAGCTATAACCATCAGTGTGGGTCTTGAAATCTGCTTTTTGAGGAACTTCTTTACAAAGGAAAGGCTGATTAAAGATCACCAGAGACATTTAAGAACAACTTCTTGTAGAAAAGAGAATTCCAAAAATAAATACTAGAAAATCTTCAGTAGAAATAGAGGTTGCAGAAAATAGTGGGAAATGTTACAAACAAGTTATTTGAGGTGTTGCTTTCAGTGTGGGGATCAAGTAATTTACCATGAGACCAGAGTACCCTTTGATAGTACCTATAATTTTTAGATCAGTTATAGAAGACAGTTGTCTTAAGGTATTAGTCAATGAATAAATATAGGTAAATACCAGAACATGAAATTTGGAAGAAAAGACCCATCTCCAGATTTAAAATAATTTTGAACTTAAAAGTAATGCAAAATTAGTACCACATGGAGTGGTTCAAACATTATTAAAAAACATAGTTTTGGGTACTAGTGTTTTCTGTGGAAAATACACTAGCTTCATGGCCAGAAGCTTCAATACTGTGAAGGAGTAAACTGTTCCTACATTAGTGAGGCAGCAGAAGCTTAAGTAAAATCCAGACGGACTTTATGAATACAAAATTTATGTTAAGATTTATGTTAAGTGTCAGTATCCAAAATAGAGACCCAAATGTTGAAAAAAAAAAAAGACAAAAAGAAAGTTGGAGAGTGAATGCTATGTGAATTTTTAACAATTAAATAAATTGGCAGCTGTATAGACTGTGGTCCTGGCATAGAGACAATGAAATCAGAGGAACAGACATGAAAGTCCAGAAATATATCCAGCATACGGATGACTTATTTTCTACAAAGATATAAAAGGCATTCAATTGAGAAAAGATAATTTTTAACATGGTAATAGAACAAATGGTCATGCAGGAATAAAAAGAATTAAGGTTCCTTCCAGTGTTCTGTGGCACAGAAAGATGCTATTGATAAACTTCCAAGTACTTTGAAAAGAACCATACAAAGTTTCTGAGAACATGCTTATGAAAAAGTTGATTACCCTAATTTGGTAATTACTGCATTCAATATGTGTATCAAATTATTATAATGATGTACATAAAGATATATAAATATTACATTTCAATTAAGAACAGATTTTATTATATACTTCAAAGCATATCCATCAACCACATAGATGTTTAAGAGGATCGTAAACATAAATGCAACACCTAAAATCATAACACTTTAGAACAGCCCATGGGAAATATTCTGTGAGCTTCAGTTGGACAAACTGCCTAGATGACCTCTTGGGCATGATCTAGAAAAATCTATCAGTAGAAGCAAGGCAGCTTGTGGAGAGTACAGAGCAGGAGACAGTGGAGGCTGTTTAATTGGCATCAAGATTTAATTTTGTAAGGTGAAATGCTGACACAGCACAAGCGCTTGATACTTCATTCCACACTGAGTTTGGTAAATCTTACAGTCTGCACATTTTAGCAGAATTGAAAAGAAGCAAAACGCTAGAAATAACCCAAATACATAACAAAGAATACAACAGTGTAAAGTATGTCACTGTTATGATTGAATATGCTGTAGTTTCTAAAGATGAGTCATTAAGGAAAGGCATGTCATTATTTTGGAGCTCATGATTCACTATAAGAGACAAGGATTGTAAAAGTGAACATACTATAATTCATTTTTCAAATCATGAGTATCAAAATTATGAGGAAAAGAGTAACATTAGGATCAAGATGAAGCTGTTCTTTTGTGTTTTCACTCTGTATATCTGAAAGTGTCTACATACACATGATTTAATTTTAGATTTAAGTTGCATGAAACTTTGATAAGTGAAGCTACACTCACTGGAAATAAAATTACATAGAATTATTATTTTATTTACTTTTATGTTTACCACCACTAAATGTTCATAATAATTTAAACTTGCTGGAGCTTTTAAATGCTTCTAGAGGGGACATTAAATAGTCAGATTTGCCTGGAAAGCAATTTGGTAATTTAAAAAATAATTATGCACATACCTACTCTATGATCTAGTCATTATTACATTACAAGGTATTTGTGCAACAGAACTAAAAAGTGTGTCTATGAATCTTCATAGAAATACTGACTATCATGGGGCCAGAGGAGCGGATACAAATACTTTTTTAAAAAGATAAAGATATCTATTCAACAGGATGTTAATCAGTAATTGAAGTGTGTGAGATAATGACACATTCAGTAATGTATAGATATCAAATAATTATGGTACTTGAAAGTGTTTATACAAAATAGTACATGATTCAACATTTAGGAAACTCTGGAAGCAAAAACAGGTCGTGACAAAGGAGATCACTGATAGTCTCTAGGGATTGTGTGTAAAATGGCAGAAGGAAGCTTCTGGTATAATAAATGTGTTTGATATTTTAATCTTGTGCTTTGAGGCTGAAATACCTGACTCAGGCTCCTGTTTTGAATGCTTCTTGTCCAGCTGGTGGAGCTATTTTGGGAAACCTGAAACCTTTAGGAGGAGGGGCAGAAATGGCTCACTAGGATTGGGACTTTGAAGATGTTAGCCCATCCCTGGTTCCTGTCGGCACTTCTTTGTGTCTGCTGCAGTACAACCAGCTGTTTTCCACCCCATTCTCCTATTGTTACTGATGTGCTGCTACAGAACAGGGCCAGGGTTAAGGAATTAGGCTTGAAACCCCCTGAATCCATAAGCAAAATAAGCCTTTTCCCCTGTGTGCTGTTTCTGCCAGGTATTTTGATTGCAGTAATGCAAAAGTAATGTACATATCTACATACATACATATTACTTTTGTTATATATATATATATATGCATACAAAATCATATATGTACATGTATATGTATATATAAGAATATGCATATATTCTTATATATATATGCTTATACATATATTCTTATATATACATATATGTGTGTATGTATGTGTGTTTATCTAAATTTATGCTGGTTTACTATATGGCAATTATATTTAAATGTTATTTTCTTAAATTAATAAATTTCAATATGAAAATTAGCAATAAACCCACGTTTTCATTCAACATTAAAATATTGAAGTCAAATATTGAAAGCAGAAACAAAAATGCACACATTCTAAATTAATGAATAAGATAGCACAATAATACATTCAGAATTCTGAAATAGTAGAAAAAAGTCTGTCAACTAAAAAACTCAAATGTCTATAGTGGCTAAAAATCAAAAAGGCATCATAGAGGCAATTGTAGATAAGGAAAAGGAACTGTTTTCCCAGCAGAGAGGGCCTGAAAAATGGTCATGAAAGGAGGGCTTCAGGCTGTGGGGGAACGATGCTGTATCAGACTTCAGATCCTCAGGAAGGAACTCTGGGGAGAAAAAACACACATTTCACACTAAAAGGGTCAGATCATGAGTACTTTGTATTCACAAATGATTTTTTTCTGTCTTAATAGTTTTAAAATTCAAAAGCCAATAAGATCAGGATCAGAGGGAAATAATTTTGTAGTCAGAATTGAAACATTAAACACCATTCTTTCAGCACTTGACAGAAATAGATAAAAAAATCAATCAAACAGATCGTTTTGGAGAACAAAACCTATCTGTTACCTTGACTAAGTCTATTTTTGAAAAACTACTTGCAAATACTACAGAGTGTGTGTTCCTATTAAGTAATCATGGTATATTTACCAGGACCATACACTGGTCTTTCTACCAAGTCTAGAGAAATTTTAATGATCAGGAGCATGCAGAATATGTTCTTTGAGTTAAGCTGGAAATCAAAAGCAGTACAGCATACAGGGAAGTATGTAAAATTGTAAATAACTATTGTGTCTATCATGAAGAAATGACTAAATAATATGAAATGACTTGAGATGACTAATAACTGCAAACCATTTAAAATAACTTTCTTAAAAAATATTTATTTATATATTTTATGTACGGGTACTTTGCATGTACATCTGCACACCAGAAGACAGCACCAGACAGTTGTGAGATACCATGTGGATGTTGGGAACTGAACTCAGGGCCTTCAGAAGAGCAGTGAGTACTCTTCAGCACTGACCCATCTCTCTGGCCTCTAAGGTAACTTTTAAGACAACAAGTATTATAATAAAAAATGGCTCAGATAAGTTTCTTCAAAATTAATAGCTGCTTAACACAGAATCCATGAACAGATGAAATAGACATGCTTGGGTTTCATAACTCATTTAACAGAGCATGTAGGCAAATATGCAGGGCATCTAAAGAAAGTAAACTTTAAGTGGACAAAATAATTGCATCAGAATCTTTATAAGCACCTAAAACAGTATGAAACATGCCTTTATATTCATTAGTCCCTAGAAAATGAAAGTTGGAATTCCTAGAATGAGTAAAGTTGAAAGGCTGTCAATACCCCACATTAGAAGGAAGTAACTCAGAAGGTTTTATAAGTGAGGAGTTAGGAATCATGTATAAGAAAAGAGCCCATTGTTAACAAAATATGGAATCCTAATGGTCTTTGCCTTTTTAAACATAAGATATTGGGATCATTCCTGCCGAGTTCTTAGTTATTTCCAAGTTAGCTTCAAATAATGAAATTAAAATAAAACATTTCTACCATCTAAATTTTTAAAATTTCTTAAAAGTTTATTATAAAACATATTGCAAACAAAACCTATTATACACTGAAATTAATCAGACCCCAAACTGTACAACCCAATGAACGTCTGTACATTTAGAGTGGCCATTTAGAACAGAAATGGTGATAATTAAGACTGGAATTTTATACTATCACCATCAAATATATTTCTGTGAACATATTCACCATGAGTTCTAGTTCTAAAACATTTTGAAACCCATAAAACTCTCAAAACCAAGATCTTTCATGTTTCCTTAGCCAAGAATTTACTGGATGGCAATCAATCAACGTATACTTGTAAACCAGGAAGGAAAAGGCATGGAAGCTGGGAAGTGGGGAACCAGTGACATCTGTCAGTGACACCCGGAATGATGGTCATACAAACCCCCACCAGGGCTGGAGAGTAAAGAGGTAACTTTCCCAGAGACAACAGGTATCCGAAGACTCCAGAGGGCTGCCTAACAGATGAGTAAACCATCTTGCCCTGCTGCTTATGAACATGTGGCAGGGAATTTTACTTATAATAAGAAGAGAAAGTTAGTGTGAATTAGTTAAAAAACAGAAGCAAGGAGTACAACGAAGGACAGGCATAGGTAGCATTAATGTCAAAATAAGCATTAAGAAAATAGGATAAAAAACTACATTACACATGTGTAAATCAAGAAATGTACACATTTTTAGTACAAATTTTACAGTGGCAGTGTTTTGTTTTTCTCATAGGAAAACATATTTTTGAGAGGACTCTTTTCGAGGAAGTTATGCTAGAATTATAGAAATAATTTTTGTTATTGATGTTTTGTTTTATTTTAGACACAGTTTTTTTTTTATTTAATCTTGGCAGAACTGGGATTTGAGATGTAGACTAAGTAGATCTGTCTGTCCTTGCTTATAGATTTCTGGGATTAAAGATTTACACCACCATGCCCAGCACAGTAGAAATATTAAAAGTAAATTTAAAAAATACATGGGAAATTTTATGGGACAGTGGATTTATTTAGAACAAATGCATGTAACCTGTTTGGTTATATTGTAGAATTCTGCTGGACTAACTTGTTAACCAGAATGATGTCCACAAAATACAGGCATCAGCCAGTCACCCCAAGCTTCAAAGCCTTGTTTCTGGCTCTAAGTACAAAAGGAAGCTTGAGCTTCTCGCTTTGACCTTGGTGCTGTCTGTACTCACCCTTCATCACAGATGAACCAGCTCCTCTCTGTTCTCTGCTGCTCTGTAGGGGCAGCCTGGGCTCATGGCTACTCCCCATCATTACCTATGGCTTTTCTCTACAGTGTTTCTGTTGCCCAGAATTCCTTCTCTTTATTTAAACGCCTTTCTTTCTTTTTTTTTTTTTTTTTTAAATTGTTATTTTAGGAGCTGTAGAGATAGCTCAATTGTTAAGAGTGCATACTGCTCTTGTAGAAGACCAATGCTCAGTTCTTAGCACACATGTCAGGCAATTTACAAGTGCCAGAAACTACAGTCCCAGGAAATCTGACATTCTCTGTGAGCACTACACTCACGTACACACTCAGATACACATATGTATATGTAACTAAATTTTTAAAAGAAAGTATTTTAAAGGATGTTATGTTAATATTGTTTATATTTTAGTTTTAAAATTAATTTAAATTCTTAACCTCAAATACCTGCATTTAAATTATCTTAACAGTCTATTTTAAAAATGAAAAAAATTTTAAATGAGCTCCTAACCTGCTCTTTCCCCCCCCCCTTTTTTTTTTTCTGATTCATCATCTATCGTTCACAAATGGCTCCTTAGAAAGACAGATGTTTCTTGGGTTTTGTTAAAATTGGTTATTTGAGCACAATCAGTATCAGTGGGGTGTTAGAACATCATAGAAATAGTAGCAGAGAAACAAAAGTCTAGTAGAAGAAAAAGGAAATATTTCTAGCAAGCAGTCAGCAACCAAGATAGGATGAGATACGCTGCATCAACAAATAGTCCCAAATCACTTTCACGATGTGATCTGAATGCACACGGGAGAGGTGGTCTTTCCCTGTGTTCTAATCCTTAAGGAATAAATATGATGAAAACTTGTCCTAATTGTTCCTCCCCAGTTACCAACTTAGGAAAAGAACAGAATTCAGTGCTCCTATAACAAAATATAATAATCTAATCTAGAATGGAAACATAGCATATACACAACAGAGTTGTTCAGCTATGGCTGAGTAAAAGTTCCGGAATATAGTGTAGTGGCAAGGCAGCAAGAACATGAGACAGCTGGTCACATGGTGTCCACAGTCAGGAGGCAGAGAGCAGCGAATGCTAAGGCTCTGCCTGTTTTCTCCTTTTAATTTAGTCCAGGAGAGTGATTCTCAACCTTCCTAACACTATGCCCTTTTAATACAGTTCTTCATGCTATGATGACTTCCAACCACAAAATTATTTTGTCACTACTTCATAACTGTCATTTTGCTACTGTCATGAATCATAATGTAAATATTTTTTAAGATACAGGTTTGCCAAAAGGATAACAATCCAGAGGTTGAGAAGTAGTTGTCTAGGACATTAGATTGTAGAATTATGGGACACATTTAGGGTGGGTATCCCAGTTATAGTTAACTTTGTCTAGAAAAAAATTTCAGACATACCAGAGGTTTGTCTCCACAATGATTATGGATTTACAATACTGACAACCACAAAATCTTTATGCAGTGTTGTGCATAGATAACTCCTTCTGAAAACAAAAGTGCTGAGTGAGGGGAGCTGTGTTGAAACAGTAATCAGCATAAGAAGAAAGGAGGTCAGAAAAAGGATGCTGATGGAACACGGGCCAACTTTGAGGCCAAAGAACGACTGGGACAGAATACTTCTTCCTCACTCCCTCTCTGTGCAATGCACTTATACTGTATAATGCACTTGCTTACCCTGTATAAGTGGGCATAATGCACTTGCTCTTAAGCATATGTAATTGATTAGTTGAACAAGCAAATGATCCTATATGTTTAGGGCACAATGGACACCAAATAGTTCACTTCTATTCATACGCACAGAGATACCTTCGCTAAATCCATTGCTCATTAAAATTATAAAGTTGTGCTGAGCTATTGCAAACTTTATCTTACCTAGGCTGGTGATGGAATGCTGGGAGAAAACTATTAGTAAAATATTAATGGGTAACCTGAAAA
Source organism: Arvicanthis niloticus (assembly GCF_011762505.2). Classification (NCBI taxonomy): domain Eukaryota; kingdom Metazoa; phylum Chordata; class Mammalia; order Rodentia; family Muridae; genus Arvicanthis; species Arvicanthis niloticus. Next base: position 34,314,448 of record NC_133433.1, on the reverse strand, counting down.
TGCATGCTTAGTATTCAGGATTCCATTTTATTTATTTATCAAGTGATTCCACAGCACATACTAATTGCCAGATATAGACTTAAGCATTTCATGAATTCTAATGCATTGAATCTTTACAGCATCTGTCGAGGATAGGCTTAAGACAAATCCAAGTCCCAAGAGACAAAATTCTTTGCCCTACCATTATGCAGTTAGGATGCAAACCCAAGCAACTGGCCATAGAGTTATTACCATTAGTTGCCATGTTATCCTGACTTCATGCTGAGTAATGAAAGCATGAAAGAAGAGCTTAATAGTTCATTATCATTGCTAATTTGATTTCATTTATTTTCTTATGGTCTTTAACATCTGGGTGTGTTTAAAGACTGGCCAGGCGCTGAAAACACTGTTATGGATTTAAGTGCCTGGCACAATGCAGATAGCTTGAAGTCCCCCAGTTCTGAGCACCAAGAATCACTCAATAAATTATAACTAACATCCTCATAGATACATGGCAGGACTGCTAGAGTCAGGGAATTGCCTTGGGCCAGAAATAAAGAAGAGACTGAAAATGGGGACAGCAATCTGCAGAGCAGACAAGGTGTTTGGCCTGGGGCTTTTTATCAATTTATATAATAAAAGCCTAGCATTCAGTAGAGTGTGGGGTTAGTAAAATTGGGACTGAGACCCACATATTTTATGGTACTTCCCCTTCACTATGATGAAGATTCTGGTAAAGAAATCTCTCTGAAGTTATGGAAAAATTATAAATTGCTGCCACCACCTTTGAGCACAATGTCACAGCACCTGAGAATGTGAATGTGCTTGTTGTCATAACTGAGAAGTGATTTCTTGACTGGGTTCATGGGTTGCAGAACCTCTAGGTCATTGGAACATCAGACATGTACAGGAACTTTATTGTAACAGTGTTTGCCTCAGTAAAAACCCAGAATCACTAATTGAAGTGGTTCTGCTTTAATCACTCAGAGAAGTGTTAAGAGCAATGGAAACCAGTGTACTACAGAGGGTATATCAATGGGGGTAATTCTAAAAAATTTTCCCTTTTATTTTCTCTCTGAAAATGAAGATCACTAGCCTTGCAGATGCCAGTTGCTGTTTAGCTCACACTTCTCCTGCAGTCTGCCCTTCAAAACAGGGCCCACAGTACAGGGAGGAAGACAGAATGAAGGTTCTTACCCAAGAATTCCTAAGAGGAGGAGAAAAGAAATAAAATAAAACTACATAAAACTTTGTTTATGTGTCATATTTTAATCCAGTCAAAATCACCCCATACACCTGCAACTCTCTCTACACTCAAGTGTCTTTGCCTCTTTCTGGCTTCAATTTCTGAAATCCCAGAAGTATTGATCATTTAAACTAATGCAAGGCCATTTGACTCCATTTTGCTTTTAAATTTATTCTGCTCACCAAATACAAGTTCTTTTAGGGATCCGTTTATGATTCCATGGGCATGTGCTATAAAAAAGCATTTTTTTTCTATAACAAAAATTCTTATTCCAAGAGAAGTTTGGAAACTACGAAATTTAACAATTATGGTAAATTCTTAAAATAACTTCTTTACTGAGATAAGTTTCACAATCAAACCATTCACATATTTAAAATGCAGAAATGAAAAGGTTTGGCATATTCATAAAGATATATGCAAACATTCACACAATGAGTGTTAGGCCATTTTTATCACCCCAGAAAGAAATTTAACACATTCCTCCCCCTGATTCTTCCTGGTCCTCCCTATTGCTTCCAGAATCCTTATATCCCAGTCTTCTCTGAGCAGCCGTTAACCTACTTTCTTTCTCTGTAGACTTACTACTATGGATATTTCCTATGAAAGAAACATACAGGATATGGTGTTTCTTCTATTGACTGAAATGTTTTCAATATTCATCTTTAATCCATATTGATATACAGCAATATTCTGTTTAACTTTATAACTAAAAAATAATATATCATATCGGTATATATTTTATATTTCATCAGTGATGGCTATTTGAGCATTTAGATTATTTCTACTTAAGGAATTTAACTTTTAAAATGCTTATTTATTTGTCCATGCAAGTGTTTGTACACACATGTATGTTTCTGTGCATGTGTGCAAAGGTTGGAAGAGTGTATCGGTGTTTTTGTACATATGTGCATGTATGTTCATGTGTGCAGTGGCCAGAAGAGTGTATCAGGTATATCTGTAATATGTGCATGTGTGTTCATGTAAGCAGAGGCTGAAAGAGTGTATTAGGTGTTTTGTACATATATGTGTGTATTCATGTGTGCAGAGGCTGGAAGAGTTTATCAGGTGTTTTTGTACATAATGTGTTTGTGTGTTCATGTGTGCAGAGGCCAGAAGCGAGTACTGGGTATTTTTGAACATATGTGTATGTGTGTTCATGTGTGCAGAGGCCAGAAGCGAGTACTGGGTATTTTTGAACATATGCGTATGTGTGTTCACGTGTGCAGAGTCTGGAAGAGTGTATCAGGTGTATCTATTCATATGTGTATGTGTGCTCGTGTGTGCAGAGGTCAGAAGAGTGTATCAAGTGTTCCCTTCCATCACTATCTGTTTAGTCCTTTGAAACCAGTTCTTATCTCTCCACTGGGTTGGAAGCCATTAAGTCTCTGTTGTCCTCCTGTCTCTACCTCCCATAGAGCTAAGGTATTTGTGAGGAAAACCTCAATTGCCGATAGTTAAGTTAGGTGTTGGGATCCAACCAAGCAATAAACATGGATGTGCAAATGTCTCTGTAGTATGTTTTAGAGCTATTTGAGTACATGCCAGGAATGCTGGTACATTTTAGGTTATATGGCAGGTTTGTTTTTAGGTTTTTGTGGGACCTGCCTACAATGTCTGGACTAATTTATATTCTTACCATCAGTAAGCAAGAATGTCTTTATGCACAATAGTGTCTGTTACTTTTGATGACAGCCATTTTGACTAGGGTGAGAGGAAATCTCAGTGTGGATTCAGTTTGCATTTCTCTCATGGCTGGAAATGTCGACCTTCTCCTGTCTTGGATCTATTGGCTGCTTTGTATTTCATTCTTTGAAATGTTGTTTTATTATCCCAGTGTGATTTTCCATTTCCTTTTCTTGACTAATTATATTGGTCAATATTTCCAATAACACAGGTTGTATTGAAGTATGGAATTGTTCATTTAAGCCTGAATTATCCTATATTTCCTTTTTCTTATGGTTAATAGAGAAGTGGTAAATAAATGTCCCCTTTTCATGGGGACAATAGAGAGGAATCGTGTGTGGCACACCATGCTATAGAAACCATAGTTACTGTCTGAGAGATACTCAAAGGAATACATGATGACTATTAACAACACAAACCAGGGCTCTGCATTCTTTTCTGCGATCCACACAATATACTTAGATTAGCCATAGCTTGAAAGACAGTCTTGGGAATGAGTTACCTGGATGATTTGTTACACATAGAAAGAAGGCTCTTTTTAGAATTGACACCAATGTATGCAGAATTGTCATCTTTAAGACATTGTTTAGAAGTCTAAGGCTTTGGCTGGGGAAATATCTTCATTTAAAAAATATCAAAATTTTGTTAGTGTTTTTAGAATAACTTATGAACACCAAACCCAAAAAACTTACAAGTATCAGGAGTTAGTTGAACTCCAACATAAAAGAGAATATATTGTCTAAATAAGCCCGGGGGACTTACACTTTCTACCTCCAAATGAGAGTCTAAATGTATTAGCTTGATGCAATGACTTCAAGTTAGTCTGGATACTTTGCATTTCTTCTCTTTTCATTTTTAACATTGACATGTATATATAGTCTACTCAATTATAAATCTCCAGATTGTCCTCAGTGGCTGAACAGCAAAATAGAAATCATTTCAGACCACGAGGTTAAGACAAACAAAAAGGGCAGGCCAATTTTTTTTGTCTGAATAGATTTCACTTGCCTTTAAAAATGTAGGAAGGAAGGAAAACAGATGATGTATGAAATAACTTCCTGCTATCGGCAAGAATGTTCACCAATGTTATTTGGCAACCGTATTTTTAAGAGCTTGACAATTAAAAATACTGTACATCTAAAAATAACAAAAAATACCCCAAAATTTGGTTGATCATAACTCTACAATAAGCGTATTGATGTAGTTAATGTTACATCAGAAGATGAGACTTCTAGACCTATTTGCTCAGATCTGAGAGATGATATGTTCTGGAACTAGGATTCAAGAGTACAGAATTTCACTCTGTGTTCTTCTGATTGTCCGTCAGCCCACTGCATTCACAATGGAGACCCAGGAAAGACTCATACTCATGGAAAGTCGATTCTGCAGATAGGATTCAGTCCATAATGGTTCTACTTGCCAGTGTTTGACGTTTATAGTGGTGGTAATATGTGCAGTAGAAACCACAATTAAGTTGGTGAATTTGGATCTGTTCCTTGACAAACAGCATATGGTATAATCTCTCCTGATAATAGCAGCAGCAGCTCACAGTAGTCCACATGATCACAAGTGAAAAGCACTTATATTCCACAGTGCACTGTGTTGTTGGGCTAGGGTGTTCTGTATGTGGGAAGAATTAATTATGCATCGATTTACAATATCTTCATCCTAAGTTGAGAGCATCTGGATGGTATCAAGGACATGCTATAGAAGCCACATGTCAGGAGATAAAAAGCAGAATGGAGGAGACACCCTTGGAATTTCTGAAAAAGGCCAATATAAAGTGACCAGGTTAGGATTGACTGCTTTGAATAGTTTCAGATATCTCTCATGTATGTGGATGACAGTTGCTTGTCACTTTACCTGGGAAGATTAACACAGAGCAATATTACCTCTTAGGGTATGTAGGCCAGAAAGGGGGGTGTGGCTCTGACTGGACATTCTGCATGTGAGAGTTGCGATCCCCCAGTATTTTGCTATTTTTAAAAGTGGACCAGCCATAGGAGAGGCATTCAGCTCACAGTGAAGAAAACTTTTAAAATGCTAAAAGACATCATACTGTACACTCCATACATCTATATATTTGTGATATTGCATCATTTCTCTAAAAAATAGTGGAAAACATCAAAAATATACTATAATGTACAAACACATGCCTCTTTATATTTATGAAGCAGATTGATTAGTAATAATTGCAATTTAATAGAAGAGTTAGTGAACATTTGTAACTATCTCCTTGACCTATCTGTCTTCAGTCAGATTCCTTGGGTCCTTCTCTAACCAGACCTCAACTTTGGGATGTTTGTGTCCATTTGTTCTATTTTTAGTAAGAACAAAAGTTATTGATCTGGTCACAATCTCCCCAAAGAATTCAGATTTTTTCTCTTTTATTCCCTTATTTTTTCACCCCATTCCTTTGCTGTGGATTCCAGCTTTGCCACTGGTGTTTGAAACTGGACCTAGTCTGTGACCACTACTGCTCATAGCCCCTTAACATCATAGTGATCCTTAATAAAGTCCTTAATAAATAAAAATAATAAAATAATAAATTAATAATAAATAAAAATTAAAAGATAATAAATAAAATAATAAAAAATCAAGATCCTTAATAAAGTGTTTCATCACCTCTCTTGAATATTTCTTATTTTTTTGTTTGTTTTGTTTTGGTTTGTTTTTTTTTTCATGAAATTTTTTAAGCAATACTAAAAGCAGTAACAATTAAAATTGGCCTTGTGTAGTAAATTGAAAAACACAGATATTTAGACTCAAACTGGTAACATTTGAAATTTTGTATTTCACCAAAATTAGTATGGAGTTTTCTTGCCTAGCTCTTGCTTCTTACTCCTGTCTAAACACAGAGTGATAAGGATGGTGACAGGGAGTCACACAGTTCCCAGACCTATGCTTCAATTCTGGGTTTGACACCAAAGCTAGTCTAGCTGCTGTTGTGAGAATTATACTCTGAAAAACTTAAATTCCTCTGAGGCCACTAAACTATGAAGATATCAACAGCCATTACAAATGCCAGGAAAAGCCATTTATTTGGGGGTATCAGAGTAAACATATTTTACAAAGATGTCTTGAGACTGGGGTTTATCTAGTGGTGGAATTTGGGCAAGGCTTTCGATTCTGCTCCAGGTATTGCAGGATATTTGATCACATTCTGTACCCCCAAGATTGTGTTATTGAGTGAAAAGACCTTGTTTCTAGTTAAGGTGTGGCTTGGCTCTTGTGTATGCTTTTAATCCAAGAGTTTTCTGTTTGTTGTAAACAGAATTAAAGAAGTCAAATACAGGTCAAGAGTCAGAGGAAGAAACCAGTTGACAGGGAGTAAACATAGGAAAACAATATAAAGAGCAAGAGGGAGCTAGAATGACAGATAGGGACAGATAAGGACATGAAGAGGAAGTAGAAGAGAGGGACATTCGGTTTGAAGGGTTTTTAAGATATCACAGAGGAGAGCTTGCTTTTCCTTTTCAGACATTGGCTGGGGAAGAAGGTTAGCTGGATGAACTAGCAGATTTTCTCCCGAGCACCTGGCTCTTGAGTCTTTATTGATAAAACCAAACTTTTAAGATTTTGGTAAAAACAATACCCAGTACAATATTCACCCCCAAACAACACAGAATTTGTGTCTTTCACTTTACTAGGAACATGATTCTGTCATTGCCTAACTTTGTTTTGCCTAAATGATATTTTGAAAATAATGCAATAAAATGTAAAATGTTCACAACCTGGTTCATTGTTAAATTTCTAAAATAGTCCTGGCTTTATTAAACAGCAAGTTTTATGGCTCAGCAGGTAAAGATGTTTGTCACCATGTTTAATGACTGAAGTTTAATCTCCTTCCTGGACCCATGTGGCAGATGGAGAAAACCAATGGCTTCAAGTAATCCTCTGACCTCTAAACACGTTTTCTGGCACACACAAGGTTGCACACTTATGTTCTCTCTCTGTCTCTCTCTCTGTCTCTCTCTCTCTCTGTCTCTGTCTCTCTCTGTCTCTGTCTCTGTCTCTCTCTCTCTTTCTCCCTCCCTTTCTCTGTCACACACACACACACACACACACACACACAAATAAATACAATAAAGCAAGTTTAAAAAATGCAATGTCATTTGATTAAAGACTATGAAATTTTAAAAAACCAATGTTTTGTCTTGACAATATTTTGGCCAAATGCATCCAATGAGTCAGTGTATGCTGAAAGTAACAAATACATTATCTTAAGATGGAGGAAATCTTGGATTTACTGGAGAAGATCTGATTAGAAAATATGTCCAGGAACATGCACTGTCAAGAGATACCATTTATAAAAAAAAAATCTTAGAATCTATTTTAGAAACTGGATGTAAGTGAAAACATTTATCATTGGTTCCAGTCATTGTACTGGACACAGATGTTTTATGCCCAGGCTAAAAAAATAAATGAAACCTCTCTTAATCAAAGAACAGTGGAGCTGGGGAGATGGATGGTTCAGTGTGTTATACGTTTCTCAAATCTGTGAACTTGAGATCAGATCAGCAGAATCTCTATAAAGCTGTATGTGATAGAACATCTGATCGTACAGCTGTAAAGCATTCCTACAGTAAGAGGGCAGAGACAGCAGTGTCCTGAGCAGCATGCAGGTTAGTTAGCCTGTATTATGCACTGACCAATAAGGGAGCCAGTCTTAAACAGTGTGGGACGTATGGACTCACACCAGAGGTTGCTGTACTGTCTCGACATATGTTTCCCTGCTTCACTTGTCTCATGTATGTGAACACAGGAGGGAGGGAGGGAGGGAGGCAGGGAGGGAGGGAGGGAGGGAGGGAGGGAGGGAGGAAGGAGTGGGGGGGAGAAAGAGAGGAAGGGAAGGGGAGAGAGAAGAGAGGAGAGAGGAGAGGGGAGAAGGGAGAGGGGAGAGGAAAGAGAAGAGGGGAGAGTAGAGAAGGGAGGAGAAAGCAGACAGGAGAGAGGAGAGAGGGGAGGAGAGAAAGAAGAGGAAAGCAGAGGAGAGGAGAGAAAAGAGGAGAAAGCAGAGAGGAGAGAAGACAGAGGGGAGGGAAGAGAGAAGAGAGAAGAGAGGGAAGGGAAGAGAGGAGAGAGGAAAGAGGGGAGGAGAGAGATGAGAGGGGAGAAGAGAGAGGAGGAGAAAGTTCTGATGTGGAGGCACAGAATAATAAAATCAACACTATTCGTTAAGCAGAACATATATTGTCTGTGCATTTCCTGCTGCTATAACAATATTCAAGAAAGAGAAACTTATTTAGGCTCACATTTCTACAAAGTAAATGTGCATGAAGCATGTATGGAGCATGAAAGATAAGAGTCTGAATAACTGTCACTACTCCATTGTACCTCCAAGACCAAGAACTAACCTACAGTTAGTTTTACCACATTCAGGAGGGCCCCACCCCTGTACCTAAACTCTCCCCATGAGGTGATACTCCATCCAGTGTTACAATGACAACCACATTTTAAACAGAGTATAACCATCTTCAAACCACATTACTAACTATAAGTATCTAGAAGAATGCTACATTAAAGTATACCATCTGAACTTCATTGTACAAGATTTGAACACAAAATAGTCAACATGATTCCTGTCTATGTCACAAACATTACCTTATGAATTGCCAGCATATTTTAGTTAAAACCTTTTAAAACATTTATTCATTTTCTTTTATGTATGTGTTTGAGTCATCACATGCAAGGTTGGTACCTTCAGAGCTCAGAAGAGGGCACCAGATGCCTTGGAACAGGAGTTATGGGTGATTGTGAACCACTGTGTGGCTGCTGGAAATTGAACTGGGACTTCTGCAAGAGCAACAGATGCTCCTTCATTCAGTATTTGTAAAGGGCAGATAAATGGATGCAGTTATCTCATGCTTGTGGAAACTCAGCTTATCCTTAGGTTCCTCAAAATCATCTGTCTCCTAGGACCAAAACCATCTGAGGGTGAGTGTTAGCTGTGAGATATGGGGCAGCATCTGTTGCAGAGGGAGAGAATTTGCTGATTGTTTTGTCTACTGTAGAACTCATATTATCTTTGCAGAGTGCAAAGTCATTCCAACATTTTATATTTAAAGTTTAAATTTATGCTGGCCAATAGCAGTTCCACTAATTCACCTAAAATGAGCTTTAACATGTTGTATTAGGATTGTTGTGATTTGCTTTATTACAGCTGAAAATGAGCTGGCATTTATGGAGATGTGTATTTGAGAAATAGGTCTCATGTTGCTTATTCTTTGATAGTCAGACAGGAGCAGAAGAGCATGCTGTCCTGAGCAGAGTGCCTGGTTCCCCGGCATGTATCAACGGAACTGTGTCGTGTTAGCACATGATCTTGTGTCTGCTCGGACATTCTTGCTTTATTTCCTTCCTTCCAATCTGTCCAGTATCATGGAACATTCCTGACCACTTTGTATTTCCTAACAGAGACTTATACTAGAATGAAAACTTAAGACAATGCCATTGCAAAACTATAAGCAGAAGCCCTCCAGGATGAAGAGTTTACTGACAAAATAAGAAATATTTATATAGTCTGATATCTGTGGTCATTCTTCAAATGGTTCATGACTTAATAAACAAGTCTGTTGTAAAGTTATTGCCATAAATTAAAGTCTTTGAGATGGAGATTGCTTATGAACCCACATATTAAAAATTAAATATTAAAATCGAATATTTAAGTGTGAAAATAAAAGAGATGGAATTCCATTAGATAATAATGAAAGGCAGGGCTGTGTCAAGCCATAGAATCATTGTAGTTCTGAATTCCATGGCACCAGTGAATCTGAGTTGCTAGCCACTAAGAGCAGTTAGTGTGAATGTGATTGACTGGGTGTTTTTGAAAATCATGAGAGACAATGTGTTCATTTAGCATAGGGCCAACAATTATGTCAGTCTTGAAATTCATTATCAAAATAACCTCTGGTGTGAACAAATTCAAAGCAAAGGGAAATGAAGCATTAGTTGGCAGGGCTATGAGTGTTTCAGCCACCATGGAGTTGGTTTAAGCACACATTCTGTTGCTTGCTAGCTTTTACTCTGGGTAAGCTATTTGCTAGGTATCTCCACTTCTTCATCCAGAAAAGATGAAATTGAAAGCACCAACTTCTTGACATTATCTCCAGGATGAAATGCATTGGTTCAGTGAAGAAACCACTGCGACTATGTTCAGATGGTAGATGTGGCATTTGTACCTGTTCAGGCAGAAAGGGAGAAAACTGTCTGTTTTCCCTTCCCTTGCATGGGCAGAGTGCTCAAAGCCATTGTGTTCTATGGGAAGGTACTTGTTGCTGCTTATTGCAAATAGACAAGGCAAAAGTCATGAAGGAAAGGGAGGACTATGCTTCAGGGCTCAAGAATCTCCATTCAAGAACCCCGTAGAGACTGTCTCTGCTGTCTGACCTCCATGTTGAATCAATTTCAAGAGGTCATGTTGCTATTGGATGTGACGTGGGTCAATTGGACTTTGCCACTGCTCTGTCTTTCATTGAAAATCATTTGTTTAAGGAGCTGTGCAAGGTGTCTTACAAATGGAGTTAGAGAAGGGCTTTAGCACATTCTATAAATTGGATTCTGTATACTTGTAAATTATGCTGACAGGCACTCCTGGAGCACAATGAGGTCAAAATAGTCTCTCTAAAAATGGACAGAGATGGAGAAAGGATACTAAGGTAATATGGACAGAAAAAGCTTGTTAAATTCAGTCTGAGACCAGAATTAAATTTCAATCAATCTTTTAAAACTATGTGTTCTTATTATTTTTAATTATGTTTATTTGCATCTTCCAAAAGAATCAGATAATCCCTGGGCTAGAGTTACAGGGGTTTGTGGACAGTCTGATAGTGATGCAAGGAAGTAGACTCTTGTCTGAGGAAGAACAGCAAGTACTCTTAACAGCTGAGTCCTTTCTCCAGCCTCCTAATCAATCATAAATGGTATAAGTGATCAAAAATTATTAAGTCGTAGGGATCCAAAGATACAGTTATGAAGAACTCACATATTGTAAACATAAGGAAATTATTAAAATACAAGTCATGACTTTAAATACTTCGCAGCTTTAGAGGCCAAAATATGTAGCTAATGAATGAAATAAAATGAAACAGACCATAAATACCATAAATAAAAACCAAGTTTAGCCTAAAAGTGGACTGAACCAATCTACCAAAATGTAAATCATTCATTACACTGCCTTCTTAGATGGAGCCCTTTCCACAGGAAATGTTAATTTTTGTAAGCTAATTTCTACACTATAGGTTATAGGATATAAATGGGCTCCATTTGAGAATGAGATACTCTGAATTAAAACACAGATCAATTTATTTTATATAGGTGGCTTGAACAAGTACCTGCCATCTTCTAACTTTATACCAGAACTCAGTATCATTCTAATTTCTTTCTCCTATCTCATTTGACATACACTTAATCAACAGATTCCTTCTCACGCATGTCTTCATAAAATCCCATTTTTTTCATGCCGAACTCGAGTCTTAACTCTAGCTGTCATAATTTTACAGAATGCCTAACCCAAATAGTCACTTCCCACGAGACATGTCACTCCCGAGCAAGACATTTAAGACCACAATGAGATGATTATTTTATTGCATGTCATTGTCATCTGTGTTCACCCGTTTCTCAAACCACTAGCCTGTGGTATGCCTATGTACTCTTACACACTACTTTTTAGTCTTGAAGCTTGAAACTTTATCCCCAAATCTTACTCCTCCAGTCTTAGCAAGGAAACCAAACTTTTAATTTTCCAACACTTTGTATGGATACTATATCCTTTGTTAAATATTCAACAGGGACACCAGACTCAACAATCCTTATAACAACCCTCAAGAAAATTATAGCCACAGTAGACCTCTTTACACCTGTGTTAGCACACCATCATCTGTGTGATTGTCAGTTAACTCCACAGGACTGAAAACCACCAGACAAAGGTGGAGCCTTTTACCTCTAAAGTTTCAGCCTTAATGTTAGTCTACTCTGGAGAAGCTGAGAAAAAAATACTTCCAGTAGCAATGGTGTCAGATTTTGTAAGAAATGGAACAAACCATGCTCTGTGGGATAGAGATTGCAGTTTTTGTAATAGCAGAGTGGCTTTGGAAATGTCTCAGTTATGTAAGTTTGGGATACTTGGAGATGTAGCACCCTTACTTATAATATCATTATGGGTCTTCTTTAATGTACAAACAGTTGCCAGACTAAGCTTTCTCTTTTCTGTCCAAGAAAATTAATGCAGAACTCCTGGGCTCAGTGAGGACTTATTGATTATATCAATTAATATATTTGAAGAAAGATCTTTCTCACATCTCTTAGAAGAAGAAGATGTTCTTTGATGAAGGCCTGTCCTGATCTTGCAGGACAATGTGAAATTTAAAACACTTGGGCTCTTAGGTGACTCCCAGAGCTGCATACCAATTCTACAACGTATTTCTGTTAAAGGAAATATGCGACAGTCCAGGACACCTCACTGTTTGTTACTCCCACCTGTTCCTGGCATGTCATGAAGCTGACTGCAAAAGTAACAACTCCTCTGACATCTTTCCAACCCAAATCATGTCTGGTTCGAGTTATCAGTAGAGGCTAATATCTAGCTCCTCTAGAAGACTGCGTGTATGTGAATTATTAAAGGCAATTATTATAAGACTTCCTGGAACAATCTATTCTCATCCTAACTAGTGCATGTTGCTAAGATAATTTAAAATGGAGAGAAAAAGCTTGGACAGACACAAGCCACAGAAACCTGGAACACAGTGCGAAAAAGAAGAAATCTATATTGTCGCAGTTGGCTTTAAGGAAGCTGGTGCTTATTATTTTAGAGACAACCAGCAGTTTTAGTATAAATGTTCTGATTTGGCAATACACAATGGTTTGGAACCTCACAAATCAACTTTGGGGCTTTAGTGTTTTATATCGTATTTTTAAAAAAAAAAATGCAAGGAACTCTGAAGAACCCTGTGATAATAACTATAGATCTTGAACTTGAAAAATCCCTGCATAATAAGGTTTAAGGTAAACTTGATGAGCTCACAAGGTATCTACAGGAAGAACTCTTGGGTGGAAGATCGGAGCCCCTGAGCCCTAACCAGAAGTGTATCAGTCAGAATTGAGGGTGTAGGCAGCAAAGCAAACTTGGAAACAGAGAGAGCTGGCTGGCTTTTGATTCATCTCCCTGCCAAATGCCTAAGGGTTGCTTCCAGCCTTTGGGTGTCTGCACTTCGGAATTTTCAATCAGTTCTCAGGCAACAACGCCGCCGGTTGCGGCTGACTTGCTCAAGGCCAAGACAAATATCTGTTCCTTTCCTTTTTCTCTTTAACATACGCAACTTTGTTTTCGGGGCAAAATCCACCCATAGTTCTCATCTCTGGCCTTTTCTCATCCCGGGCTAGTGAAGGCACAGCTCTTGGCCAGGAGAAAATTAAGCTAGGTGGTTAGGACCATCCTCTTTAGAACTGCGGTTGTAGCTGCCAAGGAGTAGCCAACAAGCACCAGATTTATGTGCACTTTGAAAGAAGCACCTTTACCATTGGCTTTTTGAGCGGCGCTGTCGCTAGGGAGCGAGCACAAGCACCGCCTCGGGGAACAGCTTGGGTGCTGGTTCCTGGCAGCCAGGACTTGGGCGCTCTCTCTGGCGCGCTCTGGGCGGCTCCTCGCGCTGTCGCCCCTGCAGCCCGTGCTGTCCCTGGCTTGGCTAGCGGAGGCGCTGCACAGACACTCGCCTTTGGCCACAGGCTCCTGCTGCTGCTGCCGCCCAGAGGACAGACCAGCCTCTGCCCGCGATTTCCCCTCAGCAGCAGCGCTGCGGAGAGCGGGTGGGTGCGAGCTGCAGAATGCGATGTAGTTTTCCCATCGCCTCAGAGTTGTATGAGTTGGCAGAGCCTCGCCTGGGTTCCCTGAGCCCTGCTCCCTTCGGGCTCGCTGCTCACCAGGTTGCTAGCCATTGCTGTGCCAGAAAGCCAAGGCGCCCGAGCTTCTGTCCTGGGTCCATCCGGGGGCAGAGTAGGGCTGTCCTCAGCTGAGGCGCACCGTCTTCTCTCTGCTGACCCATCTGCTTCCCATGGCGTCTCGTCAACAAACCCGAATCCAGGCTTACCTGGAGAAAAACAAGATCGGTCCTCTGTTTGAGGTAAGGAGCCTTGGTGGGGAATGGTTCCGCACTCTTTGGGGGTGGTTGGTGGTGCAGAAATAAAATCAGAATTTCCTTAAGCGAAGGTAAGATGCTGAACAAATGAGCGGGAGAGGGAGCACTGTCCCGCTAGGTGTTCTGGAACCTGGCCCAGCTGGCACTTGGCCAGTTACCTGGACACTGACAGGTGAACTCTGGAGGGCCCATAACATAACAGGACAATTGGAGCCATCTGACTGTCTTGCATCTAGTAGCCGTAAGGCAGGGCTTAGACAGGGTGGGACAAGCAGTCCAGATGTACATCTTCACACAGAGAGAGACAGACAGAGAGAGAGAGAGAGAGAGAGAGAGAGAGAGAGAGAGAGACAGAGAGAGACAATTCACACTATCTTGCATCTTAAATTTTCTTCTTTTAAATATGGGCAGTAGTAGAACCTGAAAAGGTGGAAGAGTTGCCCTGCTGGAGAAAAAAAAAAAAAAAAAAAAAAAAAAAAAAAAAAAAAAAAACATGTTAAAGCTAGTCCATTGGGAAACACATTGGGCTGTGGCTGAAACTAGAGCCCTTTGCACCTACTCTCAGAGGTGGAAAGGAGCAGAGAAGGGTTTGAGGAAAACATGCCTATTTTCTAAGGACACTGTCTTGAGATGTTTTCTTTCGCCTTCAAATAATTAATGACAAAAACACAGTGAAGGAAAAAGAGCGAAGCAAGAGGGACAATTAGACCTAGGGACAGAAAGCAGGCACCACCTAAGTGGTAAGTGTCAGCAGGTTGTCAGAGCGCTGGCCAGATGCTGGAGTTGTGGAGTGCCAGGTATTCAAGTGGCCAAGCTCACCTGGGAGGGATGCCTGAGGCTCCTTACTCTGCAGTCCACTATCCTATGACCTCCTTCCCGCACACACCTAGAAAGCAGCTGCCTATATCTTTGGCTGAAGAGCTAAGGAGCAAGAGGAAGAGGATGATCTGAGACTGGAGCAGCTTCTTGGAGACTAGAGCAGCAGAGATCTGCGGACAGAAGGGGCGGGGTGAGGATTAATGCCTCTGAAAGGGCTCATGGGGGAGGAGGGCACAAAAAGGTCTTTTTCCCTGTGGAGAACAGGTTTCCAATAACTAAGCTTTTCCAAGTTTTCCTGCCCAACCTTAACTTAATGTGGTAAAATTTTGAAAAAAAAGTTGGAGAGTTGTTTCAGTGAAAACTCTGTTAAAAGGGCCACAAAGTATCGCGGGTCCCTTAATTTTTAGTTCGTTAGCAAAGGAAACTTTGCTTCTGCTGAATCTTTACCCAGGACGTCAGCAGCCTTCCTTATCCCCGGTGTAATGATTACAAATTACCCACAGCCTCACATCAGGAAAACACAGAAAGGTAGACGCGGACTGTCAAATGGTATATGAATTGCATCAAACTAATAAAATGAATGCCTTTCGACCTTATGTGTTGGCTTCATTCCTGGAATATAAAGCACAATTAGCCAAGGGAAAAAAAATAAGTGAATCGCTTTTAATAGATCCTTTTCTCACTTAAATTATTTTAAAACTCCCATCGTTCTTTCCAAGTGACAATAATGGAATTAACTTCCTCCATGATTAGGAAATAAGCCTGGCTGGATATTTATTAGCAGTCTCCTCCCCTTTTATACTCAGCAGCTAATTTCCCTCTGAAGAGTTTTAAGTGACAAAGAAAATTGTTTCGTGAAAGATTTAGATCTTCTCACCCAAACCAACAAAATTCTATGCTTTGTATTTTACTGGATGCATATTACATAATCCCCAGCAGCTTGGATCGAAGTGATGAGTAGTTAATTTTTAAGGGTTGACGTGCACTTTCCATAACTGAAGGGAGAAAAACAGATAAGAAGTTCAGAGCAGAGTGGATGTCGGTACTTGGGCAATGACTGTGATAGAGCCTGGCTCTGGGAGGAGATTTGGCCAATTTTAGCCATTTAAGAACTCATAACAATTTGTAGTCTACTTCTCCTCAAATTAGAGTCAATGCAGAAGTCAGGTGTGGTGGCCCAACCCACTCTGCTAGCGCACCTTTGGGCTGCCGTAAGATGTCCACCACAGTCTCCATTTCAGTCTGGGCTACAGAGTGAATTAAAAACAAACAAACAAACAAACAAAAAAACAAAAAAACAGTCTGGGCTATAGAGAAATACATGTCACAAAGACAACAAACCCAAAACTACCAATCAAAAACACAAAACCAGCCCAGCAGTATCATCTATGAGATGGATATTGGTGATTTAAAATTCCTGTGACTCAGTGATTCTCAGAACTGATTTGGAAGCTCAGTGGCTCAGTGGAGACCTCCTCTCTCCAGTCTGGAAGAGAAGACTATTGCAATAAATTGCTGCCATTCTTGGGCCATAATTTAAGAAATGGAAATGTAAGCTAGTTTTTTTTTTTTTTTTAAAGAAAGTACAATTTAAAATAGGCAGCTGCCATGATTATCCCCCCCCCCCACTGTGTTGGACAGAGGTCCCAGGGTTAGTGATGCAGGCATCTTCAGTGGCCAAAATGTGCACTGAGAGTGTCCCACTGTGTGATTTGTATGGGAGAAATATTTTAAACCCTCCATTTTAAAAATCGTGAAACACTTTAAAGGGAGCTTATTAAAGTTACTTTAAAAATATCAAATAGGAAAGATAACCTCCTCCCTAGGATTGAGAATGGCTGGATTTTTAGGATTTTAAAAGACTAGCTATGGCTGTGCTGGTTAGAACTTCCTATGCAGGCCACGCTGGGCTTGTAGAGATACACCTGCTTCTGCCTCCCAAATGCTGGAAAATTAAAGGTATGCATCACTACACCAGGCTTAATTTAAAAAAAGATCCGTAAAATTTCTGTACTTAGTTTATTCCTTAGTTATGAGCTTTATCACTAATACTGTGTCATTAGTGATACTTAAAAATTGTTTTGTACACCACAACTGAAATAACTTGAAACTAACTTTGATTTCAGGTGATCTAGGAACACACATTTAAACTACCTTTAAATATGAATAAAAATAGTTTGAAGCATTACAAAGCTATGCCGAAAAAGCATTGCATAAGAGTTCTGGGTGATGACATTTTTAGAAGAGTACAAACACACATAAGATGAAAATGACGCGCACTCCACAAATGCTGAGATTTATGTAGCGTGTAATAATTTCAGTTTCCCTTTGGCTTATTAAAGGCAGGCAAGCAGAGCTAAGCCCGGGCATTTGGTTTATAGGAAAGAATGCTTCACAGAGTTGTGATACAGCAGAAGTATGACTTGATCGCTTTACATTTTACATCTAAGTTCTTAACTGGCAGGGTGTAAAGTGGTTTCTGTTGCACCAAAGTGGAGTCGTTCTATAACGTATGTAAAATGTGTGCTGTGAAAATAGTTGTGTCAGACCCCGAGGCCAGAAAGTTAATAGCTTAAAAATAATTCAGCACTTGAATTGTCTGCCAAATACCTGCTTAGAGAATTAAAGTGGATCCTTTGTCTTTAGTAGAAATCATTTAACTTACTTCATGAGCCATTATATGGTGTGGATCATCAAAGTTTCTCATTTTCCATACAAAGAGGTATGCAAATTTTTAGATTTTTTTCATTCCCATTAACTATACAGAGTAATTATTAACTGGCTACTAGTTGGGAAGATCCTCAAGGTCGCATGTATATTGATTCTGGCCTCCACGAGAGTATGGCATCCTGAGCTACTTCAAAGCAGAACAGCGTTGACAGTGGTGCATTTTCACAGAAATTTTAAGTGCATGCTGACTGTGTGGTCAGCCAAACTCACTATATTTCTTCAAATGTGGTTTAACTCTCTTCAAGTAGAATGGAGTCACATTCTTATCATGTTTGTGGTTCAGTGTTGTACTACTCACATAACCTAAATTTGTATGAACCGATATGCTGCCCACAGGGTGAGTTGGACTCATAGCTAGATCTGGGGCATCCCCCAACCCATCTAGATACATTGGGCTGCAGTGGCACTTGCTCATCTCTGCTAACTACACATCTGGAAGCTCAAAATCTAATCTGCTTCTATCCTTCCCTAGATCATGACTATCCTTTCTTCCTGAAAAGGCTATATTCCCCTCTTTGCTCTCATTAGGGAGCATTCCTGGATGTGGGGTTGGTACATAGGGTGACAGCTGTGATTGGCATGCTGTAAATAGGGTAAGGAAGGATAGTAGTTACTCTTTCTGAGACTCAAGAGCTAAGCTCCATGCCTATCTTATTCTGAAAGATAATTATAAAAACTGTAATTATAGAAAGATTCTTTCTGGGAAGAGGTAATAAAAACACTACCTTGTTATTTAGAAAGTCTTCACATTAATGATAAGCCAATACATTTTTTGGAGTAACTCTTGTCAGATTTCTACCCAGTTCTTGAAGTTATAAGGACTTTTCTAGTTTCTAAATTTATATTGGTTTTTGTAATTCTGGAATAGTTACAGACTCAAAGGTGAGAAAAGATATTTATTTTTATCACGTTTTCTACAGTCAAAGTCAATACATTTCTATTGACTTAACCTCAAAATAATCTTTTAAAAGGTATCTGACATGCTTTAAATTGTTAGCCCCTTAATTTTCATCTCTACCTTGTTATGTCTTGTTTTCAAATGGTTTATAAGGAAAGACATGACTCCAAAATGACATAGTGCTGGGGATGCAGCCCAGTGGGAAAGCACTTGACTTTCATACAAAAGGTCTGGACTTGATTGTGAGTACTCCTATTAACAACAACAACAACAACAACAACAACAACAACAACAGAGCATAAAAACCAACCAATCTATAATGAGATCAACCATCTATAATGAGATCTGATGCCCTTCTGTCTAATTCTCTCTTCTATCACAGTACTCATATACATAAGTAGACATATCTTTTAAAAAAGAAAATCATGCAAGGCAGTTTTCTCACTAATGAAGACAGTGACCACAGATGAAAAGCAGAGAAAAACTTGGATGTTAGAACTGAGTTGCAGGTGCCATGTAATCTCATGTCTTTCAATAACAGGTACAGGCTTCACTTAAGCTAAGGTGTCCGTACCACATTTATATGCTTATATGTCTGTGCCACATATCATATCTGTTTACTGTGAGAAGCTAGGAATAGCAACAGCCAAGTAACATTGAGCACACTTGGCACCCAGACAGTGGGACCTACATACTTTCCCTACTAGAATAACTAAGTATTGCTAAGGAAATGGCTGATTCCAGGCTTGATAAGATGAATGAACTCAGGGTATCTTACATCCAATGTTTAAAGAGTGACCATGCTGTCACAAGGACAGAGAAACCAATTTGAGGAGGCTCCTAAACCAGAGTCAACTGAAGATCTAAATATAGAATTAAGCTAACAGTTTATCATACTGGATAAAATACAGTATTTTATTCCATTAAGATTTAATGGAATACAGAATGTGTTTGAGTCATGGGAGAGGAGAAAGAATAACTAGCAGAATACCAGTCAGTAACATTCAAAGGAGTTTAAGTAATTGGGGAAATTGCTACTTCATAATCCAGGCAAGAAAAAACAATCATTGCTGAACTGGTGAGAGGAAGTTGAATGGACGGTAGTAAGACATCACCTATTCCCAAGTCATTTTCCCACAAAGCACTTAGTAATTATAAATGGGAAGGTAACCATCCAGTATAGAAACCTGGAATACACCGTTTTCTTCCAACAATAATGTTTCCAACAGCTGGAAGGGGTCTGGTACACTCTTTAGACTGAAATCATGGGTAGGGAAGGAGAATCTCTTCAAGGGCTGGCATTAGGCAGTGACTAGTGCTACAGCTACAAGGTCTGTCATATCTGAGACCATTGGCCATAAAGGTTTTACAGTTGTCTGGAAGTCTTCGAGTGAGCAGGATCTGCCATTTCTTTGGCTCACCACAGCATTCTATTTGTCTTCAGTCTCACTTTTCTAGACTTTCTATTTCTCCTTTCCTCCTTTTTCCAACACTGGCCACTGTCTCAAAATGCTTAACTTCCTTCTCTTCTAATCCTCAGCTGCCAGTGAGCTAGCTTCCTGCTCTTCTAATTCAGCCTGCAGACCACACTGCTGTGCATAGTGGGACTCAGTCTGTGAGACAAGACTTAAAGTCTGCAATATGAATTTTCAGCAGTGGAAGCTGGGGGCCAGTTGAGGACATGAGAAGCTCTAAGGATCCAGAGTTTCTCCAGTGCTGGGTTTACACTAGAGGCAATCACATATAAAGGCTTTATACAATCCCATGTTTCTGCTCTCTCTCAAAATAAAACAAAACAAAAAGTAAAAAACCAAAACAAAATGTAGAGTGATTGAGACTATATTGGAGGAGTGTTTGGGGTGGGGGAGAAATATGAGCAAGATATAGTGTATAAAATATTTTAATGGAAAATAAAAATGAAGTTCAAATCCACATTTTGGGATGGTGCACTGTACTTTCCTACATCTCTCTCTATATAAGGACTTAATACCAGCACTGTAGAAAAGTAAACGTTTCTATGCAATAATTAAACCATATTTACAATGTAATCGAATGTTCTCCTTAACATATCACCAGAGAGAACAAAGATAAGGGAGTAGCGATAGAAACTATGTAGGAACAGAAGAAGCTTTACTTCTTCATATGTAGCACATTCCTGGGTCCTTGAGGTGAAAATATCTGCTATATGGATGATTTCCTTCTGTCTTTACTGTGCTGAAGGTAAGAGTCCTCTTAGACACAGAGTGTGTCTCCTTTGCAGATGGGCTGTTAGCAGCAGTACACATTGGCTCTCCTTTAACTGTGAAGACAATGGCAGTCTTGCCAGTTTGTAGCATGGCCTGTCAATCATTCCACAGCTGGTGCCTCTGGCACTCCAGTGCCTCTGCTTCTCTGCTGTTGGGCTTTTGTGTTACCAGCTCACCTAACACTTCTAAAAGTATGCAAGGGAAGGGCATTTGCAAGAAAACTTTTATTGCAACACAAAGGGAGGCAGTGAAGGAGGTATCTGGCTACATACTAAGCCCAAGCTTCCTACTCGTATAGCTAGAGAAAGTTATTAGAACTAATTGCAGAACATCACTCACGGATATCAAAGTTTGTGTTTGCACTATACCCAGCATACCTCACACAAAAATGGAAGTTTATGTTTCCACAATCAGAGCCTTGCCTCCATAGCACTAGCCCCAGTAGTCTGTCTGTCCAAGACAGAAAATTTTGAAGTTTCCTAGAGTTCAGTAAGGCTTGCAATGCCCCAAAACTTCCCTAGCTGAGATTGGACATTCAGGAGGTGAGACCATCAGCTGTGATCACTGTGTAGTTTTCCCCAGGGAATCACAGAATGTCCAAAATGACAGTGATTAAGTAAATAAGGATCTTCCTTCTGGATGCTATTAGCAGTCCTTTTGCTCAAAGCAGCCTGGGAGGATCAAACAACTGCTAATTGAGAAGTCATATAGTCCATCCCTAAGCATCATTTCTTATTTTTAGGAAAATAATTGTCAGGAGTGCTTAGAATAGAATCATCTCACAAGGGGAGTGAGACAGTTCAGTGGGTAAAGGCACTTGTTGACAATCCTATCAAATGCAAATTTTCTAGACTCACTTGGAGATAGAGAGAGCCAGTTCCCATAAGTTATCCTCAGACTTCCACATGTGAGCTCTTGCACACACAGAATTGTGTTTACACAAATAAATAAAGTCAAAAAAAGAATATAACCTCATACTAATACTAATAGCCATTTCAACAGATTTTACTAATGGGTGATTTGTTGGGTACCGAGAGGGAGGGAGGGAGGGAGAGAGAGAGAGAGAGAGAGAGAGAGAGAGAGAGAGAGAGAGAGAGAGAGAGAGAGAGATTGGATCTCACTTGTCTCACCCAAGTGTAACATTGTGTGCCACTTAGAAGACAGGACTGAATCCACACAATGTTGGTTCTGCAATAATTTCAATTGTGTATAACTAATAAAAGAATTCAAAGATAACTATTAAACCTAATGAGGCACAGTTTATAATGTGACTTTCTTAGAGTCTTCAAAAATGTCAGGCTTCAGTTGAAATACATGAGGACTAAATATGGAATGCAGCTGTAGATACAGTAGTCCTGCTGTGGAGGATGGTGCTGGGGAAGTATTTAGGTGAAGCACATAGGCAATCCTTTCTATTCATCATATGCTGGGGAAGTATTTAGGTGAAGCACATAGGCAATCCTTTCTGTTCATCATATAATTTTTCTATAAATGTGAAACTGTTTCAAAATAAAAACATTAAAACAAATATATAAAGAAGTAAGTATTTAGGAAACAATTCATCTCAGTTTTTATGAAACAAATCAGATGCATTTAGTTTAAACTTTGATCAATATTTATTTATAGGAATATTTTATGCAATAAATAATAAGGCAAAAGAATGAGTAAAGAAAGGGTATAATCAAAATATTGCTGAAATGCCTTTTAGAAATCCAGGGAACAAATGCATAAGTGTGCTGGGAATAAGAAAATGTGCTTAGGTAGAGTCTTCATTTCTCTGTCTTTTGAGTGGTAACATCGTTGAACCCACAAGTAGTCAAGCCACAGAGTCAATGCTGACTTGCACAGTCTCATGGGTCTGTCACTGAATGCTTGACTTGATACTGGGTATGCACTAGGATCAGAGTTATTTACCACAGTTTCACAGCTCACCTAAGGCTGTACAGTCCCCTGTCCCCTTCCTCAGCACATTATGGAGAATTGCCTTCTGCATTGCCTACCTCCTACTGACTGCAGTAAGAAGCTTTTGGTAGAGGGCATATTCTACAGTACACACACACACACACACACACACACACACACACACATCTTACATTGAAACTCTGTGATCAGATGGCAAATGCCCAATTAAAAAGTAGATAATGTAACAAAAAGGGGGGGTAGATAACCTGATGAGGCAGCTCATTTAATACAGCATTTGCCCCAAATGCATAGACTCTCTGTTTGATCAATCAAACCACATAATCTGGGCATGATGGTGGACATCTGTAATCCTAGCACTTAGTAGGTGGATGCAGAAGGATTAATTCAAAGTAGTCCTTGACTAAGTGGTGATCTCAAAGCCAGTTTGCAATATATTAAATCTTACCTAAAAACAAACAAACAAACAAACAAAAAACAAACAATAAGATTCAAATTACTGGAAAGAATCAGACTTTTTGGAATTGTATTATATTAAATATAATGTATTATATGTATCCTGTTTTTCATATATATTATTATATAGTATATATGTAGTATACACACACACACATACACACACACACACACACACACACACACACACACATATATATATATATATATATATATATATATATATATATATATATATATATAAACATTGGATAAGGTTTTGGATTGGAAATTTGCTTAAATATATCGTAATTTAAAAGTACTCTTTTGAAATTGGGTTATTTCCCATAAATTTTCAGATCTATCCATTTTCTTACAATTTTCAAAGTTTCATTTTCTTGTGGCTGAATCAAAGTATACTGTGCATGACCCTTTTATGGTCCATTCATCTGCTCATGCACACCTAGGACAATTCCATTACCTTGCTGCTGTGAATAGAGTTGCAATCAACATGATAGGCCAGTATCTCTGTAGAGGCTTTCAAGTATTATAGGTATATGTCACATATTTTCTTTCACATGTTGGTACTGGCTTTCAAGGTATATGTGTGAATATATGAGCATGTGATCAGGTGTGTGCGTTTGTGCGTGCATATGTATATACACATGTGTACATGTGTGTGCATGTGTGTGTGCATGTGTGTAAGTATAAAGCATGACACTAGGCAGAGAACTATTAGTAGAGAAAAGGTAGTGGGGAGTGGAGAAGGGCAACAGGACACATAACCTTAAAGAGGAAAGGAGCTATTAGCTGGAAAGTCAAGGTATACAGAGAGTCAGGGAGAAGAGGAAGCTAGGAACAGGAGCATCAACAAGAAAACTATGCTTAAAATACCATAATGAAGCCTTTTATGCTAATTTAAACAATAAAATATTAATCAACAAAAGAACTCAACATTATTTATGAGTAGTTAAACATATTAATGTAGTTCAGTGTGACAGTTCAAAACACAGATACAACATATAATAATCAAATTTAATTTTTTCTGTCTACCCATTCTTCAGAACCTTTCCAATCTTTGATATCACTGTGCTAGATTACAATCAACTTTCTTCAGTTTCCTACATAAAAGAGCAGACACAGTGTGTGTGTGTGTGCGTGTGCATGTGTGTGTACGTGTGTGTGTGTGTGTATGTGTGTAAGCCAGCTTTCTTTTGCTGTAGCCATTCCAAGAAATCTCAAAAAAGAAGTAGAAAGGCTTATTTTCACTTACAATTTTTGGAGGTTCAAGTTTCCATTCAGTTGGTCATGCTGCCTTTGGCTACTGAGAGACAGTGTTGCACAATAGGGGTTACTCACCTTATGGAAGCCAGGGAGTGAAAACTGGTGTGGAAGGGTGCAGAGTCCTATTCACCCCCTCCTCAGCAACATATCCTAGTGACCCAGCTTCCTGACAGTAGGCTATATACTTAAAGGTCCCCCTACTACTCAATGGCAACACAGACTAAGATCAAGCCTTCAACACATAGGCCTTTGAGGAACAGTCAAGATCCTAACTATAATAAGGTGCTTGTAAAAGAACTCTTGGAACTAGTAATTTCATTTGTAGGAATGTGTTGTACAGAAATATTTGCACATGTGCAAAATATCTGCAAGATCATGAATTTCAGATTATTTGAAATGGTCAGAGCTTGTGAATAAGCTGAATATTATCTATAGGTATACTCATATAGATTATAAAATAGATAGGTCAGTTTGAAATCATATTTTGAAACAAATACATCTATTAAAAAGAATCAGATTGATATTCATATGCAGAGTTCACATACTGTTATTTAAATATCTATAATTGTAAGTGAATGAGTCTTGCAATGCTAGTGTTTCTGTACTGAAGTGGATATGAGAAAGATTTTATAATAAAACACTTAGAATTAACCTCCTTTTATATGTATAGACACATTTAACATGAAGAATGGAAAACCGTAGGTTGGCAGTTAGAAGTTGGTAAAAAGAATTCATGTTTGCCCTTTGTGTACATATAATAATTCCTGAATGAGTGTGGATTTTCAGTGTCTTTGTAAGGGCAGAAAGATGTGGTCACAGACCCTGCCCTGGCTTATATTGATTGTAAAACTTGACAGGATCAAGTATCACCTTAGAGACAAATGCCAGGAAATGTTTGTGAAGGATTTTCTACATTAGGCTAATTGTGTGAAGGATTGCTCAAAGGCTCTAAATTATTTGAACGTTCTAAAAATACTCATATATTTCATTTATTTTCCTCAGTGTATCTAATTATTTGTACATGTATACGTGCAAAATGTGTGCATGTCTGTATATTCACATTTGTGTGGGCACATGCGAGTACATATATAGATCAAAAGTTAATGTCCAGTAACTTCCTTCATCATTGTTCATTTTATTTTTTGAGGCAGGATCTTTGGCTAAATCTGGAGCTTGATTATGTCTAGCTGAGCTAATTAGTTTTTCCTGAGCACTGGGAATCTCCCGTCTCTGCTTCCCTAGTACTGGGATTACAGGCTGCCCTCTTCTTTATATATTTTGGATATTAGCTTTGTATCAGATGTTGAGTTAGTAAAAATACTTTCCCATTCTGTAGGCTGCCACTTTGACCAAACAATGGTGTCCTTTGGCTTACAAAAGCTTCTCAGTTTTATGAGGTCTAATTCATTAATTGTTTATTTTAGTGCCTGAACTAATGGTGTTCTATTAAAAAAATTAAAAACTTGCCAATGAGTTGAAGGCTCCTCCCTGCTTTCTCCTCTATTAGTTCCAGTGTATCTGGCTTTATGTTGAGGCTCTTGATCCACACTTAGTTGAGTTATGTGTATGATGATGAATATGCTTCTATTTGTGTTCTCTACATGCAGACATCCAGTTTGACCATTTTCTGAAGATGCTATTTTTTCCAGGGTGTGTTTCTTCCTTCTTTATAAAAAAAAATCAGATATCCATAGGCATGTGGATTTTTCTGAGTCTTCAGTTTGATTTTATTGTTTCAATGCCATGATGTTTTTATTACTATAACTCTGTAATACGAATTGAAGTTCAGGGTCATGGTTCCTCTAGCTGATATGTTATAATTCTGGTTTTAACTATTCTACTTTTTTGTGTGTGTTTTATATGAAACGGAAGTTTTTCCTTTCAAGATTCATGAAGAGTTGTTTGGAATTTTGATGGGGATACATTGAATCTGTTGGCCAATTACTGATTCACTTATTTGTTTCATTGAATATTTGTATTATTTTTGTTATCGTCACTGTTTGTTTATATTTTATTGATTTTAGACCAGAGTTTGATAATTTCTAGCCATCTACTCTTTACACTTTTAAACCTAAAGATAGATGATAGATGTGGTTTCTTCTGGTTTTTTTCTAGAGATTTCAGGTATGCTATTAAATTGGTATTATGAGAAGTATGAAAGTTATTTATGTAGGCACTTGGTACTATAAACTTGCCACTTTGAACTGCCATGATTGTATTCCATAAGTCTGGGTATACTATGTATTCATATTCATTTAATTCTAGAAAGTGTTTAGTTTCTTTCTGAATTGTCCCATTTTTTTATTCCATACTGAATTGTTCAGTTTCTATGAGTTTGTAAACTTCCTATAGTTTCTCTTGTTGTTAATATCCAGTTTTAATCAGAGGAGGCGGAGCAGAGTCTGAAGGAAAGGCCATCCAGAGACTACCCCACCTAGGCATTCATCCCATGTGCAGACACCAAACCCAGACACTATTGGTGATGCCAAGAAGAGCTTGCTGACAGGATTCTGGTATAGCTGTCCCTTAAGAGGCTCTGCCAGAGCCTGACCAATATAGATGCAGATGCGTGCAGCCAAACAGTATGGAGACCCCAATGGAGGAGTCAGGACAAGGACTGAAGGAGCTGAAGGGGATTTTAACTGCATAGGAAGAACAACGATATCAACCCACCAGACCACCCCAAAGCGTCCAGAGACTAAACCACCAACCATAGAGGACACATGGAGGAACCCATGGCTCCAACTGGATATATAGCAGGGGATTGCCTTAACTAGCATCAATGGGAGGAGAGCCCCTTGGACCTGTGGAGGCTTGATTCTAGGGTACTGAGGCTGGAGTGGGTGAGTGGAGAAGCACCCACATAGAGGCAGGGGTTGAGGAGGGGATAGTAGGGTTGTGGAGAGGAAATATGGAAGGGAGATAACACTTGAAATGTAAATGAAATAACCAATAAAAATTAAGAGGAGGTGGTAGGATAGGGTGCAGGGTGTTGTTTCATTTTCTTGTATCTTTTGAGGCTTCCTTTGTGACTGAGTTTGTATTCTATATTGGAAAATTTTTCATAAGTTATGTTGCTGAGAAAAACTTAAAATTTTTGTGTTTGGATGAAATGTTCTGAAACATATGTTAAATCCTTTTGCTTTATAAGATGTTATCTATAGCGTTGCTCTGTTTAGTTTTGTCTAAATGATCTGTCTGGCAGTGAGAATAGATATTGAAGCTTACCACCATCTATGTGTGGTGGTCAATATGTGATTTAATCTGTAGTAATGTTTCTTTCTCAATCTTGAGTGCTTTTTTGTTTATGGCACAGATGTTAAGAATTGCAATATTCTCTTGGTGGATTTTTTTTTCCTTAGATGGTAAGCATTGTCCTTCCATATTTTCTCTGATTAGTTTTGGCTTGAAGTCTATTTTGTCAGATAGTACAATGGGTGCAATTGCAAGCTTATTAGGTCCATTTGCTTGGAATATTTTTCTTTCCTTTTACTCTGAGGTCAGAATGTTCTTGATGTTAATGTATGTTTCTTGGATGCAGCAGAGGGTGGATCCTATTTTTACACTCGTATCTTTAGTCTGTCCCTTTTTTTATTAGGATATTGAGACCGTTGCTGTTGATAGATATCCATGACTAGAGACTGTTGATATCTGTCATTTTGCTGCTGCTGCTGCTGCCGCCGCCGGAGGTAGTGGTGGTGGTGGTGGTGGTGTGTGTGTGTGTTTTCCTTCTTTTAATTTTGCTAGTGTAAGATTATTTATTCCTCTTCTTTTGATTTTGCTCCTCTTAAATTCTTTATTCCTTGTGTTTTATAATTAACTTCCTTGGGTTGGAGTTTTCCTTATAACAAACTTCTATAAAGCTGGATTTGTAGATATATATATATTGCTTCAATTTGGTTTTACCATGGAATATCTTATTTTCTCCATCTATGGTGTTTGAAAATTTTCCTGGCTATAGTAGTCTGGTTTTGTGTCTGTGGCTTCAAAGTCTGTGACACATCTGTCCAGATCCTTCTGTCTTTAAGAGATTCTGTTGAGAATTAAGGTGTAATTCTAGTAGATCTGTCTTCATATTTTATTTTATCTTTCCCCCTTGCAGCTTTTCACATCCTTTCTTTGTTCTTTATATCTTGTGTTTTGATGATTTTTGTGGTTAAAGGACTTTATTTTCTGATTCAGTCTATTTGGTGTCCTGAATGCATCTTGTGCCATGATAGGCATCCCCTTCTCTAGGAAAATTTTCTTCTATAATATTTTGGAAAATATTTCTCTTTCTTTAACCTGGATTTCTTCTCCATTCTCTATTTATACTAGTCTTAGATTTGTGCCAGGATTTTTTAAGATTCAACACTCTCTTCAACCAGTGTATCCATTTTTTAATTGTATTTACTATGCCTGAGATTCTCTCTTGTATTCTTTTGTTGAAGTTTGTCTCTGTGGTTCCTGTTGAGTTCTTAAATTTTTTATTTCCAGATTTTTCTCAATTTGGGTTTTCTACTGATTCAGTTTATTGATTCTAGTTCTACTTTCAGGTGTTGGAAGTTTTTTAATTTCCTTTCATGCTTTGTGTTTTTATAGATTTCCTTAAAGGATTTAGTCATTTGTTCTTTAAGAACCTCTATTACAGTATAAAAGGCTGTTTAAAGTCTTTACTTATCCCTCAGTTATGTTGCAACACTTGGGTCCCAATGGGAAGAGTTGGTGGGCTCTAGTATAGACATATTTTCCTGGACATTATTGATTGTGTTTTTACATTGCAGTCTAGGCTTCTGGGTTTGGGAAGATTGTAATTCTAGGTGCCGAAATCTGGTCTTGTCTTTGTTGAGTATATGTTTCATTCCTTGTGTCTATAGAAAATGCTAAAATAGTCAGAATGCCCTCAAGTGGTTATATTCTCATACATCTAAATTATTTTCAAATCTCTTTTTCCTGTTTATATACCTGGCCAATTTTCATACATCAGTATGTTTCATGGTTGCAATTATAAAAGTAAAAACTTCTTCCTTAAAATGCAGGTTCAGAGTCAATATTTAAAGAAGTCTTCTGAGGAACTGGGAATGAAACTGGAAATAACAGAGTGGCTTCTCTTACTATTGCTTTTTCTAGATGATCTCGGCACAAATGAAATGACTCTTATTCAAAAGATCTAACCTATCTTCTCCCATAGCTAGTGCTCTACACCTAACATATTGGTAGTTTTAAGTTAAAAGTTGTTTTTCTTACATAAAAATGAGAAATAATAAGGGGTACATTGAAGGGTCTGAATGTTGCAATTATGCCCCTATTTGAACCTATTGATTTAAGTTCATCATAGCAAGCCACATTACATTGAAGATGTATTTGACTTGTCTGTATATTTGAGACATTATCTTGAATTGGGTGCTTTTTGCCTCTAAGAATTATCTCTAGAGAATCTGGTATTGTTTTAGGTTTCTTACTTTCCTCCTGTTTTAACCCAAGTTGTAATAGTCCTCTTAGCACTACCTTAAGTGATAATTAAAAAAACAAAGACATGTGTACTAGGCAGAGACTATTACTGTCTTGTGCCTAACAGGTTTATTGAACAATTCTTCAGTATTCTGCGTGTCAGCATTATAGTGAAGACATGAGTGGCAAAACTCTAACTTTATACAGATTAGCCTGCTTTATGGAAGCTTTAAGACTCCCCATGATTTCCCACATTTGTAGGACTATTTTCAGCCTAACCCTCATAGCACATTCGACCTTGAGATCTGCTATGGCTGGCAGCCTTCCACTCCTACAGATTGTAAGGGATAGAAGATGGATTAGCATCATTAAGATTCTCAATAGTTGAGTTTTAAGAAATAATATTCTGAGAGAAATTCATGGGGTTCATGTACATTAACTTTCAAGCTGTTAAAAGATGTATTTTTGACTGAAGCTAGCTGAGCAAGGACCTGGATACCCATTCTCTCTCTGCAAGTCTGCCCTGTGAGGAGTTGAGTTCATCAGATTATACACTGGAACAAGTAATGAACACTGTGAGAATCAGATCAGTGAAACTTCTTTGCTTTGGTGGAATATAGATGGTATGGAGGGACACTGCCATTGCATTAGGAGGTATCTTTTTATAGAAACTACTGGGTTATGTCAAAAGTAGTTATTAAGCATTTTGAAATGCTCAGTACCATTTCACCACCCCACTACCCATGCTGGTCTTAGAAAATCCAGAGCTCAGCCATAGCCAAATTATAGGTCATTATCATGAACATTTTTTCTTTTATTCTCTTTTTTTATTGGATATTTTATTTACACTTCAGATGCCATCCCGTTTCCCAATTCTCCCCCCTTACAAAACCCCTATCCCATGCCCCCTTTTCCTTTTGCACTTATACATTTTTTAAATGTTAATCAAAGGCTTTATAAGTTTGGTAATGCTCAATCAGAGGTATAACCCAACCTCGATATATTAACTATCTTTGACTGGTGGAGATACGTGAACATCTGCCTCCCTGTCTCCCCCCTCTTTCTCTCTCTCATCACCTAGCTTCTCCTCTCCTTCTTCTCCTCCTCTCCTTACTCCTTCTCTTCCTCTCAGTACTCCTCCCACCTTAGCTCCTCCTACATATCACCCTTCCTGTTAAAATAAAACTTTTCTCTCAAAATACAATTAGAGCATAATTATGCCAATTCGTACCAGAGAGGTACAAGATAGTCCTAATACCCAGTCCATCATTTTGTTGACTAACCAGAACCACTGTCATCTATCCTAACTAAAACATTTAGTTCTGAACCTGGCTTTTTCCTTGGCTTTAGAATTAATGTCAGCTGAAGACCATCCACTCAAATCTTTTCTCTAAAGGTAAATAGCCAGGATTGGCTATGAGGCTATAAGTTTTCAACCCCGTCAGAAATCCAGAATGACTGAGTTAACTATAATTGTGGGAAGCACAAAGCATAGCTTCTAAAACTTAGCCAATTTATAGAGACCTCTGAACACCTGGACACTCCCTCTACTACAAAACATTGGAGCATCTATGAACATTTTTTCTCAGATTGCCTTTATATTATTTCAGTTTCTCATTTTCACTCTACTTTTATTTAATACTGCTTGATAATTTATGTTCTTTTGGGCAATATCATATTATTTTAAAGAACACACACATGTATTATTACTGTCTGTATATATACACACATGTATGTATATATACTTTTTATAGAGAGAGTATAGAATAATGCACCTCTATTCTAAATAAATTTAGATATTATGGGGTGTAACACATTTCTAGGAACATTCATTGTCTCCATCTCCATTGTCCCGTAGTTTACCTGTCACTGTCTGTCAGGGTTAGTCTTCTGAGCCATGCAGACAACACTGCTTGAAACTCAAGATTTGGGAACTTAGAACTTCTGCATGAACTTGGACATTGCCTCCAAAATGGATCTGGCTCTGTTTGACCATTCAGACTGAAATCAGAGCCTCATTCATTGATTGACAGAGTCTCAATTTTGACAGTGTCTAGGCAATATCCATCATGACACATAACATGGGTTTCCTTTCACCACAGTACTTGTCAATTAGCTTTTTCCTGTGACAAAGATGAGAGACACACTAGTTAGGTTCCTATAAGTATCTATGCTTTTGCTGGGGAGTAGTACTTATTTTAAAAATTAACCAAAATTACATACTCATTCCTTACATTAAAAAAATAAATAAATAAACCTTTCCTCAGGTGGGATAGAGTGGCACCATTGTAAGTGAAGGAGACTTCATTGAAGTTTATCCCCACTGTGTAAGCCACCACAGAAAATGGAAATGAAGAGTGATTTCTAGCACATCTTTGATGTTCTAGGCTAGTAGTCTGACTTCTCCACCTGTGTCCCTCATCCAGATTTCTAAGCACACTGTCTTACTTCACACAGCTTTTGTTGTTGCAAAGACACCGTGTTAGAACATTTGTTCTCCTAGAGGCCCTAGAGACTGATACACGGGTACTGCATTTGCATGTGATCTCTGAATTTATTTCCAATTTAAACATCACTGAGGAGTTTTGACAGCAAGTAGAGGAAAGCTCTAACTCAGCAGCCCAGCAAGACAAACCACAAGTATGAGTTCAGGAGTAGGCAGGACAGAGGTGAACATCAGTCAGCTGAGAAAAGTGTTGCTAGCCAGAAAGGAGGATTGGATGAGTTAGAGTTTTCAAATACTGTGCTCCTTTCTTTAAAGCATCACTTTAAAGAGAACAGTGATATTGGTGGTGTGTGCAGCTTGGTGCCACAAAACTTCACAACACCTTATCCTATATCTTAATTTGTTGTAGGTCTACCTCACATGAACTAAAAGAATCAGACAGGGTCATGGAGCCCGAGACAGCTTCACTAAGGCATCAGAAACCCTTTGTGGAATATCTTCCCTTCACAGGAGGCTCATTTGGAAGTGCTCATGGTCAAGTTAGAATCTACACAAGTGTTAACTTTTCAGTGTGCTAATATCTCAATTATTTTTGAGACAATAGTGTTTGAAGGAGTCTTCTGAGTAGATCAATTTCAATGTGCCTTGAACTCAAAAAATGACAAAAAATAGAAAGCACAAAGAAAAGATGTTCTGCTTTTCTTATATCTGTGCTTCATCTGTGGCTTAAAAAATTCTTCCCAGGGTGCAGTTGTCTTCCACTTTTCTTTTCTTCTTTCTGGTACATTAGCAAACATCCCAATCAGTTCTTTGAATACTTTTTACACCAACTCCTCTTTTCCTTATAATTATTAGCATCATATCACTCTGCTGTAATTTATTTCACTTGTACTTGATGCAGTAGCCATTCTAATTTGAAATATTTATCATGATATTCTCTATCAAAAAATTAACACATACTGTGTTTTTCTTCCCTATGGCTGTGCTTTCTGAACAGCTCAGCAGTAGGCAGCATGTGTTACTTGAACATGTGCCAGTAACTGTGGATAAAATGCAAAGTTCGTGTAGACTTTAAGCAGCATCAAATCTCAGAGAACTTTCATGCTTGCATTTGTATTAATTTTAGCTCTGCCTCCTTATCCAGGAGGATGAATTCAGAGCTCTGGGCCACTCAGCATTTGAGAACTTGAAATGCTGAAAGATGAGCAGAATTCTAAACTAGGGTGGAGTTCAAGGTCTTGCAGTCTCCTGAGCCACACTTTTCATTGTCTGCTTATTGCTTTCCTCTTGTGTTAACTAGGTCAACTTGTCCACTTGCACTCCTTCTTAATGCACATAAGGTCGACTTTTTATTGGACTTTAGATAAGAGTTTTGAGGAAAGGGAATCTTAGAGGTTTTCATGCATATCATTATGGACAGGTTCTACAAGAACAGACAGCAGATAATGAAGAAGAGGTTCCCAGTGAGGTAATTAGAGCAGCCTGGCTCATCACACTTGCCTACTTAAGATAACCTAAAGCTGTGGGTACCGAGAGTTGTGATTATAGAAGATGAAGCTTTGTCCTCTAACCAACATAGGAGGAGGTTTCCTTCAGAAAGTGTTGCCTTGAGTGGTGGATGCCTTCTATGGAAGAATGATTCTGGAGGGAACTCTGTGAGAGCCTTTTGTAGGCAGCATCCTTGGAAACCGTCAGCATGCTTACCTGTGTCTGAAGGATGGATGGGCATGCCACACTATTTTCTACATTTCTCTGTCTAGCTAGGAGCTACTGATAGGGGGAAATGCATGTTTTGAGTCTTCAAGTAAATATATTTGACTGCTGTGAATCTTCTCTGGATTTCTGTTTTGTACAGGGGCCGTTTCATGCATCTCTTTATTCTATCTCATCTGTCTTGTTGGATTTTCCCTAACTGTCCTGATAAGTATCTAACTTAGTTATTGCGTAGGGGGTATGTTGGTTAAACAAATACAAGAAAATTGTAGCCTACAGAAACTTGAACAAATTTTTATTTTCATTTAAAACAACCTCAAACTTTCTATCATTTCTAAGCTTCACAAGTGAGAAAGGTAAAGATTTCACAGGTTAAAAGGTGATCCAGAAAAAGGAAAGGATGGAAAATATCTACAGTTGGCTATACATGTGGGTAGAGCCTCTGCTCTACAGAATCCAGAAGGACTTGAGTTTCCTTTTCTTTGTACACAGTCCAAATTGATCCATGCAAATATTGCAGTTTGTGTGAATAAACACTCAAAAAGTTATGTAACTCATTGAGTCTTTGCAAGAATAAGAAAAAATGTACCAATGTAAGAATGAGTTGTATGTTTGCTCTTTCGTCTTCTCTTTTAGGTTTATAATTCTTAAATGGAGGGTTTTTTTTTTTATATACATTCAGGCTCATATTTAATAAAAAGATTGTTCATTAAAAACACATAATTTTATTATGTAATTTAAATTTGATGTTGCTTTCATTTTACAGACGTTTTCATTGTTGCATCTCTATGAGATACAATATACTAATGAACTAATGAAAAGAAAACTTGATAATTTCCGCTCTACCATGCCCCAATGAGGCTGCTATAGAAAGCTGCATCCATTTAGTTAAATTTCTTCTGTATTTTAATGTGTTTGAAAATATAATGTTGGAGACTCATGAAGCTTAAGAAAGTCAGAGCTACAAGTTAGGCTGACAAGTTACTCCTTGAAAACAAGTAGTGGCTGGGGGAATTCCCATATCTGAATGTATATGGGAGTTCATGTAACTATGCATGTGGAACACGCATTTAGCTATGTGTGTAGAATGTGCCATCGCTATGACAAGAGGATGTGTTTCTCAATGGATTAAGTGTGCATCTAGAATCAATTTATTTCTCTAACTCTTTAGATTGAAAATACTCTAAAATTTTAAAGCCTACGACACTCTTTATGAAATTGACAGCGTTCTTTTGTGTTTTTCAAATATTTCTTTTGGGACATGTCTATTATTAATAAGAATGACAGTTTCGTTGTGATTCAATCTACAATTGTTTACTTTTAGTGTTTCTTTGCTGGATAAAGCAATAAAGACAATATTGAGCAGAAGTGGTGGGTAATATTTTTGTGTGTGCATCTGGGTATTATGAGGAAGCACAAGCAGCTATTTTGATAAGTACCTTTTATATCAAAGTTGATAACATTTCTTATCTTAACAGTTTTGTAATATTTTTAAATTAAAACTTGAATCCAATATTACTTCAAGTTCTTTATGTATGGAGATCACAATGATTACCCCCTTTTATTGTATTAGTGAGAAAAATTACATTACTGGAGTTCTGAAAGAAATAGATTTTACTCAGGGTATTTAATCTCTCTCTTTCTCTTTTGCTGGATTTTTTAATTTAACTGATAGTCAATTTAACAAATATTCTGATCTTTTTATTTTGTGAAGTGGTGAAGTTAATTTCTCTCTTCTGCAGTTGTTCCAGAATTTTAACAAATATTCTTATCTTTCTATTCTGTGAAGTGGTGAAGTTAATTTCTTTCTTCTGCAGTTCCAGAATGTGTTTATAACTTAGAATTTAAGGATAAACGTTGTTTTCACATGATTTTTATTTTCCCACTTAATTCACATTTTAAGTGGTTTTGCACACAGCTCTCCTTAGATCCTTCTACCTTACATTTCATTTATTAGCTTTCTAAATCTCTGGACCACATAACTGTTCGCTGGCCACCAGCAGAGTGGGAAAACCACATCTGGTATTTGTTTCTTTGGACCTTCACTTTCTGTCTTTCTACCAGACTTATATTCCATTTCTACTGTATTATTTTAGGTTGAAATATTATTCTGAACTTGGACTAAACCAGACAGGTACAATCTGTAGCTTGTGAGCTGTGTGCGGCCCAAAGAAGCTTTAAGTGTGGCATGATTCATTTGTAAACAATTTTATACTGCAATGTCAAGGTTGGAAACCCTTGGACTCTGAACTGTTCTCCAACACCCTTTCCTCTTCCTCCTGTGCCTCTGCCCCCCCCCCCTCTTTCTTTAACTGATTATATGAACTTCACATAGTATGCAAACATGGATGGATTACAAGAAAGAAAGCAATGCGGCAAAAGCATGTGTTGAAAGAGTTTAAATAATTTTTAAATATAACCACTGCACCCTGGACACTTGCTTTACACACAAGCTTATGATTTATTGAGTTCAAGAAATTAAGTTCATGATGGACATCTCCACTCTCATGGAAATTGATTTCTCATAATTGAGTGTTCTTTCAGAGCCTGGAGCCTTAGAAAGAAACTAGTCATGTGAAGCAGCAATGAGAACTTTATTGCAGATCCACACACGCTGGTGCTGCACAGCTCCTGTGATTAGTTGAGTTCCCCTGTGTAATATCCTCACTGGCACAGACACTTCGACCTCCACTCTTTCTGTAGGAACACCAGGATTCTGTATTAAAGCAGCATTTGCAACTGCATTAGCTTCAGAGCCTCCTCATGCTCTAGGCCGACTTGAAAGGGCAGATTTATCTGTTGTTCAGATTAAAGCCAAGAGTGGTAAGCCCTGCTGTGGTGTTCAATATTTGGGTTGTGTAATTTTGGGTTATGACCCTGGTTAATAGACCCTCAGAAACTTTACCAGCTTCATTTTCGATGAAGTAAACTTTTCATTGTGATTAATCAAATCACGATAAAGCATACCAGCATTTTTCTCTTCTTTTCTCCTTTTTCTTTCTTTTTTCTTTCTTTCTTTCTTTCTTTCTTTCTTTCTTTCTTTCTTTCTTTCTTTCTTTCCTTCCTTCCTTCCTTCCTTCTTCCTTCCTTCCTTCCTTCCTTTCTTCCTTCCTTTCTCTCTCTTTTTAATTATGTAGACAAAGTTATTTTGCTATAGGCTGCCTGGCTGTTCCATTTTTAGGGCATACTAATTTTAGGCAACATAAAATATTGTTTTCTGGTAAATTTGTTACTCTGTATAATGGTAAATGTGTCTATCTTTTCTATGGAAAGTAAGCTTTTACGTTTTGGCCTTGGTATCTGTCATCTAGGTTGAATGAGGAGTCTATTAATGATAGCACGCCTCACAGTCTGTCCTGACATTCGAGATTCAGAAAGTATAGAGTTTGTTAAGGAGATTGTCTTGGAGGTATTTCTCAATACTCATAAAGAGAATGTGGCTCTGGGTCTTTCTAGAGTAGGAATGGGTATTAGTTTGCAGTTTTCACATGATAAATTTTTTTCTGTATTCTAATCTTTCTACTCCTTGGGATTTTTTCCCCCTGTGTTATGATAAATTGGAATCTTAACCTCACTGCCTGCAACACGATTGGGTGGGTACCATTTCATGGGCAGTGCTTTGTCTTCTACCCTGTCAGTAATCCAGCTCAATCTGATGATAAGTTGCATTTGCTTTAGTCTGTCATGCTCAGAATTAAATTAAATACCCATTTTCCAGATTTTTGTCAAAGTACATTAATGATAGTTCATAGAGAGTAAGCTGTCTCCTTCCTCTTGGGTCAAACTCTTGTCTCCCAGGAGTAAGCCAAAAGTTG
Organism: Arvicanthis niloticus; assembly: GCF_011762505.2. Taxonomy (NCBI): domain Eukaryota; kingdom Metazoa; phylum Chordata; class Mammalia; order Rodentia; family Muridae; genus Arvicanthis; species Arvicanthis niloticus. The sequence continues at coordinate 34,276,672 of NC_133433.1, read as the reverse complement.
ACTATGGAAAATTAATTGTACTTGGGGCAGGTCTTAAGGAAAATAGCTAACCTTTTGTAAGCCAACTGATTTCATGAGTGTTCCTCTTCCCCCTTTTCTTACTGAGACAGTCATTAAGAAAAAGTTGCTATGCTCAGACCAAGAGGGCAGAGTCATTCAGTTGATAAGAAAAACCAAGAAAGATTGGAGGACCATGATTTTATATTATTTTCAGTCTATTCAAAATATCTCAACCTGAACCACAGTTACCCAGTACTTCTCAATCTATGCTAAAACTGTCATATTTAGGAAGTATGTGAACTTGCAATGTAATTTAGATTTAAAATCTCATCTTGAATTGTGATATAGCAGTGTAATTTGAATTTGAAAATTTAAGCACTGAGATTGGGTTATCTTTGAAGTCATATCTATAGATAGAAGTGAGAAAAGATAATTTTATGGGTGTAGTTGAAACCCTAGTGATTTTTGGTAAGAGGTTAAAGCCAGATAAGTGTGACCTTAGTGTTCGTATGATTACCATCTCTGCAGTAATGGTCAAGTGTCATGGGTAATTGGTTCGCTAAGGTTCTGAACCCCTTAATGCTAGTTAGCTTTTTCCAACCCAAAACAAACTACAGTTACCTTAGAGAAGAAAAGCACACATGAGGATTTGCTTCCGTCTGATTGGTCTGTGGGCATATCTGTAGGTAATTTTCTTAATTGATAATTGATGTGGGTTGTGCCATCTCTAGGCAGGTGGGCCTGGACTGTGTTAAAAAAGTAACTGTGTGAGCCAGAGAGAGCAGGCCTTAGTTCCTGCCTTGAACCGTGACTCTGTCATTCCTTGGTGATGGACTGTAAAGTATTAGGTAAAATCGACCCTTTCCTCCCCAAGTCGGTTTTGATCAGTGCTTTATCACAGCAGCAGAAAGCAATGAAGAATGACACAATCAAATGCAATTATGACACTGTTAATCAGGATGCCTCTGTGTGTCATATATTGTCAGCATTGCAATTTTCACTGGCTGAAAGTGAAACACTATCCCTCAAGGCCTAACTTTCAAGTTTCATCTCTGAAAGTCTTGATCCTAAACACAGAATCTTTCAGGAGACAGCTGGAAAACAGACATGCCATTTTCTGTTTCAGAAGAGGAAGTTTTGTATAGAGAGCTGAGAGACTAGGGTTTGAAGGTTTGAAGAATGAAAAGGAACAGCCAATGAGACATAGCAAACAGCTTCAAGAAAGAACTGAATTGGAGTCACTGGCTCAGTAGAGAGAGCAAGATAAGCACAGTCTGTGGCTGGGAGATCATTCAGTTAGTAAAGAGCATGTTATGGGTGAGGGTTTAATGACCCACTTGATAAGATCTGGAATCATCAAAGAGACAAACATACTGGCCATGTCTGGGATTACAAAAATTGGGCTTATTGAGATAGGAAGACTTATCCTAATGTGGACAGCATCAGTTCATTGACCATGGTCCCAGTCTGCATAGAGGAAGGGGACTGGGCACTAGTCAGTCAGGATTCAATATGAGCAGCCTCACACCCCTGTTTCCACATCTTCTGTCATAATGAGCTACATCTTCAAACAGGACCAAAATAAACCCATTCTCCCTTAAGTTACTTTGGTCATGTACTTTGTGATAGCAGAAAACATTAACATATACTGCGTGAACATGAGGACCTGAGTTCTGTCTCCAGCACCCAGGTAAACAGCTGACAGGCTTGCACAAGCCTACCACTGTGGTATGAAAAATAGCACAATCCTGGGAGCTTGCTCACCACCAGTGTACCTAGCTGAATCATGCAGCTCCAGGGTTTTTGGGGATCCACATATCAAAAAAATATTTATTTTCATGTTTTCATATGTACACATACACACACAGGACTATCAACATGCACACATGCAATCATGGATATACAAGCACAAGACTTCACATGTACACATATGCTCATGCATACACACACACACACACACACACACACACACACACAACGTTTTGAGAAATAAGATGCCTCAAATGGTGTTGTATCTCAGAGGACTTACAGTTGAGGTGATTCCCTAAGAGCCTAGAGAAGCTACGAATGAGAACCCAGCCAGCTAAGGAATCATGTGAACAGGGATAACTGAGCACAGGATGCAGCTAGCCCCTCCTCTTGTCTTTACATTTAAAGTTGTGCTTGCCTGCCTTTATTTTCATAATGTTAATTTCTAGCTGGTAGAGGACATTAAGTATGGGGAGCCACACCATCTTCTGTGCATAACAGAGTGTGGAAGTGTGAACTTACTAAGAAATAATAATTTCATAAGCAGAACAAGGCATTCCTCTTTGGTTTGGAGTTTAGTGGAGAAAAGGAAAGAGTTGGAGGAAATATAATTCTGTATTTACAGGCAGTCTCTCAAAAGCATTGACTATTGTTATAATATTGACAGGATCAGTTTTGCTTCTTTAAGCAAATCTTGTGCAGATGAGCATAGGATCTTTTTGTCACTAAGATTGGCTTCTTATTCTTTGCAGTTTTAGTGCTTTAGTGCAAAGTTCTAAGACACTCAGAGTTGCCTCATTTATATCTAATTACAGTTGTTAATTTAGTAGTAGTATATATTTCATATTCCTGTCACAACAACACATTTAGCTGCATATGACCAAATATTTAAGTCATTTTCTTTGTATTGATAACCATGGATCATTATATCATTATTCAAATAATGAGTTACAATTTTTTTTAATTAAGCAATAGGTGTAGTGTAGAATTATTGATGTGTAGGTTATGTTTTTATTCCTTCTGGTGTGTTCATATACTTGCATCCAAGAAAAGATAAAATCTCTGCCTTGAATACTTTACTTTCTTTTTCATAAGATACATTTTAAAATAAAGACTTCCTCATTTCTGAGCATGGTACAACATTTGCAAATCAGTTTTATTATTTATATGAGAGAGTTGTTTGTTTGTTTGTTTGTTTAAATTAAACAGATATGGATACCTTTTGAGGTTTTGGCTATCCATCAAATGTGACTGAAGACACCAATCTTTTCTGTAAATAGTCAATGAGTTTTGAGAATGGAAGAGTAACTGTCAGAGGATATCAAATAACCCCTAAATCATTAGCATCTTTCTCTGAAGACTATAGACAGTTCCTAAGTGAAACCACATAACATACTGAAAGTAATCATCCTTGTTGCCTTTTCAGAAATAAAGGCTCTAGGCTCAAAGAAGCTCAATAATTAACTTGAAGTCACTTCCAGATGTTAAAACTAGGATTCTGCCTTGTGGGGAAGGACTTGGCCTTCATAATTGAAAACTGTCCTAATGAAAGCTTCTCTTCTCATTAGAAATATACCATTAAAAGTGCCTTAAGGGCTGGGATAATAGTTCAGTGAGGCCCACCTTGAAAGAATGAAGAAGAGCTTTGACCCTGAAAACTCATGTAAAAGGCTGAATTTAGAGGTGCGCACTCATGAGCCTGAAATCCAGCAATGATGAGGTAGTTGATAGAGGCAGACAGATCCCTGCAAGCTCACCAGACAGCCAATCCAGCCCACATGATAGCAAAAGGTGAATATATGTCAGGGATCCACATAGACTGGATTATCTTCTCTGCTATGTGCATGTGTGTCTATGTGCATTGTGTGTGTGTGTGTGTGTGTGTGTGTGTGTGTTTCTGAGAAGATTCTGTAAGGATGACATGGTTAATAGTGCAAAAACAGTTGTCACACTGTTGTGACATGGTACTGCAAACTCATCTTTAGTGAGAGGCCATGTTCTCACATTATAGTGGAAATGCATGTCTAATGCTTTCTCTTCTTATTAAGTGGAATCAAGTTTAAATAAAGAAAATTTATTTATGTGCAGTATTGGGCTACAGTAAATTAAGTTTTTGACATGGGCTTTGCCTACCTGTTGATATAGCTCAAAAGTTTTCAAACGTTTCAATTGAACAATCTTACTGATAAAAATATTTGTATATGCAAACAATACTAACATGTATATTTAAATTATGTAACTATAAAACTGAAGTAATATGTTTTACATATGATAAACAACATATCAATAAGATTGTAATTAAAGCATAAGATAAACATAAAGCTGAGTGTGAGTCTTGATATATCTTTCCAGTCTCTAAAAGATGGTTGTGTGAACTCCATTGGGAAATGCTTCAGTAGGCATGCACAATCATTATGGAGGTGAAAACTCGTCCTATGGGATGTTCAAGTGCTTTTTTCTGCTTATGTTGATTTTTTGATTCACAATTTTGCCAAGCTTTAGAAAGATGATCTAAGACAAGATAATCAAAGCAAAATTCAGCAAGCCAATAGCCAACATCTAGCTAAATGGAGAGAAACTTAAAGCAATTCCACTAAAACCAGAAGCAAGACAAGGCTGCCCACTGTCTCCCTATCTATTCAGTATAATGCTTAAAGCCCTAGTCATGGCAATAAGATAACTTAAGGAGATCAAGAGGCTACAAATTGGAAAAGAAGAAGCCAAGATATTGCTATTTGTTGATGGTATGATAGTATACATATGCAACCCCAAAAATTCTACTATAGAACTTCTACAGCTGATAAACACTTCAGCAAAGTGGCTGGATACAAAATTAATTCAAAGAAATCAGTAGCCCTTCTTTACACAAATGATAAAAGGGCCAGGAAGGAAATTAGGGAAACAACATCCTTTACAAAAACCACTAATAATATAAAATATCTTTGAGTAATTCTAACCAAGCAAGTAAAAGATCTGTATGACAAGAACATCAAGTCCCTGAAGAAAGAAATTGAAGAAGATATAAGAATATTGGAAGATCCCTCATGCTCATAGATAGGTAGAATTAATGTAGTGAAAATGGCCATCTTATCAAAAGCAGTCTACAGATTTAATGCAATCCCCATCAAAATTTCAACACAACTTTTATAGACCTTAAAAGAGTCATTCTCAATTTCATATGGAAAAATAAAAAGTCAAGATAGCAAAAACAATCTGAACAATAAAAGAACTTTGAGAGGAATCAGCATCCCTGACTTCAAGCCATCCTACAGAGCAATAGTGATAAAATTCCACGGTATTGGTACAGAAACAGACATATTCATCAGTTGAATAGAATAAAGGTCTCAGAAACAACCACACACATCTATGGACACTTGATTTTTGATAAAGAAGCCAAAACCATACAATGAAAAATAAAGTACTTTTAACAAATGGTGCTGGTCTAACTGGATCTCTACATGTAGAAGAATTAAAATAGATCCATACTTATCATCCTACACAAAATTCAAGTCCAAGTGAATAAAGGACCTCAACATAAAACCAGATACACTAACTTTCATAGAAGAGAAAGTGGGAAAAACACTTGAAGGCATTGTCACAGAAGGAAATTTCCTGAACAGAATACCAATGGCTCAGATTCTAAGATCAACAATTGATAAATGGGACTTCTTGAACTTGCAAAGCTTCTATAAGGCAAAGGCCACTGTCAATAGGACCAAACAGTAGCCTACAGATTGGGAAAAGATCTTCATCAATCCTACATCTGACAGAGAGCTTATATCCCAAGTTAATAAAGAACTTATGAAGTTAAACACCAACAAGCCAAATAACCCAATTAAAAAATGGGGTTCAGAGCTAAACAGAATTTTCAACAGAGGAATCTTGAATGGCCAATCAGCACTTTAAGAAATGTTCAAAATTCTTAGTCTTCAGGCAAATGCAAATCAAAACAACTAAGATTTTATTTTATACCAGAAACTTCTTAACATCACATTTTAGCATGACACACTGAATTCCCACTGTCAGTATTTATCTCATGAGCAGTTATCATGTACCTAGCATTGAATTGCATGCCATATGCTACCAAGAGTCTAGCTAGAGTTGCACATGTCTTAAGATAGTATGAGGACACATTACTTTGTATGATCAAGTAGTAAAAATAATAAACTTTAGCTAAGGCTTGTAGATGTTTGTCAAGGTTAAGGCCTGATATAACTGGTTTGGAATTATACCAATTTATTTCTTGGTTAATTTGTTTAACAAATATTTTAAAAATTAAGGCATTTAAGTTATTTTTAAAAGTCTTCATTTTCCATGTTGTATGATTGAATGGTAATAATATGATGGTAATATCTTTCTGGCATTATTGGTAGGTTTTAATTTAAGTTTTTCCTAGAACAATGGAGGGAGCCCACTCTAGGGTGAAATCTATGCTATAGTGAGCAAAGCAGAAACAACTCTTTCAGTAACACCATTGACTATACCATCTACAAACTTGCAGACTGCAAGCTGGGACTTTCTAGCTAAGTAAGTTAGTATATTTTCTTACTTATGCTAGTCAGAATTGTATTTGCTGCTTCTTTCAAACCTATACATCTTAAATAGTAATGTAATATAGGCAAGTTGGAGCTAAACGATTGAAGACTGAGATGACTGTGTTATAAGAAAAATTAAAGTCTGAATCATTGTACAAAGGCCACTGTTAAGAACATCCAGCTAAGAGCACAAACCTAACTTCAGGAATGAAGGTTTATTTTACACACAGATGTTTCAGGACACCTTCCTTTCCTTATGGTCATGTATATGCACATCACTGCTTTGCACATCACTGCTCTGCCCTGTTGCTTGTTAACTCCATGCTGTTTCAGCTTAAAGTAAATGTCTTTAGAGTCATTGGAGTTCATAATGTGGCTAAATATGCTTTTAAATTCTTGCAATAATTTTTTTTCAGTTGGTAGCTTCATTTTTCCCTGACAAGAACAAGACGTACTTGAGAAAGAAATTGAGCTCAGCCCAGGAAAATAAGATCCTGAGAATGAAAGAGGCTGTATGAGAAGTCTAGCATTTAATTATGCTTAATTGCCAGTGTGGAAATTGCTGTTTACAGCATTGTCGTTTTAAAGAAGATATTTTCAGAAGTGACATTTTGATAAAGATAATTTCCTACTTCCAATGTAGCACTTTAAAAAAAATCACTACTTGGCTGTGTGGTTGTCATGCCAGCAAAATTATTGACAAGATTCTTAGATTGGGTGAACATAGGCCCAAGGTGCCTTGGTTTTTGCTGTAGTCTATTGATCGCCTCAATATTTCATGGATATGAAAAGCCACTTTATGTCACCCCAGCAGAATTCAGTTGTTCAGCTTGCAAAACAGATACAAATATTCAGTAATAAACTCGTCCAACATTTTCTCTGTGCAGACAATTCAGAAAGAAACCAGGATGGGAGCCAGGCTTGGAAGAGCTTATAGGCTTTTGTATTATAGTCAGTTCCAGGCAATCAAAATTTAGAGCACATGCATTTTCTTTGGAAGATTCTTGTGGCAAAACCTTAACTCCCTTTTATATACTCAGCTTTGCTCTGGGGCTATATGCTTGCTGATTGTGCTCATTCATTCATTCATTTTTTAATAAAAGTTTTATTTTTGACTTAATTAACTTATTTAATCAATTTGCATCTGAATTGTACTCCTTCATCCTCTTCTCCCAGTCCCACCCTTACAAATTCCTGCCTCCATTACCCCTTACCCTTAACAGAGGAGGAGAACCCTCCCTTAGCTCCCCCTTCCCCCGGGACAATCTAGTGCCAGCAGGAATATACTATTCCTCTCCCACAGCCCAACCAGGCAGTCTAGGTAGGATAAGGGGATCCATTGGTAGGCAACAGAGTCAGAAACAGCCCATGCTCCAATTGTTAGAAGACTCACATGAAAACCAAGCTTCATACCTACTATAAATGTGTAGGGGGTGTAGGTCCAGCTTTTGTGTGCTCTTTGGTTGGTGGTTGGTTCAGTCTCTGAGCCTGTGTGGGTTCAGGTTAGTTGATTCTATAGGTCTTCCTGTGGTATCCTTGACCCATCAGGCTACCTGAATACTATCCCTCACTCTTTCACAAGACTCCTTGAGCTCCACCTGATGTTTGGCCATGATTTTCTAGATCTCTTTTCATTGGCTGCTGGATGGAGCCTCTCAGAGGACAGTTGTGCTAGGTTTCTTTTCTGGAAGCATAGCAGAGCATCACTAAAAGTGTCAGTGGTTGGCTTTCTCTCATGGGATGAGTCTCAAGTTGAGGTGGTCATTGGTTGGACATTCCCTCAATTTCTGCTTTATTTTTATCCCTGTGCATCTTGTATCAGGAAAAATTTAGCGTTGAAGGTTTTGTGGGTGGGCTGATATTTCTCTCCTTCCACTGAAAGTCCTGTCTGGCTACATGCATATTTAAATAATAAAATATAAGAGAAAAAAGAAAAGAAGAAAATGAAGTAAATTGTCCTAGTAACCTACGACAAAAAAAAAGTTTTGAGGCAACAATATTGCAATTGAGCATAGAGGAAATGTTCATGAAGTCAAACATGATGGAAGTCCATCAGTGAGCACAGGGAAAGAGTATTCTCAGTTTCCTTAATATCTTAGGGAGATTAAGTCAAACTAGTTTCATATTAGCTAGTTTGTCACATTATCTGAAGAAGGATATATACATTCCTGTTCTCTAAAGCGAGAAAACAACAAACCCCATGAATTTGTAGTCACAACTTCTACACCAAATTTACATCTTTCAAAGTTCTTTCTAGGTCAGCTGTATTAGGTTCTAATTCATGCAACACATGTTTGTATTTCACATGACCAGTATTTATGTTTATGAGTGTAAATGTTACTTTGTAATTGCTTTGTCATTTTTGAAAGGGTCCCACTATTTATTTCCTATGTTTAAATCATCACAGGACTTAAAAGAAACATTCAAATGAATTACAAATTCACAGGATATATAACTTTCATTGTTTCCTTTAAAATTATTTAACCATTAATAAAAAATAATCAAAAGGCAAAGTCTTTCTTGCTCTTTCACTAAATTGTTTTGCTAAAATGTTAATGCATATTTTTATCCTCTATGCATATGTATTTGTTATCTAATGAGACTAGATTACACAGTGCAGACCATTTTTCCACTTGAAAATTCTATTGGATAGAGATCTGTCACATAAAATTTCTTGATAATCTACACATCAATGTCATCATTTCCCTTTTCTTCATAGTTTTGCTTCATTTTTCTTATCAATAAAATAAGAAATTTACTATTACATAGTATTATTCTCTCCTGATTTCTGGATAGGCTCGAGAAATAGTGTGTGAAAATATTTCATATGCGGAAGTAGAAAGTTGGAAGTTCTGAACTTTTTTTCTGATAGCCTGCAGTTCTGTTTGCTTTCTGGTTGGCCCTGATACTTTGGCTCTCAGTTCTGGAACAGTTATGTGCTACATGCTAAGGAAACCATTTTACATTTAGTACTAATATGATAACTATGTTATTGTGGTCCATTTAACCAATTTATGCAATTATTTCTTTTATGCACTTAAAGTTTTGTTTACTTTGGTAGTTAGAAACACATCTTCCCTTTTTTGTAAACTACAGAAATTCTACTTTGTTCCACAAAAGGTTCTGGAAAACCTATGGGTTTATATTATCTAAAGGAGCAGGAAGAGTTAGGAATTTCTTTATATTCTACACCTTCAAAGGGCTTGCTTTATACATCATGAATGTTTTCTTTGAGACAGTCCATTCTCTTTGTCTCTCTTTATGTCACTCTTCTGTAAAAGACTTCAAAAGTGCTTCCAATTCTCTCATCTTTCTCATTCTCCTCTACCTCCTCCTCCACCTACTCCTCCTTTCCTCTTCCTCCTTGGAAGAGTTGAAGCCCATTATGTGAGGCCCATGTTCTACCTGGGCAAAATCCCTAGTCCATGGGATATTATCTTGTGATGTAGTTTTATAACTTTAAAACAGCATAGATTATTTCTTATTAAAAATATATAGGTTCAAACTCTTGTAGGAAATTCCTGCATTTGAGGAACTGCTACAAAATATACATCTTGGTAAAACACTGAGATCTGAGATCTGAGATCTGGCTCATAAAGACGCTGATCAGCTCCTCTCATCCTTCATAGGTACCAACTCCTGAAATCACAGCTCACTCTATCAAAATACATACCAAGCAGAGGGCAGCCAGATGATAGGTTAACCTTACCCTCAGTATAAACAGAACCACATGAGCTTTGAAAGTTCCTTGTGGATTTTCATTAGAGTGGGGTGGACTGCCCTGGTAATTTGTTAAGATGATGAGACCTATAGTCTTACACAAAAGTGCATCTTTTGTAACTAGAGATCGTTCTAAAACTGGACAATAAGGTTTCCTTCCCCTGGTGGAATGTGGGTGAATGTTATTGCTCTTGAGTGTAACTTTTATGCTTCATTTGTAATATTTCTTCTAGTTGAGAAACAGCAAATAGTTCTTTAAATTTAAACACAGTCACACAAACCCACAAGCTCTTTTTATATGCCTTTTTATATTTATCTTTTTATCTGTGTATGTATTTATTCTAGATTTTCTCAGAGTTTTGTCGATTTCTCTTCTTCATAAGGTGTTTCTAGGTATGATTTCTGTTAGCGACTTCAGTTAACAATATAAACATTGCTGATATTTTATCAGAACTGCCTTTCATGTGACAGAGTCAACATAGCTTCATAAAAGTATATAGACCACATAGAGAAGACAATGTGTGAACTGGAGGTGCCTAATCTGGATTCCTGGGCTATGCTTTTTAATCCCTGTCTCCTTAAACTTTACACCCTTGAAAATAGCAGTTGCTAGACACAAGTGGAACATTGAACTCATTTAAATTAAATTAAACTAAAATTGTAGCCCCGAGTGTCAACTTAATGGAGGATAGATTTATTTTACCTCATGGTCTCTGACATAGCACCCATGGTGATGGTAGGAGCCTGTAGTGATGTGTGTTCATATCTTGGTAGATTAGAAAGCAGAGAGCAGAGATGAGAAACAGAACAGAATATCACCCTCAAGTCCTGTTTCCAGAAATCAACTTCTAGTTAGACCATGGTCTCAGATGTTTCATAGCCCCTCCAAACTGTATAACTACCTGGTAACCAGGTATTCAAATGTAAGCAACTGTGGTGGACATATCACATTTGAATCACAATGCTTGTTGTGATGAGATATGTTTACATGTGTAGTATTTCTTTAAATCACATATACAGTATATTAATCTATAAGCTCAAAGTGATCATGCTAAATATGTTTTTAAGATGTTTCTTCCTGATTCACGTTGTGGAGCATGGAATCATGTTCTCTTCTGGGAGAATGTGTAGGAAACACTCCCTCCTGATTATTTTAATACACACTGAAAATTGCTCATATGTTTTTTATGGTCTCTGGTGTCTCAGAGTACATCCTATACCATGATGACTCAGGAAGATTATGACCCTGAATGAAGGTGGAAACAGTTTTTAAGTAACAGAATCGAAACTTATGTCAGCAAGCAGTCTGAAGAAGGCTACAGCCTCACCAGGAACCTAAGTGTAGTGTTTGTGTTTCAGCAAACATCAATCAAGATCATGTAGTAGAAATGGATGTGTGTCAAGGCAGTTTCAATTCAGATATATGTTCTATTTAGAAAAAGATGCCTGATGACTGTGCACCTCTCTCAGCAGTAAAACAGGAAGAAAAGCCATGCCACTAAATGTTTTAGACATAGAAACATGGCTCTATCAAATTCTATTTTCTGAAACTATTATTTTAAGTTTTTGTTATTTTTTGAGGTCATTGTAGTTAGAGTTCTCAACCTGTTTTTTTTCTTTTTTTTTTTTTTTTTAGTCAATGTAACTTAGAGTTCTTAACAGTTTCCTTTGAAGTTTCAAAAGATTTCTTAACTCTATAAAGGGAAAGACATGCATAGCAAAACAGTCCATTAAAAATGCGTTCAAGGTTTTGTTTTGCCAATTTAACCTTCAGAATACTAATATGTTAAAGCTTGCACCAGTTCTAGGAGATGTGTAGCCTATCCCAGCAGCATGTAATATATGGAGCTGGCCTCTGTTTCTACCTCTGTGTGTGCCTTGCCAGTAGATTGTGTTATTTCATTTTTTAAAAGGTGAGCTCCATTAGTTAAGAGTAAACCCCTAAGACATGTGACTATCCATTGCATAACAGCAAGTGTTTCTTGTTAGGAAAAGAAAAGATGCCCAGTCAAGCTGTCCTCTGCTGTTACTCTTCATTACAAATTAATAAGCAAAAGTCAGTCATTTAAATCCACTAAATTATTTTGACAAGGAAATGGTTATTCAGCAGATACATATAGATATAGCATTTATGTCTATTTACTCAAAGATTTTATAGTATTGTATTCTCATATTCTTCCCCCTTTTCTTCATATATTTCAAAAGATTAAACATGTAGAAACTAATAATACCAAGGATGGAACTGAGCCCATGGAGACAGCAGATGGTAAAATTTTAATAGAACATGAAAAATTGAAAGAATTCAACATCTATTTTGCTGAATATTTTCTATCGAAGATTATCTTTAAATGCCACAAAGTAAGGCATTCTTGACCAAGAAAAAGCTGGAAACCAAGAAAGGGGATAAAATAGCCATATATTTCTATGAGCTTTGACCAGGGTCATGAGTGGACTTGTGATTTTAGCCACTTAACCTGAGATAACAGGGCATTATATATCCTTTTTAATTAATAGTACAACCTCTGACCACAACCTTGTACCTGATGCTTCACACATGCTAGGAAAATAATTAGTCTTCAAATTTCTGTGTAATTATGTTAGTTCCAGTCTATATATTGTTAAATAGACTACAGTGGTCTCCTGTTGCAGCAGAAAAGTTAAGTAAATGATTGTAGTAGTTACTTTCCTCTGCTTTGTGACATTATCTGACAAAGCAATTTAAGGAGAGGAATGTTTATTTTGGCTCACTGTTCAATGGTCTAGCTCCTCACAGCAGGAAGACAAGAAGCTGTGTGGTCAAGAGGATGAAACAGTTACTTCATAACTATAGTTTGCTACAGTTGTTTTCTGATGGTCTTAGGGCATCCCCTTGTAAAAGGGCTGTAAGATCCCCCAAAGGGGTCTCATCCCACAGGTGGAAGATTCCTGTTTTAAATCTTGGCAAGTTGGCAGTCAATACTAGCCATCACACCTATAGAGCTCACACTTCACACAAATAGAAAGGAATGGATTGAAAGCTAAGAGTTCAAAGGCCAGCACCCATATTTCTACCCTGTGTTGTACTTGCTGATACACAGAAGTTCTAGGACTGTAGATCAGGAAGAGAATGTTTAATGTTTGAGAGAGTAGGTTTGGTATATTCTGGAATAAACAGAACATGAGATTAATTTTTCTATAGCAAATCTTTAAAGTTTTATTAAATGATGATGAATAAAAGTGAGTAAGTTGCTTGTGCTATTGAAGCCATGGTGAATTTATTGAAAACAAGTCATTTTGCACTAGCCTAATGGCTCTTTCTGATAAGAAAGCTAGGCTCTGTGTATCCAAGTAGGATGCACTGCTTCTTTGAAGTCTCTCACCCCAAAATCTGTAAGGCCTTTGATGTGCAATGGGAAAATGGAGAACAAATAGCGTGTTTGTTTGTTTGTTTTGCAATTCTTGCTCTGAGCCTGGCCTGACCATTGTTGGAACCTGGAGGACCATCCCCAATGACCTGTGAGACTGTCCCCAATGACCTTTTATTGCTAGAATATGTCTTGTTGATTATTATTACCCCAAACTTACATGATGAAATAAGCTACATATTTTAAATATATTAAAACTAATAAATAGACCACCCCCAAACAAAGAGCTTGGAATTTATAATGAATGTTACAAAGCTTCTCCAGACTTTCTATATGGTCAGCATTCAATTTATCAATATACTTATTTTTGCAGCACTGTGGAGAGACCTCCAGGACTTGCAGTATTAGGCAAGAAAGACTTACATCCAAGTCTCTGGTATTTAATTTTAAATATTGTAAGTGCAACTATTATACCCACAATGCTTAAAGCAATAAGAAATTGTTGCAATACTTGGAAATATTAAGTATAAGAAGGATAATATAAAGAGAAAATTGCATGTGTCTTCAAATAAATGAGAGAAACATATAGAATGTATACTTATTCTAGATATATCCAGGAGACAACGTTCGAAATATCAGGTAAAAACAGCATCAAATCTTCATGGTATTAACTAGTGTCACGGTTTGATGCAAAATGTAATTCACGGGCTTATTTTTGAGTTCTCTGACCCAGTTGGGGCAGTACTGTGGTAAGCTGTGGAAACCAGAAGGAAGACTCTAGATGGAATATGTCACTAGGGGCAGGGCTTTAGGCCTATATTATCCCTGACTCCTTCTTGTCCATCTCTCTGTTTCTCATCCATATGAAGATGTAGCTATCCCAGATGCTCAGTACCTTGGTTCCTTGCCCCAAGCATATGGCACAAAGCAACTGAGGTTTGCAGTCTCTGACTCTTCAAGGGAAATCAGTCAACTGATTTTCTCCTTCAAATGCTTCCTGCTGATAATTTGTTCACAGTGATAGCAAAATTGAATGACTTGTTTTTTCTTCTCTGGGTTTCTAAATATCTGGGCAAAGACGGTGGCCTTGCGTAACTGTAAATTCAGCCTAAATCTGTGTTGTGATATGAGAAATTATAGATTTCCTTTGCCTTCTTTCCAAGTGCCTTTATCAGACCTCATCTCTGACAGACCTTCAAATGCCTTTACTTTTAGGAATGGGACAGGTTATATAAATTCAGCATTACAGACAGTTTGGATTGGGTAACCTTTTTCAAAAGACTATCCTGTGTGCTGATCCTTAGAAATGTTATTGATTTTTATCTAGAAAAATTCAGGAATAGTTTTGCTTTCCCAGTGTAACAATAACGATGATGATGTCTCGCAACATTGACGAATGTCCCCCAGGGGAAAAAAATCACAGGTTGATATTTTCTACTGTAGGAAAGAAATTGAGACCCTTGTTAAAATGTAAATACTGATAAGAAGTATATAAAACAGTCTCTGGTCATCAACATGTCACAGTGCCTGGGTTTTACTTAGTACTATTACCTCTACCTGGAAATAAAATATAGAACTGGCACATTTCAGGGGAACAGCCTGACAAGAATCACTTAATGCTAGTGTCTTGGCTCAATTGAATGCAAAAAAAAAAAAAAAAAAAAAAAAAAAAAAAAAAAAAACCCTAACTGAGTAGACATTTATTTCTTATGGTTCTGGAGGCTGACAAGTGCAAGATGGAGGTACTGGCAGATTCACGTAAGGAACTGCTTACAAGCGGTTACATTCTCAATGAGTTGCCACAAGGCAGACTACAAGGCAACGGCTGGTTCTCAAATTCATGGCTACTATCCCTTCATGAAAACACCATAAATGACCCAGTCCTCAGAGCCTCCACCAGTGAAGATTGACCCTGCGTACAGGGAGTTCTAGAGGAATTCGAGTCCGGGAGGGCATGTCTGGGAGGCCTGTTTTAATTCGAGAAACAAAATGCTACGTTTTCTCACTAAGCATATATCACACAGGCAGCTACATGTAAAGGATATAAGATGAAGGGAACGTCTTTGTTCTTGATCTCCCATAGCATGAACTCCCTTCGACCCTGAAATCTTTCCTCACTTTGTTTGTTTTGTGAGTCTTCGGAATATTTTCTTTGTAAAATTGTTTTACCTTGCTAGTTAATGGAAGATGCTGTCTGTTGGGTACACCGCCCTAGCTCCCTGCTCTGCCTTAACATCTCTCAACAATATCTTGCCATAGTCGCTTCTAAAATAGCTACTCAAAGAAGAAGTGAAAGAATTCATGAGTGAAAAACAAATTTTGAATTTTATAAAATTTGGGCCAAATCAACGGAAGCTTGAGAAGTTTGGAAGCATTTTAAGTTTAAGAATGGCATGATACGCCGGGCAGTGGTGGCACACGCCTTTAATCCCAGCATTTGGGAGGCAGAGGCAGGCGGATTTCTGAGTTCGAGGCTAGCCTGCTCTACAGAGTGAGTTCCAGGACAGCCAAGGCTATACAGAGAAACCCTCTCTCGAAAAAAAAAAAAAAGAAAAAAAAGACCCCCCAAAAAAGAATGGTGTGGTACAAAGACAGCCATGAAAGAGTCAAGGGGGATGTCTTTTTAGTGCACTTAACTCCTGGTACGAATGTAATAGGCAGAAGGGGCAAGATGCTGATGGAACAGATTATAGGTTCTACACATGTAGCCGTTTCCATGTCCAGCATAGACTGTTCTCATGATATTGCTTCCTTGGTCATCTTCTTTGTGTGGACATTACTGGGGTCTGAATGGTGCTAGTTGGAGTTCATTGCTAGAGGGTACATAACAGAGATCCGACCTAGGGCTATGGTTAAATAGAGCAGGAAAGGGAAGCAGTAGATGGGACTGTTAAACCAGGGTTTAGTTGAATTGCTATGGAGTATGGGAGTTAGATAAGGGTGATTTGTGAGATTTTGGTTGTAGATAGGAAAATATCAACAGTCTCACTGAAAACAGAAAGGAGCTCTGCCACAGTGATGGAGGGGCTGGCACTGAGTGTTCAAAATAGACTGAGTTCCCAAGCAAGAAATACATGGAGATTTGCCCTGGACAAATAGCTTTGCTTGGAATAGTGCAGCGAGAAGGAAGAAGGCTACTTCTGATAACTGTGGAATCAGAAATAGTGTAGTTCATTCATTGGGCTATATCTCACTGGTTCATGAAATTAAAAATAAAAGAGGGGAGAAAGAATACAGCATCTGTGGCTAGTGTTTCTTTTCTTCCATTTAGCTCTTGGGTATAAATATGTCACGTTTTAGATAAAGACAATGATGTTATCTCTCTACATTTGGTGTTCAGATGCTGAGCCTGGGTTAGTGGAGCACACTGAGTTTTTCAATAAGAGCTTCTATCTGCTGCTGTAGTCTTCTGTTATGACGAGTGCTACCTTCTGACCAGGAATGTTTGAGCCTTTCCTGGCAGTTCTAACACATGGGTTCTTGATTATCTTCTATCGATGGCTATTTTCTACCCATCATTCAAAATCATGAATTCTGTGGGGATTGCTTCATATTTCTTCTTCCTGAGAGCTGTGTTTTTAGGAAGGCACAGTTTTCTGTTTTCATTATTGTCTATCCATTATTCAACAAAGGAAAAAATTCACAAATTATTGAGAATCTTGGTTAGCATGCAGTTACTGACATTTTGCATTTACTAACTTCAATGACTGCTAAGTGGTTTAATACTGTCATATTTCATTCCAGAGCCCTGGTGACATCTTGCCTAAATTTCCTACTCTCTACAGAGAAAGATAAAGGAATGTCTTGCTTAATTGCTTTGGCTAGCTGAACTCTACTTTTTCTCAGAGGCATATAGTAAGAGGAAGGAGCAAAGTCGTTATGAGGTGAATTTTGTTATGAATGATTTATTCGTAATATTAAAATATAAGTATCATAGAAGTGGAAACCTGATACACCAGATTGACTAGAAACATGAAGCCATATGATGTTATAGTATTGAATCTACTGAGGAATAACAAATTGGCATTCAGAAAAAAATGCTTTGTTTTAATACTAGTTCTTTCTTGATGCGTGTCATTTGCTGGATGCTAAATCACAATGTATGATCCACAAGACAAAAGAGACATGACTTGTATTTTAAGTAGGAGGTAAAAGACACCACCTTCTTCAAGTTCTCTCTCTACAGATATTACTACATCACACTACATTTCTTAAAGCTGCATCATGTCAGTACAGTTTATTAAAGTATAGATTGTGGTTTTCCATCTTCAGAGTTTTTAGTTTGGCCTGGATTTTCTAATTCTAACCCCCAAACACTTCGATGCAATTTTGGAAAGTATTGCTTGAAACTGTACCTCAGTAAGTTTCTCTGTGGAGTACCCGCACTGCAAGTCTTTTGAGTCCTCAGTTAGTAAGGAGTACATGTGAAAATGTACATCAGTTACCAGGTGTGCTGCCCAGTAGGTACTCTGCAATTCACAGCTTTATCATTACTAAGATCTGCATTCATATGTTTAGATTCATTTATTGTACCAATATTTATTAAGTTGTCCTTTGTCTGTGGTACAAAATAAAGATAGATTATTGAGCAAAATAAAGTAGTGTCCTTAAGTATCCTATGATATATTGTTAAAAAAAGATTAAATGCCAGCTATAAAGTTCAAAGACATGGCTTCCATCTCAGTTGTGGTATGCATGACTTGGCCATTGCTTTTCCCTCTACAAATGAGGAATCATAAGGAGAAGTACAGGTTGTGTTGCCTCTCTTGGACCCCTGAATCCAGAAGGCTTATATAGACTGGGCTGAGAGACCCATATGCTCACAGTTCCGACCCTTGAGATCTAGACTTTAGACTTACGGTCTTAGAAGCCAGACTCTTATAGCTGTAGGTGCTCTGGTTAGTTTTCCCTAGTCTGGGTTCCAGTTGCCAATGATGTAGCTGGTGCCATCTTCGTCTCTATGCTGCAAGATCATGTCAGCCGCAGCAGCCAGCACCTGCTACTTGCACTGCTCTTGCCAATATCACAGCTTTTGGCTGCGCTGCTACAGCACTTGGCCCCCAGTGCTGAGACCATTAGCCTATCATGTTTGGCTCATCCCTGGAACTCTTCTAGACACCTGGCTGCGTAGTTTGTCACTGATTCCTCACAGCCTTCTATCTTTCTTCTGTCTTACTGTTTAACTTATCCACCCTCAATGCTTCTCCTGTACCTTGTCTTCTATGTCACCTCTGTTGTCTAACCTGCTTGTCCATGGCCCCTCCCGGGAACTCTTCAGTCACCATGTCGCTATCAGTGTTGCTATTCCTGCTTCTGTTCTGAGGCAGCTGCTGATCCACAATCAACGCTGGTTCACATCTGTCCCCATTGGTGCTGCATCATGTTGCCAATCCAGCCAACTCCACATATGATTAAAAACCCAAAGTCAACAAAGTAAACAGAATGATGGGCAGACAAAAACAGTCTCTTGAGACAGTCCTACCATTGAAACTAAGGGTTGAGCACCAGGAGCAGTGTAGGTAAGTGGATCCCAGCTCACAGGAACAGTGAAAGAGCTTTCTTCTATAGCCAAAAGTGTGGAGGGGAGGGGGTGGTATTTGCACTCTCACTATCTCTAATGATGAACACTGTTTACATGAATCTAAGCACAGTCCTTTTTCTTTCACACTGATCATGGCCATCTTCTGGGCTCCAGGAGATGTCCTTCCTTTCTAGGCAGTGAGGAAGTGGCTGCTGGAGTTTAATAGGTATTATGATGGTGTAAAGATCTTTTTTCCAGCTGAGTGAAGCCAGCATGGATTGGATAGTGCCTTCTGTGCTGGGGTAGTGCTTTGGCAGTGAGCAGTGTTACCAGTATTTGTCTGTGGTTTGCCTTTGGACTATGTGAAGGGTTGGATCATTTTCTCTGTCTTACTTGAGGCCTGTGACCTGCAGGCTTGGGCATGTGCCTTCCTTCTCATGTCTGTGGCATAGTGATGAGGACAATAGTTACATAGTGGCTAGAAATGAAGAGAGGCTTCATAGTCTGCACTGCCAAGGGTTGTCCAGATATGTGCTGCAAACTGCACCAACCAGAAAGTCCCTTCAGGATGAAACCCCATGAGAAGACATACTGATAATGACATATACGCATATTTTAAACCCTATGACACTTGCTATTCCTTTCATATGAAACTGAAGCTTCCTTTGGAAAGAGTTATCAATTTATTTTGTAATTTTTGTATTGTGGAGGACATGAAAAATTTTATTTCTCAGCTGTTGCTTAAGAGTTCGGTATTTACCAAGCACTTAAAGATTTGTTCAGCTGAAGAGTTTTTAATTAAAAATATGAATGTATGACTGAATAAAAGATATGTGTGAGTACACACACATGCACACACACATACACACATGTACATACTCACATTTGCAAACATAGCAATTTATTTTTCATTTGCTTTCCAGAAACCTTGATGAATTTATGTGTGTTTAAATATATTCGTTTTCATACTAGAAGTGAAATCTGATTCAAGGACAGAGTATTCAGATGAAAGGTATTCTTAGACTTACATAATCGTGCTGATTACTGCCTTTATTGAATGTCTTTGCTAAGGTACTAGAATCCTCCACCACAAGTAAGTGATTTGATGAGCCATAGATACTCTTTAAGGAATCATCATTCCTGCCATTACTAGTAGAAAGATGACTTTACTAGATTTATGTATCTGTTTCAAATTTGAATGTTTGTGTTTGTTAGTTTTTGACAAGTTGGCATGTGCTTAAGTCGCCTGTGAAGGGGAAATCTCAACCAAAAAATTGCTTTCATCAGCTTGGCCCATGGCATGACTTTAGGGTCATTTTCTTGACTAATGATTGGTATAAGAGGTTCCAGCACACTGTGGGTGGTACCACCCCTAGGCAGGTAGGCCTGGGCAATATAAGGAAGATAGATGAACAAGATGGGAAATCGAGCCAGTAAGCAGCATTTCTCTTGGCCTTTGCTTCAGTTTCTGTCTCCTTGAGTTTCTGCCTTGGCTTCCTTTGATGGTGGACTATAATCTTCCATCCCCAAGTCACTTTTGCTTATGGTGTTTATTACAAATATTGAAAACAAACTAGGATTTTTTTCCTGTATTTTTTTTATATTTTCCATTTTGGTAAAGAATCTTTGTCATGGCGTAGATGAAAGAATTGGGATGCAATGAACATGCATTTGATCCAGGTAAAACATGTGGATAGGACTCCTCATGATGACAGTTCATCCCCTGCACTAGTCTTCTCACAATGTTAGCACTTAAGGTGACATTGCTGAGAGTACAGAACCTTGGATTGGGCCTTTTCTTAGAAATGTCTCAGAGGTTATGCAAATTAACTGCTTAGTCTATGACTTCTTTCAAACTAAAAACAAGAGTTAATGGCTCCTTGACTTGCAGTGAATTATAAAATAGTCAAAAAGAGGTAGGCAATGTTTGCAATAGCAGCTTCTCCAGTAGTGGATACATATGAGAAGTGTTGTAAATGGAGATGGTGCCAGGAGGAACACATTAAAAATGAACAGACTCAGTCTTTTTGATCCTTGTCATTTTTTTCCTGCTTTCTTTGAATATAGGAGCATTATCACCCCTCACCCCCTCCTTTTGAGGTTGATACTGTGTTGGAACCTATAACCTTGATTATGCAAGGAAAATGTTCTATTCTTGAGCTACACTCCCAACTTTAAATTATGATTTGATTGTACAGGTGTCGAGAACTGCACTACCCCACATTTGGGGCCAAAATGTCTCAGACTTCTCTGTCAATGTTGGAACCCACACTGCCAAAAGCCTTGGGGGCTAAATTGTTAGAGCCTGAATTGCCCCAAGCTGCTCCGGTCTGCGGGTCAGGTTCAGCAAGAGAGAGAGTGAGGACAGACACGAAGAATGGAGACCAGACAGAGTGTGATTCAATCCCGTTTATACTCCAGTCTCTCTTCTTCTCTCCAAGTCCGTAGTTCCAAGTACCAAGTCTCAGGTCCTAATCCTAGTTCCAGCTGTAATAAGTCTCAAGTCCTAATTCTAGTTCTAAGTTGCTAGTCTCTTTCCCAGTTCCAAGTTCTTTTTCCAAGTTCCAAATCTCAAGTACTTTCTTCTGTCTGCCTCTTGCCTTTTATATGTCTCACTTCTAATTCACGCCTTTAAGTCTTGTCTCTAAATCATACCTTTAAGTCACACCTTTAAGTCTCACACACCCAAGAGAAATTCCTGGGTATCTAAAACAAGATGTTATCAGAGTGTGCTCAGCTGCTATAGGCTATTGTAAACAAGCCTCTTGTCAGGGTTTATGGCTCAAGATGGCTGCAAGGATGATAGCCACCTTCTGTTGGCTCCCCACATACAGGCATGTGTTTTTCTACAGTCCACCAGTGTTGGACCTAAGGGACTTCTTGTGAAGTCTTGTATTACAGTTTTCAACTCAGCTCACTACTAATAAAGTAGAGATGGCAGTCACCTTTGAGGTTACTTGTAGTCTGTATCACAGCTCTCTCAAGATAACATAGCCTACGGTGATCTAGTATAAGAAATTGCCTCTTGTGATGTTGGGTTCTGGCAAGTCTGAAGGCCAAGCAAGTAGGCTGGAGACTCAAGTGGATGAAGTGGATGCTGGAGCTGAGCCCTGGAAACCCACTTTCTTCAGCAAATGTTAGGTGCTGTTCCTTGGTCTTTTGATTAATTGGATGAGGCCTATTTGCATTGTCAACTGATTTTAGACATCAGATAAATGTACACTTTAACACTGTGTGCTATATTGTGCTGAAGTTGACACAGAAAATGGTCACAAAGTCAGAGAACTAAGAGCCCATATATACATATGGGATAAAATTAGCAAAGTGGCTCTCTCCTCCAGCCGAGCAAGATGCCTAAAGGAAAGAAGGCCAAGGGGAAGAAGGTGGCCCCGGCCCCCGCCGCCGTCGTCAAGAAACAGGAGGCCAAAAAGGTGGTCAATCCACTGTTCGAGAAAAGGCCCAAGAACTTCGGCATTGGGCAGGACATCCAGCCCAAAAGAGATCTAACAGGCTTCGTTAAGTGGCCCCGATACATTAGGCTGCAGCGGCAAAGAGCCATCCTCTACAAGCGGCTCAAAGTACCTCCCGCCATTAACCAGTTCACCCAGGCCCTGGACAGGCAAACAGCTACTCAGCTGCTTAAGCTTGCCCACAAGTACAGGCCAGAGACGAAGCAAGAGAAGAAGCAAAGGCTACTGGCCTGTGCTGAGAAGGCTGCTGGCAAAGGGGATGTTCCAACTAAGAGACCACCTGTCCTCCGAGCAGGAGTCAATACAGTCACCACCTTGGTGGAGAACAAGAAGGCTCAGCTGGTGGTGATTGCCCATGATGTAGACCCCATTGAGCTGGTGGTTTTCCTGCCTGCCCTGTGTCGAAAGATGGGGGTGCCTTACTGCATCATCAAGGGAAAGGCCAGGCTGGGGCGCCTGGTCCACAGGAAGACATGCACCACTGTTGCCTTCACACAGGTTAACTCGGAAGACAAGGGTGCTCTAGCTAAGCTGGTGGAAGCCATTAGGACCAATTATAATGACAGATACGACGAGATCCACCGCCACTGGGGAGGCAACGTCCTGGGTCCTAAGTCTGTGCTCGCATTGCCAAGCTGGAGAAGGCAAAGGCTAAAGAACTCGCCACTAAACTGGGTTAAAAATGTACACTTGGGTTTTCTGTACATAAATATAAAATTATCTTCCATCTAAAAAAAAATTAGCAAAGTGTTCACGCAAATTATTTTATTTATTGCTGAAGAAAATCAAAGAAAAAGAGACCTTTTTATAATCTTAGAAAGGATGAGAGAGACATCATCTCATAATGACTTGAAATTGGAAGTCATCCCATGTCTGGGACAATCATAGTCCTGTCCTAAAATGTTTTCCAATCTAGATCAGAAGCAGAAAATTTGCCATTACCATCTCAAAGCCCAAAGCTGTGTGCTGTCATTTTGGTGGTCATGTTCCCCAATGTTGTTTAAGATCTTGAGGACCACACTTAGAGAAATGATTCAGAGAGTCAAAGGAAGGAGGCATTAAAGGTCCAGAAGTCTTTTCTTCTCTTTAGTATGTCCT
The DNA here is from genome assembly GCF_011762505.2 of Arvicanthis niloticus. Classification (NCBI taxonomy): domain Eukaryota; kingdom Metazoa; phylum Chordata; class Mammalia; order Rodentia; family Muridae; genus Arvicanthis; species Arvicanthis niloticus. The sequence continues at coordinate 34,253,235 of NC_133433.1, read as the reverse complement.
GATTTAATCTTTTACCCTCTTTTCTTTGTACAAAACTGAGGTATACTTCTGCCATCTTTTAACAGGGACCAAAATAGTGCTCATTCGGCAATGATGGATGAAGTGACCACCAATCATAAAGTCACTAGCTTAGAGTTAGCACTCCATGCACACCTAAGTCAGTGGTCCATTGAATTCTATTGTCTCTACTGAAAGCCCTCTATATTCAGAAAAATGGTGACACCATAGCAAAAACAGAAAAGCAGAGCAAGTTGGAGATGGGTTTTTAAAGCTGTGCATGAGACATGCTATTCCTACAGACCTTACATTGACCAAAGAGAATCAATGGACCCTGGAAGCTGAAGGAACTAGAAATGTGTGACCCTACTGGATTCCTAGAAAGAGCAAAATGAGGAAACTTAATGAACATCACTAATCAATACAAAATGAGGGGTTTTAGTCATAATATCTGGGTGATTTGTAAGTAAAGAACAATTAAATTTAAGAGAATATGAGTTTTATTTTGCCATAATTTTGTTTATCTACAACATGTATTTTTTCAAGGTCATAGATTTTTTCCTTTAGATTAAAAAAATCTTTAGGGAGATATATATATATATATATATATATATATATATATATATATATATATATGGTTTTGAAGTAAGAACCTAATTTTATTTTATTTTCATAGAGAAAATAAATTATTCTGAGAACACTTATAACACAGACTATTTTTCTTAGACATATAAGACTTTCTGGAACATATCAGTTTTTTTTGTTTCTTGGGAAGCATAGAATATGCTGCTTTCTTTCTAATCTTCTACTTTGTTTACAGTAGGAAAACTAGAAATAAAAATGATATGTGACATTGTAGAACTGTGCATAAAGTATTCACTAGATTATTCTTTGCAAACTTTTAGATATTCTTCTCAAATATAAGAAGTAAAATGTCAGTTTTTCCTTAAAAGTTTTTGAAGACTCTACAGAGAAGATCCTTTTACAAAATAAGTTTGCTTATTAAATATTTTCTCTCCTCCAACTATCCTTTAGAGTGTTTAACACAACAGTATACCAATTGACTTTATAAAATGGACAATCTACTAGAAAGGAGGCTAAACCCAGAGTCTATTCTTGACTTTATAAATATGCCTGTAGTCAGAACCATAATTCTATTTTTCTTTTTCATAGGCTATTATGATTTTTAAAAGTGATAACATCACATTCTTGGCTTTAGTTTAAAAAAAACTAAGCTTTGATAAAGCCCAAGAATTGAGACTTGACCTTTAAAATATACTTATACATACAGAGAGGGGAAGGGAAGGAGGGAGAAGGAGAGGGAGAGAGGGAGAGGGAGAGAGAGAGATTGCTTTATTTCGTTGTTTAATTCATTAGCCAGAATTGCATTCCACTTGTAAACTACTGCTGTAGGTCTCACTCATGCTTCAAGCCAATTACTTGAGATGGAAAAGAAGGGATGTGCTGAAGATGAAAAAGCCTGTATACCTTTGTATGTAGTGAATTTCATACAGATGAATAGCCTTTTTGTGAACAACCTGAGATGGATCCAACTGTTACAAGTTGTTAGTAATGTCTATGTAATTTGAAAGAGGAGATATTTGAAATCTTACTCCATATATTTCAAGCAATGTGCATATGCTGAGGTGAATTGATCAAAAAAAAAATCTGGGAGAACTAGATTATTCCATTTGGTAGACATGTTCAGAGTTTCAGGGGATAGAGGATATTGAGAAACAAAATAAAACATACCAATTTCTATAACATTGGTGAGATAAAGCCTGAGATTTTTACCACATCAGAATACAATGAGAAATTTAAATTGATCTCTATTTACCACCAATGCAAGAACCCTTGGTGACAGTAAGAGTGGCCAGCCTACACAACATGGTAAGAATTCCTAAGGATGAGCTTGGGGAACAAGATGTTTATTGGAGCAAAAGCAGAAAAAGGGTCACCTTTGGAAAAAGAGTTATAAAAACAACATAATATTTCAGTGTAGAGTTTTATGATACTGAAATAACAAGAGATAAATTTACATAATTTAACAAGAATCAGTCCGTTTAATATTCTCTAGTAGTTTGGTTGTTAGTCTTCAGGAGAAAGCAAGCCATGGAGGGCTTTAGCTAGGGGAGTGATGTAGTAAGATAAGACAGTCAATAGTATATTTTTGCTTGATTGAAAAATAGATTGTCAAATAGCAATGTCAGGAATAATGAGACCTATTTGGAGTTAGTCTTATAAACATAGAATCAAATAGTAGAGTTTGGGAGGAAGATAATAAAGTTAGATAAAGTGAACCAAAATGCAGTTGGGAAGGAGTAAGTCTAGTATTCTGTAGCACTGAAGTGTAAGCATAGCAATAAGTTCACAGGTACTTATTGTATGTGAAGAAAAGCTAGTTATGAAAGAAGGAGGAAGAAGAAGAAAAAGGAGGAGATGAGAAAGATGAAAAAGAAGAGGAAGAGGAGAAGGAGAAGAGGACAAGAAAGGGGAAGAAGAAGAAAAGAAGAAGAAGAAGAAGAAGAAGAAGAAGAAGAAGAAGAAGAAGAAGAAGAAGAAGAAGAAGAAGAAGAAGAAGAAGAAGAAGAAGAAAGACCCCAACACTGAGACATGTAACTGAGGAAACTGAAACATTAGCCACCCTGAAGTGGTCACCTTGTATTCTGGCATTGAATTACTGTTTTGTAGCCTATAAATAAGTGAAATAATGTCTCAGCAGAAAAAGAAATAGATTGATGTCATCTGCAGGGAGGTTGGGAGGCAAACCTGATGTGCTGAGACAAAACATCCTTGGCAACCGGCAACCATTGCTTGAATTTAAAGGACAAGTGTTCAAAATAATTTTGTTTCTATATTCAATAATTTTGCAAGTTCTTGGTGAATTGTATCTTGATTTGGACTTTTGTGTTTTATGTTAAACCCCTTTTCTCATTTTAAGAAAAGGTGACTACCCCAACTTAATACAAAAACAAAACAATGACATTTCTCCTAGTGCCATCTAGTGGACTGTGTTCCTTACATTTTTGTGCTCAAGTTTGTATCTCTTCAATAAGATTACTTGGTTAAAGCAGGCTAGTCTGTAATAAATTACAACTGGAAACACTGCTCTCTCTCTCTCTCTCTCTCTCTCTCTCTCTCTCTCTCTCTTTAAAGAGTTCAGGGCTTCATTTTTTCCAAATGCATCACACTTTGCAAGATTGTAATGATGGAAGATGCTAGCCACCTTTTGAAATTTTACAGGACTTACAACAGCTTAGCACACAGCAGATTCTATGTGAATAAATGCAAATCGTATTATTCTATGTAATAGAATATTTGTCAGTGGAAATCATACATTTTAAAAGGATAGGGGCAGATGTCTATAACTCTCAGCATGCAAATACTTACTCAGCTACTTCTGTGTGCCCAAAAGCCAACAATTTCACATTACATTCTGAAGAGCAGAGCACAGAAAACGAGCAGAATATAAAATTTTCCTGGGCATATATCTTTTCATGGAGAAGGCATAAAAATATGCTGTTTAGATCCTTCTCTGAATCCATATTTCTGTTCCACTCTGTCCACCATTTCAAGGTTCTGGTTGTCTAGAAAGAAAACTGCCTATTACATTTAATAATGAGTCATAAATTATTAATTTTAAAATTCTTGATGACAGGGCACTTGTTATATTTGATATTTCTTTTTTCCCATGCCAAGAAAAATAAAATTAGAATTTTGATTTAAAAAAAAAAACAGTATGAGTCATTTGTTCGAGCTGCCCCTAGCTAATGATGTAGTAAACATTTATGGTCTCCTAAAAGAAGGAATGGACAACTATGATATTACAAATACACGTATTATATATGTCATAGAGGCAAGGGAGAGTGCAGGATTCTAAGAGGATGCAGTAGGGAGCTAAAGGCCTTTGAAAGGTATGTTACCTGAGTTTGATGGTGGAGCAATAACTAAATTCTTTCCAATAACTCAGTGATAGAAAAACTTTCTTGCAGACCCTGATGGCTGAAGAAAGTATTGTTGCAGCAACATTAAAAGGCATTAAAAGGTAGTGTCCCAGATTTCCTGTATCAGGAATTGTTTTAGATTTAACATTTTCTTTGACCCATGTATCCATCTCTTCTATTGTATCTTTAATTCCTGAGATTAAGTCCCCTTTGCCACATAATTATCCAAACACTAAACATACAAAAAAATATATTAAAATACTGCAAGGCAAAAAGACCAAGTAACATACAAAGGTAAGCCTATTAGAATTATACCTGACTTCTTAAGGGATACTCTAAAAGCCAGCAGGACTTGGAAATATGTGCAATAGACTCGAAGAGACAACAAGTATAATCTCACATTACTATACCCAGCAAAATTTTCAGTCAGCATAGATGGAGAACATAAGATATTTCATGAAAAGGTCAAATTTAAACAATATCTGTTGAAAACCGCACTAGCCCGACGTTGGGCGCCAAAAAATGTCGCGGTCTGAGCAAAATGTTGAGGCCTGGGCTGCCCCACATTTGGCGGCTACTGTATCCTGGCCCAAGCTGCTGCTCCAGTCCACGGGTCAGGGTTCAGCAAGAGAGAGAGTGAGGAAGGACTCAAAGAATGGAGACCAGACAGAGTGTGATTCAATCCCATTTATTCTTTAGTCTCTCTTCCTAGTCCAAGTCCCAAGTCTAGCTGTACTCTCTAAAGAGTCTCCCTAAAGAGTATATTTCCTCTAAGTGTCTGATTCTCTCATCTCTCTTCTGTCTCCCTCTCACCTTTATATGTCTCACTTCTAAGCCATGCCTTTTGGTCACACCTTTGATCATGCCCTTAGGCCTTGTCTCTAAATATGATCTCTACACTTCTAAGTCACACTCTTAAGTTACACACCTTTAATCTCACATACCCAAGGTATCTAAACCAAGATTATCAGAGTGTGCTCAGCTGTTGTAGGCTATTGTAATCCAAGTCAAGAATATATGGCTCAAGATGGCTGCAAAGCTGATAGCCACTTTCTGCTAAAAGTCGGCCCCCAACAAATATCTATCTACCATTCCAGATCTATAGAAGGTGCTAGAAATAAAACTTCAACCTAAGGAGGTTAAGTACACCATGAAAACACAGGAAATTATTAATCTCACATTATCAAAATCAAAAGAAAGGAAGCACAGCATGCACATGTGTGTGTGCCTGTGCACTCACGTTCAATGCAGACACACACACACCACCACCACCATCACCACCAACAACAACAAAATAATAGGAATCAATAATCATTGATCATTGATCTCTCTCAATATCAATGGTTCAATTCCCCAATAAGAGGATACAGACTAACAGAATAGATGTGAAAATAGATATGATCCATCCTTCTGCTGCATCCAAGAAACATACCTCAGTATCAAAGATAAACACTTTAGAGTAAAAGGATGGGAAAGGTATTCCAAGCAAATGAACCTAATAAGCATGTAGTTGTAGCTATTTTATTATTTAGTGAAAAAATGGACAAAGAATATCCAAATTAACAAAATCAGAAACTAAATGGGGGAGGGGGAGCATAACAAAAGTCACCTAGGAAATATAGAGAATCCTAAAGAGACACTTCAAAAAGCTGTGCTCTACCAAATTGGAAAACTTTAAAAGAAATGAAAATTTTTCTCAAAACTTACCGCTTACCAAAGTTTAATCAAGATCAGAAAAACAATTTGAATAGACCTACAATCCCTCAGGAAGTAGAAACAGTCATGAAATGACTACAAATTTTAAAAAATTGCCCAGGGCAAGATGGTTTTAGAACAGAATTTGGCCACACTTATAAAGAAGTGTTAACACCAATACCCCTCAAATTATTCCACAAAATAAAAACAAAAGGAGCATGATCCAATTCAATTCATTTTATGTGGCCAGAGTTATGCTGATATCTAAACTACATAAAGACTCCACAAATAAAGAGAATTAAAGATCAATTTCCCTTACGAACATAGATGCAATATCATTCAATAACAGTCACAATAGAATCCAAGAACATATAAAAAAAATTATCCACTTTGATCAAGTAGGCTTCATCCCAGAGATGCATGAATGATTCAATATATTAAAATTCAATAAATGTAATCAATTCATCACATAAACAAACTGAAAGACAAAAACTACATGATAATCTTATGTGCAGAAAATGCTTTAACAAAATCCAATACCTATCATGATAAACATTTTGGAGAGATTAGGGATACAAGGGAAATACTTAAACATAATAAACACAATATACAGCAACCTGATAGCCAACATTAAGATAAATGGAAAGATACTCGTAGCAATTACACTAAAATCAGACATGGTTGTCCCCTTTCTCTACATCTATTTAATATAGGACTTGAAGTTTAAGCTATAGCAATAAGACAAATAGAAGAGATCAAGGGGATACAAATTCAAAAGGAACAAGTCAATCTTTATTGGCAAATGATATGCTAGTGTACATAAGTGACCATAAAGACTGCACCAGGAAACACCTATACCTGATAAACACTTTCAGCAAATAGCTTAATACAAGATTAACTTTAAAAAAATATCAGTATCCTCCTATATACAAATGACAAATGGATTGTGAGAGAAATCAAGAACACAACACCTTTCAATAAGCTTCAAATAATGGAAAATATTATGGAGAAAATCTCTAACCAGCAAATGAATAAATTGTATAATTAAAAACTTCAAGTCCTTGAGGAAAATATTGTAAGATGGAAAGATCTTTCTTACTCATCGATCACCAAGGCAAACAGTAACAAATGAACATCCTACCAAAAACAATCTACAGATTCACTGCAATTCCCATCACAATTCCAACAAAATACTTCACAGACTCTGACAGGACAATTCTCAACTCCATATGGAAAAACAAAACAAAACAAAGCACCAGGAGAGTTAAAAAACAAACAAACAAACAAAAAACCGAAAAACCTGAACAATTAAAGAAACTGCTGAGGTCTTACCATTCCTGTTTAAATTGTACTAGAGAGCCATGGTAATAAAACTGCATGTATTGGTATGAAAATAGACAGATAAATTTATGAACTTGGATTGAAGATCAAAAAAAAAAAAAAAAAAAAACCCTGCACATACCTATGTCTCATTTTTTTAAAATAAAGAAGCCAAAATCTTTTATAAGAAAGAAAGAGAGAGAGAGAGAGAGAGAGAGAGAGAGAGAGAGAGAGAGAGAGAGAGAGAGAGAGAGAGAGAGAAAGGAAGGAAGGAAGGAAGGAAGGAAGGAAGGAAGGAAGGAAGGAAGGAAGGAAGGAAGAAAGAAAGAAAGGAAGAAAGGAAGAAAGGAAGAAAGGAAGAAAACATCTTCAGTAAACAGTGTTGGTCAATCTTGAGACTGCATGTAGAAAAATGCAAACAGATCCATATCTGTAATCCTGCACAAAGCTCAAGGTCAAATGAATCAAATATCTCAACATAAAACTAGGTATACTGAACCTAAAAGAAGGGAAAGTGAGAAACAGACTTGAAATCATTGGCACAGTAGACAACTTCCTGAATGAACCACCAATAGTGCAGGTATAAAGATCAACAACTAGTAAATGGGAACTTATGAAACTGAAAAACTTCTACAAGGCAAAAAATACTGTCATTCAGACAAAGCAGTAGCCCAGTGAAATGATTTTTGCCAGCTCCACCTCTGATAGAGGACTAATATCCAATATATATATATGACAAACTCAAGAAAAAACTATATAAACAAATAATCAAACTAAAAATTGGGTACATATTTAAACAGAGAATTCTCAGTAGAGATAATTAAAATGTCAGAGAAACATTCTTATTCATCAGAAAAATGCAAATCAAAACATTGAGGTTCTATCTTACACCTGTGAGAATGACTAAAATCATTAACACAGGTGACAGCACATGCTAGTGTAGATGACAAATCCTCCATTGGTGGTTGGAATACACACTTTTACAGCCACTATGGAAATCAACATGGCGGTTCCCCAGAAAAAGGTAACTCCATCTACAGCAAGATTCAGTTATACCATGCTTGTTCATATACCCAAAAGATGTTCCATCCTACCTCAAGGACACTTGCTCAACCATGTTCATAATAGTCAGAAGCTGGAAACAACCTACATGTCGCTCAACAGGGGGATATAGGATATATAAAGAAAATGTGGTACATTTACACAGTAGAGTATTACTCAGCTATTAAACAAATGACATCATGAAATTTTCAAGCAAGTAAATGGAACTTGCAAAAAAACAAATCATCCTGATTGAGGTAACCCAGACCCAGAAAGACAAATATAGTATGCATTTCCTCACAAGTGTGTATTAGCCATTAAGTAATGGTAACAAAACTGCAAGTCAGAGATCCAGAAAGGTTAGGTAAAGAGGAGGGGTGGGGCATGTGACCCCCTCTGGGAGGAGAAAATAGAATGGATTTTATGGCTGTGCTAGGAGCTGGTGGGTATAGGAATGGGGGTATCAGGTTTGAGAAAGATGAGTACAGGGAGAGTATTGGGAGAAATGTCTGAAAGTGGATGACACTTTGGGGATAATTTGAAAACTACTGCAGTGGAAACTTCCTGGGATATATCAAGGTGATCCTAATGAGAACTCCTGGTAATAGACGATCCTAAGTCTCAGCTGGCAGTTTCTTGTAGCTAGATGAGGATTCCAGTGATGGAACTGGTTTTCATTCAATTGTGTTGTTGTCCTTGGATTTCTCAACACAACCCAGGCTATTGCTAAGAGAAAAGGTTGCTACCCTAGAACCAACAGCTCAAGGGTGAGTGGGTGGGTATTGCCAAGGACAATACCCACATAAGTCACTGAACTTGGAGGAGCTGAGCTGGTGGCTACACAGAGCCTTCACCTTTATATTCTAGTTTCTTTGGTGCAGAGAGATACCCTGGAGGCTACTGAAAGAGAAATGTGGACACTAGCACATATTTTTAACCTACAATTTGTCCTGCCTGCAAAATGTACTAGGGCAATGGTGGCTCACAACTAATGTCTGAGTTAACTTCAAGTCCACAGAAGGGAACTTATGCCTGACACTGCTTGGGTAACCAAGAGTCAGAGATTAGATGACCCTAGAGACCTAGGGTAAAACCAAGCATTACTGATCTTAAAAAAAAAAAAGTATCAATAAAATGTCTCCCAATGACAGTCTACCGTACTCAAAGATTATTATCTTATCGAGTCAACATTGGACAGGCTTCCTCCAACAACAGATGGAACAGATGTAGAGACCCACGGCCAGACATTATGTGGAGAGAGAATAAGTGGATTATTTCCATCAAATTCTTCCCTTCAGAGCTCAGGAAATCCTGAGGAAGAGAAGGAAGAAAGAATGTAAGAGCCTGAGTGGATGGAGGACACCAGGAGAACAAGCCCCTCTGAATAACTAAGCAAGGTGAATATGAGACTGAAGCAGCATGCACAGGGCCTCCATGGGTCTGCACCAGGTCCTCGTGTATAGGTCATAGCTTTTGGCTGAGTGATTTTATGGGACTCCTGAGAGTGAGAACAACTGTGTCTCTGACACTTGTACCTACTCTTGGACTCTTCCTTCTGTTGTTTGTTGTTTCCAACTTCAAGAGACTAGTTTTTGCTTCATCATATTATATCTTATTTTCTTATGTTTAGTTGTTATCTCTTAGAAGCCTGTTCTTTTCTAATGAGAGATAGAAAGGGAGTGGATCCAGAGAGGAGGAGAGGTGGGGAGCAACTTGAAGAAATGGATGGAAGGGAAAATATAATCAGAGCATGTTGTATGAAAAAAAGAATCTATTTTCAACAAAAGAAAAAGACGAGAAAAAGAAAATGGAAAATAAAAGGCAATCCTAAGTCTGTTTCTAGGAAGCTGTAGTCAGGGAAGTCTAGTAATTCTTATATTAGTGATTTGTTACCATACCCATGCTTCTGAGTATTTTACAAACAGTCATCAAAATAAAGCCCTTTATTTGAAGTCCTTTGTGCTATATCTGTTTATGTCAACGCCTGCCCACCACTATTCCTGATCCCAAATAGTAGGAGACAGCAATGCTACTATTAGCTAGTCTTCCTAGCTTAGAGTTTAGCATACAATTTTAAAGAAAAATGTTTGATATCTGTGTACAAAATTTACCAGCATGTTTCAATTATATTTACTAAAATTTTTGTGATGAATTAACCGATCATCAGTAATTAACCAATCAATGATAGATTCTGATTTGTACCACACATTAGTCCCCAGCATTGTAAGCCTGTGAGATTTCATTTCCCCTTAGGCTCTAAAGCAAGTGATGTAGGGAACTGCCAAGGGCCCCTTCAGTTTTAGCCTTTATCCTGCTCTCTTTCTTCCTTTATATCCACCCTTCAAGGTTTTACCTAGAAGTAGTTTCCCATCCATGTTCCCAAATATGTCTTCAATATTGCTTCAATCCACGTTTCTGTGAATACTGCCCTAACTTGGTTTAAACATCCAGGTTAGTTAATGATGATATTAAACATCATAGGCCTTAGGACTAGAGAGCTGGCTCAATGGTTAATAGTATGTGCTGATAAAGCTGAGGATTCGGGATCAGTTCTCAGCATGTTCATGGTAGCTCTCAAACATCTGTAACTCCAGTTCCAAGGAATCTGACATCCTCATGTCCTCCTCGGTCACTGCACATGAAAAATATAAATAAAAAAATATAAATACAATTTGAAAAGCACAAGCCAAGCCTCAAGTGAATAGTTTTTTTTTCATGTTGCCACTTAACTTGTAAAAAGATCCTTGTGAGAATTACAACCCCCCCTTTTAATAATTATAAAAAATTCCAAAGTATGGCACATAATTCTTTAGCCAGAATTTTCATAGACCCATAGTTTATTTCCTATTTTTTGATACAAACCACCTGTAAATATCCTTGAACATCTGTCATTTTAGAGTCACTAGGTCAGAATGCATTTTTATATTTTGTAAATAAATTATCAAATTTTCTTGTTTTTCAAGCTATTTTGTTCTGGTCATTCATTTTGCATATTTTTCTATTGCTTTCTTTGTGATATATCTTCTAAAGAAATGAAAAATATGCTATCACAAGTAACAACTGTAGAAACACGAAGATAATAACACACATTTGACAATCTTCATGACATTTTATCTTATAAAGTTATAGTATATAGCTCACTTAAAAGCCTAATATGTATTTTTAAATACAGCTAGTTGAAATTGTCATGGTCAAACTGATTATTAATATCTGTAATGACTAACACATTGCTACATATATATTTACAGTTTTATTAGCATAAACCTGAAAGTATATCTTATATAATTATCTTAAAATATGATGTTGTATACTTAGATGTTTTGAAACATCAAGATATTACCAGAAAGATTATTTTATACTTCAGTGGCAAGAGCAACACATGCGAAATATGTAATTGGGTGAGATGTTGGATGTGTTCATTTGTTTGGCTTATTGCTCCCACTTTGTCGCAGATAAGCATATCAAACCATCATGCCCTAGATCTTGTATTATATATGAAGAAGCTAACATTCTAACTCAAAGAAACTCATTGTCAGGATCCAGACTTCTACATTAGAAATGATTTTATACTTTTTTTTTGAAGCACTTGAGACAGTTGTTTTGCTGAGCATGCTGTTTTAACATGGAAATGTTACTGAAAAAGGAGTTCACAGCTCTTTGAAGTCTCATTGAGCATCTGCCAGAATTCCACCAGAGCATTCGCCCAGGTGCCAGAGTCAGTACCTACTCTTCATGTAATGTTTAGAATTCCTAATTAGTTTGAACAGAGACTATTCATTACAAACTGTCCCTGAATCAATGCTGATTAACCTTAATGATGGCAACATTTTTCTAAGTCAATATGAATCATCCATTTTGTTTGAAGTCAGTGGCCAGTGAATGGTGATGTGAAATTTTCATGGGTGTGGAATAGGTTCCTGTGTCTTTCCTTAGTCACTAAGGGGAGCAGGCCTGGAAGAGGCTTCCCAAGATTATGGTGGGTTGATGATGTGACTGTTCTGTGTCTGTTGGTGGGATAACTCAGATGTGAGAGGACAAAGGCATGCTTGGCCATTCTTAAGAGTCAAAAAAAGTGAAGACAGGGCTAAGGAGGTTTTAACTATCCTGGAAGAAATGAAGATATTCTAAAGAGACACTGGGGACCCCCTATTTGGCTACCAGATTCTTGAAAGGCTGGACCTTAAAAACCTGGAATTTCAAAAGAGAAATGGATACAGAAAATGTGCTACATTTACACAATGGAGTATTACTCAGCTATGAAAAATAATGACTTCATGAAATTCTTAGGTAAATGGATGAAACTAGAAAATATCATTCTGAGTGAGGCAACCCAATCACAAAAGAACACACATGGTATGCACTCACTGATAAGTGGATATTAACCCAAAAGCTCAGAATACCCAAGATACAATTCCCAGACCACACGAATCTCCCAACCAACCTCACCCCCAGAGCTCCCAGGAACTAAACCACCAACCAAAGAAGACACATGGAGAAAATCATGGCTCCAGCCACATATGTGGCAGAGGATGGCCTTGTCAGGCATCAATGGAAGAAGAGGCTGTTGGTCCTGTGAAGGCTTGATGCCCCAGTGTAGGGGAATGCCAGGGCGGGAAGTTAGGAGTGAGTGGGTATGTGGGGAAACACCCTCAGAGAAGCAGGAGGAAGAGAGATGGGATAGGAGGACTCTAGGGAGTTGGGGGACCAGGAGAGAGGATAACATTTGAAATACAAATAAAGAAAACACTTAATAAAGTTAATAATAAATAACAATTAGAATGTCTACAGTCTATCTCAACCTTGGAGAAAGAAAAGACTGAGAACCTGGCTTGAGACAGGGAGGGAACTTGATTTAAAAAGAGATCTTCTACAGTCTAACAACTTTCCAGGCAGTTATGCTGTAGAGACTGGAAATGAGACACTAATGTGTCAGTACTAGGCAGGGCTACACTTTGACCTTAGTTACCTGTACTCTCACCTAAACCTCACATGAGAACCTTGAAGATGAGCTCAGTGGGTATTATTGGAACTTTCTGTCACTCTTCACAAAGTGACCACATTGGATAAATCGAATTTTTATGCTTCTTTGTTCAACTGGCCTAGTGAGGACAAGAGGCAAACACAATCTGTTTAGTTGTGTATATGTTTGTGTGTGTGTGTGTGTGTGTGTGTGTGTGTGTGTGTGTGTGTGTGTGTGTGTGTGTTGGTGGTCACCTGCCCTGGGAGAACAACGTCATTGTATTCCCCTGCTTTAGGAGCTGAAGTTACAGGAGGTTGTGAACATGGTTTCTAACTCTGGACATCCATAGAGAAGTTTTTCCTTACTGACTCATCTCTCCAGCCCCATGTTCTTATTCTAATGTGTCTCAGGGGTGGCACTCCCCAAAGTGCCACTCTCTTGGGCTGGTGATTTTTTTTTTTTTTTTGGTGTTGTGCATAATGAACTTGGCTCATGAAGTTCAAGGTCATCCAAAAACTAAAAGCAAGGAGCTGCCTCAAATAGGAAGCTGTGCAGGGTTGTCCAGGGAGACACTTCTGCTATGGTTTGCAAGTGTGCAGGTATCAAAGGTCTATGTTGAAATGACATCAGCTATTAACAATGAGACCTTTCTAAGGTCAAGTCTAGATTTTACAGTTTTTTTTTCATGCATTTCAATACATCCTTTTTTATCCTTATATTTTTATTATACTTTGCCTTAAATTAATTTTTTATTTATAAATTTTCAATCTATAAAAATGCCATGTAGAATGTGAGGGAGATAAACTCTTTGATTTTCTGTCCCCTATATTTGATGTCCAACAGAATTCCCTAAGTGACATCTCCTCTTGTCTCGGTCTGTCTCTGTCTCTGTCTCTGTCTCTGTCTCTGTCTCTGTCTCTATCTCTCTCTGTCTCTCTCTCTCTCCCTTTTATTTAACGTACAGGCTTAGTGATGAATGTGTGAAGTTAGTAAGACTCCCTTTACTTTAGTGTTTTTCTTTGGAATACTTAATTACTTTACTTCCATCCTGGAGATAAAATGAGTGCGTCAGCATGTATGGTTGTGATGCTTTTTGTTCATGATAAGCTTTGAGAATCTCCCATAGGAAATCTCTTACTTTTTTCTCATTTGAACTCACTATATTCTCTCAAATGTTACTTAAAGAACTAGTAGGTTTTCTATATCTTACATCTATTTTTTTTTATTTTATTAGCAGAGTATATTTTTTCCATTTCTCTTTCTTTTTTTCTTCCATCTTTTTTCTTCCTTCCTTCCTTCCTTCCTTCCTCCCTTCTTTCCTTCCTTCCTTCGTTCTTTTCTTTTCTTTTCTTTTCTTTTCTTTTCTTTTCTTTTCTTTTCTTTTCTTTTCTTTTCTTTTCTTTTCTTTTCTTTCTTTTCGAGAAAGGATTTCCCTGGGCAGCAGCCTTGGTTGTCCTGGAACTCACTTTATAGACCAGGTTGGCCTCAAACTCACAGAGATCCACTTGCTTCTGCATCTCAAGTGCTGGTATTAAAGGCATGTACCACCACACCCCTTCTTTCTGTTTCTTATTAGGATTATTCAAGTTTATTTATATTTTATTTTAAAATAAAATTTATTTATTCATTTGTGAGTGTGTGTGTGAGTGTGTGTGTGTGTGTGTGTGTGTGTGTGTGTGTGTGTTCATACATGCAGGACAGCTTACTGGAGTCAGTTTTTCTCTCCCACAATATGGGTTATGGGATTGAACTCAGGTCATACAGCTTGGCTGTGAGTGCCCTTACCTGCTAAGTCATTTTGCTGGCCCATTACCTTTATACATTTTATATCATTAATGGGCCTTGAACTTATTATTCAGTCTTTCCCTTTATATTTTCAGTTTAGAATAATATTTTAAAGACCTACTGCTTTCATATTTTCTTCAGATTCTTCATCATTCATGCTAGCACATTTTTACTTCATAAATGCCACCTTCTCTCCAGCTCCCAGCTTTCATCTTCTGCAATTTCTCTATTTCTTCTTGCTTTAAGTGACCTCATAATTTACCCAAACGTATGTTTTTATGGTTATTTCTTGTTGCCTGTTTATATATATGAATGAAAGAAAAGGTTGCTTATCTGTAGCTTATCGATGCTTCTCCTTAGCTGAATGTGTCCCACTAGCTGACCCCCTGTTCTGTGTGTGTTACTGGAGGGAACAGCAGTCACTATTTTTTATGCAGTACATGAGTGGAAGGCCAAAGTACCAGACTAAGGAAGATCTCTTGGTGAAGAATGCTGTCCTCATCTGTCTCCCTGTGAGGCCCACAGCCCAGAATTACCTCAAGCTAACTTTACTGCTTTCTCTCTAGTGGGTCACACTGGGGGTGAGTTATTGGCTCCCCATGAGAGTGAGTGTGAGTAAAACTCCCACTATTGATAGTACCTATTAGAAGTAGAGAGGGACCCGGCTACATAAATGTACACCATACATCTTCAAGTAATCAGATAGCCTGCCCTTGGCTTCTGCTTTGTGGTTTAGTGAGAATGTTCTCTGCTTTCCTCGCACTAGCAGCCTTGGAATCTTTGATTGTAGAATCTGACCATTGTCATGTATACACAACCACACTCCATTCCTTATACTTCCAGAGTTTCTCTAAACTCCCAGCTCCTTGATGATACCTTTTATTCTTTCCTGTGCTATACCCTCTGTTATTTATACAGAGCTTTTGGTTCTGAGGGTTCGGCCAATAATGATGTAGGCTTATTACGCGTTTACTAACAGACCAACAAACAATAACCTTGAACTTGTCATATGAATATTACAGAACCATATTGTTCATTGAGGAAATGGTGTTCAATGCAAGATGTTGTTTTCTTTATCAAGTCATTCATCAAAATCTTATGAAAGCATGTGTACAGAGTTCAGCACATGCCTTTTGTGAGCAGGGGTATTCAACATCTTGACATTAGAACTGTGTTACCCACAGTTACAAGTGCTACCACTATGCTTTTCTTCTCATTTAGTGCTTGGGATGGGGTCTGTGGATTTGTGTCCATTCTACGGGGCAAACACCCTATTCCTGAACTTCCTCCTGCATCAACGTACTTTTTCACTTTCTATAACCTAGAGAGAATATATGATATTAGGAAGTTGCTAACATATATGAAATGTTTATACCCATGCTGGGGCTTTTCTTTTCATGCAGATGTAGGACTATATGCCTGAACAGTCAGTTTATTTTGGCACATGGCGCTTTGCACAGACAATGTATCTCTTCCTTTAAAATGTGTGTGCAAATATAAATAGTAACGGAAACTTGGATTTTAATAGTTCTAGTGAATTTTTTAAAGAATCTGTGTGTGTGTGTGTGTGTGCGCTTATGTCATGAAATCCATGTAGAGGTCAGAGACCAACCTTGGATCCTCACCCTCTACATGATTTGGGATGGGATGTAGCTCATCAGAGTTTCTGAAGATTCTCTTTTCACTGCATGAGTTCTGACATGATAAACATCTGTGTATTTATGTATTTTATGTATGTGTATCTATGTATTTCTGCGTCTGGCTTCACATGGGTTCTGGGAATCAAAATTCAGATCTTCATACTTGCATAATAAGTACATTACCCAAGCCTAAATTGTAGCAGAGAAAATATTCTGATAGAGAGGAGTGATTCCTATTCAAATATTTCAGAATTGCTGTATTGCAGATACACTAAGAGCAGCTTGAAGTCCTCATGAGGTCAGATTGCCCATTGTAGTGTTTGTCTCAACTCCCAGAGCCATTTCTTTTTCCCAACAGCTTGCACTCTGCATTATATCCATCCTCTCTAAGGACACTACGCTTGTATCCATTTTGGTAATTTTTCTCTTCTTGTATACGGCTGTTCTAAAATCCTGGACTCTTTATTGAGCTCCTTTGTTCCAGTGATTTGTGTGTGTGTGTGTGTGTGTGTGTGTGTGTGTGTGTGTGTGCTACTTTTAGTCATTCATTCCTGCTGTTGTTAACAATAGCTGCTTCTCTGCATTGTACATTTTAAGCATCTTGTCAGAACATCTCATCGTCTTTCTAGCTCATTGACTCTATACTCTGAACTCCAATTGTCTCTTGACTGTAACTAGATATTTACCCTATGAATCCTGTCACCTTTTCATTATCTCTTACTCTCTAGATACCCTCATTCTATTTCTGGTCCAGCTAAATTCTGCACCCAGTGGCCAGTTATTATAACTGTTCTATGCATCTGTTCTAAAGCACCTGATTGTTTCTCAGCTTCTCCTACTCAATTAACTAAATCATTAGCCACCAACCTATAATTCTGCTTCCTTCATTCATATAAAAGTGAAATTGAACATGGCTTCAAGGAACTATGATTATGTGTCAAGCTTTAAAGCTAGCAGTAATCATCCGGAGTGTTCAATCACTCTGATATAGTCGGGGAGCACACTTTCAGATTTCATTTTCTAAAAACAATAGCAATCCTTTCCCATCATCTCTGCTTTCTAAGTCATTTGGAGAATCGAAGCAACATGGAGAAATCCAAAGATCAGGACCTGACTACTGCAGGGCAGAAGTGTCTTCCTGTTATGCTCACAGACCACAAGGAACAAACTAAGCCAGGGTCATGATGGGTTTTCAGTAAATATCTGTTAAATAACGAGAACCCACCATTTGAAAAGAAATGTTAGAACACTACATATATGTACAAATATATATAATTATACAATACACACATATGTATACATATACATCATATACATACACATACATATACATCATATACATATACATCATATACATATACATCATATACATATACATCATATACATACGCATACATATATATCATATACATCATATACATACACATACATATACATCATATACATACACATATATCATATATATCATATGCATCATATAGATGTACATATACTTGACACACACACAGAGCTATATATCAAAGGAGGGTAAGTGTCTTCCTGACAATCTCTTCTCTATATGAGGGATTTGCTATTCACAGTGCTGGTACTCTTTATAGTCCTGGAGGTCTTTGTCTGTCAGGCCCTTTCTGCTGTCTCCTCACTTGGCAGAAGGGTGAGAGCAAGCTACCACACCTTGAAAGTTTCTTCTTTAAGATTTTCTGTGAAGTGTGCAGAAGACTTGGTTTCACTATAAACTTTCATTCTCTTGCTGACCATGCCCCCACTGTTCCCCTTCCCATTTATATATGCCCCTCCTGCTTTAGCCTTTATTAAGTTTTTTTTAAAGATTTCACACTTGACAATAACACATGAGACTTAGCTTCGGCATCTGGCCTATTTCATTCATGCAGTGATTGCCAGTTTTATCATTTTTAATACAAATTTTGCATTATTTCTTTTTATTAATGGTTAGATAGGATTCTGTTTGTATATATTAAACATTGTTTTTACCTATTCATCTTTTCATAAAGGCTTGAATTGATTTCATGCTGTCACTGTTGCAAGTTGTGCCTAATAAAGACAAGCATGCTGCTGTCTCTATTGTATGCTACCTTCAACTCCTTTAGGAACATAGATAGCTAGGTATGGCTGGATCATATCAAAGATATGATTATGTTTTAAACAACCTCCCTACTGACTTCAAGAGTGGTTATACTAACTTCCATTCTTGCCAGACATACATGAGGATTCTCAATCTCCAGCATCATGTTAACATGTTATTTTATTTTGTTCTAATGCTAGCCATTTGACAGGATAAACGTAACGCCAGTGTAATTTTAATTTGAAATTCTCTTATGGCTGGGGATATGTAACTTTTTAATATATTTATTCAACTTTGTGTTTTTTCAATAATTCATTTGTCTATATTGATTGGTCATTTTTCCTTTCCCATTTAGTTTTTCAGTTCTTTATATTTAGATCTGAATTTAGATCTGTCCAATGGTATCCTAAGATTCCTTGAAAGGACACACACAAACTAATGTTTTCTCCTTGTAGCATGGTCCCCACAACAGACTGAAACACCATTCCACCAGAGTTCATATGGGGAAACTAATGTGACCTAATGTATGTCAAACCACCATCAAATCATTAACCAAGATGATCAAGATGCATCATCATTTTAATGTAATGATGAATTCAGTTTTTAAGAAATTTATTGAAGACTTTTATGTCTGCATTTATCAGATACTAACTTATATATTTTTAAAACTCTTTGTGTGTGTGCATTCAATTTCTTTGTAAATTCTTGTAAATGCATAGTCATTTTGTGTGCTTCCACTCTAAGTTCAAAGGAATGTAAAAGAATGTGTGTGTGGGGGTGGGGATAAAGTAGAAAGATAAAAGAAAGGAGCAAGGGGAAAGCATCCCAATGTATAATTAGATACAGTGAAACATTTTCTGTTTCAAATTTTATTTGCTTAAGAAATGTATTGCTGTGCAAAATAGAACAGATTCATTATCACTAAAATCCTAATGCTGCCAAAAATGATGTTGTTAGATTTTAAAATCTAACAAGAGATGAAACACAATCAAAGTTATAAATATGTAATTATATCTAAATCTGTGCTAATGTTATAAAATAAAAGTAAAAATATTTTATGGGTTTAATGTACCTAAAGACTAATAATACAAAGTAATAAAAGCCAGGTAAGACAAGAAGAATAAAATATACAAAATTGTTACAACACTTCCCAAGATAACTTACATTTCAATGGAACAAAAGAACTTCTGGCCATCTTTGAGAATGAAGAAATGCCAAGAGTTTTATCTTGTTCCCAGGCATTGGGGGACAACATTTACCTTTGTTATAATACTCATTTTCATTACTGTCTAATCTGTCAGTAGGTAAATATACCTTGATATCTATCTATCTATCTATCTATCTATCTATCTATCTATCTATCTATGTTATCAAAGGCATCTGAGTATCTGCATGTACCCTTTATGTATAACCAATCAGAAACACAGTTGACTTAGGACTTGCCACTTCCATCATAAATGAGGCTTTGGTCCTGAGACTTTTAATCTGTTGGCTCTTATACTACAATTGTTAGACACATAATGTTTTGGATTTTGGTGTTGGAAAACACTTTAGAAAGTTTCCTAATTGGGTGTTAAATGTATAATTAAAAACACACAGTGTCTGTCCTGATGGTATGGCAGGCAGGTGAGCAGCTCCAAAAGTTGCCTGCAGCTCAGTTCTCTGAGAAGTAACTAATAAATAAAGCTGAAAAACTGTTCACTTATCTTGAGAAAAACATCTACAGAGATCAAACTGCCAAACCCCCTGTATTATGTATCCTTTTCCTTGTTATAAACTAAAGGGGGTGTCAAGTCCAGTTTGGCCATGGCCAGAGATGGTGTGACATGGTTCCTACCCATGGGACAGAGACAGCAGGATGTGGGCCTCCATGAGTGTCGATGGTTGCTGTGGGCATAAAGCTTGTGTGTGTGTGTGTGTGTGTGTGTGTGTGTGTGTGTGTAAAAGTTTTTTTAAACTTCAAGTTGTGTGTCTAGGTTTCAGAAAAATGGTAAAGGCTGAGACCTTCAAGGCAGCCTTTAAGACTGTGAGAAAGAACTCTGAAAATATGAGTTCAAAAATACATAATTTCTCAACTATACAAAATATAAGGACGCAATTTACTATATGAATTGTATAAAGAGCTTCACAGACCTAAAAGGCAGTTGAACTATGAACTAGATTGTCAGAAAGACACCAAGGAAGGAGATAAAGAGATTTGGGGAGTGGTGATCACAGCACAAGATCCTACTCACCTAAGTTTTTGTTTGTGCTTACAAAGGCAGGCAGATTCCTGAGTTCAAAGGTCAGCCAGGAACAGAAGGAGTTTAGGTCCATGCCCAAGTGTAATAAGAATAGTAATTTTATGGTGGGGTCCCTCCCAACTAGCTTAACAAAGGCAAACAGATCTCTGAATTCTTTGGTAATGTTAAAAGAAATGTGCTTGTTGTCTCTTTTGAAGAATCAAGGGGCTGGGGTCACTGGATGCTAACTCATAGGATAATCAAAAGAGAACCTGGGGTAATGACTGAATTGGTATGTAAATAAAAGATAAGACTTTTGATCTGCAAGAGATGAGCTAACTGGAGAGAGATTTTAGAAAAGCAGAGAAAGCTGTCTCAACAATAACATAGAGAGAGCTATCTGGAAAGCTTTCCTGAGCAGAACATAGACTGTCATGTTGTATGTAACCCATGATTTGACTTCAGGTCATTTGCTTCACCATTCCTAGACACCCTTTCCCTCAGGAACCCCTCTCCAAACTGAGCCTGGTCCTTGGCACAGGAAGACACATTTTTCCAAAACAGTCCCAAATACATTCATGTGATATGTTACAAATGTTTCTTCTGCTCTTGACAGTCGGTGGATGAGGTAGATAATGCCAATGCTGTATCCATTTTAAGGATGAGGAAACTAAGACAAAAACAAAGAACTGTGTGGCATTTGTATAGCAGGTAGGGAGCCAGGACATGAATCCAGGTGAGACAGCACCCTAGTTCCCCTGTTAATTCACGCTATCTTTCCAGGTTCTCATGTAGAGTACGTGGAATGAGACCCACAACAGAGTGTGTCTGTCCATAGTAGTCCCTTAAAAACATCACACATTTGAACTGCACTTGCCATAGAAGTAGAAACATCTACATCCTTGCCATAGATCATCAGTCCCAGAAGAAGGTGCTGGGTGTGCAGTAGGACATTTTGCCATTATTATGCTAGAAAGAAATTCCGGTTTTGTTGTTTTTAAAATAAATAACAGAAATAAATAAGTCTGAAATAATTTTTATTCAATGGAGTGATTTTCATTTTACGGGAACATTAACATAAATCTACTGCTTCCATCATGGACGTATGTAAGTAGTTTATTAGAGTTCTAAACCAACTCACTATTTCTATGAGGAATCAATGTTTTGTACTTGCACAGAGTTATTTTCAAGTGACACTGTGGAAAATCATACCTAAAACTACGTAAGTTGCTTCAACAGAATGCTATGCCAAATGATGTAATTCACTAATGGGAAATTCTTGGATGCATGAGATGACAGTTTCATCATTAAAGACCTCAGTGTTTATCTAGATAGTTACTTGAAAGCTTCTGATTCTTATAGGAGGGCAATCTCATAGTATATATTAAATCTTCAAAAATTTATACTGAGAAGATGTATTAGATTTGTGATGTTTTTATTGCCTGGCCTGTGTGGCTCTAGGGGTACCCAGGCATGTCCTGTTGTTGACCTGAGAACAATAGTATGGAATTAACAAAGCCATGGAAATGTGTGTAGCACTTGGCTGATTTGTGAAATTTTTTTGTTCAGTTCTTTAATACATAGTGAGTAAATTAATCCATGTAAAACTCTTGTTACCTGTACTTCTCTGGCTTAATAAGTGACTGATTATTAATTTGTTGATGATTTTGTAATTATATTTATGCACAGAAAAAACAGCAGTGTACATTTAACCTAGTTCAGTGGCATGTTCTTTGACCTTTGTCTTTTCTAGCTTAGTAATACAAGCCACAGATTTAGAACCCAGGACGATGCCTACCGAGCCGCTGTGGAACTCATCATATATGTCATTGTAAAGGCTGGCCCTTTCTCTTCAGCCTGATGTAGAGGAGCCATTGGGTGAAACTCTGAGGTTCCTTTGGGGCTGGATGCCCCTACCCAGTGCCTAAGTTCTTAGGCCTTTTCTTAAACAAAGGATTCACTACCTTTTTGGCCTCCTGTTTCCTCAAGATATAGGGTACAAGGTCACCTTTCCTTTGATCATCTTATTCCACTGGGAGAGAGCTATTATTTATATTACATTCATTACTACTGATCACAGAATTCCAATTCAATCTGAGTCCTTACTGGTAAAGACAGAAGTGGCCTTATGGTAGTTCAGAAATAAAAACCAAACAAACAAACAAAAAAAGCAAACAAACAAACAAACCTGGAGTTCTCCAGTGTCCTGGAAGGGTCTGGTAGAAAAATATTTAAAATGGTTCTTCTCTCAGCATACATGGAGATTTGTGTACTGCATCTGAACCCCTTTCTGCCAAGCCCAAATGTTATAGATCTGCTTGAATGTTCAATGAGAAAAGAAAACAATTCTCCTTACTATGCATCATGTTTTCCAGTTTTTTTTAAAAAGAAAGAAAGAATAAAAGAAGGAAGGAGGGAAGGAAGGGAGGAAGGAAGGAAGGAAGGAAGGAAGGAAGGAAGGAAGGAAAGAAAGAAAGAAGGAAGGAAGGAAGGAAGGAAGGAAAGAAAGAAAGAAAGAAAGAAAAAAAGAAAGAAAGAAAGAAAAAGAGAGAAGCAACAATGGACTATGGTGCAAGTAAAAAGAAAAGCAAAAGCAAGCCTGATTTATGTGTCAGGTAAATAGGGCAGCATGGTCTATGGTCTAAGGCACAGGTGAGAAAGAGCTATGGGGTACTAGAATAGGAAGGTATGGCATATAGGGCAGATGAAATTGAAAACCATGGCTATGAGGAAGGTAAAATAGTCAAGCTAGGCCCTATGGGCTCAGGAGAATAGCTTGCATAGGCTATGTGTAGTTGGGACAGACAAGCATGGGCCTATATGGAAGAGGTGGTGAAGGTGACCATGGACAATTGGGCAAGTATAATCCAGTAGAGTTCCAGCCATTGGGAATACTACCATCAGTGGTTTCACAAACAATCAAGAATCAAATAGAGATTCACATTTTAAGTTAGCAATTCAAATGCTCATTTTTGGCCATTGATGAATCATAATTGGATATTAGGTTGGGAAGTAAATATTTAGAGGGTAATGATCTCAAGTACAGAACTTAAGGAAGCTAATTAAAAATAGAACATTGAAGCATACACAGACTTAGAATGAATTAATCCAGCCATCAGATCTTAATGCCAATTTTAAGAGAACAAATATAAAATTCTACATATGATAACGCACTGTAGTCTATTAATATGAAATAACTACAAATATTGGAAAAATATACATGATTGATACTACTTCTCTGATTAATCCCTAAGGACAAGCTTTCACAGTACTCAAGAGGACAGAAGCAGCCAATGGTCCTGCCCAGCTGTAACACCTTGAGCCACAGTAATAAGCAGCCAGGCAAGGTAGTCCTAAGACTACAGCAGTGGTGTTCCTACTCTATCTGTAACTAACAGCTGTCTAATTTACACCCAGGCCCATTTGCCAGGAGGAAAATCATGTGTAGTGCGGGACATCTAGCCAAGTACCTGGACTGCTCATGGATATTAGAAGAGAACCTCATACCACACTTTATTAACCTAGTATAATTTCTGGCTGTGTTCTAAATACTTATCTTTAAGCCTACAGAGAAATGTACCTTTTATCCCTCATCAAATGAGGTTCACAGTCTTAATGAATACATTTATACCACATCCTTTATCTAAGGCTCAGGGAATATGAGGAAGAAATGGAAAATAGATTGTAAGTGCCAGATGACTGTGGAATCTACAGTGATACTATGTAACCTTTAACCGACAGAGAAGCTTCACCCATGATTCCTCAACAATATGGCTGAGTAATACCAAAAAGAGAACATTAATATCAAAATAAAGTCAATGGAAATATTTCATACATTTATAATATTGTAAATCTGTATTAATAATAGTGATTATAATGAATAAGATAATAAATAATAACAAATAAATAATAAAATAAGATATTGCTCATGTATATACCCTATAAATGTTTATAAATTGCAGTAAATATTTAAATGGTGTATTCTTTTAAAGGGCATCACTAAGCATTAAGTCAGACAAAACAAAAACTACTTTATGTGTCTTCATAATAATAGATTTAGTAATAATGAATTCACATGGTCAGAGATAACACATTGAGTTCCAAGGCCAGAGAACTGCTGTTGCAGATCAAGAGAGGCTGCCATCAGGATCAAAGTTATTGACCCTGGAGATTTCAGGCTCAAGAAGCAGCTGGCTATTAATTGTGCGCCTGGATCTGCTGCAGTTCTTCGGTACTGTCGCTTTCTATCCCAGCCTGCAGTGGAGTTTTCCAGTCTCTGGGAAGAATTTGCAAGTCTCTTGCTTGCCCTCATTTCTGTCCTCAATAGACTCTGTAGAACAATTTCTCTGTTTCTCTCTGCTTTCCAAGGCCTCTACAAATTCCTCATTTGGAAGCTCTAAACTGGATCAATGGAGGATTGAGTTCTGAGAAACAGTCCCTGCTCCAAAAGTCTCTACTTAGATTAAGCACTTTGCAAATTATCATAATGCACATTACTGTTATCATTTGCATTTAGTTGATGGGGTGTTGCATGTTAAAGTGATGAAATAACTTACCCACACTTACACAGCTAGTACACGATTGTTCAGAAGAGTGGTTTCAAAGCCTGGGTGCTGAGTCATGACTGTGTCTGGACCTCCTGTAGTTTATATCAACGGTGTTATTCCTATTAGGAATTATAAATTCAATTACAGATAAGTTTGCTAATATGTGTTCTAGACTGTGAGTGGAAAGTGGGTCCCAGGTAAAGCAGTATTTACACTTTATCAATCCCCTACATCCTTAGTCTAAAATAACTACAAATATTTAATTTGTGGGCAGGATGATGTTACTACTTGCATTTTGCTTTTTATTAATAACCACATACAACCAAAATCTCACAGGGTCTTTCATACCAGGACCCTTACATTAATGATAATGATTGTAGATCATTTCCTGAAGATATTCAGCCCAATAGTTAAGGCTGGTTTAATGTTCTCAAATAGTTCCCCTTATGCTGAATGAACCTTATGGACTATACAGCAATCAGTTCTCACTTTGATTTTGACATTCTACCTGAACAATTCTATTCTCACTTTCAAAATCCATCAGATCCTTGATTGCATTTCTGTGTATCTACAACGTCGTGGTTGAAAGAAACTGGTCTTCAACTGCCAGGAGTTCCATTAAAATGATTTAAGTGTTCCTGTATAGGAAAGAGATTTCTGCAAGTTTAAAGTCCTCAAGATTATTTAAATGCAAAATGTCTGGACACATATACTGGGAAGCCAAATAACACTTCTTGTGTTTGGAATCACCTGAAGATATGAAGCAAGCAGCATAGTGTACCAAAATCATTTACTGTTTTAATTGCTCATGGTTGAATTCTTTTGTTCCTTTAATCTTATATAGTTATTAGTGGATTAAAAGTGTATCCCTGAAATTACTAGATTAATAATCCTTTTTAAGTTGAGGCTACTTGACTGCTCTTCTGTAGAGAATAAGGGAATGCTTCAGTTTCTTTTCAAAGAATAAAAATATAATTTTCCTTCTGACTCAAAAGGTAGAATTTTAGAAACAAAATCATACACAATTTCACAGGGTCATAACAGAAAGTTATTGTGGACCTGGGCCATTTTGTCTGACCTAATTTTGTTGTGTCTTGGTGCACAGTATTTCTGTGACAAGATAAACCTTGTTGGTTTTTTTCATTTCCCTTTCTCTCCATTGTCTAGTGGTGTTTGTAATGAACAAAAGGTTCAAGCAGAACACTGCACACCTCTTCCCTAAGTGCCAAATTTGAAATGTGAGTTGTGTTACATTGATGCGTAATTGGAATTTAATTGAGCCCAGCACTGTGTTATGGATGCCAATAGAGGGGGGTCCTCTCTTTAATTATAGCAACAATAAAGCTTTTTCAATGATGGTGTCTTAGTTTGGATTTTATTGAAGGTAACAGACACCATCACCAAGGCAACTCTTATAAGGACAATATTTAATTGGAGCTTGCTTACAGGTTCAAAGGTTCAGTCCATTATTATCAATGTGGGAGCATGGCAGTGTCTAGGAAGGCAAGGTACAGGAAGAGCTGAGAGTTATACATCTTCATTTGAAGGCTGCTAGGAGAAGACTGGCTCCCATATAGATAGGAGGAAGATCTCATTGCCCATTGCCACAGTGACACACTTCCTAATAGTGCCACTCCCTTGGCCAAGCATAGTCAAAGCACCACAGATGGTAATGCCCACTCCTTTTTTTTATTAGATATTTTATTTACACTTCAGATGCCATCCCCTTTCCCCATCCCCCCCCTTAGAAAACCCCTATCCCATGCCCCCTTTTCCTTTTTGCATTTATACATTTTTTTAAAAAATGTTAATCATAGGCTTTATAAGTTTGGTATTGTTCAATCAGAGGTGTAACCCACTACCCAACCTAGATACATCAACTATCTTTGACTGGTGGAGATACATGAACATCTGCCTCCCTGTCTCCCCCTCTTTCTCTCTTTCATCACTTAGCTTCTCCTCTCCTTCTTCTCCTCCTCTTCTTACTCCATCTCTTCCTCTCAGTACTCCCCCCACCTTAGCTCCTCCTACATATCACCCTTCCGGTTAAAATGAAACTTTTCTCTCAAAATACAATTAGAGCATAATTATGCCAATTTGTACCCATGAGGTACAAGATAGTCCTCATACCCAGGCCATCATTTTGTTGACTAACCAGCACCTCTGTTATCTATCCTAACTAAAACATTTAGTTCTGAACCTGGCTTTAGGATGAATGTCAGCTGACCATCCACTCAAATCTTTTCTCTCAAGGTAAATAGCCAGGATTGGCTATGAGGCTATAAGTTTTCAACCCCGTCAGAAATCCAGAATGACTGAGTTAACTATAATTGTGGGAAGCACAAAGCATAGCTTCTAAAACTTAGCCAATTTATAGAGACCTCTGAACACCTGGACACTCCCTCTACTACAAAACGTTGGAGCATCTGTTCTTCTGCCTTCTGGCCCAGGATCATCTGACAGACCTTAGTGCTGCAGAAATATTAAGGGCTGATTACTCTGTGTAGGCAGATATAATCAGTCGACTATTCTGCGAGTGTGTCCTTTTCTGGACAGTAATTTGTCTGTAGAAGGAAAGAGGCACTTCTTGTCTAGTGGCTGTCTCACCACAACTGGAGTAACTCCAAAGATGCTCAATTTCTTCTTAGAATTCAATATATGAAGCTGTCAGGAGCAGACAGGTCTCTAATCAAAATGAACATTAATACAGAAATGTTTGTCATGTCAATTCTGTGGATTTCTAATGTTTTGAAAACCAACTATCCATGTAAGGTAATCTGAACTGTTGTCTGTTAACTCTACTCAGCTATTTCTAAATAAAACATAGAAAACACCCTAACAATAAACTCCAACCCATGAATTTGCTGTAGTCCCTTAACTCACAGGCTGACCATCTCAAATCAGTTAAAAAAAGTTAAAAAGGACTGGGTCTAAGCCTTGTATTCCTAAGTGTGTTATACTGGTACAATGCCTATGAGGGTAACAATATTCATCTCACTCTTATATCAATAAGAAGCTCGTACCAATGAAAACCTTAGAATTTGTAATCAAAGTAAATTGGTGCCATTTAAGAATTTATATCTTCATCTTGATACTAATTATACAGATTTCTACTAATAGGTTATGGCTATGCAATAAACCCTAGTTAATCCTCTCTATTCCCACAAAACCACTACTTTTCCCTAGAAATACAGCCCAACATTTACCACCTTAGTCCCCAAGCCCAGGGAATAGGGGCGCTGACTCTTTATTAGCTTCTTCAAGCTGATTATGGGCGTTGAGATATTAGAAGAGGAGTGGGGGAAAAGACAAATTGATAAGCCTCTGATGCTGTGTCTTCACTGCCTCCAGATGGAATTCCCGGACTTCAGAGGTTTGAGCAGGTCTGCCCAGCTTGCTTGTTGAGTAGATACACCAAGGCTGATCATTCTGCAATATACAATTCTCAAAACAAATTTTAGTATCAAGATAGTTCTTTTGTTTTTAAAGAGGGCTGACATTTTATTAAGGATGTTGGTTCTAACTGCTTTTCTTTTTTTCCCTCTTTTATTGGATATTATATTTACATTTCAAATTTTATCCCCTTACCACATTCCCCCCACCTCCCAGGAACCCCTTATCCCATTCCCCCTCCTCCTGCTTCTATGAGGGTGTTTACCCACCTACTCCCAATCCGCCTCCCCACCCTCAGATTACCCCCCACACACTCAATGCTCAGCCTTCAAGGTACCATTGACCTCATCACCCACCTATGCCCAACAAGGCCATCCTCCCCTACATATACAGCTGGAGTCATGTGTCCCTCCATATGTGATCCTAGGCTGGTGGTTTAGACCCTGGGGAGCTCTGGCTGGTTGGTATTGTTGCTCTCCTCATGAGGCCACCAACCCTTTAGGCTCCTTCAGTTTACTCTCTAACTTCTCCATTGGGAACCTTTGATCAAATTAATGGTTAGCTGTGAGTATCTGCCTCTGGGTATGTCAGACTCTGGGGGACCTCTAAGGAGACAGCCTTATCAGGCTGCTGTCAGCTTTCCCTTCCTGACATCCATATCAGCGTCTATTTTTGGTGACTGCACATGGAATGAATACCCAGGTGGAATGGTCTCCTTCAGATTCTGTCCCACACTTTGTCTCCATATTTGCTCCCTTGAGTATTTAGTTACTCCTTCTAAGAAAGACCTAGGCATCCTCACTTGTTCTTTCTTCTTCATGAGCTTCATGTCGTCTGGTAGTTGAATCTTTGTTGTTTCAAACTTTTGGGCTAATCTCCGCTTATCAGTGAGTAAATACCTTGTATGTTCTTTTGTGATTGGGTTACCTCACTCAGGATGATATTTTCTAGTTCCATCCATTTACCTAAGAATTTCTCAAATTCATTATTTTTAATAGCTGTTTAATATTCCATTGTGTAAATGTACCACATTTTTTGTATTCATTCCTCTGTTGAAGGGCATCTGGGATCTTTCCAGCTTTTGGCTATTATAAATAAGGCTGCTATGAACATAGTGGAGCATATGTCTTTGTTATATGTTGGGGCATTTTCTGGGTATATGCCCAGGAGTGGTATAGCTGGGTCGTTGGGTAGTGCTATGTCCAATTTTCTGAGGAACCGCCAGACTGACTTCCAGAGTGGTTGTACCAGTTTGCAACCCCACCAACAATGAAGAAGTGTTCCTCTTTTTCACATCCTCGCCAGCATCTACTATCACCTGAATTTTTGATCTTAGCCATTCTGACTGGTGTCAAGTGGTATCTCAGTGTTGTTTTGATTTGCATTTCCCTGATGACTAAGGATGTTGAACATTTCTTAAGGTGCTTCTCAGCCATTCGTGTTTCCTCAGTTGAGAATTATTTGTTTAGCTCTGTACCCCATTTTTTAATGGGGTTATTTTGTTGTTTGGTGTCTAATTTCTTCAGTTCTTTGTATATATTCGATATTAGCCCTCTATCAGATGTAGGATTGGTAATGATCTTTTCACAATCTGTTGGTTGCCCTTTTGTCTTGTTGACAATGTCCTTTGCCTTACAGAAGCTTTGCAATTTGATGAGGTCCCATTTGTCAATTCTTGATCTTAGAGCATAAGCCATTAGTGTTCTGTTCAGGAACTTTTCCCCTGTGCCTAGGTATTCGAGGGTCTTCCCCAACTTCTCTTCTATTAGTTTCAGTGTATCTGGCCTTATGTGAAGGTCCTTTATCCACTTGGAGTTGAGCTTTGTACAGGGGGATAAGAATGGATTAATTTGCATCCTTCTACATGTTGACCTCCAGTTGAGCCAGCACCACTTGTTGAAAATGCTGTTCTTTTTTAACTGGATGGTTTTAGCTCCCTTGTCAAAGATCAAGTGACCATAGGTGTGCGGGTTCATTTCTGGGTCTTCAATTCTATTCCATTGGTCTTCCTGTCTGTCTCTGTACCAATACCATGCAGTTTTTATCACTACTGCTCTGTAGTACAGTTTGAGGTCAGGGATGGTGATTCCCCCAGTTCTTCTATTGTTGAGAATAGTTCTCACTATCCTAGGTTTTTTGTTATTCCAAATGAATTTGTAGAATGCCCTTTCTATCTCTATGAAGAATTGATTTGGAATTTTGATGGGTATTGCCTTGAATCTGTAGATTGCTTTTGGCAGGATGGCCATTTTTACTAAGTTAATCCTGCCATTCCAGGAGCATGGGAGATCTTTCCATCTTCTGTGATCTTCTTCGATTTCTTTCTTCAGAGACTTGATGTTCCTGTCATACAATTCTTTCACTTGCTTGGTTAGATTCACTCCAAGATATTTTATTATATTGGTGGCTATTGTGAAGGGTGTCATTTCCCTAATTTCTTTCTCAGCCTGTTTATCCTTTGAGTAGAGGAAGGCTACTGATTTGTTTGAGTTGATTTTATATCCAGCCACATTGCTAAAGTTGTTTATCAGGTTTAGGAGTTCTCTGGTGGAAGTTTTAGGGTCACTTAATTATACTATCACATCATCTGCAAATAGTGAAATTTTGACTTCTTCCTTTCATATCTGTATCCCTTTGACTTCCTTTTGTTGTCTAATTGCTCTAGCTAGGACTTCCAGTACTATATTGAACAGGTAAGGTGAGAGTGGGCAGCCTTGTCTAGTCCCTGATCTTAGTGGGATTGCTTCAAGTTTCTCTCCATTTAGCTTGATGTTGGCTACTGGCTTGCTGTATATTGCTTTTACTATGTTTAGGTATGGGCCTTGAATTCCTGATCTTTCCAAGACTTTTAACATAAAGGGATGTTGAATTTTGTCAAATGCTTTCTCAGCATCTAGTGAGATGACCATGTGTTTTTTTTTTCCTTTCAGTTTATTTATGTAGTGGATTACATTGATAGATTTCTGAATATTGAACCATCCCTGCATTCCTGAGATAAAGCCTACTTGATCTTGATGGATAATTGTTTTGATGTGTTGTTGGATTCGGTTTGCGAGAATTTTATTGAGTATTTTTGCATCAATATTCATAAGAGGGATTGGTCTGTAGTTCTCTTTCTTTGTTGGGTCGTTCTGTGGTTTAGGTATGAGTGTAATGTAATAGTAGCTTCATAGAACGAATTGGGTAGTGTTCCTTCTGTTTCTATTCAATGGAATAGCTTGAAGAGGATTGGTATTAGGTCTTCCTTGAAGGTTTAAAAGAATTCTGCACTGAAACCATCTGGCCCGGGACATTTTTTGGTGGGAAGATTTTTAATGACTGTTTCTATTTCTTTAGGAGTTATGTGACTGTTTAGATGGTTTATCTGCTCCTCCTTTAACTTTGGTACCTGGTATCTATTTAGAAAATTGTCCATTTCATCCAGATTTTCCAATTTTGTTGAGTATAGGCCTTTGTAGTAGGATCTGATGATTTTTTTAATTTCCTCTGTTTCTGTTGTTATGTCTCCCTTTTCAGTCCTGATTTTATTAATTTGAATACTGTCTCTGTGCCCTTTGGTTACTCTGGCTAAGGGTTTGTCTATCTTGTTGATTTTCTCAAAGAACTAGCTCCTGGTTTTGTTGATATTTTGTATAGTTCTTTTTGTTTCAGCTTGGTTGATTTCACCCCTGAGTTTGATTATTTCCTGCTGTCTACTCCTCTTGGGTATATTAGCTTCTTTTTGTTCTAATGCTTTCAGGTTTGCTGTCAAGTTGTTAATGTATGCTCTTTCCAATTTCTTTTTGTGAGCATTTAGAGCTATGATTTTTCCTCTTAGTACTGCTTTCAGTGAGTCCCACAAGTTTTGATATGATGTGTCCTCATTTTCATTTAAATCTAAAAAGTCTTTAATTTTTTTCTTTATTTCTTCCTTGACCAAGTTTTCATTGAGTAGAGCATTGTTCAGTTTCCAAGTGTATGTGGGCTTTCTGTTGTTTTTGTCCATGTCAAAGATGAGTCTTAGTCCATGGTGGTCTGATAAGTTACTAGGGATTATTTCCATCTTTTTGTATCTGTTGAAGCCTGTTTTGTGACCAATTATATGGTCTATTTTGGAGAAGGTACCATGAGGTGCTGAGAAGAAGGTATACTCTTTTGTTTTAGGATGAAATGTTCTATAGATGTCAGTTAAGTCCAATTGGTTCATAACTTCTGTTAGCTTCATTGTGTCTCAGTTTAGTTTGTGTTTCCATGATCTGTCTATAGCTGAGAGTGGGGTGTTGAAATCTCCCACTATTATTGTGTAGGGTGCAATGTATGCTTTAAGCTTTAGTAAAGTTTCTTTTATGTATGTGGGTGCCCTTACATTTGGGGCATAGATGTTCAGAATTGCGAGTTCCTCTTGGTACATTTTTTCTTTGATGAATATGAAATGTCCTTCTTTATCTTTTTTGATTACTTCTGGTTGAAAAATGATTTTATTTGATATTAGAATTGCTACTCCAGCTTGTTTCTTGGGACCATTTGCTTGGAAGATTGTTTTCCAACCTTTTACTCTGAGGTAGTGTCTGTCTTTTTCAAAAAGGTACGTTTCCTGAATGCAGCAAAATGTTGGGTCCTGTTTACATATCCAGTCTGATAGTATATGTCTTTTTATTGGAGAATTGAGTCCATTGATATTAAGAGATATTAAGGAGAAATGAATGTTGTTTCCTGTTATTTTTGTTATTGGCAGTGGAGATATGTTTGTGTAGCTACCTTCTTTTACAGTTTTTGGAAGATTACTTTCTTGCTTTTTCTAGGTTGTAGTTTCCCTCCTTGTGTTGGAGTTTTCCATCAATTATCCTTTGAAGTGCTGGATTTGTGTTGAAATACTGTGTAAATTTGGATTTGTCATGGGATATTTTGGTTTCTCCATCAATAATGATTGACAGTTTTGCTGGATATAGTAGTCTGGGCTGGCATTTGTGTTCTCTTAGGGTCTGTATGATATCAGTCCAGGATTTTCTGGCTTTTATGGTCTCTGGTGAGAAGTCTGGTGTAATTCTTATAGGTCTGCCTTTATATATTACTTTGCATTTTTCCCTTACTGCTTTTAGTATTTTTTCTTTGTTTTGTACATTTGATGTTTTGACCATTATGTGGCGGTAAGTATTTCTTTTCTGGTCTAAACTATTTGGAGTTCTGTCAGCTTCTTGTATATTTATGGACAACTCTTTCTTTAGGTTAGGGAAGTTTTCCTCTATAATTTTGTTGAGGATATTTACTGGTCCTTTAAGTTGGGAGTCTTCCCCCTCATCTATACCTCTTATCCTTAGGTTTGGCCTTCTCATTGTGTCTTGGATTTCTTGTATATTTTGGGTTAGTAGCTTTTTGTATTTTGCATTTTCTTTGATAGTTGTGTCAATGTTTTCCATGGTATGTTCTGCACATGAGATTCTCTCTTCCATCTCTTGTATTCTGTTGGTGATACTTGTGTCTATGACTCCTGATCTTTCTTTTAGGTTTTCTATCTCCAGGGTATTGTCCCTTTGTGATTTCTTTATTGTTTCTACTTCCATTTTTAGATCTTGCATGGTTTTGTTTAATTCCTTTTCCCATTTGGTTGCATTTTCTTGCAATTCCTTAAGGGATTTTTGTGTTTCCTCTTTATGGGTTTCTATCTGTCTACCATTGTTCTCCTTAAGTTCTTTGAGAGTGTTATTTATGTCTTTCTTAAAGTCCTCTATTATTGTCATGAGAAGTGATTTTAATTCTGAATCCTGCTTTTCTGGTGTGATGGGGTGTTCAGGGCTTGCTATGATGGGGGAACTGGGTTCTGATGATGTCATGTAACTTTGCTTTCTGTTGCTTACGTTCCTGCGCTTGCCTTTTGCCATCTGGTTAACTCTAGTGCTGCCTGTACTTGCTGTGTCTGACTGAAGCTTGTCTTTCCAGTTATCTCGCTTGTGTCTGACCTTCTAGGGGTCCAGATGTCTCTGTGATGTTTTCCAGCTGCACTGATTACAGTGGTACCTCTAGGATGCCTCAGGATTTGGTGCCTCCAAGGTAGCAGTCCAGCTAGGTGTCTGCTGTTCTGGGTGCAGTGTCTCCTCTAGGATATCTCAGGATATGTTGTCTGACGCTCTGAGTTCAGTTGTTCCTCTGTGGCTCTGGGTTGAGTGGACCTTCCAGTATGTCTCAGGCGGAATCCGGGGTCCACACAACAGCAGACCTGGCAGAGGTCTGGTCCAGGCCTCAGATCTGGGAGAGGAGTGGAAGGGGAGTGCTACTCTGCAGGGGCAGGGAGGGGGTTATCTGCTGGAATCTGAGCACTCACAGCACCCAGCTATGGGCTTAGGACAGTATGTGGGTCTTCCTACCTAATGCTGGCTGTGGGATCCATGGAGCCTCCAGAATGTCTCCGGAGGATTCCGGGGTCCACACAACAGCAGACCTGGGAGATGGTAATGCCCACTCCTTTTCCTCATCTTTCTGCATATAGAAAGTATTTCCTTGACAAGTACTTTGTATCTGACTACATTCATGAAACAACCCATCTTGATCTTTGGATTTCCAGCATTACCTTTCAGATACTCTGAATTATTCTAATTGTGCCCCTAATAGCAACATGAAATCTTTTCATCTAGAACATCTGTATTGTCTCTACATAGACACTACAGTCACCCCTTGCCCCACCCCAATTCTTTCTCAATTAACCTCAAAGCTCATTACCCCTAAAGGTGGGTTGCAATTCTTAGTCTCTGTTTTCCAACAGTGACTAAGATTAAAATCTTTTCCTTCATTTAACTAGGACTTTTGTTTGCCTTGGGTGGAGGGCTCTGACAGATTTTGAGATGTGACTGGTAGGAATGTTAAGAGGGGAACGCCAGTTCAAGTACTGAACTAGGGGGCATGAAACAGCATCTCCATCTTTGTGGTGAGCCAGTTGTTCATGTCCGGCTATCATAACTAACCACAAACTGGAGATTGTCGTTGTGTTGTTCTTCCTTTCTGAATAAAAATAATATGTAGACATAATCCCTAAGCAGATTTTGGAATAATTCAAGGTATGATTAGAGCAACTAAAAAGTAAAGAGACTGTTTTGTGGGTAAAGACCAAGTCATTGGAGGAAAACAGAGAGGAAAAGGGAGAGGGAGATAGAGAGAAGAATAAAGAGAGAGGAAGGGAGAGAAAAAAAGGAAAAGGGAGATTTTTATGAAAATTAATCCTATACTGTTTATAGATTTTGTGGGGCTTATATGACATTGTGATAGCTAAGTCATTTCTTTAATTTCAGCATATTCTTTGGTAATTTCAAGGAAAGTTATATATCAACATAGTATAAAACCTATATTGTTTCTTTAATATAAAGCTTAGTTTCTAATGGGATTCTTTGAGAGAGTAATCTAAGATTTAAATATTTAGATCATGGTTTAACAAAAAGAATTTAGATAACATTTCTAGTATGAATATGGCTAGTTTTTGCTGTGTTTTGCTTGTGGAACACAAATGGTTTGTTTATCTGTACTACTTTGTCCTCAGAGTGAGAACAGTTACTTACACCTGCCCAGAAGGATTCTGGGAGAGTTTTAATTAGTTGTTTTGTGTAGACAATTGTAGTGCCAAACAATGATGAATGCTTAGGTACTGTTTCTTCTTATTAGATGTAAATGGGTATCTTGTTTTGTCCTTAGGAATTAATGACCAAGTTAATAACTGAGACACCTGACCAGCCAATCCCATTTCTCATTGATCACCTTCAATCTAAACAAGGAAACCAAGGACAACTGCAAAGAACTTTGTCAGGGTCAGCGGCTCTCTGGGCAGAAAGTGAATCATCAGGTAATTGGGGGAAAAAACCAAACCTTTGAATATGTATGCTAATTTGGGATACATCTAATACAGTGCTTCTCAACCCGTGGTTTGCTACTCCTTAGGGGTCATTTAAAACTATTGGAAGACACAGATATATCTACAGTATAATTCATAAGAGTAGTAAAAACACAATTATGAAGTAGAAACAAAAATAATTATGGATGGCAGCTACCATGATATAAAGAATTGTACTAAAGGGTCTTAACGTTAGGAAGGTTGAGAACCACTGATCTAATAGGTAATTTTCACAAGTATTTTTAATTATAATATGATAAACCTAAAATTTTCAGATATTCTCTGATTATAGTTTCATGTTCAATTCTCATGTAAAATAAGCTTGATTTAAATACATTAAAATGTACTGTGCTTCTATAAATGAAAATTAGTGTTTTGTTTAATAGAAATGATTCTGATTTGTAAGAAATTATTTTATTCTAAATAAATTCAAAGAAATCATTCCAAATGTGTGTTTCATTTTGTAAACAACTTGGTTTAAAAACATATAGCTTATCATTATAGAAAAGTAAAGAGACATGTTTACAAAGTTACTTTTGCTTTTCTCAAAACTGTTCTGTATTTTTTTTAAACCCTAGTATTATCTATCCTGTATAGTAAATTTAACTTTAGAAATAGTTGAGCCCTGGACAACTCTGGACATTGGGAGGTTGGGGGAATTCTTCCAAATCTACATAGTCTGCTTTCCACATTAAATGAGGAAAACAATAGGGTAAATGCGGCTTCAATCTTTTGGTGCATTGTTCTTCAGCTTTGGGGATTGAAATTCCAGTCTCTCCGTGGTGTGGACAGATCTGTCTGTGTCAACTTGATACAACATAGAGGCATTTTAGAAGAGGGAATCTAAGTTAAGAAAATTCCCCTATAAAATTGGCTTGTGGGCAACCTGTGGTACATATTTTGATTGATATGGAATGGTCAAGCTCACTGTGGGCAGCATTGCCTCAGAGTTGATGACTCTGGGTTTTATAAGAAAACAGGCTGCGTAACATGAGTAGCAAGCCAGCAAATAGAATTTCATCATGGTTTCTGTTACAGTTCCTTCTTCTGGGTTCTTGAACTCAACTCCTGCCCTTAGTAATTGAGTGCTACTGGAAGGTTAAGATGAAATGGAATCTTTCCATCCCAATTTTTTTTGCTGGTCATTTTATGTTAACATTGCAATAGAAACCCTAAACAAGACCTGGCTATTGCGTGGTTTCTTACTTAGGGTTTCTACTACTGTAAACAGACACCATGATCAAGTTAACTCTTATAAAGGACATTGAATTGAGACTGGACTACAGATTTTGAGGTTCAGTTCATCATCATCATGGCAGGAAGCATGACACTGTCCAGGCAGGCATGGTACCGGAAGAGGTGAGAGTTTGACATGTTGTTCCAAAAGTAAACAAGAGAAGACTGTCGTCAGGAAACTAGGAGGAGGTTCTCAAATGCCATGTCCACAGTGACACACTTCTTCCAACAAGGCCACATTTACTCCAACAAGTCCATACCTCCTAATAGTGCCATGACCTAGGCCAAGCATATTCAAGCTATCACCCATGGTAACCAATTCTTTGCCTAATTCCCATGGATATTTGACTGACTAGTCTCTAAATGATTTCTTGGGATGCTATGATGTTACCTTCTCCTCTCATACTCAGGAATATCAGGAACGTAATTTTTGCATTATTATTGTAATAGTTTCTTGATACTATTAAACATCTATACTAAGGTTAGAAAGTGAATATCCTATGAAGAAAGTGGACGTTGATGGTGATGATGTGTACATAAAAGTTATATTCAGTAAACAAGAAACTACAACATGAGTTTTGCCATTTTGCCATACAAAGCAGAGAACTCTTGTGCTTTTTCCCCTTTTGGCATCACTTCCATTGGTTTATAAGTTAGTGGCTTTATTGCCAAATGGTTTCTGGATGCTAAGATGGTGCCCACCTTGTGACAAAAGATCAAATGAGTATCTGTCAAGTTCTAGAAGCTCACAAGGATATACCTTATAAATAATTTCATTTATAGGAGCAGTAGTATATTAAACTCTGAATTATTTATCAGTGCACATTTAGATTTCAATGTCGATGTGCTAGAAGCCCGTGCATGGCTTAGCCAGCTTTATTCAGCTACACAAGACAAATCAAACTGTTGGCTAGTTTCTATCCTCATCTAGATACTGAGCTAGAGAAGAACTATTTCCAAGCCCATTTGTCTTGTAGGCAAACAAACTCTCACAGAACTGAGTGCCTTATTTCCTGCCTGGCTTTTAGCCTATATTTTTTTCTTAGCTTCTAGATACAAGTAGAGTTCACTGCTACATGATTCTTACATTTTGACAGACTACTGCCTTCAAGTCAAGAAATCCACTCAAATGGGGTTTCTACAATGTAATGATTACAATGTAATTGTGACATTATCTCAACACCTTTACTATATTGTACTTGACAGAAGAAAATCAATGGTCCTGTTTTTATTCAAAAGGGAATAGTGTAGGTCTTGGTTAATCATCACTATGTTACTCTTCCAGTTTTCTTAGAATTCATATTTCCACAAGTATTAGTTGACTTTTCTCAGACAGAGTAAAAGAAGGGAGTAGATTATTATAGCTACTGGCTTATTAACCTAAGTAATGATATGAAACATGAAGCTAAATTTCCAGTGAGAAGTAGAGGCTGAATTCCTACTGGTGAACTTGAATTTTTGTGGAGCATCTTTGTAAGGAATACAAGCAGGCATATGTATGTGATTTGGACTCTCTGGTCTGGGTTAAAGAAGTAGGCTCATAAATGGGATCCATCCAGTATCAAAGGAACAATCATTCATCCCATAGCAATGAAAGAATAGAGAATGGTGTGCTAAATTATGTCACAAAAGGGAAGCCATGAAAGATGATTACTGTCATATTATTCCGTGTGCCTTAAATTGTGTGCTGTTTATCAAGAGGTAAAATTTCTTGTTGAAGAAAAAAGTTGGAAATTAGATAGAAGAAGAAAGTGACCCATAGAGTCACTAAATTGAGTTGAAGTCATGAATTAGGCATGACTAAAACTTGTAGAAACCACTAGAGAGATGTTCTCCAGCAGAGCACAAAATTGGAAGGACTCACTAAGACAGGTGGATGTGCTACTAGTATCAGGGTAGAATATGGGACACAAATTCTATAGAAGATTTGGAAATATTGATGAACAAAATATGCACATAACTAAATATAAAGTCTCGCATAAAATATGGCACCTGTGTATGGGAACAGACTTCTCCATAGAACCCCAGTCTGATATTTAAAAACCTTTAAGAGATTGATGTGGTTAAAATCAAGAGAAACAGATTCTAGCTGTGCTGAAAGGTAGTGTGTAACTTTATTTTATTTTTTTTCTATTGCCTGTGGCTTTTGCTACCCAGCCTAGTGTTCTTGGTATGTTGCACTCTTGCATCCGCCCAGATCTGAGAATTGAAGAAACACACACACACACACACACACAGAGAGAGAGAGAGAGAGAGAGAGAGAGAGAGAGAGAGAGAGAGAGAGAGAGCAGTTACTCTTAAAATGCCTTGACTAGTAATGACTGGACATACCTAATTCTTCCCCTGCTGCCCCTTTGGCCACTTCCCAGAGTACTTTCATGTCTTGTGGCTCCATCTCCCTCCAAGGATGGTGGTAAAACTTTTTCCTGCTTCTCTCTCAGACCTTCTGGGACTGGAGGTCTTGGCTTTTCCACCCAGCCAGTGGCCAACATCTTTAGTAATGGATCAAGAACCAACTGGGGAACAGGACCTTCAGCATCAGTAGTAGCAGAATCCTGACTGAACCAAAATATCAGAACTGTACCCTTACATTTTTCAAAGCCTACTTTTAATGATGATTCTTTATTTATTGATAATAAAATTCTATTAATATTACTTAGAGTTAATTTTTTAAATTTTATTTAATCTGTTTTTATTTACACTTCAGATTTTATTCCCCTCCTGGTTCACCCTCTGACACATCCCACACATTCTCCCACCTGCTTGTCTCCACCCCCAATCCTACCACACCTCTCCACTCCCTGGGGCTTCAGTCTCTTGAGGGTTATATGTATCTGCTCTGACTGAACCCAAATCTGGCAGTTTTCTGCTGTAAATGTGTTGGGGGCCTCATACCAGCTTGTGTATGCTGCCTGGTTGGTGGTCCAGTGTCTGAGAGATCTTGGGGTCCAGGTTAATTGAGACTGATGGTCCTCCTACAGGGTCACCTTCCTCCTCAGCTTCTTCCAGCTTTTCTGTAATTCAACCACAGAGATCACCAGCTTCTGTCTGTTGGTTGGGTGTAAATATCTGTATCTGATCCTTTCAACTGCTTGTTGGGTCTTTCATCAGGCAGTCATATTAGGCCTCTTTTTGTGAGCACTCTATAGCATCAGTAATAGTCTTAGTCCTTGGGGCCTTCCCTTGAGCTGGATCCCACTTTGGTCCTGTCTCTGGACCTCTTTTTCCTCAGGCTCTTCTCCATTTTTGTCCCTGCAGGTTTTTTTTAGACAGGAACAATTATGAATCAGAGTTTTTGAATCAGAGTTCTTTCTACTTGCACTCAGGGCTTCCATTTTTTTCCTCTACCCAATATATGATCATGTTCCCCTCTTCCAGTTTGTGTCCTTTTTCCCACCCAAGACACTCCCTCCCCCCTCCTGTGATTGCTTTCCTCTCCCTCCCAAGTGGTATTGAGGTGTCCCCACTTGGGACCTTTGGCTTGCTAATCTTTTTTAGTTCTGTGGGCTGTATCCTGGGTATCTTTATTTTTTGGGCTAATATTCACTTATTAGTGAGTACATACCATGCATAACCTTTGGGTCTGAGTTACCTCACTCAGAATGATATTTTCTAGTTCCACCCATTTGCCTGCAAAATTTAGGATGTTTTCATTCTTAATAGCTGAGTAGTATTCCATTGTATAAATGAACCACATTTTCTGTATCCATTCTTCTATTGTGCGGCATCTAGGTTGTTTCCAGCTTCTAGCTATCACAAACAAGGCTGCTATGAATGTAGTGGAACATGTGCCCCTGTGGCAAGGTGGGGCATCTTTTGGATATATTCCCAAGAGTGGTATAGCTGGATCTTCAGGTAGATCTATTTCCAATTTTCTGAGGAATCTCCAGATTGATTTCCAGAGTGGTTTTACCAGTTTGCAATCCCACCAGCAATGTAGAAATGTTCCTCTTTTTCTACATCTTTAATGAGGATTCTTAAATGCTTTAACCTTCCTTTTAATTCACCACCCACCAGAGGTTGTGGAAAAGAAAGGATACAGGGGAAATGGACTGTTTAGAAATGATTCTTTGGAGCATATCCCATCTGCATCATCAGGAAAACAGCAGTTCAATTTACAGGTCAACGTTGACAGCTTGATCAAGTTGCAAACACTTCATGGACATACCAGTAATCCAGTTCATTCAGAAAGGATTCGTAGCAGCAGGGATGCCTCTTTCAGCAAAGACTGGAGACCAAGAAGCCTTGCACAGTTACC
This sequence comes from Arvicanthis niloticus, assembly GCF_011762505.2. NCBI lineage: Eukaryota > Metazoa > Chordata > Mammalia > Rodentia > Muridae > Arvicanthis > Arvicanthis niloticus. The sequence continues at coordinate 34,211,262 of NC_133433.1, read as the reverse complement.
TCTATAAGCATGACAAGACTTGACAAGCCAAGCTTCCATCACTGTTGGTTGAGTTCTATTTATACTCCCTCCAAATCTCATGTGTCCTCCACTGATCTTTCCTCAGCATGTGAGTCTGACTTAGCAAAACTTCAAGTGAACCTTTATCAGCTGACATCACCCTGAAAATCACACCAAGTCTGTGGAAAACGCAAGTAGCCATGGCTCACCACCAGAAAATTTGGGGTGTGTTTCTGTCTATGGAGTCCCAACAAATGGAGCCCAGCTAATGTGGTGCAAAGTAATGGCAGACCAGTATATGTATGTCATTAGAGAAGAATTCTCCATCACACGTTCTTTCACGTGCTTGCTTTAGTAGAACATCCTTTCATCTGTGTCTGCTTCAGCCAAATGTTCCTTCAAGAGTCTGCCTTAGCCTTTCATGTGTGTCCCCTTCAAAGAAACATTCCTTCACATGTTTGCCCTAGCAAAACACCATCCAACACAACTGATTTTCCAAAGAATGCTTAAGTTTCCATTTCATCAGTGATAATTGATGTCAAGTCATCTATAGAAGAGTGGTTCTGGAGAATAAGAATAAGAAGATTAAGAAAAACCAGTGTGGTGTCTGAAGTATTAGAGAAATGAAGCTCCTCAGAATTGAAACAAGAAAGTCTGACATCTATGGTTTGTGTAAATTTAAAGAAGTCATTGGTGTTTCATCCATGCTGTCAGGACAAGAGAGATTGTAGCAAGGTCTAGAAAACTGTTGTGGGGAAAAGCAGAGCCCAATGAGGAGGAGTGGTGAACAGTGTGGGGAGTGGTGTTTCCTGCTTCCCTTTACTTGTGGAGGCTTCCCATTGCAGAAGCATTCAGAATGTGTCCCATTGCAGAAGCATTCAGAATGTGGGAAGTCTCTAGCCTTCACAGTGTGTGTGTGTGTGTGTGTGTGTGTGTGTGTGTGTGTGTGTGTGTGTGTGTTGGGATGGGGTGAAACATTCTATTCTAGGGGACTTCAAGGAAGGAAATTGAAAAAAATGAGGTACATGTTAAGATATGAAGTGGAGATTTAGAAATTGTAGAATGCTTATTTATGTGGAATATAAGGGCCACAGAAGAAGGGGAAATAATTCAGAAGGAAGATGTGGAAAGAGAAAGAAGATAATCAGTTCTTGGATGTTAGTGGAAACAATGATTATTTGGATAGTGGTTAATGATTTGTTTTTAAGGCATGTCTATGATTTGCATTATTTTGGTTCACTTTCTAATCTGTTGCACAATGCCTCAACAGCTTAGGGCTAGAGAAAAAATATTTTTCCAAAATATTCTAAATTGTCGTATTGTTGCATTTAAATATATCTAGCAACTCAGAGTGTAGCAAGTCCTTATATGTTCAACAGTTTGTGGTATGGAGGACAAACCCTTCTATTTGTTTCATTTTTTTTTTCAATGAAAAGCAATTCCCTTGGTGAAATACTTCCATGTACATGCACATATGAGCACACACCACACTGATACTCACCTATACCCACAGAAGCATACACACACACACACACACACACACACACACACACACACACTTTTGATATTCAAAACTGTAGCTGAGATATTTTCTACAGTCCTTTAGAAAAATCATTTTTTTTTGGAAATTGAGTCTCCTTAAGTGGACATCACTAACCCCCTTCATTCAACATTGCCTGTCTCATTTTGTGGACTCTCTGCTCTGGAGGTCAATTGAGTGAAGTATGTTCTTTGTGTCCCTGATTCAATTTTCAACACTATCAGAATTTCTTTTCCAACATTGAGTACAAATTTAATGTGGTATTCCATTTTAGTTTTCTGTCAGTACTTATTTTAAAAAAGCACAAAATACCCCCGCTTTTTTTTTTACAAGCCATCCAGGTCCAGTTTATAGTAAAATTCAAAATGATTTGACAAATTAAAAAAATCAGATTAAAATACTATGTGCAATTATGCTTTAATCCAGCTTTCTGAGAACCTCTTCTTTGATATTGTTTTGTTTCATAGCTTATTTTACTTATATTGAAAAGTAAAAAAAACTCAGGTCCTGACATTTAATAGTTGTAAAATTTTTGTTTTCCTTTGTGTCTTAAATCTTCTTGTTTTCATTTAATATATTTCATCAATTCTTTCTAGAATGATAGTTTTGTATTGATCGAAACTTAAATGTGGAGTGTTTTATCTGCTTCCAAGTATGTCAGTAAATAATGTAGGCAGAGTTTCTCTTCTGTTTCACTATAAAACTTGAACTATAAAATGTATGTATAAATGTATAATATGACATTATAATATCATGAATAAGATTATTATAATATAATTGTGACTGATGCTGAAATTGCTAATATGAGTCAAATCTTATGAGTGCCTGCTATACTGGTTGGTGAATTTCTGTCTCTCACATTTATTCAAGCAACTAGGTAAGAAAGATATCCTGGCTAAGCTATTTCATTATTATAATTTATGGAAAAAAGTATAAAATAAAGAACAAAATTCAGTGTTTTACAAAACATAGCTTCTCTTGGTAACCATTTTAAAAAATAAGATGCTCTATTTTATAACCAGAATTTTTCATCTTTATTATTATGACCTGTTTATATTTTGTTTTAACAGAACCCAAAGGAACAAGAAGAGATTTTAGAAGTTATGATAAACCTTGGCAGATGAATGCAAAGAAGCCTAAAAAATCAAAAAGTGACCTGGCTGTATCTAATATTTCTCCTCCATCACCAGATTCTAAATCATGTAAGTTTTTATTTAGGTGTTATTAAATTGGCAAGTCTTTGCAGTCTTGGAAGTAAAGAAAACTTATCAACTGAACTCAAACATTACCATTGTTTTTGGTTATTTGTTAATCCTAATGAATCCACATTGGTCCCAGAATCTACATTGAATTTGATGCACACAACTCTGCTACTTTTTACCTTCTTAAGTGTGTAACTAACTGAGATCTTTGCTTATTCTGTTATTTGAAGAATGTGATCTACATGGAATAAGTCTCTTACATCTTTCTGCCCATTGCAGCAATGGACCTCCTTTAAAGCAGGTCAAGTTTACAGAAAAGCAAAATAAAGTTTTAGAGAAGCCAAAATATTTATATTCTGAATATTGAACCCAAATTAAAAAACAAACAAACCAAAAACAAACAAACAAACAAACAAACAAAGATACAAACTAACAGAAAAACCATTCATCTGATTTCTCTTGGCCCCCCTATTTGTTGCTCATGGTTAGTTTCTATGTTGTTTCTTTGTCCTACTGACCTAAATATCCCTCAGTATCCACTACCTTAGTCGCCATTAGGTTTTTCCAATGCTCTGTCATGATGACCTGTATGGTAGTTTGCTAAGTGTACAGGTTTCTATGAAACCCTTGGTAGCTTTGGAAGACATGAGCTTGAATTTGCCCTTATACAAGAGCTCCCCATACTTATCAAAGAATGAGTGACTGGTTTTTATTACAAGAGAAAAGAAATTTCAGATATATTTAAAATGTTTTTTAAAAGTACTATGTGTAACTGGAAATTGAATGTGGGTGATGGAAATTAACTCTGTATTTAACCTACATAACAATGCACATTAAACCTGCACAGGACTGTAGTGAAGAATATGTGGAATATTGTCCATTGCAGATAGTACATTTTTCTGTTACAGATAATTTATTAAAATTTCAAATTGAATTCTATTATGAGTTGTGGGGAGCCGACAGAAGGCGGCTATCATCCTTGCAGCCATCTTGAGCCATATACCCTGATAAGAGATTTGATTACATTAGCCTGCAACAGCTGAGCACCCTCTGATAACACTCTTGCTTTAGATACCCAGGATTTTCGCTTGGGTGTGTGAGACTTAAAGGTGTGTGACTTAAGGGTGTGATTTAGAGATCAGATTTAGAAAAAAGACCTAAGGGCATGGTTAAAGGCGTGACTTAGAGGCGTGGCTTAGAAGTGAGACATATAAAAGGTGAGAGGCAGACAGAAGAGAGATCAGATAATCAGACACTTCAGAGAAACACTAGGAACAGAGGAATCAGACACTTCAGAAGAGTAAAACTTGGAGGAAGAACTTGGAATTAGACATTAGGCACTTAGCACTTGGAAGAAGAAACTTGGAACTTGGAGGCACTAATTTCAAGCCCTGACCGGAGGACTGGAGCAGCCTGGGGCAGTGCAGACTCTAACAATTTTGCCCCCAAGGCTTTTGGCCATGCTGGTTCCAACATTGACAGAACCTGAGACATTTTGGCCTCCAAACGTGGGCTGGGGCAGCTCAGTCCGCAACAATGAGTCATTGTCACATATTTGATACGAAAAACCATACATATTAAACACTTCAGTCAATATCACAATCAAGATAGCATAAACTTCATTACAGAAATTGCCTCCTGTACTTGCATGAAATATGCTTCAGACCTCTCTCTCTCTCTCTCTCTCTCTCTCTCTCTCTCTCTCTCTTTCTCTCTTTACTTTTTTATTGGATATTTTATTTATTTACATTTTGGATGTTATCCCATTTTACCATCCCTGTCCCATAAATCCTGTACCCCATCCCCCTTCCTCCTCTTTGCTTTTATATCATTTTAATTATATGTAAGTATTAAGGTCAGTTCTGGGTGGAGGAACTAGCAATATAATAGATGGAAATAGTCAAAGAACAAACATGACAATAAACACAAATAATCAAGGAACAAGCAAGGCAAAAAAAAAAAAATCCCGTGATCACTCCTATGATCACTATTTCTAAGGGCTTATCAGGAAGACCAAAATATCTGAGTCTAATTGCCTGTCCTAGCCCAAAGTCATTTTCATGCCTGAAGCCTACTTCTTCACTCTAGCTCAAGATTTATATTCCTGCCTTAAATTCTTTCTTTGTTCTAGCCTAAGATTTAGATTCCTGCCTGAAATTACTTTTTTGTTCTAGCCTAATGTCAGATTCCTGCCTGAATCTCATTTCCTTGTCCTTGGCCAGTGTGAGACTCCTGACAAGCATCCCCAAATGCTCTCCACATCTCCCCCTTTATTATTTCATACATAAGACTGAGCCCGTCTTAGGTCATTCTGAAAAGAATATCTTCCTTACCCATCGTGAAATATCATCATAAGCAATGCACTTCTGTCTTTCGTTGGCAAGGCTCTGTGCAGAATTTTACCCATCCTTGGCTTTCCAGCCTGTTAAATTAATAACTCCGTCTGGGGGTCCATTTTCAGTTTCAAGCCATGTACTTTGGCTGCAAACATGTTGATGTTGTTAAAGACAAGCTTTAACATGATGGACAGGAATAAAAGTATTCCCAGGACAACAAGGTCTAGCATGATCAAGCTATATGTGCCACTCTTAACACTTGACCAAAATCGAAATATTGATCTCATGCCATGGATAATTTTGTCATCATTATCAGCAACATCAAAGCTCAGCAGAACAGCATTCTTTCAGTTCATAATCTCAGTATGCAAAGTTGAAACATCCAGAGAGGTGTTAGAATTATGCCAAATACCCTGCAAATGTCTTTAATCTTTTTCCTAATGACTATCATTGTAAGTTTTAGAAGTAACACAACTCTATTGGTATTTGGCATAACACTCAAGATGGCTCCTTACTCGTAAACTCTGAACCTCCTTTCAATAATTTGAATAGAATAAAGAGAATCAATCGGGTGTTCCAGATGCCTATCTAAATCCTCTTGCATACTCAACACATTAGCAACATTTTTTTGCTAAATTATTTTAAAAAGTAGCTGTCTTAACTTCTTGTGTCAATGCAATTGCAGAAACAGTGATGCTAGCAATTAATGTAATTAAAGCTGTTATACTAGCAATAATCAAGCCCACTACCCTCTTGCTTCTGCTTAAAGCCTGACACAATTCTTCCAGTACTTGAAAGCTTCTTTCAGAAAGCCAAGGTTCTGTAATACTCAAGACAATAAGTCAAATGCTGGTTGATAGACCCTCATAACAGACATGCAGGGTTTCAACACACTAACACAATAAGAATGTATACCATCAATGCAACTTATAATAAATACTGTAGAAGAAACAAAAGTAATTTTAACTTGACAATTAAAAGAGCCTTAACACATGCACTAACACTTGTTTGAAATCCAGATCCTGTCCCAACTTTATCTTGTGCTAATATAACATCATAGAAAACTGCAGCTAACTTACAAATATGTCTCTGAAAATATCCAGATCCAGCCTTCCAAATGAAGTCTTTTATTTCCAATATTGGATTGATTTCTAGACCAGTCCATGATTGAGTCTGAATAACTGGTCACATTTAAGAAAAATGCAAGAGTCATTATAACTTCTCTTTTTGATTCTCTGTCCCACAAGTTCTAAAAACTTGAAGTAAAGCAGCTTATTCCATCTGGTATATAGGAAAGAAAAGGTGGGTCAGGAAAACCTGTATGTGCACTACAGCTTCTTAGTCACTATTGTCAGGGCACTCAGCAAGCTCACAGGTCAGCATTATTCTTTGTTTCAGCATCAGCATGTCTCACCAATCACTTTGGCAGCCACCATGCTCCTTCAGCATCATGCAAAAAAAAAAAAAAAAAAAAAAAAAAAAAAACCCACAAACATGTCCTATTCCCCATATTAGATAACTGATCAAGGCCATGCCATATGCCAATAAGGGGATCCTTCTTTTTCACCTAGGCATAAATATACCTAGTTGTAGGGTGCCATAGACACTCAGCAGAAAGTTCTTACAATCCTGGGCTTATTAAAGCTCCTGGGAGTCCAGCCTCCTCTGGGTTTTGGGGGATTGGGTGCAGAGCTGACACTCAAGGTCTGTTCAGGGCACCAACACAGACCAGAAGATCTCTCTCTTTATCAACACTTTAATTTTTTTAATTTAATTTAATTTGCTTTTACTTATTCACTTTACATCTCATTCACTGAGCCCCCTTCCTGGCCACCCCACCCACAATTCTTTGCCCCTTTCCCATTTTCTTCTCTTCTGAGTGGGTGGGGGCCCTCCTGGGTATCCCTCTACCCTGGCATTTTAAACCTCTTCGAGGCTAGGCGTTTCCACTTCCACTTAACCCAGACAAGGCAGCCCAGCTAGTATAACATATCCCATGTACAGACAATAGGCTTTGGAATAGCCCCGTTCCAGTTGTTCAGGATCCACATGAAAGCCAAGTTAGTTAACTTTGTTGGTTTTCCTGTGTAGTTCCTATTCCCTTTGGGGCCCACAGACTTTTTTCCTATTCTTCCATATGAGTTCCCAAGTTCCATCACTGTTTGGCTGTGGGTGTCTGTATCTGTTTGTGTCAGCTGCTGGGTGGAGCCTCTCAAGGGACAACCTGCTCCTGTCTAAAAGCATAACAGAGTATCATTAATAATGTTTGGGACTGGTGCTTGCCCATAGGATGAATCTCAATTTGGGTAGTCTATTGGTTAGCCAAACCCTTAGTCTTTGTTCCATTCCCTGTGGCTGCATTACTTGTAGACAGGATAAATTTGGGGTTGAAAATTTTGTGGGTAGGTTGGTGTCTTTACTGCTCCACTGGGCTTCCTGTCTGACAAGGGGTGGTCATTTCAGGTTCTATATCCTCAATGTAGTGAGTTATCCTAGGTCTTGGTCTCATCCTGGAGATGCCCCACAACCTCACCCCCATCAGTTTCAGATTTCCATTCATTTTCCTGGCAATCTAGCCATCTCTTCTGTCTTTCCCCATACCTGATCCTAACCCCCACCCCATTCTCTTCCCTATCCTCCTCCATCCCAATTCCCGCCTACTATCTACTTCTTATGGCTATTTTATTCCTCCTTCTAAGTAAGATTCAAGTTTCTTCACTTGGGACTCTCTTCTTGTTTTGCTTCTTTGGATCTGTGAAGTGTAACATGGTACCTATATTTCATGGCTAATATCAACTCCTAAGTAAGTACATACCATGCATGTCATTTTGGGTCTGGATTACCTCACTCAGAATGAGGATTCTCAAGTTCTACTCATTTGCCTGAAAAATTCATGATGTCTTGGTTTTTAGTACCTGAACATTATTCCATAGTGTTAATGTATCACCTTTTTAAATCCATTCCTCAATTGAGGGGCATCTAGGTTATTTTCAGTTTCTGGGTATCAAGAATAAAGCTGCAATGAACATAGTTGAACAAGTGACTTTGTGAGATGTTGGAGCATCTTTGGAGTATATGCCCAGGAGTGGTATAGCTTGGTCTTGAGGTAGAACTATTTCCAGTTTTCTGAGAAAACACTAAATTGATTTCCAAAGTGGTATTCAGCTTCAATAGTTTTGTATATAAAATTAAATCCTAACCATTTTAATATGCAAATTTAATATTTGCACTACTTATATTATGACCAGTAATACTAAGACTGATTCAGTCATGAAGTACAAAGTAGAAAAATGTGATTAAAGAAAAATTTTAGACATGAAATGGACTGTGTCAGGCTTCCCTTTCCATAGTGAATAAGCTGTCTCTATCTTTGTCTGTTATCTCAAATTAAGTCTATAAACCTACAGACTCCCTTTTCTCTGAAGGGACTTGCCTGACACCAAGCACATGCAGACTCTGTGCTCTAAACGGGACACTGCGCAGGCACAGCATGGCTGCCAGTGTGGCAAGCTCATTAGGTTCTTTTCTGTCTTGTTAATTGATTTACAATGTCTAGTTATAGCAAAATGTTATCAAGAGGCTTTTAATGATGATGATGAAATAACAAGCCACCTTCCCAGAAATATGTAAAGATACTGTGTGTGATAACAAAAACCAGTGAATTTAAGTAATTCATGGATACACAATTGCTAAATGTTTTTGAAACAGTTGTTAAAGATGCCATCTCTGAAGCACCATTAACAATAGTGCAAAATAGACAAATAAAAAGTAGGTTTATCAAAATGAGAAATAAAATTATTTATTTTCCCCAAACTGATGCAGAAAAGTGATAGCTACAACAAATAAAAGTAAAGAATAAGTGACCAGTGAGGTAAGTAAGTGGGTAAGCATATTTATAAGAGCCTGGTAGCCTGAGTTTAAACTCCAGAAGCCACATATTGCGAATGGAGAACCAATTCCTACATGGTGTTCTCCATTCTCTATACTGATGCCATGGCAAGAATGCACACGCTTATACAATAAATAAATGAATATAAAAGTCAAATAATAGATTATAAAAAGAGAAAAACATAACATGAAGATAGGGGCTCATGTCCAAATGTCAATAATCACACTAAATAAGCAGATTGAGCCTTCCCATTAAAAAAGCAAATACCACTCTATTTTTGTCCCTGGATTTCCTTTAGTTAGGAACAATTATAGGTCAAAATTTTTGGGATGGGTGGGTGATCCCATTCCTCGACTTGGAGCCATGTCTCTCTACTAGAAGGTTCTCTTCAGCTTCCATCTCTTGAATGTTGGGCATTTTGGTTAATGTCATCCCTATTGGGTCCTGGAAGCCTCTCACAACCCTGGTGTCTGGGACTTTTTAGTGGTTCCTCTGTCTTCTCTGCCCCAGCTTGGGATCCATCTCAGGTTCAGACTCCAAACCTCACACTATTGTTGATGCCAAGGTATGCTTGCAGACAGGAACCTGGCTTGGCTGTTCTCTGAGAGGCTCTGCCAGCACCTGACTGAGACATGCAAATACTCACATCCAACCATTGGACTGAGCCCAGGAACCCCTATGGAAGAGTTAGAGAAAGGGCTAAAGGAGCTGAAGGGGATTGCAACCCCATAGGAAGAAAAACAGTATCAACAAACCAGACCACTCAGAGCTCCCAGGTTCTAAGCCACCAACCAGAGAGCATAAATAAGCTAGTCAGTGACCCCCACTACATATGTTAGCAGAAGACTATCTTGCCTGGCCTTAGTGGAAGGAGATGTGCTTGGTCCTGTGGAGACTTGATGCCCTAGCAAAGGAGGATGCTAGAGGGCTGAGATGGGAGTGGGTGGGTAGAAGAGCACCCTCTTACAGGCAAAGGGGAGGGGTATAGGGTGGGAGCTTGTGGAAGGAGGACAGGAAGAAACACAACATTTGAAATATAATTTTTTAAAAAAGCAAATACTATCAGGCTAGATAAAAAGAACATATATTAAAAGCAAACAAATCAAAAGAAACAGACAAAAAAGAGTTTTAAAGACAAAACATAAAGGAGGCTCCATGGCTGAAGCGATAACACACAAAGTAAAATAAATTTGGAATGAAGACAAGTACCAGAAAATAGGAAATTATCTCATAATAATATCTCATAAAAGTGTTATTGAAGCAAGACAACACAATTCACTGGTATAAATATAACTTATTGCTAGTGTTCTTGCTTGGCATGCACACAAGACACTGGCTTAAATCCCCAGTTCCAAAGAGAGGGAGGGGAGGGGAGGGGAGGGGAGGGGAGGGGAGGGGAGGGGAGGGGAGGGAGAGAGAGAGAGAATTTGTGACACACACGCACGCACACGTGTGTGTGTGTGTGTGTGTGTGTGTGTGTGTGTGTGTGTGTGTATGTGTGTATGTCCTGGAGGCACTATATATCATCAGGAGCAAAGCTCTCAAGAATGTGATGGGAAATTACAGAGCTAAAGGTAGGCTGAGTACATAGAACAGAAACCTAAATAAGATACAGGAAATTTCAACAACACAACCAATTACTTTGAGTTAATTGAGTATGTTCAGAAAGATAAACAATGTGACATGCTGTATTAAAATTTAAAATTTAAACTTCGCATGTGTAAAAATAACTCATGAAATAGGGATGGAAATGAAAAGAAATTAGACAATATTTTGATCTATAAATATATACCTTTAGGGGTGAAAACTAAAGTAGGAACTTAGGAAGACATTTTAATAAAAGTAGCAAAAACCTGGTGATACCAGAATTCATATTAGCAAATTATGATTAAAACAAGAATATGTTGAAAGAAAATTATTAAAAGAAATTGAATTGAAAGGAAAAACAAGAAAAAATAGATCTAGCAGTTGGTTATTTGAAAATATAGATCTAGGAAGACATATAAAATATAAACCACAGCTATTCAAAGATTAAGCATTTTGATCTCATGTGGTAAAAATATTAAAAGGCTATTTAGAAAATACTTTGTATGACCTATGTCAATGGAAATGACAACAGAAATAAAAGATAGAAATTCCTAAAAAGACATCCTCTAAAATTGATTGAAGTAAAATAGAAATATTTAAATTTCTTCTATCAATGAAGGAAACTGAATTCATCTAATAATTTACCACAAAAATACCAAAAGCCAAAATGTCTTCACTGAGATCAAAACATTTGAGGGGGAAAGAAAATTGTGCCAAAGGAACTTGTTGTGAAGAATAGAGAAACATAATGGTTCATATTTCAGCTCATTTTAGGAGACCACTTGACACTATTACTAAAACAGGGTCAGGATGACTGTATTATTCCTTGTCCTGTGGCATGACTAAATACCTGTTAAAAGCAACTTAAAACAGAAAGCTTTCATTTTGGTTCACAGTTTATCATGTAAGGGAAGTAATGGCAGCTGGTCATGAGGTAGCAACTAGTCATAAGGCATCCTGAAAAGGGTGCAGGGAAGGATGGATGCTTTTACTTCACTAGCTTTCTCTTCCAATCTAATAGGTGTAATGCTCAAATCTTTTCTCTCAAAGTAAATAGCCAGGATTTGCTATGAGACTGTGAGTTTTCAACTCCATCTTGCCAGGATTTAGTACCATTAAGGAATTAAACTATTAAAGCTCTGTAAATACATTCTATCTCACACACACACACACACACACACACACACACACACACACACACATACACACACACACCAGGGCATGTTTTATAATCTCCTAGGCATTTATCAATTACAAATTGACAAAATTAACTATTACAGGCATAAAGATTTTTATCAAATATCACAGCAAAAGAGTAATAAGTTGTCATATTTGTTTCATCTAGGAAATGGAAGGTTTGTGTAATATGCCAAAATTAATTTATGTCATTTACTTTAAACTAAAAATGAGCAGATTAAGAAAAAATACACAGTCTTTTCAAAGGTGGGAGCATTTGACAAAATATAACCATTATGATCAAAACTCCCATTAAAATAGTAATAAAGTCCGCTATCATCATCATAAGAAGTGATTTTTAATTCTGAATCCTGCTTTTCCGGTGTGATGGGGTGTCCAGGACTTGCTATGGTGGAAGAACTGGGTTCTGATGATGCCAGGTATCCTTGGTTTCTCTCTCTCTCTCTCTCTGTCGGTCTGTCTCTCTCTCTCTCTCTCCTCTTTCTGTCTCCCACTTGTTATAGTGTGTTATTTCTTAAGTACATCCATTGTTACATCTTGAGTTCTTTTCTGTAAGTGGTGGGGACAGAACCCCAATTTCATTCCTTTATGTGTGTATATCCAATTGTCTTAGTATCATTTGCTGAAAATATTCTTTCCTCAGTGTGTAATCTCAGTCCTTGTTGAACACCAGGTGCACATGAATATGAGGGTGATTTTATTCTTTGTTAATGCCATTTTGTTTTATTAAATTGTATACTCGTAGTTTTCTTAGTACCATGTTGTTTTTTTAAATTGGGAATTATGAACATGTGAATTTATCTTTTTATTCTTTAGAAATTATTTTAGATGCTCTTTACTCTTTACATTTTAGATAGCCTTTTAAAAGTAGTTTTCCTTTCTGAACAAAACCAATCAGATTTTGATACTAATATCACTAAATGAATAGATTACCTTGGGGAAGTGTTGTATTTAAAAGCAGGAAGTTTCTATACCATTAATGGGAAACATCATTTCACTTTTTTAGGTCATCGTTAATTATTTTCATTATGTTTTGACTGATTTTGGTGTAAATGTTAAATTGAACCTTAAATAGTCTATTCTTTTAAGCTCTAACACTCATGGAACTGTCTTTTTTGTTTTTCTTCTGATTTTTTTTGCTAGTGTGTAGAGACAAATTGTCTTTTTGGTGTTGATTTTTATAAGTGCGCGAGCTTACTTACCTGTCCAATGTCACCTTACACGGCCATGAAGAATTAAATATGGTAGCAATTACCAGGCAGTACAGTTGTAGCTGCTGGGATACTATGACATATACTTTACAGCTTTCACAGTTAATGTCCATAGCCAGTTGTCCTGCCAAGCTTCCCTGCTTCCTGGACTAATTTCTTCATCAGAATCATTGTTGCTAGGCACACTCTCTTCTTCATGGCTCGAAAACTCTGTCACCCTGTTCTCTTCCTTTTCTTCAAGCAGAGCCTCTGGAGACATTTTGGAAGTATTTGTCTATCTTCCAGAGTTCCAACCAGTCTTTAAGATATCCACAACTGCTTTTCAGCACTCTGAAGAAAAAGCACAAACATAACCTCAGCCCCAATAAACTCTTGAAGCCTTTCTGTTGGCCAGACATAAGTTCACTCCAAAAGACATGACCTTTTAGGAGGGGCTGAAAAATGTTCGGCATTAGTAAGGCCATATTCACTCAAACTGAAAAAAAAATAAACTGTACAAATAATATGAGGGTAGCCACAGTTCTCTTACACCCCTCCTTAGTTTTAAATGTTTCTTGTCCAATAGCTCTTTCCAGAGAAGATTGGCAGAGGATTACCTGAAATGCCTGTGATGTGGCTTATATCAAACTGTTGGCAACATTTTTTTAAAAGTCTTAGTAGTGTATTTGTAAGAAATGTTAGTTTTTAATATATTTTGCAATGGTATAAAATAGTAAAAGCCAGTGCTAAGTCATCTAAAGTATTAACAAAGATTTGTTTTTAATTAATGAATACAAAAATAAAGGGTTAATCCAATCTTTACTTTTTTAATCAGAACTTTTAATATTTTATTTCAATATACAAATTATGACAAATTAAAATAGCATCTATCTAATGTATAGTAAAAGGAAGAGAATACAGCTTTTTAACTCTCTTTCAAGTTGTAGCAACAATCATTTGATATTAAGTAGAACTATTTGCCTTTATTCATTTTGTTGTTGTTGTTGCTGCTACTGCTGTTCAATGGCTGCCAATAGTTGAGGCACTGTATACCCTTGGAGGGCTGTAGCCAGAGTTAACTCTTGAGGATATGAAGGTCCAACATTAGCTCAAAGACGGACATAATTATTAACATCTCCTTGTTTTCTAAGGAGACTGATGGCAGTCTGGCATTAGCATTCTCAAATACCAGTTGTCTAACCATTACCATTCCAGCATCCCCATCAACTGTCAGGTGACTGCCTGCCTGCCTGAAAACCATGAGAAACAAAACCGTGGCATCCACATCAGTGTCTACCTTTGGTGACTGTACATGGGATGGATACCCACGTGGAATAGTGATATTGCTTGTCAGGTCCCTGTCTAATTGCAGAAAGTTTCTCTCCCACCCCCACCCCCTAGAATCCAGTGATGTATGCCATCTATTTAAAGCCAAAGCACTGATATACCCATGAGCCTCTGGGAGGGGGATATGTGATCTGTCATTGGGCACCATTATATACGCCTTATCCTATTACACTTCAAAAGTATGAGCACACGATTTTGTTGGTTTCTAATAGCTTTGTCCTGACATATTTGTGAAGTCATCCACAGTAAATATTCACTTTTAGACAAGCTTTTGCTTCTGATCCTCCAACCAGAGGAAAGAAGAGTTTCCCAAAACACAGAATCAGGGACAGACAGTGTAAAAGGATCAATTGGTCCACACTTAGCCTGCTTGAAATCCTTAAGAGTTTTAAATGGATTGAGAATCAGTTTCTAACTCTTTGTGATAGGTTTTTAGGATCAGGCATTTTATTTACTAGAAAAAGAAACAAATCCCTTCATGTCTCCTCCCATCTCCTGGGCACTATGCAGAGGCTCTTGCATTAGAGACCTGTACTGTGACTTGTAAGGAACTAATGCTCTTATCAGGGAAATGAGAAAGTTTCTTTAATAATCTCAGTAAGAGATGAAGTGAATCAGCAAAAAAGTTTCCATGCTATCAGAAACTGCACTAGGTGGCTGGGTTTTAAGAGAAGAAATTGGAGCTGGTGGTGAGGGAGCAAACTCAGCAGGAGGAGAACTCTCAACCTCATCAGAGAGAGAGAGAGAGAGAGAGAGAGAGAGAGAGAGAGAGAGAGAGAGAGAGAGAATCTTCAGGTTCTAATTTTTCTTCAGTCCCCCAGTATTAGTTCTTAGTTCTGCTTTTCTGTGATCATTTTAGCTGTTACTTTTATTTATTATTTTATTTCTTTTTAAAGATGAAAAGAATCTCTAGGAATGTTTTCTGGTCTCCTTGCATATAATTCTTCCTGAAGTATTCTTCCTAACCGGGAAGTTCTGGGATTCAGAGATCCCTTTTCAGGGAAAACAGGCTGAAGATAAACAAGAAGCTCTAGTAATTACATCAACTGTTGGTGTCCCACTTTAATTTCTTCCTCCAGTTTGCAGCATTTCTGCAAACAAATGTCACTCCTCAGACCCTACCTGTCTCATATTTTTACAGTGGATGTCCCTGCCTTATTGTACTTCTGTGTGTATGGTTCCCAGAAGTTCCTCACCTTTGACCTTTGACCTTTCTTCTGAAATCTTTATATTTCAGGTACCTGTTTCTGGCATCTCCCATTAGCACCTGGGCTTGCTTACCAGGCCAAGGTCACCTGACATGGTCATGAGGAAGTAAACAAGGACAGCTAGAGGGGCTGCAGCAAGACTGAGGCTCTGACAGTTGTACTGCAAGCAATCAGACTTTGTAAATATTACTTAGAAACAGAATAGAGTGGAAATTGCCACAATTTATTTCCTAAATCTTTGCCGAATAGACTTATTAGTGTTAGCCTTATGTGTATGTGTGGATTCTTATGACTTTTTAAATATAAAATCACTCCCATCTTCAGACACTGATAGCTTTACTTCATTTCCAGTTGGAGTGCTTTCCTATTTCTTTTTACTTAGTTTCTATAGCTAGAAATTCCCATGCAAAATTGTCTAGAGGTGGCAAAAATCAGTCAGGAGTCTCTGCTTGTTATTGTCTAAAAGAGACTCCTCCAGCCTCACATCATCCAGTATGGTAATGTACTGTGATAGTCTCCTATTTTTGAGGATCTCCTCTTTAAACCCCAGCTTGTAAAATTCTTTTCATAAAAATGTATTCAAAATTCCATCTCTTTTGGAGACTGTGTAATTATTCATTTGTATTCTATCAATATAGTATTTTTTATTGATTCCTTTCTTGTGTTAAACCACCCTTGGATTCTTTTGGTGTACAATTTACTGCTGTATTTGGCTTGGTACTAAGTTGCTAAGGATTTCTGCATGTTTCCATCAAATACATTGGAGTGAAATTGTTGTCTTTGCTGATAGGGAAGCTGGTCTCCTAGGATGAGGTAGAGAGTGTTCAGTATTTTCAATTTTCTCAAACAATAAGAACACTTTGTTGTTAATTAGTTTATACAACTGTGAGAGAATCTTTCTTGGGATAGATTGTTTTGGACCAATTGTTGAGGGTTTTGTTGTTGTTTGTTTTATTGTTTTTGTTTTTGGTATTTTTTTTTTTTTTTTTTGGAGAGGTGGTTTCTGAGTCAATGTCTTTACTGCTCAGATCTACAAGAAATTCTCCAGACACTCTTTTTCTTTCATGTTTGAGTGTGTTTTAGTGTTTTTATGAGTTCCAAGGATTTTCTTTTTAATCTATATTATCCAACTTTCTTCTTTAGGGTCCATAAGAATGTCTCACTTAGATTTCTGACCTTAATAATGTGAGTCTTCAATTCCTTCTTCATCACCTTTGCTATAGATTTGTTATTTTTTAAATCCTAATAAATTGATTTTTAGCTTTTTTACCTTTATCATTTTCAGACTTTTGTTTAATTTTTCTCAGTTCTAATAATTATTATTTCCACCTTCTCCAAGATTGGGCATGGTTTGTTCTTCTTTTTCTACTTAACTTTATTTTTAATTAGGGGACAAAATTGGAGTACACATTAAAAGGTCCTCTTTGGATGTGAGCACACAGCTATGGATCCCAATTTATACACTCCTCTCTACACACTCCAGGGCATTAGAATATACGTCATCTGCATAGAGTCTATTCTTCACTTTCTCTTGAATTATTTGTCTTCTGGTTGTATTTAACTCACTTGTGCAGTTCTGCTTTGATTCCTGTTATTCTATCATGGTCAGAGAACATATTCTTGAAGATTTTGATTTTTTTTTTACATTTGTTGATATTTCTTCAGCTGTCTTACACATAATCTCTACTAAGGAGTGTCTTCACCCCAGCAAAGGATACTCACTTCTGCCATGGTTCTGTCTGCTTGCTCTAATTTAATCTAGTGTTGAAGTCTGCCTTATTCTTACCGATTTCTCTCCAGGATTCTAAGTATTTTATAGATAAAAACATTATATTCTCCATTTTTTATTTTAGTGCTATATTTTTTAAATTCTATAAGTTTTGAGACTGAGGACAGGCATGTTACTCTTATAATACTTCTTCCGCTTCCTTTCTCCTTTGGGGATTACACTTATATTTTGGTGTTCCAGATAGATGAATGAAAGTGTGGTGTGTGTATTGTTTTGGAAACGAGGCTTGAGAGGTGTAAATCATCTCCGTGGGTGATTCAATAGGTGAGAACTACATCCTAGTAAAGATCAAGATGCTGTGGTGTGCTACTGCATAGTAGTCTTATCACAGGTGACAATGCAGTGTGCATTTTATAAAGCCTGGAGAAAGCTTTTGTGTGTTACAAAACATCAGGAAATAATAAATATAAGGCACAGATGTATCCACCTTTTTAAAACATGCATAACATGTATGTCTATGAAAATCATGCAGTATTCCATAAATACATGATATTTTGTGTTTTTCTAAATATAATTGAGTAAGAGACAAGAAGGCATAGTGGGTGGGCATGTCAGTACTAACTTCTGGATGAAAATCCTGGGCTCTCTTCTGTAGAGATTCGTTAGTGGCTGAGTTCTCATTTTGTCTTAAAAGAATTTGAACAACTGGTTCTGAAAAATTCAAAAGGGACTATACTCGCATAGTAGAGGGTCCATTGCAGGTCCTCCTCTGACATCTGTGACCTTACCATTAGCCCTGGATGGATGGATGGATGGATGGATGGATGGATGGATGGATGAATAGGTGGACAGATGGATGGGTTTCCAGTACCAGGGATGATTTTTCTCTTATTGAGCAGGTCTTTCATTCAGTTAGAGAACTGCTGACTATCAGTAAGGTGTGTTGAGAGTGGAAGAAATAGTCTTTCCCAGAGAAGAGCCCCTCAATTGTTTATTTACTATCAGATTGTCAGCCCTTTGTATATTATATACATACAAGTAACAATAGTGGCCTAAACTGGCTATATTTATATATTAAAGAAAACAGCATATATATTACATTTATATATAAACAATTTATATATTAAGGGAAAGGGGCTATACATTTGTGAGGGGGGAATAGAATGGTACATGGGGGCGTGGAGGAAGGAAAGGGGAGGAGAAATGATGTAATTATACTTACAATGTCAAAAAATAAAAATATTAGTAAAAAGACAAAAATATGAGGAATAAAGTTTTAAACTCATGGACATAAACAATTAATGGAAGTCAAGTGAGTTAGAATTTGATTAATGTAAGGAATTGTTCAAAAATCGCCCCTGCTCAGTCAGCAGTGTGGCTGTTAAGTGACATGGAGGCCTTGTTATGGGAAAATAAAGAAAGGGAAGTCCACCTGTGCTGGACTGAGCTTGCTCTTAAGTGTTCTCAAATTCTGTCATCATCTCCTCTGGCTCGTATTATTTTGAGACGCTCTTCAGAAGTTCTCCGTTTCAGCTGAGGGAATTTTCTAAGATGCAATTTTACTGTAGCACTGAGTTCTAAAATTAAGTAAAACCTTAATAATGTTTCCATCTCCCAGAAACCTCCAGCAATGCTCTCATCCAAGGCTGCTTGCTGGACTAATGACTTTCCAAGCCTTTCTGATACTTAACAGAACAGCTACTGAAACTGGAAGCATAGCCAACCTGCCCATCATCATAAGGCAAACACAGTCATTCTGAAATTGGTTCCAATGCTAAGCCATTATATTCATGAATCACCACAGGCTACAGATACAAAAATGGAGCTGATATCAGTTTCTCTGTAAAGTCTCAAGGGAAACTTTTGGTGGTATGTGAGGCACCTCAAACCCAATACCTTAAAGGGTGTGTGTAGATTCTTATGATCTGGGGTCTTCTGCTGCTCTCACCTGAGCTTGCTAACCTGGAGCATTCAGAAGAATGCTGTCTGGACATGAACTTGGAGTATTTGTGGTTTTATTCTACTTCTTTCTAAATTGAAAGGAAACGCCTTGATGATTCATAATTTTATAGGAAATTAGGTGACATGGTGATACAAACTGAAGATCAGTTTGTATCACTGAATTTTGAATAATAAAAATTATTCAAAGCAGGTTAATGAATGTGGTCATCAAGATTTCAGCTGAGACGCTTTCTCATGCCTATAAAGTAGATTTGTAATGTGGTGCTATCATTCTTCCTTCCCAACTCTATCTGGAATCAATCTTAACGTTTATTTTAATGTTTATTTTAGCTTCTTCGTCTGAGCATGTAAGGTTCTAACACTGCCCTTAGTCTTTTAAACTTGAGGTCATCTGCTGGTCTTTTTCACACCTTACTCTGTACATATCAGCTCTTATCTTGACAGCATAGGGATATGATTACTTCAAATGCTGCTTTAAGATGTGTTCTGCAACACAGTTGTTATAACTTTATTAATTAATGTTTTATCACCTAGCCAGAATTAGTATTATTTTTAGAATAATTAATGTTCTCTTCACTGTTTAAGTTGCTTCCTCTGTATTCATTCAAGCCCTGCTGAGAGTGTTTTTTAATATGATCTAATTCATCCTCTCTTTTGTGCCATGTTATTTTTTTTTCTTTTATGTCATTTGAGACACTAGGAAGGCCTTCTCCTGTAGCCCTTTGCTTTTTCCTCCATTCTCAATTTGTTCCCTCACAAAAAAATTTCAACTGTATGTTGGTATCATCCTTCATTGTCATATCAGGAGATTTCCCTCTTTCTCTTTCTTTTAAAATCCACCCATTCCTGACTCTCAGGTCTTTTAGGATTTTGATTTGTTTCTTCATTGTGCTGGAGAGCACACGCATGGAAACTTTCTTGGAAAGAGTGTTTATGACAGAAATTCCCAAGAACTTTATGTATATCCATTGGATGTAGGGTTGTTAGAAAAAATTGAATTAGAAGTAACTTTCTGTTGGACTTTTTAAAGGAATTGTTCTTTTGTCTAGGACAGATACTCCTGTTGAGACATGTATTGTTGGTGTGATTCTCATGTTTGTCCTCCAAAACTTTTATTATCATGTTTTTTTCTGACATTGTATAAAAATTTGAAATAACAAAAGTTGTCTTTTGCTGGACCTTAGAATTTTCCTCCTCAAATCTGAAAAACAATGAAGTTTTCATGTTTCATTGATTTGACCTGGTCTCCCCTGAGTTGACAATTGATCTAACATGATGATCCTTAAATTGACAATTTCATATTTAAATAGAAGGGAGTGCCCACTCCCTCTGTAGCCCACTCTCTGTAGCCCACTTCCTGGGGATATAAATCTCCTTTTTCTCTACTTTGTTAAATCCCATTAGTGCTCATCACCCTATTCTATGTCTTATTAGAAAGAAGTGTTGCCCAATAACTTCTCCATGCCTATTTTATTTTTGGAAAGGAACAACAATTCCTAACTGCAAAATAATTTTAATGGGTACTTGGGCGAAATGATGGTTTGTGTATAAACATTCAGTCTTGTAGTTTTAGAAGATATACAAATGGCATCTTAAGCATGGTTTGCTAGTTGCTGCTGCTAAGGTTAGTAAATATTTGTAGGCTGATAGCATTATACAGAATAAACATTTCCCTAGTGTTTCCCCTTAAGTCATAGAAGTCATTAGATTTAAATTAGCACTCCAGTTTTCCTTTTTCCATAATCCAGCCATATTTTCTTCTATTTATTGAGTTCAAACATTTTCTTCAGACCGAATTTTAAGTCTCCTTGTTGTTTACTCATGAGAAGACCATCTGAAGCTTGACCATTTTTATCTTGTGTATTGATTTTGGTGCAGTGTGGCACAAATGATAAATGGTGAGTTTGTATCATTGTACACCGTGTACAACATGCTTATGAAATAACCATTTCTTTTAAACATAGTGCCAAGGTCAGTAGACCATCCTAAGTGGACCTGGCGGACTAAACCACAAAGCCGTGATTTTGATGAATTGAACCACATCCTTCAAGAGAGCAAGAAGTTGGGGAAAGCCCTTGAGAATCTCTCTCGAAGTAAGTTCATTTTCTTGACAATAATTGAAATCCAGAGCCGATGTTAAAGTAGGAACCTCCACCACTATTGTCAATGATCCATTTCTGGGATCCTCATTATCATTCTGCAAGGCCAAGGAGTATAAAGGGAATGAGCCTTGAAAAGAGGTTTGACTGTGCTGTGGCACAGATCTGTTACCAGGCAGGAGAGCAGGAGCTATAGGACCTCTTGGAGCATCTGGACTCTGATGATCTGCACAGTGTCTGTCACATAACTCAAATGTTCATCTAGTGCCATCCTCTTCAGTCTTCTATGTTGAAAAGTACTGTTTTGTCCATTTGCACTAGGAAGCACTTCTTTCACCTTAATAGAGATAATGTTTATTAGATTCTTGCAGGGCAGTAACTGGACCAAATTCTTCTTAAATTCCTTTCAGAGCTGAGCATGGTGTCATGTAACTTCCTTTTCACCCAAAAGTCATATCTATACTCTGAGGGGACAGCATAGAGATTTCTGTGTCATCCACAAGGTGATGTCCACATATAAATCACTTTCCTTCCGTGGGATGTTCCTCTCATCACCAAAGAACAGTGTCACTGTGGCTCTCCGGGGAAGGGTGAGGTTGTGAGATAAGAAGATCTTCAGGCAGAAACTTTTCAGTCAGTACCACTGTCACTGCATCAGCAATCTAACAAGCATCTTTTGATTCTGTGCCTTGGTGAATGTGTACTGAATTTGTAGATGTGCATGCATTCATTATGATTTTAGAAACAAACTCACCGGTATTCTTCATTGTTTGCATAGGTGTTTCTTTTGTTTCTTTCCCTCCCCTTTCTCTCTCTCAAGTGATTGGGGCTGTAGCAGTTTCTGGATTATTTACAAACATGAACTAAAAGAAGGATGACCAAAGAACATGACTGATTCTTATACATGTCCATCAAACTATGTCCTTTAAAACAAGCCAATGGCCAAGCATATGCCTTATTGTTCATTCTGGGTTCCTATCTCGTCTTCACCAAACTGTTACCTAAAGGAATACGACACTATTTAATGATGTATGTTACTGTAGTGGAAGTGTCAGTTTGTACTGTGCCGGGTAACAAGGCAACATGGGCTGGTAAATTTCATACTCATAGAACGCACTTCTCACAGTTCTGAATGTTGGGAAGTTCAAGATCAAGGCCCTGGCTAATCTTTGTTTAGTGAAGTTCATTTGTTGTTGTTATTGTTTGTTTGTTTGTCTGTCTGTCTGTTTATCTGATTTTTATAGGTAGTGGCTTTTTTGCATATCCTTGTCTGGTAGAGGGGCCAGGCAGCGCTGTGGGGTCTTTTCTATGTACACTAATACCATCAATGACAGGAGACTTTGTGCCATAATCATCTCTTGGACCTCTCCCCTTAACGTCGTAACATTGAAGTTCAGGCTTTAACATATGTATTCGAGGAGGTCACAAACATTTACACATGCACACAAGTAGACCACACAACTGAGTTCTGCTGTCCAAAGCCTGAGGTGGGCTTCTTTAATGTATCAGGATAATATGGAGAAGCAGTAGCCACTGAAACTGCCAGCAGCAGAGTAGAGGGGAGGCATCTGTTTGGTAATTTACTTCTTCTTATAGGGCACAGTGGAACATCTCTCTGAAGCTTCACCTTCTTCCAAAAGGTGTGCCTGCTTAGGTCAAGTTCACAAAAGTTATTCTCTTTCCCTGCTTGCTCAAAGTCCATAGGACAGTGTTCTCACCAAGAGGCACATATCTGTTTACACTCATTAGTCCTACTTGTAATCAGGGGAGAGAGATACTGGACTAGCATGAATACTGGGAACTGTTTTATTATTCTGCCTAACAGAGCTACTTACCAGCCTACAGCATGCTTATCTATGTTCAATGCAATAGAAATGCAAAATAAGTCACACACATGAGTTTCTATTTTCAATCAGGTACATTAAAGAAGATTAAAACAATTGCATGAAGTTAATTTTAATGAAATATTCACCCTAATGTGTACCTTATCAATATGTTCCATGTAAAATGATGACTGAGATCTATTATCTTCACTTTTGAGTTCTCAGTCCTCAAATGTTAGTGTATTTCTAGTGTTCGGTCTCCACACTCGAATGCTAAGAACACACACAGAAAGCTCCCTCTTAAGTTTTAACGAACTCCAGACACTCTCAGCTTTCCTTAGCATTTCACATACAGTGTCCAAAAAGAATAGCTAGTGTCTAAAGTCTCCACTGCGTCGGCTTCCTTCCACTCTTTAAGGTATCAGTGACTCTGTTGAAGTTACTTTCGATAGCATCACCTGTTGACTTCAGCTGCTCAAGAGAATGATATGATTTGTGATCTTCTTCCAATGAAACTTCTCCAGTAATTTTCAATTGTTCAAAGATTTCTCTTTGACCTTTCTGACCTCTGACCTTTGGAGAGCTGGCAGACACTTGACCTGCATTGGATGCCCTCACCGCGTCTCTTGTAGGTCTTCTATGGGAATCCTTGTATCCTGCGGTTCACCCTTTGAATCTGCTCTTTACTCTCTGGACAGCTCATCCTTTCTCATGATTTATTCATCACTCCCAAACATCTAGCTCAAATGTGTTTATTTCATACCCAGATTTTTTCCATGGGCTTTTATAGACGTAAATTCTTGACATATATCTCCAGTCATCTATCCCACATTACACTCAATATATGTAAAGGGAATGCAACTTCCCTTTGGCTCAGTTGGTACTACTTTAGCCCATCCACCTTTCATATATTTATTCTCTTTCTTTCTTAGATTCCCCATCATAACTAAGTTTCTAAATGTTGCTCACTTTTCCTTTTATATATGTTTTGAATTTGGTTTATTTCTCTGCTTTTATCAGAACCTTGTAGCTTATACCTTAATATTATTGAATAGTCAATAATAAGGCTGGGCAGCCCAGTTTCTCCATGAAGTGGCACACATGACGTTTATATGCATTCTGCAATAGCTGTAAGGGAATCTAAAAGTTAGCTAGCATGTGAAGCCGAAAGTTTGGATATAATTTTGGAATGAAACGTAGCCTTCCTGATTGTTTCTCCAGTAAGCCCACACTGAAGGTATAGTGGCCATTAAGTACAGAACTGGCACTTGTTTCAGATGTCTTCACTTGGAAGCTCAGGGAAGCCTCTAGGTCTGGCCTTACCATGTCTTTAATGTCATGGCTTATGGTTTTTGTGTGCACCACATTCCATTAATGTGCCTCCCTGTCATTTGTCTGCTTATGTTGTTCTTAAAAATCTCATTTTCTGGCACAGCTTCCCTTTCTAAGAAGCCTTGGGTCAAACACATCCTCTGAGATGACTTCTCTGCTGCTGTCTGGCTCTAGCTTAAATTCAGATTTGGTGTCTTGAAACCTTACTGCATTTACCTGCCATCATCTGTTTGTCCTTCATCTCTTTTGACCAGGAAGACTCTAAGGACAAAGCGTCCTTAGCTCTCTGACTCCCTAAGGCTTGGCAGTAATTAGCATGAGCACAGCCATGGTTCGCTGGCTTCATGTCTTCCACATGTATCTTCTTTGGGATGTCTCTGTCTTCATTTTTGATCTGGCTTCAGATTCCTTAATTGTGAGACATCGATATAAGATGGCATGAGCTTGGTTGGTGATTGGTCTGTTTGCTGGGAGCTTTTCCTACGACAGTGACATAAATTGGAGGGCTATGCTTAAAAACAAGTAGGTAAATCTGAGAATAACAGGCTCAAGTGGCAAAGCAGCTGTTTCCTGTCTCCTGCACCAGTGAACTGCTACTCTCCTGGTGGCGAGGCTCCTCCTGATCTCTGAGCCTGATCCTCGCTGGCATCTGGCAGCTTCCCTGGAAGAGGCAGTGATGAGCGGGTGTCCTTAGGCCGTCCAGACATCGTCCTGTTTACCACAGCTCATGTGAACAAACTTTCTGGAGCTTTTCTAGGGAAAGGCACCCAGCTGTTGGGAAACAGACAGACACCAACGCAGCATGGGATCACAACAATCTGGATTCAGCCAAGATAAAAAGTAACACAAATCTTTGTAGTCAGTCAATCACGAGCATACAACAATAAATCTCTGGTATAGCATCCTGAGGAGCTAGAGCATAACGACTCATGAGACAAAGTAGGAGCAGATTATGTAACAATCGATGGCTCCTTCATTACCCCATTCATTTAGTGCCATTGAGCAATAACAACGATATGGATTTGGACTTTCCATTTACATGTAGTGCTGAAGCTATAGTATGAAAGTGATCATTTCTACACTTTGCAGATTGTGATGGAAGAGCTACGAGGGTGTAGCTTGTAACTCCATAACAAAGTACAAAGATAACACTGAGGCAGCAGCCCAGAACACATGATGAGGATGGATTGTTGTCAGACATGAGGACAGATGCTCCAGCATGAGAGAGGGGAAGCCTTGTATTGGTGGTGCACAAAAGATCAGGCAAGACACTGGAGCTGGAAGGCTAGCTGGAGACGACTATGAGACTAGGAAGATGGGAGAGCTTGAAAGCCTCCTGAGAGTTGCTCCAACCAGGCTGTGTTGTACAGTCATCATATTGAGGCAATGAGGCAGACAGAATTGGTTAGCTCCAGGCCTCAAGGCAAGGACAGAGGGAAAGTCACCCTAAAATAAAGCAGTACCCATAAGATGGGAGCGAATGAATGTAAAAGATGGTGCAGTTTCCATAAATTGAGACATTTTTGTGACCACAGCGTACTGATTGTAATGGAGGAAAGGTGAGGATAGAGATGCCAATGTGACTAGTTTCTTCTGCTTTAGGTTTTGTTCATAAGTAAAATTGCTTGCAGCCTGTATTCTAAATAAAAATAAATAAGAATTCAGGAATTTGGAGGTAATGTAGCATTATACCTCAAACTCTGCTTCCAGATGCCGTGGGACATCTGAATAGAGCCAGCCGCTGGCTACTGCCCAGTGTTTTCAGTAACCAAGTAAATATATCAGGTGATAATTTAGGGTTGTTTTGAAATTGCAAATTAAGATATGGGAGTCAATAATGCACAAATAAAGAAACTCACAAATCATGGAATACACACACACACTTGAGATTCATGTAGTAAAATGATCAAATGAAGAAAAATAAAACTAATCTTTTAGGAGATTGAATGAAACCAAAATGAGAATGTGTTCATAAAAATCAAGGAATCACAGGAATGGGTTTAATACAAGCATGTATCCAGTGTTAGATAAAGTCTGTAAGAAGAAGACAGACAGACACAAGTTATCTGGGTAGTTGTCTCTGGGCTGTGCTACCATTGTTCATTGTAGTGGTAACTCTAACAAGTAGATATCTGGGAACTACATCATTTCTCTGTGTGTTTTTATCTGAATATGCTATGAGAAGAATCATTCTTCTGTTCTCATTAGATGTCTGGGAGTGGATGACAGATTCTCTTTTTCTACTTCGTGTTAGTTTGCCTTGCAGAGTTTACCTGACAAAACAATTTATGGGAGATGGAATCACCTGTGGCTCAGTTTCAGTCTGTTGTTGCTTGACTTTCTGCACTCCTGTAGAACATCCTGGAGGTGGTAATATATGATAGAGAACATCCTTCACCTCAAATTTGATGAAATCACAGAATAAGGAAGGGACTAGGAGCTATCTATAACCTTCAAAGGCACATTCCTAGTGACCTTCCTTCTAACGTCCCTTCTAGTGACTCTTTCTTCTAAAGTGTTTTGCCACCTCCCCAAATATTTTCCAACAGTTTAGGAATTCCCAAATCAGCATTTCCATTGTCCCATGTACTCTTTTTCTGCGCCTTACCTTGAAATTGGAAAAAGACTTTCCATGAGAAAGGTTTTTAAGACCATGTCCCTATATTTTATCATGAAGGTCTGTTTTCCCCAGTAGTGAGCCAGATAAGAGAGAAATAGCTAGAATCATTTCATCTGGGAATTTCTTGACCTACTTTCATGAAATGAATAATACTGACCAAGGTGGAGAAAACTGTGAAAAGCCACTACTTGTGTTCCTGTAGCTACAGCTGGATTCTAACTCTAGGCCTGGTAAATGTCCATCTTGACGAATCACACATCTTAGGGAATACACTGGGTATCTAGAAGCCTGAGGACTGTGTTTTGAACTGACTCCTGATGCTACTGAGACCCCTTAGGAGGTTAGAGTGAATTGGAAGCACAGGATACAGTGGAAACTGTGAAGCTAGTTTGTGCTATCACTGATTGATTGATTGATTGATTGATTGATTGATTTGGTCTTGTTTTTGGTTGGTGTGAATCCAGAGCCTCCTGCATATTAGACAAGCACGTCCAGTTGAATTGCATCCTGAGCCCATTTTAGCCTCAGGATAAGAGAAGCTGACCCTCACAGAATCTTTCTGGTTGGAAATTATTACTCCCCCATGCCATACAACGTTTAATCCTCCATTGTAACATTCCCTCTCATAGTTCAGTGTGAACTTTCTAGAATTCATATAACCTTTCTATGTAGACTGTTACAACAAGCCACCCTTGTATATTTGGATTAATACTGATTCCAAGTCTCTGTAAACTTTAAAGAGGTGGTGAACAGCTGAACAATTACAAGCCCTTCTAAGAGAGAAGGGCTGTGGATATTCTAGGCCCTGGGTTGAATGTCTGACTTGACTATTCATACACAAGGCTCATGTTAAAGCTCCTTGCTTTCATAAAGAAGAGTCTCATTAAAATTCCTACAACTACTTTTAATCAGTATAAGCTTTGATTAAAAATGAAATGAGAAATGCCCTAGGCCTTTTGACACAGAAAACAGAAAGTTAAGTGAATTATATCTAATATAATACTTATTAGAATAATTTTGTATGCAAAGTCATCAAAATATGGAAATGTTAAAACTATCTTATAGTTAGTATTTCCACAAAGTATGATCATTAGACTAAACACTCATAATAGTTAAGGGGATAAGGGGAACAGGCTTTCTCTTAAGCAAGTTTTCCATGTAGGCAGACTGAGTTTCTGCTGGGGCTTATCACCACTTCATCAGCTATAATATGTCTTCCCATTTCTTCTCCATGGCTGAACATTTCCCAATCCTGGGAAGCAGAACACATTGCCAGCCATTGCAAGACTATCCTGTACCCTTTGGCAAATGCTTGGGGCTTTGCTTTTTGTTTTTCTGACTTGCTGATAGTAATCGGCTGCATAGTAGCTACGTTATGCATTAAATAACTAAGTTATTGACATTTATCTAATGTAAGTTCGATGAATGGTGTGCTGGCCCTGTCCTTATGAATACCTGGTTCACAAATCTGAGGTCTAAAAGAAATGTAAAGATTAACTGAGAGCTGTCTAAAAACTAGATCAGAAAACTATTTCAGCGGTTCAAGGAATCTGGGCAGCAAGTTAAAAAGATCAAGAGGATCAGAAATCACATGCAACTGTGGGATGTTTAACTCCAAGTACCTAAGTGTCATGACCTTGAATAAGAATTTTATTCTATAGCATATATGCCCTCCTTTCTCTATATGTTGATGTGGATTTAGTCTTTTAAATATTTATGTTTAAGTTCCTCTGTCTTAATCTTGGATAAATGTGGGAACAGGACATTTCTGTAGAATTGTCATTAAAAGCAAAAACAGCATTTAAGACTTACTTTTATAATCTGCAATGATGCATTTTAAGTGTGTTGCAGACCATAATACAATCCATATGGAAGACCAGAGTTTATTTATTTGCCTGTATTTTTAATTATTTACAATAACCATTTGTAATTCTATATGTTTTTAAAAGACCAAGGCTTTGCAAAGGTATGATGTATGCTACGCCTATAGAACTATTTATAGTTGTCTAGAAAGCTGTAAAATGTCTGACCTGTCACCTCCTCCTGATGGTGACATTCTCCACCATGGCACAGTGGCTGCCAGGCTGATCCCCTGTGGCACCAAGGCACAACAGCTCTGTGCTCGTCTTCTACAGCATGATAGCACAACAGCTTTCCTGTTGGTGCCCCATGGAGTTTTCTCCTTCAAAATACAATGTCTCTGAATCATGGTTATGGCTATATCCCCAACCTTCTCCTTAAATTAGAAGCTAGACTATCTTTCATCACAGTGAGAAATCATTTTATTTTATGCTCATAAGTGTTTTTCCTGAATGTATATATGTGCATCATGTATCTAGTTCCCACAGAAGCCAGAAAAGGGCAATCTATGCCTGGAAATGCAAACACAAATAATTGCAAGCCACCATAAGGATGCTGGGGACCAAACTCAGCTCTCTAGAATGCCAGCTAGTGCTCTTAATGACAAGCTATATCTTCCACTCAAACAAGTAAATTATCAGTTGTCACCAACAATGTGTGTGTGTGTGTGTGTGTGTGTGTGTGTGTGTGTGTGTGTGTGCATGTATTCACATGTTTTTGGAGGCTGGAGGTCAACATGGGATGCATTTCTTAATGGCTTTCTTCTTTTTTTTTTTTTTTTAAGATAAGGTCTCTCATTGAATTTAGATTTAATTAACTCTGCTAGATTGGCTGACCACTAAGGCCCAGGGATCCTCCTGATTCAGCTCTCACATACTGCTATTCTGGGTGTAATGATATGGCTGGATTTTTAAATAGGTACCAGGGTCTTCATACTTTTGTAGCAAACATTTTATTAATGAAGCTATCTCCCTCTCTTCACCAACGACTCTTATAAAAGAAAATGCCATGGACTATTGCTATGAGGACGCCATGGACTATTGCTATGAGGGTGCCATGGACTATTGCTATGAGGGTGCCATGGACTATTGCTATGAGGAATGCATTTTCAGATATGCTGCATGTTAAGTTTCATCTACAACAAGAAGAACTGAGCCAGTTACTAAAAAGAAGTGGATGGTATTCTCCCTTGTGTATGATTGATTTTCTGGGCTGGTATAGGTTGTGTGGGAACTGATGGAGCAGCCTGCATTCTTTCTACAGGTACTGCCATGTCTGTAGGAGGAGAAGCTGAACACTCTAAGAATCTTGGTCCGGTTTCTTAGCTCTCTCTCTCTCTCTCTCTCTCTCTCTCTCTCTCTCTCTCTCTCTCTCTCATTCTGCTGACTGGTTCCACTGCTTTCTGTCTGCCCTCAGGCTCCACTGAACTTAAGCTTCAAATCCCGTTCTGACATTTTTGAGTTCCCTTGCACTTTAAACTTTCAAACTTCTTCTTCATCTGACTTGACATTAGCTCACTCCTTCTATCAGCTCCAAATGTAAGTCCAGTGCTCAGTCATGGGAGACTTTTCCTAGCCCTAACACGGCATATCACAGCCTATTAAAAAAAAAAAAAAAAGGATCAGGAAGGGTGAGGTTGAAATGCCAACAGGAAATGATCCTGTAGAGAAGCAAACACCTTGATGTGCATTAGTAAAAAGGACTTATACTCTGTGTGAAGCAAGGAACCTTGGTATTTAAGAAAGGACCCTCCCCAAGAGAATTCCTGGGAAGAACACGAAAAAAACAATAGAAAACCAACAACATTTTAAGACTTAAGGAAGGAAGGAAGGAAGGAAGGAAGGAAGGAAGGAAGGAAGGGAGAAAGGAAGGGAGGAAGGAAGGAAGGAAGGAAGGAAGGAAGGGAGAAAGGAAGGAAGGAAGGAAGGAAGGAAGGAAGGAAGGAAGGAAGGAAGGAAGGAAGGAAACAAAAGCAATAAAGGTGTTGGAGGAGGTGGATGGATTAACAAGCATCTCCATGATTGTCCTACAAGTTGGCTCTGACTCTGAGGACCTCGGGGAAACACCTGTTTGTTTTCTTTCCCTTCTTTATTGTGCTGCACCAGAAGGTGCTGACAGTCATCTTTGACTTGATTTCCTAATGTGCTTTCATAAGTAGAAAGGACATATCTTTTTTTTTTTAAGAACCAATGAAAGTTCACAAAGTTGAATAGGTAACACATTAGATTTATGACTACAACTTGTGTTGTATGCAGCACGAAGTTATCAAGGATTGCTTCTAAAACTATCTTGTAAATCTCTTTTGAATCCCAGGTACTGCGATTTCAGATGAACTTGATAAGGTAAGCGGAGTTCTGTATCTAATGATCAAATGCAGGACTTAAGTTTCAATCCACCTCTCAATTATTTTTTTTCTGAAACATGCAAAAATCTTCCAATATAGTTTATTTGGCGTTAATATTTTAACACTTTGATAATCTTTAATAAATACTATATATCATCTATTCTTCAAGTTAAGGCCTATAAAATTTGCTTAGACTAAATATAATCACCAAATAATTACATGAAAATGAAAAGCCAGTGATACCATGTCTATTACTTGGATTTGGCCATACCTAGTGATGATGATAGCTACTGTGATGATGGTGGTGATGTTGTTGGTGGTAATGGTAATAACCATAGTGATGATGGTGATCATGGTGACAGTGGTAACCATGGTGATGCTGGTGATGGTGGTAACCATAGTGATGATGGTGATGGTGTTAACAATGATGGGTAATGATATGGAAGGAACTTGACATTTTCTACCCCTGCCTTTCCTCATTAATGATTGTTTGCTTGATTTAGCTTTCCAAGATGCCAAGAGAACATGATGATGGTCTGAAGCGCGGTGACAGTTGCCAGGGTGGTGAGAGCAGTTTGCATAGGGGTTCACAGACTGGGTATATATTCCCACAGTAATGCATGAGGCACTCACTGCTCCTGGGGGTCCAGAGACTGGGTATATATTCCCACAGTAATGCCTGAGGCATTCACTTCTCAGTCACAGAAGTCAGGCAGTGACTGCTGAGTTGTGAAATGTGGCTTCTGCTCTAACTGCAGTGACTGGGAAAACTGAGGAAAGGCAAATGTTCAGGTGGGGCTGTTATCAAGAGTTCTCTTTGTATGTATTCATCTTGAGCATATTCATCTTGAATTCTCTACTAAACATGTTTGCACAGTTGGAGCTCACAGAGCAGATCTGCTTTTAACAACATGCTAGTGAGTCAGCTGGATCTAAGGTTTCAACATCTTTTAGTCTCCAGATCCTTTATCAGTCCTACAGAGGTCACTAAAGACCTTTACTTCATGCACTTTGTATCGGGCAATATTTGAAAAATAAATTGAGAAATTAAAACAGATAAAATTTTATATGTTTATTATATTTAAATGGTACTAAATAAAGTTTACATTGTCAAAAATAACATATCTATAGAAAATACTTTATTTTCCAAAATAAATATTACTGAGGAAGAAGTCCTCACATCTTATAAACCTCTTCTTTTTTTTTTTAAACGGAGAACAACCAAAAGCTGCTGTATTCTCCTTTCTGTGTCTTCATTTAATATGCTGCAGTTTTCATCTACGGGTGGAAGAAATCTGGCATCAGAAATGTAGTTAAAAAGGGACAACCTGGAGAAAGACATCACTGATAAAATATTGCACAGATTGAGACTGTATACATCACGACGTTTAAAAATAGCAAAGAATAGTACAAATGGTGGGTTTTTTTTTTTTTTGTACCAAAGTGAAGCATCTCAAATAGTAATATAACTTTGATATTTTAAAATGTCTGCCTGAGTCTCTAAAAAATTCCCCAAAGCCTGGATGTATTCTTTGACACCGTTTCCTTCAATAACCATCACTGTGTTGAATAGTTATGTGTGGTAACTCTGCAAGACTACGCCTTGATTGTGTAGAACTGCAAATGGAGTGAGAGCCAGATGCACTCTCCAGCCTTGGCCATCATTTCTCTCTCCCTCTCCTTCCCTCTCCCTCCTCCTCCTCCTCCTCCTCCTTCTTCTTCTTTCTCTCTCTCTCTCTCTCTCTCTCTCTCTCTCTCTCTCTCTCTCTCTCTCTCTCTCTCTCTCCTCTCTCCCCTCTCTCCCCTCTCTCCCCTCTCTCCTCTCTCTCTCCTTTCCTCCCTCTACCCCCACCCCCGCATCCCTCATTCTTTGCTGTCCTGGGCCATGAAAATTCCTCACAATTTGCAAAACCTTAAACGTAATAGTCTCATCTCTTACCGCTTTGATCTGCCTTCACTTTAAATCTGAAGATCTGCTCTCCAAGATGCCTGCCTTTCCCCTCTTCCTGTGCGCTGAGTGGGGTGACATTGCTGTACCTTACTGCTGAGCTCAAGGGCCTTTTTCATGTTTGTTTTTGTTTAATCTTTTTTTGAAATTAATTTATCAATTCACTTTACATACCAGTATCAGCCCTCCTCCTCTCAGTAGCCCTCACACAGATCCCACATTCTCTTCTCCGCTGAGAAGAGAGAGCCCACTTCTGGGTATAACATTACCTCCCACTCGCGACCTCCCTCCTCCCACCCTCCACAACCTCTCCCACTGAAGCCAGGCAAGGCAGCCAGCTAGGTGAACTGTACTCACAGTCTGGCAACGGATTCAGGTTCAGCCCTGTTCTATTTATTTGTTTGTTTATTTATTTATTTATTTATTTATTTCTGAAATAGATTTGGATCTCAGGGGGTGGCCTAGACACGTGGTCAGCTGCCTTCTGCCTGTACATCCTTACCCACACATCTTCTTCCCAATACTGAGCCCGGACGAGGAGGCAGGGGAGGCTAGTCCGATCCGCAAATCTACATGACACTGTTCATTTTAGTCAGTTTACTCAATACTTGTTTCTGAAAACTTTATAGAAATTTACTATGTTTATTTCAATTGAGGAAAACATCAACAATTTTCATAAATAACTTCTCTTTTTGAAAAGATATTTATGCCAGTGAACAAAATCTTGATGCCATTCGTATCTGATACTCACGGTGAGAGAGGATTCCAGGCTTGAAGGCCCGGGTCCTCCACCAGCCACAGAAGCATCACTGAGTAGAGATCCTGTCCCACAGCACCCCCGTGTGGCCATAAACCTCACAGTTCTAAATTTTCATGACTCCAAAAAAGACCCAAGTTCAGATACCTGTAAATACAGGTCTTTTTGTTTTTGTTTTTGTTTTTTTATTTTGTAGCAGTTGTTTTTTAGGGGAGAGGATTTCTAATATAATTTTAATGTTTCTACCTTTCCTTTGCTTCCTTGAATCTCTCCCATATAGCCTTCTCAATTATCCTTCAAATTCAGGGCTTCTCCCCCCCCCCCATAAATTGTTATCACATGCATATATGTACACATACATATGTTAGAAATTCTTTCTACTAAAAAAGTACTACTACATAATTCTGAGAAAGTGTTCCTGTTCATATATGCCTTCTGGGATCTGAATACATATCTTACTGTCTGTCCATCTATCTATCTACCTGTCTCTCTGTCTGTCTGTCTATCTATCTATCTATCTATCTATCTATCTATCTATCTATCTATCTATCAATTATCTATCTATCTATTATCTATCTATCTATCTATCTATCAATTATCTATCTATCTATCTATCAATTATCTATCTATCTATCAATTATCTATCTATCTATCTATCTATCAATTATCTATCTATCTATCTATCAATTATCTATCTATCTATCTATCTATCTATCTATCTATCTAGACTGATACTTGGTCTCACATATCCCAGGATAGCTTTGAGCTCACTCTGCTAAGCTCAGTATAACCTTGGCCTTCTGATCCACTCACCTCCACAGTTCTAGCCTTAGAAATACAGGTTTAAGCACTCTAGCAACTAAACTACGGTCCCTCTAGCTTCTCTTTCTTTTTTCTTTTTGTTTGTTTGTTTGTTTTTTGTTTTTTTTTTCAAGACAGGATTTCTCTGTATAGCCCTGGCTGTCCTGGAACTCACTCTGTAGACCAGGCTGACCTCGATCTCAGAAATCCACTTGTGTCTGCCTCCCAAGTGCTGGGATTGAAGGCGTGTGCCACCACTGCCCATAGCTTCTCTTCCTTTTTGTGCCTCCCTCACATTTTATAGTTTTCACTTGGTAAAAGCTCCTAGATCGATTGTTTTCTTAGTCTCTGATGCTAGGATGCTCTACCTAAGATGAGCCATCAGAGGAAACTCACTTAGGCCGACTTTGGCTGGAAGGTTTTTTTTTTTTTTTTGAACTTCTGCAGCCATTCAAACTATGTACATATTTCCAAGCCTAGAATTAACTCTCCATCTTATGCCTCACAACTGTACTTCAGACTTAATTTTCTTCTTTGATATTCAGATGCTATAGTGCACTCAGCCAGTACAACAATGCCTCTAGGTGGTAAATTCCATTTATTTCCATGTTCCTGGCTGTCCATCTAGCCTTCCTAAGTCACCCTTGAAGATGTGATCTGACCTCATACAATGTTTTAGAACACACAGTGACTTCATGAAAATGGGCCTTCTGCTCTGACACTATGGGTATCTGTGTTTTCTCATCGGAAAAAAGGAAACCATACATATCAATCAGCATTGGACTGACTGTTGGAGCGTTTCATTTCAAAAATATGTACCACGTCCTGCCCCCTGCCAGGAATTATTTATAGATGCTGATTCATCATCCTTAATTTGAATGGCAAGTATTTTAAAAAATGACATGAATTTCCCCTTGAAAACAATTTTATATGCACAGCTAAAATATCGAAAATATGAAATATTTAAGACATAGATGAAAAATAATTTCAAAGAGAGCCGACCATGAGGAAAGCACAAACCTCCCACACAGTGTGGCACCAAGTGACAGACCTCCCACACAGTGTAGCTCCGAGTTTCTGTGCTTTCCCTCCACACAAGGAAACTGTGGGTCTCACTGTCACCGCCACCCACAAGATCAAAGCAAAACATCAGGTTGGGGATCCATCGTGCCTCCCACCCAGACCTAAGGATCATCTCTCACTTATCCTTTGCTGTATCATGCATCCAATAAT
The DNA here is from genome assembly GCF_011762505.2 of Arvicanthis niloticus. Taxonomy (NCBI): domain Eukaryota; kingdom Metazoa; phylum Chordata; class Mammalia; order Rodentia; family Muridae; genus Arvicanthis; species Arvicanthis niloticus. The sequence continues at coordinate 34,175,258 of NC_133433.1, read as the reverse complement.
AGCCTCAAAAATAACCTTACATACCACATAACAGAGAATGTAGTTATGGGGTGAGAGAGCTGCTTGTGGGGAGGGAGAACATTTTAAAAAAATCACACCGTGACCCCAGGGTGATCGCCAAAATATGTGACGAGTCCCCAAGCCCGATAACACAAGCAGTCAACCAGGTTAAAATCAGGCAAGTGATAGAACAGATGCAGAATGTCACTGTCCATTGGAAGAACTCAAAGCAAAGTCGCAGTGTGCCACTACCGTCCAAAGCACCAGCACAGTTACGACAGACAGAAAGTGGCAAGTATTGAGTGTTGACAGAGATGTGGAGAATTTGGGACTCTGTACATCGTTGTTGGTGGGGATATGAAATAGAACAGGAACTATGGAGGATGGTAAGCAGCTCTTTAAGTAATTAAAAGTATAATTACCATATGCCAGAGTTTGGGTGGGAATATAAAACAAAACAACCACTGTGGAAAACAGTTTGGCAGTTCTTCAAGTAATTAAAAACAAGCTCACCATATGCTGCACTTTTAACGTTTGTGTCCTTTCAAAATTATCATTGAAAGTTAATGCGCCAAGTATTAAACTTCATAATTTCACATGGCAATGTTGTTTCAGTGACTGTGTCAGTGGCATTAGCTGCCCAGTGAAGGGCTTTGGCGACATGCTTGGCCCTTCCTCTGTCCTCTCCCATGTGAGGACATGGCACTCATCATGTTATCCTGTGACACTGCACCAAAACTCACCATCATGTAATAGAGTAGTATCTCTTTATCAGAGACTCTGGGCACCTCAATCTAAGAATTCTAGCCTCTAGAGCCATGGGAAATAAATTCCTATTATTTGCAAATTACCTAGTTTAAGATATTTTGCTATACTATTAGATAAGAATTAAGATGGCATGTGATTTTTTAAAAACACACCTATAAATACACATCTAAAAGAAGCAAAAAGAAAAATATCAGTGAGAGGTGCTACCATATCTGTGTTCACAGTGACATTGTTTACCAGGGCATGAGAACAACCCAAGAGGTCATCAATGAGGAAACAGATACATAGTGTGGAACATTATTTGGCCATCAAAAGAATGATATATTGTGACATGCACGGCATGAATGAACTTGTAGGTACTTGTGCTAAGTGAAGCTAAGTCAGTCACAGAAGGCAATATTACATGGATTCCCCTGTGCAGTACTTAGCAAGTCACATTTATATACACAGAAGTACAAAAGCAGTTGTCACAATCAAGGTTCTGGGAAGAAGGGGAGCCATTGAATGAGTTTAGGCATTGCCTTACTGTGAAAATATCTCTTCACAAACTTAGTGGGGCACACACTTTGCATGGTGATTGGTAGCATAACAATGAATGTAGTCAACACTACTGAATGGTGCTGCAAATGTGGCCAAGGTGTTAGCTTTAGGTTTCACTTTCCTATTACAGGTTTAAAAACTGGTCGTTCCACGTGTAAGATCATTATTTTCATAGCAGTTCTTAGAAAACTGTGCACAGACCCAGATGTGCCAGGAAACACGGGCAACCTTCTGTCAGAAAAATTTCACTGGAGATAACAGTACAGCATAAAATGAGCTTTCCGATGTTCTCAAGAAAAATGGACTTCACAGTGACTTCATAGCTTTCAGAAAAGTCATCAGAACTACCGCTGTCTTGTCCATGCTGGTCTGGAATCCCTCACCATGAATATTTAAATAAATGTAAAATCATGATGATGAACATAATAAATACTAATGTCCTAGTTAGTGCCTGCTATATGTTAGATGTTGGTTAAGTGCTTCACAGAGGTTATGCCATTTTGCCCGGTTCATTTAGTATGTATCAGAGGATGCTCTAAATTATCTACCTGCATCATCCCATTTAACATTCTCTAATTAACTGCGAAATGATGTACTGTCTATGTTTAGTAGTTGAGACACTTACATGCAGAGAGATTAATGAACTTACTAAAGGTTGCATATCTAATGGGTAGGGTAGGAGGGCTGGGCCACAGAGCACGGGTGGGGCAGAGAGGAGGGCTGAGGCACAGAGCAGGGGTGGGGTAGAGAGGAGGGCTAGTACACATAGCAGGGGTGGGACACAGAGCAGCAGTGGGGAACAGAGGAGGGCTGGGGCAGAGAGCAGGGGTGTGGCACAGAGCAGGGGTGGAACACAGAGCAAGGGTGGGGCACACAGCAAGGGTGGGAAATAGAGCAGGGGTGAGACACAGAGCATGGGTGGGACACCAAGCAGGGGTAGGGCAGAGAGCAGGGGTGGGGTAGAGAACAAGGGTGGGGCACAGAGCAGGGGTGTGGCACAGAGCAGGGGTGGTGCACAGAGCAGGGGTGTAACACAGACCAGGGGTGGGGCACAGAGCAGGGGTGGGGCACAGAGCAGGGGTTGGACACAGAGCAGAGGTGGGACACAGAGCAGGGGTGGGGCACAGAGAAGGGGTGGGGCACAAAGCAGGGGTGGGACACAGACCAGGGGTGTGGCACAGAGCAGGGGTGTGGTACAGAGCAGGGGTGGGACACAGAGCAGGGGTGTGGCACAGAGCAGGGGTGGGACACAGAGCAGGGGTGGGGTAGAGAACAAGGGTGGGGCACAGAGGAGGGCTGAGGCACAGAGCAGGGGTGGGATTGAGAGCAGATGTGTTGCACAGAGCAGGGGTGGGGCACAGAGCAGAGGTGGGGCACAGAGCAGGGGTGGGGCACAGAGAAGGGGTAGGGCACAGAGAAGGAGTGGGGCACAGAGCAGGGGTGGGACACAGAGCAGGGGTGGGGCACAGAGAAGGGGTGGGGCACAGAGCTGGGGTGGGACACAGACCAGGGGTGGGGCACAGAGCAGGGGTGGGACACAGAGCAGGGGTGTGGCACAGAGCAGGGGTGTGGCACAGAGCAGGGGTGGGTCACAGAGAAGGGTGGTGTAGAGAGTAGGGCAGGTTTTTTCTAGCACCTGCACTCCTAACAACTGTCATGTATTTGGGATTGGAACTCTTACCAGAGGAAGAGATAGGATTTGGGGTATCTTACCGTGTTATCTCCTTAGGTTCCACATCAAGAAAGGAAACTAGAACTAAAACCTTCAGGCAATTTCTCTTCCAGAGTCCATGCTGGCAGCCTAGGTAGTGCGCTCGGCACTGTAGGGGGATGAGGACGCACTCAGAAAGCCGGTACTCCTACCCTAACCTTCGCAGACTTACTTGACTATGCTTTCTGTAAACAGTCGCCGGAGGAGTAGCTATCCATGGCTTATTAAACAGTGCTCACCATTTTAAAGTCTACATTTTTTCTGACATTTTGTAACTCTTTTCACTATTAAGACATTTTATTTCAGTTATTTTACGATAGTAATGATTCTCGTTGGTTCTTATGGTGTAGGAACAGGAGAGTTAAGATGCCGTCCTAATTAGGTTTCTATTGCTGTGGAAACATGAACAAAAGAAATTCATATTTTGAGGTAACAGCCCATCAACCTTGAGGAGGAACTGACGCAGAAGCCACAGGAAACACTGCCTACTGGCATGCTCCACTCACAACTCCTCACAGCTGCCTACACTGGGATGGTGCTACTCATTGTGAGCTGGGCCCTCCACGTTAACCGTCAATCAAAAAAAAAAAAAAAAAAAAAAAAAAAAAAAAAAAAAAAAAAAAAAAAAAAAAGAATGTCCCAAAGACTTACCCACAGGCCAGTCTTATGGGGCATTTTGTCAATTGAGGTCCCTTCTTCCCAGATGGCCTTTTCTTATATCAAGTAAAAACAAAGTAATTAACCAGCACAGATGGTGTCCCACAAACAATGTTTCAATAGGGGAAATGAGGTATGTATACATTCTGGAAGTGATGGGGCTAGAGATGACTCAGTGGACAAAAGCATGGATGGCTTTTCCACATGAGCGGAATTTGGTTGCCAGGGTTCATGCCAGCATCCAAAGCGTCTGGTCTCACATGCTGCTACTCACACGTGCACACCCCCAACATACATAACTCATAAATAAAAGCACCACATAAATCATTAAAATGTATATAGTGAGATGACCACTGTAAAGTACAACTTCTCACACTAACAACAGCCCCATGTTGGCTCTGGTGATACCCAGTCTACACATAGTTAAGAGTTTGTCAGCTTGAAAAGATTTACAAATATGAAACATATATTTGAAAATTCAGATTTGAATAACATTCAACTCTAAATATATTTACTATATTATCTTGCCATCTTAAAAAGCAAGTAATTTCTAAGAGAATCTTTTAAAATTATTTAAAACTGACTAAACAGGTTACAGGAATCTAACACTGGCAGAATGCATCATGGGCCACTGGATGCTGCTTCAAAAAATGTGCACTTTAAAACGGGAAACATCACCTTAGATATAAGGACATCTTTCACCAGATGACTTCCTGTTAGTTCTTCCCCAGGAAGGCAAATTTAGATTATGGTGGCATATTTTTGTCACTCTTTGGAAAGAGTTTTCTCTGTTTTATGCATCAGCAGGGTGTATTTTTATTGTTATGATAAGAGCTGGAGGGGTAGCTCAGCAGTTAAGGGTATAAGCTGCTCTTACAGAAGACCCTGCTTTACTACATGATAGTTCATAACTGCCTGAAACTCCAGTTTCAGGGAATCTGATGCCATCTTCTGGCCTCTGCAGCCTTCAGGCACACGCATGGTACAGATATATACATGCAAGCACTCACATACACACATACACATAATCAAATCTTTAATAAATAAATTGCTATTGATGCTATGTCCTAATTCCCTTCCATCTTCCAGACTCTCTTGTCAACTCAGGTTTACACACTTAAGCATCACGTAATATTTGAGGCAGTAGAAAACAAAAATCCATAGAACTATTTTATAGTGATATGTTTTTTAATTTTAACAGATAACTTGTTCTAATAATAGGGGAATAATCATGTATAGTTTACTGTATGTTTGATATTATGATTCTTACTCATTTTTATCTTTAAAAACCTGTATCTCAAAGATGAGCTGAGGAAACAATTGTGAAGGAAAAACATTTTATTTTTAAGTCACAAACAAAGCTTAATACCTATAACTGTGGGGGGGGGGGGCTCTTAAAACAGAGATCAGTGACTCAAGAGATGGCTTAGTGGTTGAGAGCACTCAGTCCATGAGCATGAGGACAATAGTTCAGAACCTAACACCCAAGTGACAAACCCTACATCTCACAAATGCCTGTAACTCCAGCTCCAGCTCCAAGGGACCTTACAGCCTACTTAGGCCTCTGTCTGTGCATAGTGTATATGTAACACTCAGACACATACACATGAAAGGTAAATCTCAATAAGTAAACTAAATGAACAAAGATATATATACATGTGTGTATATATATACATATTTGTATTATAAATGAACCATATGAGAAGATTGTTGACAGAAAAATTGACCTTGTTAGCTATGTAATATAATTAGTCTTGCTACAATGCATTTTTATCAGAGTTTGTCAAAATGCTATGTGGATGAGGCTCGGGCAAACAGGCACACGAACGCATTGCTGGGAGAGTATGAAATTATACAAACACTATGAAGGAAAATGTTACAATATCTTAAACACTTGGTGTGCAGTTTTTTTTGTTGATCAATTTATCTTTTTCCTATGGTTAGTTATTTTTTCTGTTGCTGTGACAGAAAACCCAGTAACTTGTAAGAGAAAGCATTTAATTGGCTTTATGTTTTCAGAGGGTTAGAGTCCATGATAAGGACAAACCAAGGCTCACATCTTAATTGAAATCAGAAGGCAGGGAGAGGGGAGCAGAGAGAGAACATAGTGGGAATGGTACAAATCTTTGAACATCAGACCCTGCCTCCAGTGGCACGCCTCCTAATCCTTCCCAAACAGTTTTACCAACTAGGGACCAAGTATTCAAACATATGGGTCTATGGGGGCCATTCTCATTCAAATCACCAGCCTAATTAAAGGACATACTGACAGAATATAAAGAGACTTATACATGTGATTATATACTGACATATTACTTTAGTAGGAGAAGAGTCAAAACAGTCAAGAATACATTAAAATGATACTGAATATATTTTAGACCATTGATTTAATACAGGATTTTATGACCATAAGAATGAAAGAATTTATATTATAAAGTAGTTCCTGTGTATTTGGTTAAATGAAAAAGTCAAGGTGATGAAGTGTGCTTCATTGAGTTAAGTATAATGTAAACACACACACATATTCACTCGTCTTCACACCAAAACACTGCTACAAGATATGTCATACACTAAGACATGGGCATGCACATCCACCTGAAGCTATTTTGTGTTACATGTGGAGTAAGGGAAAAGGTTGGGGTGTGTGGAGGAGAAGAGAGCAGGGATGCAGTTGATCTTTCAGGATTTTTGATACTTTACAACCAGTAAGTATTCTGTATAATTTTAAAGCAAATTTAATATTTTATATTTTAATTGTATATTCTCATATTCTAAGGCAAGTGAACATAAATACATTTCAGGCTGTGGTATAAATACTCAGAAATTTATTGCAGCATGCATTTAGAGCCAGTGATCATATTTTCTCACAAGGGACATGTTCTAAGGACAGACAGCACAGTGCAGCTTTAGATTCTGTAGTGATCATATTGTCCAGGACAGTATTCACTGTGCGTGCTTTGTATTCTGTCCAGGTCAGCTGGACAATCAAGTGGGACCCTTAGACCCTGTGGAGAGGACTGAGGTTAGAGAGAAAATAAAATGGCACAGCACGTCAAGAAGTCTGATCAAGCTGGCAAAATTTTTATTGTTCACACAGGTTGTATACTCTGAAAACAGGATGTGGGGAGGGGTAGGAAAGGAAAGAGGGCTTTGCAGGTGGAGGAAGCTAGCTGCAGCTGTGGGGTCTAACTGAGTTATTCTCACAAAGCCTTTCCGTTATCAGGAGTTCTAAAAACATCTATCTAGCAGGATATTGTCTAAATCTAGAGATCAGGAGGAAGAGTAACTAAGGTGCGTTGCTATGAGGCCTTGTTTGAAGTTCTGAGAACTGACAAGTGAATCATGGAAGGTAAGCAGAAAGAAGAATAGTAGATAGGAGAGCCAAGGGTGAGTGTTTGCCAAGAGTAAGGCCTTGCCATGGCTTCCCACAGTATTCTGTGACAAAAATATTATGTCACACTCTTTAAGAACTTGAATTTGAGGCATGAATAAAAAAAATGCACATGTACACATACATTTACATACAATGTCTTTAATTAGCAGACTTTTACTGATTGGTTCAGGTCAGCCTCAACAAGCATGGCCATAGTAATGGATGACACTTTTATAGTTTGAGAAAATCAATATGGTCCCCAGCTGTCTGTGCCAGAGGATGCTTAGTGGTGAGAGAAAAGGCCTCGATTCCCTTCAGAGAAAACTAGAAGACACTGCCTCAAAATAATGATGGCCGTCCGGACAACCAGTGTTGAAAAAGCAAAACCAAGGTGGTGTGCCTTTTGGTGTGAAATGCATGTTTTCCTATTATTATTTCCAAGAATGAATGAGTTAATTTTGAACACACAGAAACAGCTTAAATATATCTGGAATATTTTCTAAAAATAATAAATTACAAGTATTAAGAAACAAAAATGTGGATGTTCTGGACATCAACCAAAACGTGCTCAAACCAAAGGAAATTCAAAGCTATGATGGAATTCCACATATGACTTAGAACTTTATTTTGTCAGGAGCATTATTGTTCAGATAATTCAGACAAGTGGGGAGAATTAAAGTTGACAATTAGCAATTGTTAATTATTGATTTTGAAGGTCATACTGCAGCCATGTGAGAAAATGCTCTATACTTTAAAGCAATTAGGGAATAAAAGCATATATTAGAAGTGATTCTGGGAATATTTTGTAACATAAAATGCAAATATTTTATACCATAGGTACCCAAAGGACAAAGCAAAGTGACAGACAAAATGGCACCTGAGTCAACCAATACTGTTGTTGAATAAAGTAGCAGGTGGCCAGACTTGATGAAGGGCAGAAAGGGATTCTGGGATTCTTTATTATGCTTTCTTCTCACAGGAAGTCTGAGTCCTGTGACTGTGAAGACTAGTTTTATTTATTTATTTATTTATTTATTTATTTATTTATTTATTTTGAGGCAGGGGTAACTATGTAGCACAGGCTGGCCCAGAACCCTCTATGTAGATAGCTTCAAATATAGAGAACTGCCTAATTTTTTCTTTGGATACTGGGATTAAACGAATGCACCACCATGTGTAACAAGGAAAAATATTTGAGAAGCACATTTATTCACTTTATTGACTATTACAGCACAATAATGATTAGCTCCAGTGCTGAAATTCTAGTCTTCGAATATTTCACATTACCAAGTAAGCAAAGTACACTAGCATTATGGCAGGTTCCAGGCCTGGGGCAGAAAAAAAACTTGTGTCTTAGAAGGGCAAACCACTAAACACTGCCAGGATTGTTTCAGGAGCCAACCAGAATTGTCTCTCCCTGGGGTAAGCTGAGAAACTGAAACAGGAGTAAGAATAATAACTGTGAATCTGTGAGTAACGCCAGACTTTACAAAGCTGAGATTTTCATCAGAGACTTCCTTAATCATCTCTATGGATGTCAGAGACCCACAATTATTATTCTTAAAAGCCTGCTGGGGCAAAGAGAAGGAATAAATTATAAATTGAACCTCAGGGTAACCTAGAATTATGTCAGAGTTTCTCCTCATGGAAGTATTCCAGTAAGTAAATCTACATGGGATTATACGAGTAGACAGTCATGATTTTGTATTTTATATTGATGAATTAACGGTTGTTAAGCAAAGTTCTCAGTGCTGCTGGCCTCGCTGGTGAGCAGTCCTTGGGAGGCCGTGTGCCTTGCTATGACAACAGACCCGCTCTCTCTGAGCAAGATGAGCAGAGAAGAATAACTTTCCTAAGACCTTCCCAGAAATTTAAAAACTAAATATTGACTGATATTAAGGGATTCATGTTACCTTATGTTAAGTAAGATAATGTAATGTGTTTACAGCAGACCCTCATGTAGCTCTAGTTGACAATCTGCCAACATTAGAAGGGGAAAGGAACATGTCAAGCCACTTATCAAGGTTATAAAAAGAACAATGTAGACTGTGTAGTACTCAGAGGACAAAGCTGCACTACCTCAGAGTCTTAAAGAAATAACAAAATCATGAGAAAAATGAATCAGAGTAAGGGAGCTGTAATCGATAGCAGTGTAGAAGAGTCAGTTGCAGCATACGGAGAACTGCCTAGATCCTGTCCTGAACAAACAGATGACTTCCCTAAGGCCACCTGGGAAAATTTAAAATTAAGTAGTGATTAGTATTACAAGAATTATTGCTAAATAATTCTTTTATGTTAAATAAGATTTTTCTTTTCTTTTTTTTTTTTTTTTTTTACAAAATAGCCATTGTGTTCATTTGAATACTGGAATATTTGCATATGAGGAAGTGGCTTACATACAACCTAAGTAGGAAGGGACAGTGTGGAAGAGAGGTGGCAGAGGAAGAGGAGGACTGAATTTACAGGGAGTTGATGATTTATAAGAAGCCATGTAAGGAATTTTTATTCTGTCTAGGCTTACACAGATGTGAAAAATACCCAGAGTAAAGAGTAAAAATATTTCCTGTTGTCTGTAAGAGTATAAAACAGGGTGTAAGGGTGTAGGGGATATATCTAGCAGCTACTGGGGTTGCCCTTCAGATGCAGCTTCGATGGCATTCAGATGTGCTATCAGCCTAGTGAGATGGAATGTTGCCTTCTTTAAAAAAAATCCAAATATGTCAGGTCACTACAACATGTGAAGGGTAATTACATTAAATACCTAAGTGTGCAGAATGCACTAAAAGACTAAACCACTGTAATACAGTAGGAAGCCCTGTACAACCCTAAGGATGGCCTGCTTATGTTGCCCTCAACTGTAATTTTATTCTTTCTCTGTCTCTGTCTCTGTCTCTTGCTCTCTCTCTGTCTTTGTCTGTCTCTCTGTCTCTATCTCCCTGTCTCTCTCTGTTTCTGTCTCTGTTTCTGTCTGTCTGTCTGTCTGTCTCTCTCTCTCTCTCTCTCTCTCTCTCTCTCTCTCTCTCTGTGTGTGTGTGTGTGTGTGTGTGTGTGTGTGTTCATTGTTTGCCACACTTTTACTTACTTGTTTCTTTGTTTTTGAGTCAGGGTTCTTCTATGTAGCTCTGGCTATCCTGGAACTTGCTCTGTAGACCAGACTGGCCCCACAGAGATCACCTGCCTTTGTATCCTGAGTGCTAGGTTAAAGGTGAGTTCCATCCTGCCAGGCTTGTACACACCTTTTTTTTTTCTTTCTCTTTTTATTTGTTGTTTAATCATTTTTTACAGTGCAAAAACCTCCCACTGTTCCACATCCCACATCTCCTCCCCACTGCATCCCACCCCTGTCTCTAAGAGGATCGCTCTGCACCATCCCCACCTCACCCACACCCCACCCACACCCCAGTTCCTGAGGCCCAAAGTCTCTCTCGAGGGTTCAGTGTATCTTCTGTGACTGAGTCCAGACGAGGCAGTCCTCTGCTATATATGTGTTGAGGCCCTCATACCAGCAAGTGTATGTTCTATGGTTGGTAGCTCCTTGGTGTCTGAGAGATCTCGGGGGTCCAGGCTAGTTGAGCTGCTGGTCTTCCTATAAGGTTGCTCTTCTCAGCTTCTTCCAGCGTTTCCCTAATTCAGCCACAGGGGTCACCAGCTTCTGTCCATTGGCTGGGTGTAAATATCTGCATCTGACTCTTTCAGCTGCTTGTTGGGCCTTTCAGAGGGCAGCCATGCTAGGCTCCTGTCTGTAAGCACACCATAGTATCTGTAATAGTGTCAGGCCTTGGGGCCTCTCCCTGAGCTGGATCACAATTTAGACCTGTCACTACCTTTCTGATAATAGGTTTTCTATTTATCTATGGTTTAAATTTTCTTCAAATGGTGTTTTACTCCAAGAATTTTTTTCAGTTATCTTTTTCAAAACCTATGGTGCTGTAGCCACAGGTGCTTGCTTTTCCTTTCCAGTGTAAACGCTATTCTCCCTCTGGGACAGAATTAGAAATGGGCGTTTGGGCAGCCAGACCCGGCCTTTAGTGCCTATTTATCATCACCAGTGTGGTAGAATCTTTTGTCAATCATACTCCTACCAACAGTTCACTATAATGCCTTTTTCTTCCATACTTTCTGCTGCCCACGTTTTAATGGAGAAAATTTAAAACAAAACAAACAAACAAACAAACAAAAAATCTCATGGACTTAACAACGGGGTACATAGGGCTTGTGTATATTGCCAGGAGAAACACACATTAGCAGAATTTTGGAAAATAACTTAGTAATGACACATATATTATACAACTAAATATAGTGCACACTAAGCTTTTAAAATGGGCAGGGAATGAGGCATTGGGAGATGGTAAACTGCTTCACACACAAGCATCAGGACTGATATACAAATCCCCTGCATCAGCACAGGAAGAGTATGGATGGCTGAGCATGGAATCTGTAGTATTGTTGGATATTTGGAAAATAGAGTTTTTGGAAAATGCAGTCTATATGGATAAATATAATACAGATATGGGTTCAAAAGCTGTGACAGTCATTCAGCTCAGTAAACGCATCTGTTAGTCTAGCAGGAACTATAACAAACCATGTACAAGAAAGCTGGAGTTCATCGGAGAAGGAAATGAAACTTTATACTATGTGATCACTTAAAAAAAGCAGATAAGCTGAGCATAGTGGTTCAGGCTTTTAAGCCAACATACAGAGGCAGAGGGCAGAGGGCAGAGGGCAGAGGGCAGAGGGCAGAGGGCAGAGGGCAGAGGGCAGAGGGCAGAGGGCAGAGGGATCTATGAGTTTGAAGCCACCCTGGTATACATAGCAAATTCCAGGTCAGTCAAGGCTTTTGGTGAAACGCTGTCTCAATAGATAGATAGACAGACAGATAGACAGACAGACAGATAGGCAGCCAGGTATGTAGATAGGTAGATAGATAGATAGATAGATAGATAGATAGATAGATAGATAGATAGATAGGGAATAAATAAAATAAGGAGGCAGTAAATGACTGAAACAAAAAAATAAACAGACGGTAATGGACTGAAAGTGACTGAAGCAAGGAAAGTTGCCATTGAGAAGGCTGGGATTGTACATACACACAAATGTTAAGTTCACACAAGCACACAGCTCAATCCTTTGCAAAATGTCTGTAAGCCAGTTGTGTCAGGGATCAGATCTGAGTTTCAAGAATTGATCCCTCTTCCTCACTCATTTTGTTGAGTGACTGCAGACTTCCCCTTCTTCCTCCAGTTGCTTTGTGTAGATTGCATTCAGTAAGACAGGGCAGATCTGTACCCTGTAAACGTAAATGAATGGAAATCGGAAAGAGGGCATATTTATTTTCAAAAATCTTCCCAGAGTGAACCATCTCATTGTGGTATAAACCAAAAGCCAGCATGTGTTCTGACGTTCCATTTATAATTGATGCCACGTAAAGCATCTGCAGAGGAGCCAAACTATAGTAATGAAACTTGACAGCCATAAGCATTTGAGCAAATATATTCTAAAACAAATAATAAAAGTGACTTTCCTTTGTATTTTCCTATGACAACAGGGTGAAGATAAAACACAGAATGTTCTACTTTTTTTTTTCTTCAGTGAATATGAGGCACAGTTTTAGAAGGAAAAATGTGTGTGTATAAGTAAATCCCATTAACACATATGTGCTTTAGGTTGTAATCAAGTCAAACGTTTAATAGATTTTACTATGAGGATTTATTCATACTCTCATTTCAGGGCCATTATTCCCCAGTCTTAGCACCCCATGACACTTCTGTGTAGCGATGATCCCTCCTTGTCAGTCTCCAGCACACAGAGACTGCATGTGCAGAGACAGCACTGAACCTCAAGCTCACAATGCCTGGAATTATTGCTTCCCCTTTCCCATGCCTCCCTTTATCTGGGTTATCCAAAACTCCACCATGGAATAAACTCCACTTCCCACAGCCCAGTGATTCCCTTCAGTCCCATTTTTACTAAATTAGAACAACAAAAGAAGTTTTAACTTCTCACTGTTCTTCTCCAGACTCATGGCCTCTACTGTGCTCACTACTTGTCTTCACATAAACAGTGAGTCAGAAATCTCCTCTCAAAAGAATCTCTAATTCATTCACACACACACACACACACACCTCACACAATCTACATTATCTCAATAAGAGTTTTAGTGGAAGTTTCTTTTTTTGTTATTGTTACAACAGTACAGTGACAGAATTAATCCTTTTTATATCCACTTGAGACTACACTAATCCTCCCATTGATTATTATCACTCAATGAGGAAATCAATCAGACCGATTACAGGATTCTGCTTTCTATTTCACACTCAGACTGGGTACCTTTCATTTCCTGTTGTTCTACTCAGAACTCAGAACTCTGCAGAGATATCACATTTCTTAAAAATATTTGGACCTCCATTATTTATTTTTGGCAGGTCAGAAGATTATAGTTGATGGTCATTTGGCCTCATTACTTTGGCTTGTGGCATGATGGAGGGCACATAGTGGAGTGAACGGTGTCCTTCATGGCAAAGTAAGAGAGAGGACCAAGGCTCCAAGGTCTACTTCAAGAGCACACTCCATAACCCAAAGCTCCTCCAATAGACCCTTCTCAGAAACGGAGCCCCACAGCCTGGAGGCGGCAGCTGTCACACAAACTTTGTGGGGCTTTTAAAATCCTAAGCCTGGCAAGAGCCCAACGTGTAAGATCAGCTGAACTGATTGTGGGTTAGACTGAGGACAGCATGCTCCTGGAAAGAGCAAGTATGGATGAAACAGCTACTTCCTGAATATAGATGCTTCTTGCTAATGGGCAGAGCCAAGTGCATCGTGAGCTGTGGGGGCTTTCTGGCTAGGCATGCATTTGCTGTTGAGTGTACCTAAGGACAAGATTCTGCATCCTAGTTCATAGTCTTACTGGATACCTTTCACTTCCTGCTATTCTAATCAGAACTCAGAACTCTGTGGAAATTGGGGAGAGGGCAGAGTGACCTGTGGTTTTGTGTTTCTAAACAATTCACATTTACAAATGTATCCTTTCATCTTTAAGGAAAATGTTTATCTATTTATCGTAAAAAGGTTTCAAAAGGTTTTGTGTTATTACCAAATATTTTAATTGGATGTGGTGTCTCATGCCATTAATTCCATTAGGTGGGAGGCAGAGGCAGGCAGACTTCTGTCTGTGAGCTCAGACCAACATGGTCTACATAGTGAGTTTCAGTTCCATGACAATCAGGATTACATAGTCTCTCTCTCTCTCTCTCTCTCTCTCTCTCTCTCTCTCTCACACACACACACACACAGAGAGAGAGACAGACAGACAGACACACACACACAGGCACACATACACACACACACAGAGAGAGAGAGAGAGAGAGACAGACAGACAGACAGACAGACAGACACACACACAGGTACACACACAGACACATACCTTTGTGTATATGTACATGGGTGTATATGTGTTTAAATATATTTAATTGTTATTTACTATGGTATAACTATGTACTATTAAAAATAGTTTACTTTATTAAAAACACCTTCAGAAAAATATATACATAGAAATGTTGATTAGGCTTAATTCAGTGTAAATAAAGTACACAAACAAAAGTCTGTTTCTTCAATCTATTGCATGTGAACAGACTAAGTTCAAGAATTTTCAACGACAAAATATTTTTTAAAGAAGTAGTATTTGTTTCCTCTCTTTTCTTTGATACCACCACAAAAAGGCTTTGTGCATTCAGAAAAGTACAAGTCGTTGAGTCCTCTTGAATCATGTAAAATAGTAGCTTACTAGCGACTCTAACTCTGTGTTTGTCTACCCCCCCCCCCCCGCCCTATGGTCATCTATTTCTCACTAAATTTTTGTGCCAGCTGGACCTAACCATCCTAAACACTGAGCCATTTATACTCTCCGTGTGTTCCACTTCCCAACAATGGTGGCGGCCACCACTTCATTTAACTTCCCAGCAAGCAACCAAGGGCTCTTCTGAATTTCTGCTGTTTTCAGCATTTGGATCTCACCAAATCTTGTGTCCCATTTCATCTTTTCTTTCATGGTCCCAACAGCCATTTGCTTTTCTTTTTTTAGTTTTAACTGTTTACCAGTTCCTATGCTCATTTGAGCCAAGAGCAATGAAAATACGTGTATACTCTGTTTCATTGTGTAAATAAAATTAATTAATAACATTTAATTAAATATCCAGCTTTTTCTGTAACTCAGAGAAATGTCCTTTAAATATATTATAAGTCACATTTGATGTGGTCTTAATCGTTAAGTTAGTATCTGTTATTACATATTGTCTTAAATATTGCATTTTTATTACATTCAAATACTTAAATGTTGTATATATTGTGTTCTGCATTACATTTTCATAATATTTTGTGAACTATAAAAGCACAGAACACAGGGCCTGAATTTTTGAATAATACTTTAACATTTTTCTAATAGTGAAAGTTTTCTGTAAAGGAGATTTAAGAAGAATGTGTCCACAGAATCAATTAATCTGGGCTCATAGGGGTTCACAGAGACTGGACCAACAACCAAGAAGCTTGCATCGGACTAATTCAGGCCCTCTGCTTATGTTACAGTTGTGTAGGTTGATCATTTTGTGCGACTCCTAACCGCAGCTGCAGGAGCTGTCTCCGACTCTGCTGCCTGCATTTGGATCCTTTTTCTCTTACTGCGTTACCTCATCTAACTTTAATAAGAGAGAAGGTGCCTGGTCTTACTGCAGCTTGATATGCCATAGCTGGCTGATATCCATAGGAAGCCTGCCGTTTTCTGAAGAGAAACAGAGGAGGGGTGAATAGGTTGGGAATTGGAAGGATGTCAGGAGAAGGGACTGGGAAGAGAGGAGAGAAGGAAAACTGTGGTCAGGATATAAAATAAATACATAAATAAATAAAATTGAAAATGATGATAAAAGGTTGATATTTCAGAAATACTGAAAATTTTAATATAACAAAAATGTGCTATAAAATCTATGTGCACATTTTAAAAAATCTACTAAATGAATAGATGAGTGAATTATGAATCAAATGATGACAATAAGTCTACATGAGGCTTCAGACAAAAATTAGGTCATGTAGGTATTTCTTTTTAACTTGACTTTTTTAACTTAAAATATGTTTAGAAATTACATATATTCAACATTCTTCATCAATATTTTCTTGGGTATGTCATAGCCAATAGGTGAATTGAATGCATTGCCTAATTTCAAGTATATGAAAAGAGACCACATGGTTTCAGCTAACCTAATCTACTTGTCATTGGTATGGGCCTATTTTGTGTATCTATGGCATTCCTGAAAGTCCAGAATGCATCACAGTGTAAGAAATGCATCTAGCCCACCCTACATCCTCATAGTTGTGTTTTCTAGCTGCTGCTCGTTCCTTCCAGAGCGATTACTTGCCGTTTACCAGCTGTGGCACAACACCAGTGCACATTGTGGGCCTTGCGATTTCACTCCCAGACATTTAATCCCAGTGGTCTTCAGGAATTAGCCCAAATCACAGAAGAAGGCTCTGAGAGGGAATGGCGAGAAGCAAAAGGACATTTTGGTTCCAGTGAGCCCAAGCACTGGAGGCTATTTTCCTGTTACCGTTAGCAAGAATAAGTAATTCCAAGCAGCGCTTTTTATATCTTTGTACCTGCAGGAAACAGTGGCTTTCAATTCCTCTCTTCTGAGACCTCGTGTGATTGGGGAGTGGATCGGCAGAGCAGAAAACGATGCCGATCCCCTTGCAGCTGAAATGCTGCAGCCTCCGGTTCCACGGAGTAAGAATGACTCATGGGAAAGTGAAGACAGCAGCTCCAGTCCAGCGGGAAGGTGAGGTGGATCTCCTTTGTGAATCTGTGTTAGTGCTCATTAAACGGAGAGAGAAAATAAACATAAGTACATGATTTGGTTCGGTCATAAGAATAATTGTTAGACTTTGCATATGATTAAAAAAAAAACTTACTGTCTCCCAAAAGTACACAGTTAGACTAATCAGAAAGAAATAATAATTTACTCTATCTAGAGTAAGCAGGGTAAAACTCTGCTTAGAGGGTGAACATGTTTGTCCCCAGCCTAGTTTAATCTTCCGGGAGACTACATAACAGAAGGAAAAACTCCCTCAGATTGTCCTCTGAGCTCCATACATGTGAAATGTGCATGCAGAATCAAGTGTACCCGTATACAAACACACATACACGAAGTAAACAAACATAAAAGCAAATAGCATTGTAGTAGAAATGTTTTAAGAATAGTGTTATTTAGATTTTGTTCTTGAAGTCTTCTCCCTCCCTTGGGCAGTTCTAGGACTTTACTAGAACTGAATACATATACTAGGCAAACATTTTCCTCTGAACATCCCAGCATTCCTCTCGGGTTCGTGTTTTGATTTTTCCTTCTTATTTAAGTAAGTTCCATTTCTTTGTTACTAACAACAAATGGAGAAATAACTTCCAGGTTCTGAGCTATAAGTAAAGACCAGCTGTAAAACTGGGCAAGGAGATAAGAGTTGGGTGGAAGGTCCTAGAAAGAGGAATCATCAAGGAGCGGGGAAACTCTTCAGTGGGTAAGAATTAGGGGGTAGGCATAGTTAAAGTGGACTATAGAGAAAAATCTTTGTTATAATCATTTAAGCATTACAGATGATGACTGTGCTTGAACATAACTATTGTGTTTTCTTAGCTTTAGTGGTTTAATTTATAAGCTATAATATTTTTAGGAACTTAAAATTACATATGCCTTAGTTACTGTTTCATTGCTGTCAATGGATACCATTACCATGGCAACCTGTAGAAGAAAGCATCTCACTCAACAGCCCCCAACCTGTGGGTCTCGGCCATCTGAAAACACAAATTTCCCACAGTCTGAGGAACCGAAACACCATTCTGCAGCAAAATTAAAGTTATGAAGTAGCAACCAAAATAAATTTATGGTTGGGGGTTCCTAAGACCATCAGAAATATGCTTCACAATAGTCATGACACGGGTTGAGAACTGTTAATTTAATAAATGTCTTACTTACAGTTTCAAAGGGTCGGTCCATGACCATAATGGTGAGGATCATGGTGGCAGGCAGCCAGGCAGGCTTGGTGATGGAGCTAAAAGCTTACAAAGCAAGCAAAAGGCAGGGACAGAGTCAAACTGGACCTGGCATGGGATTTTGAATCCTGAAAACCCACCCCCAGTAACACACCTCCAACAAGGCCACATCTCCTAATCCTTCCCAAACCGTTCACCTCCTGGGAACCAAACATTGAAATATATGAGCTTATGGGGCATCCTTTTTCAAAGTACCACTCCATATAACCTTTGTTTAATTCAGACTCCATTTCCCAGAACGGTGGCAGGAGATCTGTTATAAGCATC
This sequence comes from Arvicanthis niloticus, assembly GCF_011762505.2. NCBI lineage: Eukaryota > Metazoa > Chordata > Mammalia > Rodentia > Muridae > Arvicanthis > Arvicanthis niloticus. Next base: position 34,156,859 of record NC_133433.1, on the reverse strand, counting down.
CATTTACCGAGGAAGAACAACATTGAGATGTGAGATCATGTTTATTAGATAAAGCATATTTACCATTTCCAATTTGGGATCTGACCAGTATGAGAAGTACAACTTAAAACGGAAAATGTGTCAGTCAAGGAAGCCAGGTGAAAATCATTATGGGATGCAAGAACTATGAAACATGGAGAAGCACATTTAAATATTCATTTATGAAAAGTTGACAGGCCCATAGGCCTGTGACTGCTATTAGCTGGTCCCTATCACAGGCTTTTACCCTGTACAGCATAGCCACAGGAACTCCATATTTCCTATGTTAAAATTTCTGTCAACAAATAAGTATTTTTTTTCTCAAGGAGAGAAAATTGTGTTCTCTACAATCTAATAACTTTCAAGGTTCCTTGGCCCTCTCTTACCACTTGGCTTGAGGGAAAAGTTCAGAATACTCACTAATGTGCTTCAGGTTTGGAGAAAATTGATTCCATTTCCACACGAAATAACTTTAAATTATTTAAGTAGTAAAAGTGCCCGAAAGGAGAAGCAAAGCATGTCTAAAAGTCCATTCCTGGGGAATGCCAGATCAATTTCACCTGTCAATGAGGGCAATTTTTTCCCTAATGCTAGACTCATGAAACTCAATAGACTTTTACACTTCTCCATTGGTAGATCTTTAATTCTTACATGTAAAAATAGAGAAATGTCAACCTCTATCTTGCTTTCATTTATTCATAATAATATCCAGAGCTGTTGATTGCAAATGTTAGTGCCTCCATTTTCTTCCTCACTTCAGTGAGCTCTTATTACCCCGGGATTCTCAAGCCTAATTGTAGCTCTTTCTCAGTCTATAAAAACGTTTCTCAAATATTTGTCCTTCTGTCCTGAAAAGTCATCTCAGCTTCACTCATTTTGTACTTAAAATATGAGCTAAAAAGTCATTTGTGGATTGAAAAGGTGACAAAGTCTTGGCTAAATCCTAGTAACTTCAGAAATATTACATGTATGTAGAAATCACACATTAGAAAAAAATCCGTAGGTTACAAACTGTTTTTCTCCCATCTGAAATTAGAAAACAGGGTTCCTGTATTTATTCGGTGGCTCACACAACATCTGAAGGAATAAGAAATTCTGGAGAGAACGTTTTAAAGTTTCTAGTGCATAATTATAGAATTAGCCTTTGTCATTAAATAGCAATAACAAATGTAATAATTTTTCAATTGTAAACATTGAGAGTCTTATCATAATGATATTCTGAACTCCTGAAAGCTAAGTTTATTTTCAAGCTTTATTTCAGCCTTTTCTTTTCTCACCAAGGCTAGCACACAGCTATTTTCAATAAATATCTGTTACATGAGTGTAGGAGGTGTGGGCTGTCACTACACCCAGGCTAAATACAGTGTATTAACCAGAAAAACAGTTGAGTCTGTTTTTATTTTGGGGCCATTGCTCTAACTTGGCCTTTTCTCATAGAAAAGAAAAAAATAAGTTGTATATAATTTGCTGTAATTGCAATATTCAGCACATAGATAGCTTTTTTTAATGCTGAAAAAAAAATCCATAGAAATTAGACCTTTGCTGATAGACTAGAGAATTAAACTGTAAACCAAACCTTGAAAGTCTTATGGATAGAAACTTACCCAAAATATTGTCTTGGAGCTTTTATTACAAATAATACAAACCTTAACTTTTTTCTTTATGTACCTCAAATACATTGTAAAAAGTCAACAACTTATGTCATGTATGACTGCCAACTAAAGTGTTAACTGCTGAGTTAAGGTAGTGAAAGACAGTACAGGTAAAGTAATAGAATAACACTGAGACTCCAGAGATAAAGTCACGGATCTTAATGGTCCTTGGGTGCATCTCAAGACATCTGTGGACCTTATGATGTTACATTCAAAATGGTATATGAATATGATGAAAGATATTTTCCTGAATCTTCTTTCCTGGATTCTCAAAGTATGAATTAAGAGAGCCCAAGGACAAGTATCAGAACAGGGACAGAAAGAGGGAAGAGAGACAGGAAGAGAGGTAAGAAAGACAGAAGGAGAAAGAGGAGGGAGGTGTGTTAGGGAAAGAGTGATGTCTTTTCATGTTTGTTCATAGCTTCCTAATTCTGTCTCTTGCCTGGCTGGTTATTGGAAAAGCATATGCACCCTCTGCACATTTGGAATTTCTATAATCACATATTTATCATATAACTGTAAACAAAAATCAAGTTTAATAAGCCTATATAATTTTGTTCCAAGCCATCCTAATTAGACTTTGCAATAGTTGTGTAACAAATTTCTTAAAATTATTTGATAGATCTTAATGGAGAATTAGTAAATAGGTTCATCAAGCGTTGAAAACATAATGAGTTCTTTTAAAGCTGAACCATCTAATTGAAACAAGAATAAAATCCATAAATATTGTAAAGCCGGTAAACTGGTTTTCTTAAGTGAGACTTGTTTTTAAAATGTAAATATTCAATACAATTAATAGAAATCTTACAACTTAGAAATAAACTTTAAATTGAAGCTAAATTCTCTTTCTATTAAGTTTTCATTTCGTTAATGTTCAGGCTAACTTTGATGTTTAATGCAAAAAGCCTGGGACTGTTTCCTTCCATAGAAAGACAGTCAAAAATCTGCACATACAAGAGCGAGCCATGCATTCAAGTCATACTGTGTGGTACTATGGGAAGTAAATCAGGATAGACAGAAAATGGACTGAAGCAAGGATAACTCTTTTATATCTGAATTTCAAAAACAAAGACAGTCATATTTGGGCTCTTCTAGACATGAAAAATCCATAAAGTACGTGGCAGAGATAACATCAAAATTCACATTTTAAGGCCATAAAGATGAAAACTTTGGACAGGGATGATGGATGGGACAGTGGGTGAAGGCAGTTACCGCCAAGTCAGAAGACCTGAGTTTGATAGAAGATTATTAGATATTGCTGTGCGCTTTTGCAGTATTAATCTGCTCTATTCTTATGAAACTGTATTTATTATTAGTATCTTCATTTCTACTTCAGGAAGAGGTAATTGAATCCTATGTGGTTTTATCCTGTCCCAAGACTGGAGAGCCAGGAAGTGACTGTGACAGCCAGTCTTGAGCCAAATTTTGTCCTCTCCAATGTTTTGTTTTTCATCAATTTATTTTTTTGGAAAGAACTTCTAGAAAGCCCACAAACACTAAGGGTGTTTTAGCTTCAGATCTAAAAGAGTCCAGCCCACTGATGGTGTGCAGAGCATCCGGTGTTCTCAGGAAGAGCTACCCATCTGCTCTCCTCATCCCACCCACAACATGACCTCCTTACCACGTCTTCCAGTCTCAGGCTATGGTGCTGAAGACAAGCAAGTGTGATTTCTGCTCTACCTTGTGGACATTCAGTTCTTTTCTGTTCTGAGATGGGATCATCAAAGTTTGGAGAACACTTGCTGCACTATCCAGTTTCCCTAAACCATGAGTGCTCAAATTCCAGACACACTGGTCCTGCCAGTGAAACTGCCACTTACATCTTCTCTGTTCACACATTGACTCTCCCCAATTACAGCCTTATTCCATCTTTTTTCCCCCAAATATCCTACTCTCCATCTTATTCAGAACTGATTGACCTGTGTCTTACTTCATGGGGGAAAAAAAGAAATGGCATTTCTTGGCTCCTGGTTTCCCTGTGTCCAAGCCCTCTGCTTTCTTTTGTGGCAAGGGGTGAGCTACCTGAGACAAGTCCTCCACTTGGCAGTTGATCTGAACTCAGCCTCATTAACCTAGCACAATGATTGCCTTTGTTTGGTCATTACAGAATACCTCTTTTAGCCCTTTCTCATCTCCATGCATGTAGGATGCTATTTCAGACATCACAGTGAAAGATCTATGACAATATAGCCTGGTCACAGGAAAGACTTAGTTTCCCCACAGTCTGACACTTTGTTCATCTATCTGGAGGCATCATTTTAACAACTTGGGTATGTCTTTTATTAGACACCAGGAGGGACTAGCATGAGTTCCTGCAACATGAGATAAAGCAAGCAAATGAAAACACAGAGCAAGAGCTCTGATTCCATTGTTATTGGACTTCAGACTAGTTCAGCAGTAGCAGGTTGACTGCCTTATAAATTACAAGAATTTATAGGGGGCACGCAGAGTCCTAAATTAATAGCCATATAGTACAGGATACAGTTTTATAACCGTTCACACCCAGAACCAGAATACCCACATCATGAGTGCTGAAACTCAACTGGTGTCTGCTTGAGATAACACAGATAGTAGAATGAGCTGGCCAAGGATTAAAGCAGTCATCATAAAAATGCTTTCATAAGTAATTACAAATTCCTTGGCAATATTTAAACATACAAAATAATAGCAATAAACTCTAATTATAGGAACAACATAAAAATTATAGCACTGACAAAAGAATTTACAGAAATAAAAATAGCATAAACTTAGTAGTAGGGCAGAGATAACAGAAGACAAAATTACAGGCTGTAGGTAGCAGATCTTTTGAATTGCCCTGTTCTGAACAACTGAGAGGAAATAGACTGAAAGGTATGATACAGGGTCTCAATATACTGCCCAGGATTAATAACATTTGCTGCTCTTGCAGGGGACCTACACCTCTCACTGCAGGCTGGTCACAATCAACAATCCACTTGAGCCTCAAGTTTCATGGGGAAACAGCGCCCTCTCCTGGTTTCTGTGGACATTTGCATGCATGTAGGCTAGACATGCACACACACACACACACACACACACACACACACATGCATATAAAATAAGATATTGCTTCAGTGACCCATGGATAAATAAGAAAAGGCCTCAATTGTTATCAAGTTTCAAGAAGACAGGGAAAAGTGGGTAGGTTGGAAAAAATTTAGAATTGATAACTCAAAACTTGCTGAGCAGCTAGAAACTGGGAAATGCCAGATGGAATAGCACAAGGCATTTACACAGCAGCATATGTATCTTAAGTAGACTTCAAGAAACCAATATCAAAGAAGGAATATTTAAAACAAAAATTGTAATTTTATACATTTGAATGTTTGCCTGCATGTATATCTTTGCACTATATGTGTGCCTGGTTCCATAGAGGCAGAAGAAGGTGTCAAATCCCAGGGGGGCGGGGGGCTGGAGTTACAGATGGTTGTGAGCTGCCATACAGGTACTGGGAACTGAAGCCTGCTCCTTTGCAAGAGCAGCAAGTGTTCTTAACTGCTGAGCCACCTCTTCTGTGTTCTAAGAATAAATCTGAAAAGCAGGCAGAGGTAAATATCAAATTGCTTGTGGGGGGAAAATCATTAGAAGGGCTGCGGATTTCTCATCTAAAACTATGAGAGCAAAGGGAAGCACCCCTCCTCAGGTAATGACTGTAACCTAAACCATTAAATTGAGTGTCTAGTGAGTTTCTAGCAGAAGTTCCCGTAAGGTATTAGTGAATGAAATTCTTTATACAAAAGAGGTGATAAGAGGGAATTTTGGAACATCTGTAAGGAGGAAGGAGAAAACACAAAATAGGAGTATTTAGAGTGGGTTATCATTACTTTTGATTTTAATGAATTAAAACAAATTGCCATCAATACATCAACACTTGTGTTTTACTTGACATAAACCTGTAGAAATCAAGGAATAATTTAAACCTTCTAGTTCTTACTAGATCAGAAAAGGTACTAAAAGCGTGGGTCACGTGGCAGCAATCAGAAGGAATGCTTCAGAGAGCAGGAGTTGCACCCCAACACTTGGCAAGAATTGAGTATCTAGGTGTGTTTCAGAAACACACTATTTCCATTATCCTTGGGAAAAACAAGCAATTTGCAGTAAGTTTGTGTGACATCATTGTAATGGCTTAGTAGATTTTCCATTACTGACCACGGCTAACTAACCTATCAATATTCTTCAGCTTAAAGATGGAGCCAAAGACGAAAGGATTAAAGCAGCAGCAGCAGCAGCATAAGAAACTCCTGGCTGCGATGCTTTCCCAGGATTCCTTCGAGTCCATCCACAGCCCCACACCATCTGTAATGGAAGAAGACATTGATAATGAAGACGATGCAATGGAGTTGCTGGGTAATTTTAAAAATTAATAACTTCTCTTTCTCTTCTTTTCTGGCACTGTAAAAGTGTGCAGTAATTGGGTGGGAGGTGGTTAGGGTTTCGAATAGTCTTGTCTAAGGCAAAGGGATCCCTTTAACATACACTTTTTTCCAGTAGAGATTTATAAAGTTGCATGTAAGAACTAAGCTGAACCCATGGAAGCATGAGAAACATTCCCTAGACTGTACCATGGCTTTGTGTATGCAGCATGGTAGCCTCTGAGTTCATTGGGTATTCTGTGTGCAAACTGCGATAGGATGCAAACCTGTCTGTTTTATTTTTTGATTGCATCTCTTGTCTTAAAAATACACTGTCCTCCTAAGAATGTTTTGTGATTATAAGGTAGCTTTAGAAGAATATCATAGAGTTGAAAGATGTTGGCAGTAGATTAACGTTGGATGCCTTTCATGAATGATACGAACCCTTGCAGAGATTTCAAAGTCTAGAGACTCAATACCTTCACACAACTTCATTAATGTAGATGAGGTTTTTCTTTTAATACATTTTAAATTTTTTTTATTTTTAGTGATTCTAGTATATGATCCTGTTTCGATAGAAATATTCTCATATAAATTATCTCTATGGAAATTGTTAATTGGTCCTCACTTTGGGAACATTTTTTTCTTTCAGAACAGGCTTTTTCTGTGTAGCCCTGGCTGTCCTGGAATTCACTCTGTAGACCAGGCTGAACTTGATCTCAGAGATCCACCTGCCTCTGCCTCTTAAGCGTTGGGATTATAAATGTGCATCACCATGCCAGGCTTGAAAATCATTTTTGCAAAAAAAGGATATGAACTTTTCTTTGTAAGCAGTCCACATGTAAAACAGTGTGATTTTAATTAAGTGGTACTAGCTATTCAATTACAGAGCAGTAAAACAATTGGTGTATTCTTTTATAACAACATTCTGTTATATTTAAGCTGAAAAAGAATAAATAATGTAATTACACATAGAATATTGGTACACTGCAAAGGTACTTTATTTAAAATTCTAAAACAGTTTTCTTGAAATTAAGTGTTGATGGCAGTAAATTACTTTCTATATAAATGATAAGTCTTTATGCATACACCTGCAAAGGTGTTAGTCAGTCATGATGCCAGGGTTTAAGATCTTTTCTAATGGTCTAATAGATACCTTGAGTCTAGAATTAAAGAGACTGAATTATGGAACTTTTCATTAGATACTATTGGCCCTTGTTTTCTTTTAAGCAATTGAGTCTTAATCTCCTAAGTCCAAATCATTAATGTGACAGGGCTTCTGGATGCCCTGGCACCTTTATTTATCCCTTATTCACTACAAAGGACTTTGACCTAAGGTCATAAAATAAAATGATTTCTGTTGCAGGCATTTTTCAGTCAGGTTAAAAATGTAAACTCTTCACTTCCAGCATGTTCTTTACCTACACTATCACACTCAAACACAGTGGTGACTCTTAGCACAGGAGTGGGGCAGAGCTCACTGGACACTTGTTTCAAGAAGCTGGTTCCTCTGCTTAGCCCTGCAGGACATGCAGGTGTAAACCTGGGAGGTGGAGTGTGCCCAGACTCCTGGGGTCTTGTTCACACACATATGGGGTCTTTTGTAACTGTGTCTGTTAATTGCTTCCCCGCTGGTCAGGGTGAGTGAAAGAGATGATCAAGAGACTCTTAGGAGATTCACATGTCTACTTTATGCTGATTGTCCCTAGGCTTCACCTGCTCTGTTCAAAAGTGTCTAGCCTTCTAAGCTGAAGACCAGATGGTTGGGTCTTGGCATCTACCAATCGATAGCCATTAGCAACTGGCTCTCATGAATCCTTGTTCTCCTTTAGATATTTAGCCTGCAGTCCGACCGGCTTAACGGTAAAGAATAGTGGCAGCGTTGGCATTCTCTGTGTCGTCTCACATATCTCACATATTTCAGCCCAGGGGGCTGAGTGTGACGCTGCTCTCTTACTGATGGGCATCCCTTGTGATGGTATGCAATGCTCAAGCACACAGTAGTAGCCTCAAATAACTCCACATGCATTTCCCCTGGTTTTAGAAATGATTTCAAAGAAACATGAGATTGCATTGATCTGAAGAAAACACAAATGTTAACGACTTGAAAATTTATGTGAAATCAAAATTGAGTACATAGAATTATTGTTAAGATGTAACCGATATTGCTGTTTAAAATATCTTTTTGGGAATCTGTGATGCGTTGTTGTAGAATGTGTTTGCTGTAATGTGTTTTTAAGTGTTCGATTTTTTTTATTATCTATGCCATAATAAAGTAAACTGAAAATGTGTCATGCATGGAAAGTCATCTGTAAATGTGAATTGATAAGTAAAGTATATGATTTTAGTCAATACTAACATAAAAATGAATTACCCATCAATAAAATTGGTTGACTTAAGCAGAAAGTTTTTTAGTGAAGATAGTCAATATAAATAAACCTAGTTCTTCTTGTCTTTATTGAAATGCAGTGTTATTAATATATGCTGATTATACATTCACAGTTGTTTAATTGTATGTCTGTGAATTTATTTTATAAATATATTAGGCATGTGAAAATATATTTTAGGATTTATTTTATTTTAATTTCTATGATTATTTTAAATTCTATTGATAAATTCACAGTACAGAAATAACCACTTATGAAATTAATATTATCTATCAAATAATGAAATATCTGTACATATATATTTAAAAAAACACCAATAATAAGTACCTCCAAAATTGGCTTTAGATATGCAAAACATAGAATAAATCCATCTTCCCATTCATCTCAAATGATACACTTCTCAACTATAAATATAAAAAAGCCTCAATTATTTTGGTGGATATACTGCCACGTAATGATCACATTTTCTAAAACATCTACTAAAATCAACAGCTTTTCAAAAACGGTATGAGACCTATGAGTTTGCCAGATTGCCTATGGTTTCTTTCTTTATCCTCACAGGGAATGTGAGAAACTTAAGGATGTTTAACTGAGTGACCATCTTCTCATTTTCCTTATGTTGCCTGTTTTCATCATCATGTTAGACATGTAACATTAGTAAATGAATGAAATGCTTAATTAAAAATTTTTTAAAAGAAATGTGACAGTAATATGTAGTTGATTGCTTTCTACATAGTTTATACTGACTCATGCCCATTCGAAATAACTAGAATAAAAGGCACAGCTACTTTATTACACACGTTAGTTGAATCTATTACTTAAAAAATATTTTATACTTTCTTAGAACTGAAGAAAAGGGAACTACCTAAAAATGATATTCTAGAGGTGCTAAAGCCATTAATCATACTTAGTTATACTTTTTGGCCTAGCTCGGGATTATATAATTTAAAGCTAACTTTACATTGACCCAAACAAGCAAGATTATTATAAACATAATTTGCTCATTTGAAGATAAATAATCAAATACATTAATATAATTTCAGTAACATTCCTGGGTAAATGCAGTTTCTAGATTCTCCAATATCTTATCAAATAAGTCAATTCATTATTGGCAAACTACAGAGAGGATTTATCAGGATTTATTAATCCTTAAGATGAGATTCCCTTTTGGCCAATTCTTCTGCATCATGATGAACTTTGTGTAATAGAAACATTCACTATCATGTGTTTGGTTAAGTTAGAGTAATTTTTTTCCAAAAAAAAATTCTTTCCTATATTTATAAAGTAAGATTTACAAATTGCATCCGATGAAAAAAGAAGTCTGTCATCATGGCCCAAGGAAGGGAGCCTTAAATGTTGTTTACACTTTACTGACCTTAAACTAGTCTAAACCAGAAGGGACCAGCAACATAAACCTCTCTATTTTTTGTTTGGTTGTTTCCTTGTAGCATTGATCATCTGGCACATCAGAATAGAAAATTAAACTGAAAATTTTTCATAAAAAAGTGATTCTTTATAAAAATTCTAAGGACTTTCAGACATTCAACCACAGGTTAATATTACCTGTAAGACTGCTTAAAATAGTAATTCATAAAGTATAGTATAAAAGCAAGTTAATCTAAATTAGTGCCTACTGTAGATGAAATCTCTAAATGCGGAGTACTTTAACATATAGTAATTAAAACACTCAGAAGGTTAATATTAAAAAGAGTTACATCCATGTCAGTCTTATCTTCACGTATAAGATATTCTAACAAATTCCATTAATCAGTCTGCAGCTGACTACCATAATTAACCAGCCCTTATGGAGAAGCCCTAAATAAATCAGTGTAACTGCAGACCTAAGACATCCTGAAGTCGTGTGAGATATCTGTCACTTGTTACAATATCTCCGCTGTGACGGAAGCTCTGAGGAAGGTTCCACTCTTGTGTTGTCACCCATGCTCTGAGCCGTGACTTCCGTTGGCTTTCATGTTGTCATTGCCTGTATGAAACCCACGCAGACACAGTCAACATGAGGTCCAAGGACTAGAGTACTGTGCTGGCCTCTTCTAGTTAGAATGCCATTTTAGAAAATATAGCATTCCTGTGGCAAACTCTGCGCGGCTGCTGCATGGGAATGGTAACACTCCGTATGAGGGGTGTTGCATCTTATATTTAATTTTAAAAAGCTATTTGACCTTTACAAGTTTAGTGATAAGGGCGGGTGTTGATAATGTTCCGTCTCTCAAGCCGTTCATTCCACGTTAGCAAGTTTACCTCCTAAGTCTCTATCTACCACTTACAGAGCGAATTTGAATCTTTGTAAGGCTTCAGATTTGCACAGATACACAAATCTGGATTACAGGTGATGATTCTCAGGGTTTGGTTTGCTTGTGAATCACCACCGGGCCACCTTTAATCAAGAATTCAGCATTCCTTACACCCCGTAATTTGTTCACTAGATTTGAATCCAACCCATGAAGCAGATTTTGCTCAATAAGAACGCCTTCCTGACTGTGGTGGATTCTGTTACAGGAAGTCAGTCGAACTCATACGAACACCGTTAGAAAGGATGTAAGCAGTTAACGAGGAGGCTTGCTGACCAATGTTTGCAGTCAGAGGTTCTGAGTTATCTACACTCGATAAGTTGTTTTCTGTTTGGAATTCTACTCATGCTTTGTTCTCTTCATTTGTTATTTCTATTTCTTTTCAAAGATACCAGAATTTTTGCTAATAGTAATGGATACTCTTTGTGGAGAATGCTCTTTATGTAAGTATAATACAAGATGTCACCCAAACCGGACATACTATTTGATATGACTTGTATGGCATGTGACAAGAAATGCTTCGCTTTTCACCTGTAAAAAACCGATTCCGACTGTAAAGCACATTGATCCAGGAGAATAAAGTTAATACTTTGCAAACAATTTCTAAACATGTAGACAAATCCTTTATAGTGCGGATTGTACTTCAGATGAGAATTCTTTTACTCGGCAGAGAGCTGTTTCCAGTTATCTGTGTGTAGATTTGCTTAAGATATATTGATTAGTTGCACTAAGCTATGAATTGATTGACACCTAACAATGGCAGTGTTTAGTGTGTTTTTCATACATGTGCTGTGGCTTTTCCCCCCCGAGCATTTTGTGAGTGGTGGGCCACTGTGATGTGGTGCAGGTGACCTGGTCAAAGACCTGTGCTCCGATTCTAAGGCCCAAATCTTTTTCCATGTTGTCTCATGCCAGGTTTTTTTCCCCACATTTTTGCTGTTTTGGTTTTGATTTTCAATCTTTTGCTAAACTCTGAGCTTCCAAGCTCAATTAGTTGTGAGTTGCAAGGTGCACCATGCGCCCTCTCTACTCTACAGGCATAGAGTGAAGTAATAAGATATTCTCAGAAAGCGGCACGTTCCTCCTCCATCACAGCTGACAGAAATGCTGGGGGGGTTGGGGAACGCGGATTTATGTACAAAATTCTTCTCCCAACCAGTTAGGTTCTCTAACCCATGGCTGTGTTATGCATTTGGAGGCAGAAGAAAACATGTGCTTTCTCCTTTAACCATGGAGAAAACCCTTCTACAGTAAGAACTGGAGTTTCTCACAGCTCAATAAAATACTTGGAGAGCCAGGCTGTGAGACCCCGAGTGTGACCACAGGAAAGCGTGCGAACAGTGTGCTGCCGGCCAGTTCACAGCACCTTGTCTTTTCCTTGACCTTTGAGACCTTGACCTTGAGAGTTAAGCAGAGGCAGTGACTTCTGTGACTTGTTAAAATGGGGAGGAGATTGCTAGACTGTCTATTTTTCCCCTATAAATGTACAATTTATGGGAGAAAAATAAAATAATTTTATATATTACAGAAGTTCACACAAGCAGACACAGCCAGGGAAAGAAGAGGAAGGGGGTACTGAGTCAAACTCAGAAAATCTAGATCTGCGCTAGAATTCATGTTTACATGTTTCTGCACAGATCAATAACTAAACGTGTTACAATACGCAGAATTTAATAAGTGCTATCAAGTTCTGCTAGCAAATATGAAAGTATTTTGGTTTAGTGTTAACTCTTGAATGTGAAAAATCAACCACATTCCATGGTAGTGTTAAGTATTATTAGAATCTTGTTGCTTTAGAAATAACATTGTCCTTTCTAAATACTTCACTCATGACAGTGCAATGCTGCAGCCATGTACTTATTTCCATGTAATTTGAATTTGAACTTTTTGCTTTATATAAGACTGATTTGCTTTATATAAAACTAATTCACACTGAACCATAACATTGTTTTATTTTTATCGGTTGATACAAATGAATTGTAATTAATTTAGCAATTGTTTGCAACTTAATGTCAAAATCAATAGCTTATTAAAGACATTTTACAATTCCTTTGATTTTCTTAAATCTGGTTTTGTAGCTAAAAATGTGTCTAGATATTTCTATATCATAATATACTTAGCCACATGTTTAGTTATTTCCAAATAACTGCTTAAGTGAAACAGAATGCTAAAATGGATGCTCACAAAACTTGACAACTATTTCCCCAAACAGTTGTTCTTGAAAAATAAAACTTACTTTAAAAACTGTTAACAATTACGTTATATGTATGTTTTTGGGAATCCTTAACAGCAATAAGTACATCCATTTATTGATGTAAACTTTTTAAGTAAAAGATCACCAAAAAGTATAGTGGAGAATTTAAGATTGTTCCAATGGAAATCAGTGAAATCATGAATTATTTCTATCATATTTTTAACTTACGTCCTTTTTGCTGAATGCCTCTGTCAGGATGGATGGATTTGACTGTGTTAAAATGAAATCTTCTGAGATTTTATTTAAAACTTAAATTTCTTTAAAGCATGCTTTTCCAAGCATCAACAGAGGAGGGTTTAATGGATCGTTTTAGTTACTACATTCAGTAAATATGTGTTTCAGAATATTAACGTAGGTGATACTAGCACAATAAAGCAAACTGCACATTAAGCTTAGAAAGTGAGCTTTTCAAGAATGGCACAGTGTGTGAGGTTAGCAGTGGCAGACAGCCTTAAGGAGCACTTCACCGCTGTTGCAGATTGTAGGACTTGGAACAGGCACATCCTGCAGATTTGTTGCTAGAAAACTGAGATGAATAAAATACGTTCACTCTTTAAGGTTCTGTAAGATTAAGTAAAACAATTCATGTTAATGTTCTCAACCATGAGGCGAGATAGAAAATTAACATAATACTTAAGTGATACTTAAGTGGATTCTCTTTTTCTTCTTTCCTTTTAATATGTGAAATTGAGTTAATGTAAAAAAAAAAAAAAAAAAAAAAAAAAAAAAAAAAAAAAAAAAAAAAAAAAAAAAAAAAAAAAAAGTGAGACCCAGGAACACTTAGGTTTGTCCTGTATATTTAGAAAACATTTCTATAACCACTACATCTTAGTCATTTGATTACTTTTTAAAGATGGATTCTGACAACTCTCTGAAATTTTATAACACATGTGGCTGATTTCCCCTGGTGTATTAGACCAAAGTCTGCCAATTCACACAGTTCCACATTATTAAAAAGCACAATCATTTTCGAATTCTCCTGATGATGTAATTGAACAATTCTTCTCAGCAATGTGAATATTCTTGCTGTTTTTAAGAGTATCAAAAGCTAAAACTCTCAGTGTGATTTTACTGTAGATGTATTGGGTTTTGTTGAGCGGTTATCTGCCTTTATGATTTGCAGTCACGGTCTCTGGCATTTCTGTAGCATACAAAGTCCACATCTGAGATGTGGAACCACAGCGAATGAGGCCTGTGTATCCTGTAATGGGAATGGGTGCCAAGAAAACTCTATTGTTTCCAAGGCTTATTCTTCTGTACTCTTCTTCAGATTACACAACACTAACACCTATGAAGAGGTGTGTGTGTGTGTGTGTGTTGTATGTGTGTGTGTGAAAGGGGAGAGAGAGAGAGAGAAGAGAGAGAGAGAGAGAGAGAGAGAGAGAGAGAGAGAGAGAACACTTTATCTTCTCTTTATGGACACTTACAACCTGAAATTTCTCAAGTAGCATTAATGATACCCTGATACCATGTGGGCCCTGCATCTTGGTAGCTGAGTCAAAGCATGTTTTGTAGTTTAAGATAGAGACTATATCTCTATATGTCTTCAGTAAAAGGACAAGACAAACTCTGAGAGACTTCATTTCTGTTTTTGATAAGAGAAATTGAAAACAGGAGGAGTTACTCTCCAACAAAAAGCTTTTAACTGAGATAGAGAGGGGCCGAGAGAGCAAAAGAGAGCACTCTAAGAAAATACAGCTAAAAGCAAAAGTCAAAGTCCAAAAAGCAATATTCCTTTAACAACACGTGGATAATCATACAGAAATACTGCCTTTCCTTCAAACAAATATCCTCACCAGAAATCCTAATAATGTTATAATATAGATATTGATAAATTATTATTTAATGTAATGGCACTTATTTAAATTCCTGGTTATAAAAGAAAGCAGGGTGAGACAATTTGTACATGATGACTGTTATTCTCATGCCACCTCTAGAACCTTAATACGCTAGTTCCTCTTTAGTCCCCTCCTCTCCCTTTCTCTTCTCCTTCTTGAGGTGAATATCTTCTTCATTACACAGGAGAAAAATATCAAAGGGAGACAAAAAAAGGTCCAAGATGAATAGCAACAGACCAACAACACAATGGCAAGGAAACAGCAAAAACAATTTCTTGAAAAACAGAGTGAAAACAAAGGGGGAAAAGCAGTGTATTGTATAAAAAAGGTTAAAAAGCTTGGTATCTCTATCATGCAAGAATCTGATCTTCTAATGCTGCACTCAGAAGGCTGAGGAAGGAGAATTGCAGGTTTAGCCACCCTGAGCTGTGTGTGTGTGTGTGTGTGTGTGTGTGTGTGTGTATTAGAGAAAAATATGTAAATATATAGAGATATATTTATCTCTCTGCCTATATTTATATAGATAAATATAGATATTTATTAAATATAAATATATGATATAAAAGAGAGAAGGAAGAGGAAGCAAAAAATCTAAATTATGAAGAGGTAATAAAGCAGAGGAGGAAATTAAGTAAATAGAAATTATATGGACATAATGATCAGCAATGGCCAAAATTATGGGAAAAAGAAGTAAAGAATAATATGGGTATAATTATAGTATCTAATGTCACGACATACCCTAACTATTATGACTTGTGGCGATGATATAGGGAACAGATCATTGGGATGAGTTAGAAAGATCCCTCCACACTTATGTAATCAATTAGTTTTAGTGGTTTGAGAGAGGAGAAAATTATTTTTAATATATTTCTACTGGGAAATTAAAGTGATAAAAATAAATTGGTTCATATCTCTTTCATTCCTTTAACAAATTACTTTTGGATAAATTTGAGACTCACAAAAGCAGACTTTTAAAACTCTAAAATAAAGTGCAGAATTCATACCTTGTTATGTAAAATTTTCCTGGAGATCACAAAATTTACTAGAAAGAAAATAAAAAGTTGACAAACTAGGGCTCATTAAAATTATGATTTTTCTCCTCATAAAAAAGAAAAAATGAAAAGAAAAGGAAAGAAAAGGTAAAGATATAGAATACTTGCCACTAGCTGGGAAAGTACTAATGACATGGCAGACAGAGATTGCACCAGCAAGCAGGCATAATTAACATACATGAATTTTTTAATGGAATTACAAGCTCAAGAAAAATAAGCAAAATTTCACAAAACGAAGTAGACAAATTTGTAATACACATATAAGGGATGTCACAGCATCGTTAGCCACTAGAAATGTGATTTAAAGCATGAGATGCCACTTCCCCCGAGCTATAACAGCTGACATTAAAGACCAAACAGCAAATGTGAAGTGTGCAGCAACCAGTTCCTTCCAGCATTGCTGAGAAGAGGTTAGGGAACACATCTGAACAGTATCTCATACATTGAAATATGTACTTACCCTGTCACCTAAAATTCCCCGTATGCTTCCAAGGCAATAAAACGTGTTTCCACAACTACACTGTGTCAAAAAGTGGGCTACTGAAAATAATGTAGTAAAAAACCATGCAAGTGTCAAGCAACAGTTGTGGTATATCCATACAACAGAATAGTCAGCAGTTAAAAGCGGAAGTAAAGTATTAATGCATGCAAAAGTGGAGATGATCTTCATTGCCAAAAACTGAGCCCTGTTCCCCAGAAACCTGTATGTTATCTGTAGCCTCACTCAACCTGATTGCATCCTGAGATGAAAATAATCAACTTTAAATGACCTCTATGTGGTGTTTTGCTAATTAGATGGGATTGGTATGTGTTATGAGAGAAATTTCCCCCACAATCGTCATTTACACGTGAAGAGCGGGATGTTTGAGTACACAGTGTGTGCTACTGGATGCTGACTCTTCTTAAGAACTATGATCTTGGACATTTAAACCTCTAGGACTGTGTGTGACACTAGGCATTCACAAACACTGTTGAGCCAAGGAAACCAGACACCAATAATTAAATTCTAAATTGATTTAATAGTAATAACATTTATGAACAGATAAATGTAATGGTCAATAGATCAGAATGGTAGAAGGTCATGGATTGAATTGGTTTTGGTACAAGGAAATCTCCTGAGTGATGGATGAGTTTATGACTTGACGCATAGATGTATCCAACTGACAAGACTGTACAAACATTGCCTGTGTATTTCATTGAACATTCTAATTCTAATAATCACCCAATTCTTACATGTACTACCACGATTGAGCCAAAATTAAACCAGATATTGGTGTTCCTGAAATGAAATTTGATGATTTTGAATATTCTGTGAGTGGATTCCTTTCTATATTGTAACTTGATACAATTTTACCTCGCACATTTTAATGCTGGTTTGTGGGGTACATAAACACTAAGGATGATTTTATCTTTTTGAAGTGTCAACATTTTTAATATTACTAAATCTCTATCCCTGATAACTTCTGCTATGCTGCTGTTTGCTTAGCCTGGAATACAGCTGTACCATTTCTCTTGTTGTCCCTGTCAGTGTGGTTTGATCTTCGGTATTCATGCATTTTAATCATTGTGTATCTTTTTACTCAGATTATGCTAACCTTGACAACCTCGGTCATTAATCAGGTGTAATTTAGGTGGCTGAAATTTAAGGTGTGGCTGATGCATTTGTTTTGGTAGCCATCACTTCTGGTTGGTTTTATATGAATTGTCTTTGTTTTTCATCCCATTGTCTTCTACTCTTCTTCATTTCTCAGACTGTTTGTTGGTTTGATTTGTTTTATGAGTTATTTTATTGTTGGTGGGTATTTTCAGGGTAGGGGTTCTTTGGAGACAGGGTCTCACTATGAAGCCCTAGTTGACCTGAAACTTTCAGTGTAACCCAAGCTACCCTCCAACTCTTCAATCCTCCTGTCTCAGCTGCCCAGGTGCTGAAATTATAATGGTCCTGTTTGCATGCACTCTACTTGTCTTGTGTTTTTAGTTTTTGTTAAAGAGTTATTTATGTTATGCATTAGTGTTTGCTGGCATCATGTATGTATGTGTATTGTGTTCATGCCTTGCATGCACAGATTCCAGAACAGAATATCAAATCCACTAAAACTGGAGTTACAGATGGCTGTGAGACAAGTGCATGCTGGGATTTGAATCCAGGTCCTCTGTAAGAACAGCAAGTGCTGTTAAGTGCCAAGCAATCTCTCCAACCCCAGCTGCTTGCTCTCAGTTGAACATTCATGTGATTCAATTTTTCCCATTTCTTTTCAAATCTTTAGTCTTTTTCTTCCTCAGGATTCACTGCAGAGTTTGTCATTTTCCAGTACAGGCAAGACACCTTTAATTTATTCTACGCCACGTCCTTGGCAGACTTAGTACTTTATGAAACAAAAGTGAGCATAAACCTTCATTTCTACCTCTTTCATCCTTCATTATATACATACATATATATGGATAGATATAAATGTATACATAAGCATATTGCTACTTATTTTGAACAGATTTATCTGCTATATTAACAAAAATATATAGTTTTATTTTTTTCTTCCACTTCATTTTTTAGGACTTTTTCTTCCTTTATATATTAATAAATGAAGTTTCTGACCTGCATCACTTTCTCCTTGAAGACAGAAATTTCTCACATTTATCAAAAGATATATCCACAATAACAAATTTCCTCCATTTTATCAGAGATTTTTAATTTTAATTATTTAATATATTGCCTTTTGTTTTCATGTTTTCCTCTTATTTTATTTTCCTTTTATTTTCTATTATTTATTCTATTAAAACTTTTATTATAAGTCAGTTTTACATATTATGGAATTTTTGGTTGGTAGGGGCTGTTTCTCTCCCAATTCAAAACTTCAAATATTTTACTTAGTGTTCTTCATCTGTCTACAATTTCTAAGATGTGGGGTGTAACTTTAAGTGTTTCTTCTAGCTTCTTTCCTTCTTTTTGTTTGAGTTTCTATACTTTCTTCTTTTCTCCCCCTCTCCCATTTGTCCTTCTCCTCACCTTCCTCCCCCTGGTATTTCCGTTATGCTCATGGTTTTTGCTGGGATTTTGTTGTTTTGTTTTGCAGTTCTTCTGCAGTTCTCTGGCATTCTAATCTTTTCTTCCATGCTCTTCTATTTCATAACCTTTCAATGACAAACTCCACAGCTTAAAGATCGTTTCTTCATCTGTGCTCCCACACTCAGTCTACCAATAAGACCAGAACTGTTCTTCATTTCTTTTGCAGTGTTTATTACAGCCAGCTGGTCTCCATCATTCTTAGATTGCTGCTGTGACTATATTAAACATCTTTACTTGCTTTATGACTAAATCATCTACTAAAGTCTTTGGTGTGATAATCATAGATTTTAAAATCTCTGCCACATCAGAATCTGATTGTGATCCTTATACTCTTTAAATCGATGCTTTTGTTTTTGTTCTATTGTCTTTTGGTTGTTTCATAATTTTTTCCACAGTCAGACATGGTACACTAGATGATAGGAAAGGTAGCGAATGAGCCGTTAGAAAGCAGTGCCAAGGTACTGAAAGAGGGCAGTGTTTTACAGTTCTGTGGTTGAGGCGTCTCTTTCAGTGACCTGGGCTTCTTGATATCGGGCCTCAAGAGTGCTGTTTATTAGTCCACTCTTAGACAGGGCAGTCTCTGAATGGTCTTTCCTTCAGTCTCTGCTCCACACTTTGTCTCCATATTTTCTCCCTTGAGTATTTTGTTCCCCCTTTTAAGAAGGACTGAAACATAAACACTTTGGTCTTAAATATTTGGGGGGTGGGGCGGGTGGAGATGGTACCACTCACCTTTAATCTCAGCACTTGAGAAGCAGAGGTAGGTGGATCTCTATGAATTTGAGGTCAAGTACTCTACAGAATGAGTTCCAGGAGAGTTAATCCTAAACAGAGAGAATCTGTGCCTTGATAAAAACCATACATTTTTTTTCTGTGTGTGCCACAGGATAAAAGAGCAGAATACAAAAAACACAAGGAAGTATCTACACACCTGTCATGTAAATGCTGGTGCACCAGGGACTGTGGAAATGCTCAGTGGTTCAGAGTGCTTGCTATTCTTGCAGAAGACCTGAGTTTGGTTCCTGGCACCCAAGTCTGTTGTAACTCCCACACTGCAGAATCTGATGCCTTCATCTGCCTTTACAGTGACCCATACACCACACATGTGAACACACCACACGCACACACACACACAGAGTCACACACAGAGAGAGCTATATAAATAAATTTATATAGCTAAATAGCTACATAAATAAAACATTAAAATATTAGCACATTAGAGATTTTATAATTTTGTGAATGTAGAATGTTTACATATAAAAATTTATGTATTTATATATTTTAATAAAGGCTGGCCACTATGTTTAATGTTTACATAATTCATGATATTTAATTTTTACAATGGTGACATCACCTCATTACAGTTGAGGTTCAGAGAGATCTAGTGACTTGGGAAAGGTAATAGATCTTGACAGGTATAAGATCCAAATGTTGTGTAACAAACACATCATGGAACTGTGCATGCACACAGGCATATATGCACAGGACTAATCTGTGTAGCAAGCATACTTTACTACTGTGTATGCATGCAAACACACAAAGATAAGACATTGAATGAGAGCAGTGTTTTACAGGGCTGTTACACAGTGCTATCACATTCTTGTTGCATAAATAGTACACACATACAAGCTATGTACCAATCATCTACGTAACAGGTACCCTGTATGTAACACAGTACAATAGTAATGTGCATGCACACAGATGCACATATACATGTTTAATCTATTTCCCTGAGTGGTGGCAACACTGGGCCACCACTCACAGAACCATTTTGTGCAGACTGAAAGACTGAAGATGTATAGAACAGCACTTGGTGCATGGTACTTGGGAAACATTTAGTGACTGTTATTTTCTCCTTTTTTCTTTTCCTTATACATTTTACTGTGTAGAATTCGTGTATTTAATTTGTAGTTCCTAGTTTTTAACATGGCTTAACAAAGTTCAAGTTTAATCTCCAATTCTAACCTTCTTCATAATAAGAATAGCCCAGTTCATTTCATTTTGCTTGTCTGCTTTCTAGAAGTTTAATCTGACCTTGTATTTAAAATATAAGAACTTCCCATCATGTTTAAAGCCAGACTTTCTTAAGATTTACTAACATACTAACATACCCTCCTGTTAACAGACACAGTATAAAAATTGCTTCTCCCATTCCATTTCTTCTTTCTGAATTCATTTTTCTGACTTCTCTTCCCATGGACTCTGTTCTAACCCTCAGTTATCCTCAGAAAACACTACAATTAGTCCTATTATTCCAGATAGGTGGCCATTTCCCATCAGAATTAGGAGATATTAGTTCAAAGAATCTGTTCGTGAAAAGGCTCTTCACTTAGCATGACTCTTTCCCCTGTAATTAGTAACTGTGCATCCTAATAATCTTGTCAAACACTTCCAAGTAAAATGTAATCATTAAATACTTCACACATAGAAAAGATTGTAGAAAAATGGTCAGCTAGGTCTAGTGCACTCACTGGTAGATTTACAGATACCAAGATTTTGTTTTCTGTAAGTAATTTTTAAAAACCTCAGTCAGGTCTCTCATTGTCCTCATTCCAGGCTCCTGGCCCAGTCCCTTGACCAAGACAGCTCAGTCAGTCAACTGGGTCTCAAGGAAGAGAGTGAGGATTGAAAAGAAAAAGATCATTAGACTACACTATAATATGACTCCAGCCAGTACTGAGGCTGAAATGGGTTTATTTTTTTTTTCAACCTGCTTTTATACCATTCTAAGTACATACAAAGACTGTAGTCAGTCCTAAAGCATAAAAAGAGTAGTAAAGGAACAAACAAAACATAAACAAGGGTCCCATGATTACTGTATTCAGAGTCTTAACAAAACCTATGAAGATACAAAGAACATGTTCCTCATCTGTGTTGGGAACCGCACTAGCCCCACGCTGGGCGCCAAAAATGTTGAGGCCCGACCTGCCCCACTTTGGGCAGCCAAAAATGTTGAGGCTCGACCTGCCCCACTGTGGGCGGCCAAAAATGATGCGGCCCTCTCCACTCCATGCTTGGCGGCCACTGTTTCCCGGCCCAAGCTGCCGCTCTGGTCTTCAGGTCAGGGTTCTGCCAGAGAGAGAGAGTGAGGACGAACTCGAAGAATGGAGACCAGACAGAGTGTGATTCAATCCTGTTTATTCTTCAGTCTCTCTTCCTAGTCCAAGTCCCAAGTCTTGAGTTCCTAGTTCCTAGTTGTACTCCTTGTTGTTCTCTTCCGAGTGTCTAATGTCTACTCCTACTCCTAGTGTCTGAATCTCTGTTACTCCGAATTGTTCTGCTCTCTCCTGTCTGTCTCTCACCTTTTATATGTCTCACTTCTAAGCCATGCCTTTTGGTCACGCCTTTAGTCATGCCCTTAGGTCTTGTCTCTAAATCTGATCTCTAAGTCACACTATTAAGTCACACACCTTTAATCTCACACACCCAAGGAAAGTCCTAGGTATCTAAAGCAAGATGTTATCAGAGTGAGCTCAACTGTTGTAAGATATTGTAATCCAAGTCTCACGTCAGGGTATATGGCTCAAGATGGCTGCAAAGCTGATAGCCGCTTTCTGCTAAAAGTTGGCTCCCAACACATCTGTATTCATCTTGAACCTATTTCCATGTCCTAGGCTAATGTCAAATTCCTGCAAAATTCCTAGAAGCAGCCTCAAAAGCTCTCCAAAGTCCCTTCTGGGAATAATGACAGCACCAACTTGGCTGCTCTTTAATTCCATTGTTTTAGGTGGTAGAGGATAAACCTATAATAATTCAGATTAAAAAATATATGTACACAGTAATATATTGTACATAGCCTTACAGTAGTCTCTTCTACAATGAATTACAGTACATTCAGAAGGGGTGGGACTCCACATTCCCTAGAATAAGCATTATAAAGTACATTTATCTTCTTCCATCTTCATAGTTTGATAAGTGTATAAGTTTCTCAACCAAGAGAAGTGCTGCCCAGCCCAGGATACCTGTATATAACTGATGGCATCCTCACCTGCTCAGAGATAATAGGATTACTCCTCATTTCTCCTATGCAGGTGCCAAGGATGCTAAATTTCCTGCATTGTGCAAAATAATTGTAGATATTTCTAAATTCCTATTTAAGTTGTAAGTGATATTCCTGTACACACATTTTTATTTAAATATTTCTTATTTTTATGTGCTTTGGTGTTTTGACATTGCGTATATATGTGCGCCATGTGCATTCTGTGCCTGTAGAGGGTAGGAAAGGTGTCTGAATTCCCTCAAAGTGGAGTTAAAAAAGGTTGTGGACTCTCACGTATGTGTTAGAAATGAAACCTGAGTCCTCTATAAAGGCACAAAGTGCTGTTAACTGCTGAACTGTCTCCAGCCCCCATAACACAATTCTTAAAGAGAAAAAACACAGATGTACATTTGCTGACTTACAAAGTAAAAACACAAATATTTCAAATTGCCATGGGTCACTAGAGTCATTGAACCAACTGACCCTGATGCCTCAGTGGGTGGCAGTTTCTGTCTTACTATCACTTTGACTCATGCATGATGGTAACAGTTTATTTTATTTTTCAAACAACTAAACCTTTGACAATTTGATTATGGTTTGTTAAAAATTCCCATTTCATTCTGTGGTTCTCCCTATAACCCTGACATGTAGTTATATTGTCCATTGATGCTTTTAGTTCCATTTTTTTTTTTTACTTTAATGTCTAGTCACATGCCGTATCTGTACTAAAATTCATCTGTTGCTGTTTTCTAATTCCATTCTGGTTTGTGGATATCCCCTTGTTCATCTATTTAAGCATTTGATCTAGTCTTTATACGTGTATTATATTAATATTGGATCCATCTCCAATAACCTCCAAAGGTCAGTTGAGTTTCCCTCTCACACCCACCACAGCTGCAGTTGCACTGGTCATCATCCACCCAAGTCTATCAGCCCACTCACTCCCTTCAGCCTGATCTTTTACTTTTTTCTTGTTGCTGCTGTCTTGAGATGAGGCCTCTCTGTGTGACCGTGGCTGTCCAGCATCTTTCTTTGTAGACTAGCATGGCCTCAAACTCACAAATATCCATTTGCATCTGCCTTCCGGGGGCTGAGATTAAAGATGTGAACCTCCCACATCTGATGATCATTCACTTTCTGCTGTATGTGGGTCCTTAGTGTTTGATTTTACATACAAGCAATTTGTAAAGAGAAAAAGATACTAGAGCCACTGATGGTGTAAAGAGAAATGATTTCATAACTCCCATGATTTCCATCTTGAGACTTACTAACAGCGCAAACTTTGTGAACTTGATAGGAAGTCTGTGATCTTGTTGTATAGGTTGCATGTAGCATATGAATCAAGGGAAGACACGACAGTGTGTCTTGGCAATCCTGACATCCTGCAAAGGAGCACATGGTGGAGTGTGAAAGAGCATCCAGCATCTCTGAGGCTCACCGAAGATGAGGACCACACAAGCAGACCATGACCACAAGGCTCTACAAGTGGTCAGTCAGCTGCGTCTGTTCTTTCTGTCCATCAGTCTTATATTTAAAGTTTTTATAGAGAATCACAAATTCTGTGGATTCTAATGTAATTTGTAGGTAGAATGTATTCCATCTTCACATGACCTGTGAAAGTCAACATCCTTGTCCCAGCTAACTCCAGCTCCACCTATGCTGCCCCCCTCCCTCTGTGGGCACACACTCCACCTGTGCTGCCCCCTCTATCTGTGGGCACACACTCCACCTGTGCTGCCCCCCTCTCTCTGTGGGCACACACTCCACCTGTGCTGGCCCCTTTTCTCTGTGGGCACACACTTTAACTGTGCTGGCCCCTTCCCTCTGTGGTACACACTCCACCTGTGCTACCCCCTCCCTCTGTGGGCACACACTCCACCTGTGCTGCCCCCCTCTCTCTGTGGGCACACACTCTACCTGTGCTGCCCCCCTCTCTCTGTGGGCACATACTCCACCTGTGCTGCCCCCCTCTCACTGTGGGCACACACTCCAACTGTGCTGGCCCCCTCCCTCTGTGGGCACACATTCTACCTGTGTTGGTCACCTCCACACATGCCCATCTGCACAAGTTTACTCCCATTAGATTGTTCAGATGCCAGACTTGATTTTTCTTAAAATAAGAATACTGACAATATATTTTCTTAAACCCAACTTGTTAAAATTATTTTTGACTATGCTTATGTCATTTCTACATACAAAAAAACCTGTAAATATAAGTGGAAACGTGTTTATTTTATTGAATTTCACTGCAACAATAAATTCTTGGTGTGTGGAGGAATCTACATGCTGGCTCAATTTTATTTCTGAAAGTACTTTCTTCCCTAGAATGGTAAAATAAAGTTTGCTATGTTCTGTGTTTTCTAATTACCTCGTTACCTATTTATAGCTGGATTTCCTTAACCAGCACTTAGATTTTAGGCATACAATTTTATACTGAAAAAGAATTTATTAGCCTTCTCTGTGCATGAATCATTTTTTGTAAACTAAATTGTCTAATTAGCTGATTCCCTCAAAAAGCCAATTCTAAGACTGATAGGGAAAAATTGGACCAAAATGCTATACATTTAAAAGAAATGACTTGGAAACACATCATAATGGTCCGCTGTTCAAATTATTGTCACTCAGACTTGTAATAAAAATGCTTATTTCAAGAAATATGTGCTTTATCAGGATAAAGCTGAAGTTTGTTTGTTTGTTTGTTTGTTTGTTTCAGGTAGGAGAAGTTGGTTTTATGTTTTTCTTTTGGTGTTTGTTTGTTGCTGCTTCATTATTGCATGTGCACTCAGATCCTGCAGGTAAACAGGTCACCCCCACCTTGCTTTCAAGGACCACTAGACTGTGCTTAATTTCCTTACATGCTGCCTGCTACCCAACAAGCTCTGGACAAATGTGGGAATTTGGTAATCAGCCTCCAAAGGACCAGTTGAGAGGCCTATGTTCTGCGGGAGCACTGAGACTTTCCCCTTGGGGTTTTGACTTAGCATTCAGTCTACAGTAGTAGATCCCTTTCCCACTCATGGTCCACAGTAACAGATTGCTATCCCCTCACATGCTGTTTTCTACTAAGATTTGAATACTGGAGCCTTCTAACCAGGGGACCATGGCTTAGGCAGGACAAGAATTGTTAGGCATGGAGTTTGGCAGCCAGAAATGCAAGACAAAGAATGGGGAAACAGATGGCAATGAAATATTTTTAAATATTCTCAGCCTTTATATTTTGGCCACTTGAATATAACTGATCACATAACTAGAGAAAAAGAAAGTGGGAAATGTCTACATGAAGTAGGAACTGTGCTTACCAAGCTCGTGGGTCAGAAAGGTCATCCTCTGACTCTGGATGCCATCATCTCTGTGTTGTCATTCATGATTTCTGAATACTAATACTGTGAAGAAAAATTAAGAGCTCTGGAAAACAATGAAAGTGCTGCATGAGTCCTGAACACTCTTGTTCTGAGTTAACATAGACCAGCATGAGTCTGTCTCTTCAGGGGCCATGTTTGTCTCCTCATCTAATGGGGTGGAATAAGATGGTTGCTCATTCTTCGCTTTATTTGGTACTTCAACTATAACTCTGATGGCTTGTTTGAAATATAACCAATTTAATATTTTCTTTTAAATCTGAGAAAGCAAATATGTGTTGCATTCATTTTTGCAAAAACTAAAATACATCTATCATAAAATAATTTAAAAGTTCCACCAAACACATGGAAAAGAAAGTTGCCAATCTAATAGTCCCCCCATTTGTCTTATCATAGGACATAGCAGAATGGACAATTTCATTAACAGGAAATGCTCACAGTTGTTGGAAAGGTGAGTGGCAAGATGATGATGAAAAGACAGGGGTCCAAAGGGGAGGGAATGGGCAAACACTGGGAAAGGAAGGAAAAGACAGTTACTCACAAAGTATAGTTATACTTAGGAAACAGTGCCACTGGAGCATTTGATCTAATTTCCAGTTACCTGTTGAGGTCTTTAGTTATGCTACATTTTGTAATACATAGACAACTATACAGCCAAATGAGGAACTACCACACACGTGCGTATGAATCCAACATTGAAGACAGGATACTGCTAAAATAGAGTAGAAAGAGACAAAATAAGCAAAATACACACCCATATGATATAGTAGTATCAGGAGTGATAAAGCAGCCAGAGGAGAGGATGGACATCTTCATAGAAGATGGGGGCAGCTTCCCGGAATACTGAGCGATGGAATGGACTGTCTTCTGAGAACATTGAGTGCAGAGGATATAGCAATGAAAGCGGGCACAAATTTGAAACAAATTATGATAGGATTTGCATCTTTTGAAATGTTTCCACTGGTTGCCCAGTGCTGAAGGCAGAGATCATCTTTAGAGCTTTAGATCTGGAGTCCAAACTGAGAGTGCAGGAATCCAGATAAATGATGTTATACTAGCAAGGTGACGAGGGTGGAGGAGACTTAAGATGATTACAGATCTAGCCTTGTGGAGGATGGTGTCACTGACACAGAAAAGAAATGCAGTGAAAGATTAATTTTTGGTCTTGTAATGAGAATTTCACATTAAGGAAGTTTAATGGTATTCTGATGTGTCCTCTAAATTACAACCTAAATGGGCAAGTCTGTACGTTGTGGTGGGACTGATGAGAAGGTAGGAAATTTGGTCATGAAGATTAAAACTGTCCAGAGAGTATGAAAGAGAGAGAGAGAGAGAGAGAGAGACAGACAGACAGACAGACAGACAGACAGACACATGCAGGAACTTGATAAATGGTGCATTACTCACATAGTAAAGAACTGTTCTCCTTTAGCTGTCATGAGAAGAATGTAGGGCCTTTGTTAATACAGAAACTCCATTTATGCGAAAAAACACCTACATCTGTGTTGGGGTCCACACTAGCCCCACGTTGGGGCGGCCAAAATAAATGTTGCAGCCCAGGCAAAATGTTGAGGCCCGGGCCGACCCACGTTTGGGCGGCCACTGTATCCTGGCCCAAGCTGCTGCTCCGGTCTGCGGGTCGGGGTTCAGCAAGAGCGAGGGTGAGGGCAGGCTCAAAGAATGGAGACCAGACAGGGTGTGATTCAATCCCGTTTATTCTTCAGTCTCTCTTCCTCTAAGTGTCTCCTGTCTGATTCTCCCTCTATAGTCTCCCTAATGTCTGGTTCTGTCTTCTATAGTCTGATTTCTGATCTGTTCTGTCTCTGCCTTTTATATGTCTCACTTCTAAGCCACGCCTCTAAGTTACACCTTTAATCATGCCCTTAGGTCTTGTCTCTAACTCTGATCTCTATACTTCTAAGTCATACTCTTAAGTCACACACCTTTAATCTCACACACCTTTAATCTCACACACCTTTAATCTCAAGGTATCTAAACCAAGATTATCGGAGTGTTCTCTGCTGTTGTAGGCTATTGTAATCCAAATCTCATGTCAGGGTATATGGCTCAAGATGGCTCCAAAGCTGATAGCCGCTTTCTGCTAAAAGTCGGCCCCCAACACATCTGTTTTCACAATATTCTCAGGTACCTACAGATGCTCAACTTCAAAAATTAAACCTAAGTGTGATATAGGCGTAAAACAAGCACACATCCAGATGCATCAAAATTTTCATAAAGGAATGAGCTGTGTGAGTAATTAAAATACAGAGAGTGACCTGACAATGACAGATCGCAGTAGACTACCCTAAGCATCTGGATTGCTCTTTGTGGCTGTAGACTTGTGGGTAGAAGAATTCATTGAAATGCTAATGACGCAGAGGGGTATACAACAAGATCTGGACTCCTATATGTCCTAGCGATCATGGAACCATTCTTATGAAGATGTTCACCCCAAAACTGAGAAACTCTCAGCAGACTCAAAGAGCTCGTATATGTAGGGCTTTGCTATTTCCATTATATGGATTGAATTTTCTCTTGCAGTCAGAGGAAAACAACAGCATGGAAGCTACAATGTACTTTGTTTGCATGTGAAATGTTACTCTTATGGCAGTGTAGACAATGGTATGATAAGAAAAACAGAAAAGCCGTCTAGACAAATACATGAAAAACTTTTCAAGAGGCATTAGGGGGAGAAATAGGAAGTTTTATTTCTGGCCATTCAATTCACTAAGCTTTATTTTTAAAAGACATCAAGTTTTACAGTTTCGTGTTATGAAAATTTTACTCAAATATTCACCTTCCATTCTCTCCTGCTATTTGTAGCTCTGAGACCAGAATCAAAATTAATACAAAGGATTTATTTGCGGGTGGGCAGGTGGGGGGGAACACCCTCATAAAAGCACGGGAGGGGGAATAGGATGAGGGTTTAGGGGGCATGGGGGGCTGTGGACTGGGAAAGGCAATACATTTGACATGTAAGTAAAAAAATATCCATTTTTAAAAAGAATAATTTGAAATTAAAACAACAACAAAACAAAGGATTTGTCTTCTCCTAATCACTAGGAAAAGAGGAAGCAAAATATCAAAGTGAGTCAGACACTTGGGCAGCCCATTCTCTTGGGAGGCTCCTTTGACTCTGCTGCTCTTTTAAACAAACAAAAGCATTTGTTTTCATCCAACAATTAAAAGTCATTTCCATCTTATCCCACTGCAGAGATAAAGGTCAGCACTGTTTACCAAATTCTGAATTTCTGGTTGTTTGGAAGTGGAAAGAAAACTGGGAGTAATTTAATATGCATATTTACTTTGAAGCCTACCAAAGGGCTTTGAGGTGCACCGGAGGGCATTGAAAGAAAAGGACATGACGTGGTATGCACCAAGTGACCAGCAATATTGCATGTCCAGTTTCTTGTGGAAAGCTTTATCACATAATGGTGGTACATAAGAAAGTAAAAGTGTTTTGTGTAGACTACAGTGTCTGTGTAACCTGCCGCTGTGTGTGGTCCATTCAGCAAATTGGAACTGCTTAAGGGATAAGATTTGGGCTTTTCTGTCTTTATACCCAATTACTTAGCATGTGTCAGAAATGGGGCTGGCAGGCCAAAGATCTGGAGAATGTTATAACTTGAATCTTATAGAATAAAATTGGGGTTCCCATTTATATCCCAACCTTCATAGACATACACGATTACTAACCCTGCATCCAAACGTGACATGTTACTAAGGTGGTTTGAATGAGTCATGTCCCTACCAGGTTTATTTATTTAAACATTTGGTCCCCCTGTTGGTTGAGCTGTTTGGGAGGTCATGGAGCCCTTAGGAGGTAGGGTGTGTCTGGAGGACATATGTCATTTGGGTCTGGGTTTAAGGATCACTACTCTTGCTGTGTGTTCCTGTGGGCAGATGAAGTGTGATCTGTCTGTTCCCTGCTCCTGTCACCATATAATACCTCCTCCCACCACAGTCACTGTATTTCTGTATGACAGAAACCAGAATAAACTTTTTCTTCCTTAAGTTGATTTTGGTCATGGTATTTTATTACAGCAATGAAAAGTAACTAATTAATATATCATCATTAGTTACTATAACATTTAAAAGGTTAATGTCCTGGATAACATTTTACACTTTGAGTTCCTATTACAGTATTAGTAAATTAATAGCTTTCAAAGACATATAAATACGTTGTTTGTAGGGCACCACTGACTGTCTTTAGGGACATGTTCTTATTCCAACACCAGTGGCCTACTTTTAATGCAGCCTCACCTTGCCTTTTCCTCTTTCATTAGTTCACAAACTAGCAAAAAAGCCATCTAATCTGATAAGTAGCCAGACAATTTTTATGAAACAAGAAATGTAATTATGATGCAATTTATACTCTAAATAAGGAAGTATCTACAAAGATATATGAAGCAATATACTGTGGCCATAGATAATTTTCGGGCTGAAATACCTCTAACTATGTTCAACTCTAATTGGAGAGAAGACTACATTATTATATGTGTATATATGTTGTTTGTTAGAAGCTGTAAGAGACCATATATATATATATATATATATATATATATATATATATATATGAATCTGTAAGAGACCATATCCAAAACCTGTAGAAGTTTACAGTAAAAGCATGAGACTTTTATTTTTTAAAAGTGTTCTCTTACTTCCTTAAATACGTGAACTTCAGATCTCTCGGAGAGATAAAGATAACTCAAATGAAATCCAGCTGGGAGATTTTAGGAGGCTTGTGTTTCATATCTTAGATTATTTGCTTGAGAGAGTTAAAGTTGGATAAGGAAAGAAGGCATTTTTAATGCTCAGTATGTGTCTGTGATATATTCTGCTTCACTTGTACTTAAGTAAAACATATTCTAGTTTTTAAAAATAAAATACCTTCTCTTCAATTCAATTCCTTGTCTCTGTATCAATACCTTGCAGCTTTTATCACATTGCTGTACAGTAGAGCTTGAGATCAGGGATGGTGATTCCGCCAAAAGTTCTTTTATTGTTACAAATTATTTTCCTTGTTCTGGGTATCTTGCTTTTCCAGATGAATTTGAGAATTGATCTTTCCATGTCTTTGAAGAAATGTCTTGGGATTTTGATGGTATTGCATTGAATCTGTAGATTGCTTTTGATAGAATGACCATTTTTACAATGTTAATTCTGCCAATACATGATCATAAGAGATCTCTCCATTTTCTGAGATCTTCAGTTTCTTTCTTGAGAGACTTGAAGTTCTTGTCATACAGACCTTTCTCTTGTTTGGTTAGAATTACCCCCAAGATATTTTATATTATTTGTAACTATTGTGAAGTGTATTGTTTCCCTATTTTCGTTCTCAGCCCATTTATCATTTGTATAAAGGAAGGCTACTGATTTTTTGAGTTAATTTTATATCCAACCACATTACTGAAGTTGTTTATCAGCTGTAGAATTTCTTTGGTGGAATTTTTGGGGTCATACACTTATGGACACTTGATCTTTGATGAAGAAGCCAAAAATATACGATAAAAAAAATGAAAGCATCTTCAATAAATGGTGGTCATCTAACTGAAAATCTGTATGTAGAAAAGTGAAAATAGATCCATATTAGTCACCTTGCACAAAGCTCAAGTCCAAGTGGATCGAGTGCCTCAAAATAAAACAGATACACTGAATATAAAGAAGAGAAAGTGGGAAAGGCCTACAATGACTGCCCATCAAGCAACTGAAAGAGTCAGATGTAGATATTTACACCCAACCGATGGACAGAAGTTGTTGACCCCTGTGGTTGAAAAACCTGGAAGAAGCTGAGGAGGAGGGTGACCCTGTAGGAGGACCAGCAGTCTCAACTAATCTGGTCCATGAGATCTCTCAAACACTGAGCTACCAAACAGGCAGCATACACCAGCTGATATGAGGCCCCCAACACATATACAGCAGAGGACTGCCAGGCTGACTCAATCAGAGAAAAGGCACCACTCCCTGGAGTGGTGGATGGAGGTGGGAGCATCCTCTTGGAAATGAGGGAGGAGGTGTGGGATGTGGAACAGTCACGTGGTGCGTGGACTGGGAAGGAGATAAAGTCTGGACTGTAAAAAGAGATTATAGAATAAATTTTAAAAATTAAACATGCAATATGAAAAAACTTTCTCAGATGAGTGAAGACATTGATATTCACGTGGATAATGAAGTGACTGATGAAAGATAGAACAAAACAAGTGGACAAAGCTTTAGAAGGCACTGAGGAAGGAGCCAACAGGATTATTAGAGAAAAGTTAAACAGGTAGAGCAAAGGATGAACATGTTTAGCTTCAAAAAATCTGAAAGGTGCCATGTTTAGCATGGACTAAGACAAGATGGCATCTGAAAAGAAATACCCAACTTTATTTACATTCTCAAATAAACCATCTATAACTACCAAGTGTGTGTTTCCTTAGCTAGGATAGCTTGCTGTGAATAGTTCTTCATGAGGCAAACCTTTGTAGATATTCTTTGTTTACATAAAGAAAGTTCACATGTAAATACTTTTCATTTATAATTTTTTTACTTTAAAAATAAACAAAACCTCCAATTTTAATAAACTTTAAAATAGGCATTTGTTAGTGATATTTTTTCTCAAAAAAGATACGTTCTTTTCAAAGGAACAAATATGAAATAATATATGCTTAATTATCAAAACTCTAGCCATTGAAATGATGACAATTTAATCACACAATTTTTCAGCTTTTCATTAAAGACAATACAACTGAAATTAGAGACTACTCCTAAAGTGGTTGTAAAACTATTGACTCAGAATTAGGGGTTTGACTCAGAATGTAGCAGGTTCGTAAGATAAATAAACGCATACCACCTGCCTGTATGTTTTGTAGGCTAGCTCTAACAATGGAAATGGTTTTAGACTGGAATAGGTCTCAAAGCGAGGGGAAAACAGTATGATGTCACCAGTGGGCTCATGGTCAGCGAAGCCCTCACCTTGGGTTCCCTTGACATTAGACAAGTCATCTTCTCAGGTTCGGTTTCGGGTTTCTTCTCTCTCTAAAGTAAGAGAATAGCCTGTTGTTCCAACGATTCTTTGGCTGTAGAAGAGGATCTTGTTATCAGAGACATGTTGGTGTAATACAAAACAAAGTTTGAAATGAGTTTTTTAAAAGTAACGTCACAATTTCCTAGCTAATTTTGGAGAAGTTTGATGAGGTTGTTTCCTAAAAATTAAAACAACTAGGAGCTAGAATGCTGGCTCAGTGAGTAAGGGTGCTTGCTGTTATGCTAGAAGACCTGTTTTCATCTGCCAGCACCCACATCAGGTGATGCACAATCACCTGTATCTCCAGCTCCAGAGAATCATAGAGTCTGGCATTCTCATACCTGCATTGCAAATTATATATATATATATATATATATATATATATATATATATATATATATATATATATATTGAACAAACCTTTTTAAGAATTTAAATGACTATATCAGTTAAGAATAGATTACATTTTGTCCACTGGAGGATTTTCCATTTGCATGTTTTTCACTATATAAAATCTCCAGCAATCTGACATGGTTAGTTGGAGCAAAGCTTCAAGGGATGTTGAATAAGAGTTGGTTTACATTGGCAAGTTTTCCTGAGTCTTATGCTTGTTTGTTTCTTGAATTTTGAGGTGTGGAGACATAGAGAATGAGGACTTGGACAGTCATCTTTTTTTCTCTGAATGTTTCTAATTCTGATCCTGATCCTTCTATCTCTGCAAGAATAAATAGCAGAAGTCTGATAGTGGTTTACACTGCTGCTTTGTGGAACATTGCTACCAAATCAGTGCCCAGGAACAGAGAGGCAAGAGCTTCCAGCTGCCTTGGTGGCCTCCTTCTTGGGGCCTGAACTTCACCAGACAGCAGAAAACTCCGAGGAAAGCACTGTAAGTCATCCCTGCATTTCCTTAATGTGACAGAGAAGGTAGAAATACCTACAGAAAATTGTCCCATCACTTTGCTATTCCCACTTCTCCTGATTGTGTTTTCTTCTCTTTGCTCATGGTATCCCTCTTACTATTGTGTCCTTGCCTGCTGTGTGGCTGCATTATGGACATCCATTTAACTTATCTCTAGTATACACTCTCAGTGTTTTTGGAGTTGGACCCAATTACATTTTCAGAGGCACATCAAACCTTGCAGACAAGGCTGCTCTCCCAGTCACTTAGAGATCAGGCCAAAGCCACACAGAAGCATTGTCTTTACTCTCTAAACAGCTTTTGAACATCTGCTGCAAACCAGGTCTTGTGTCTAAGATAGAGAGGAAAGGGAGAGGAGGGAAGACAAACAGAGGGGGGAAGAGGAGTAGAGAACAGCTTAAAAGGAAGTCCAAAGTGCACATGAATAGGTCAGGCTAATGCTGTCTATATAGGACTCTTACTCAATATTCTATTCTTAAGCATTATAGTACATTTTTAAAAAAGAAAAACTACTTTTAGTTTGTACTTAAAATTTTTCTACAGGAATTTTCAAGAAATTTTCAACTTTTTATGCACAGCTATTTGCAAGGTTGTGTTTTTAATTCTACATACAATTACATTGAGTCCTGCTTTGGTGAAATATTTGTCTACTTTAGTTATTGCTGAAACTCTAGTAAATATTTCAGAGAGCTTCTGAGTTAATGATGAGAATTTGGAAATATGAGAGGTAGCTTTTGAGAAATAATTTAAATCTGTGTTCCAGGTT
Source organism: Arvicanthis niloticus (assembly GCF_011762505.2). NCBI lineage: Eukaryota > Metazoa > Chordata > Mammalia > Rodentia > Muridae > Arvicanthis > Arvicanthis niloticus. The sequence continues at coordinate 34,121,886 of NC_133433.1, read as the reverse complement.
GGCCTGGACCACATTATGCAGAACAGGTTGACCATCCTCCTGTCTCAGATTCCAGAGTACTGGGTTTCTTGGCACTGCCTTAGAGTGTGGGTTTTAAATTGTTGTGTTCACTTTACTTGTGTGATAATGGAAAAGTTTCTTTTCATTAAAATGTATTAGTCTATTTTAAATGTGAAGTAATTATTTGTATCACACAATATTCACTATAAAGTTTATTATTGGTACATAGGAATTTACATTAAAGGTATGTGAGATTCTATGGAAGTTCCGTCTTTTGTTATTTATGTCCTACTTTTATATAATAAATTATAAAATATTTCTAAAATAGAAAACAATAATGTATTAATATTAGATTTGCTTTTTAAAAAGTGACTATGTAGGGGCTGGAGAGATGGTTCGGTGGTTAAGAGCACTGTGTCTCTTCCAGAAGACACAGGTTCAGATCTCAGTCCCCATGTGGTAGCTCATAATGGTCTATAACTCTAGTTTCAGGACATCTGACATCCTTAAACAAACATACATGTAGGCAAAACATCAAAGCATATAAAACAAAAAACAGTAAAAAATTTCTAAGTGATTATATAAGTTCCAGAATAGGGATAAGAAAAGGCGTTTTCTAAAGAGCTAAATAATAAACATTTAATCCTACCATTGCATGTGGAAACTAGTCATGAATAAAAGCCCAATAATTAACCATGAGTGTGTTCTAATAAAATTTCATTTTAAAAGACATACCGTGGGTAAAGTTTGACCTGTGGATTTTCATTGTCAAGTTCAATTATAAGTAGTTTGTTTTCCTTCTCTGTTTAAAACTTTGCATATAGTATTTAAAAATTTAGTTTTGTGAGTTGTTTGTATTTGGAGCTTTAGTTAGTAGTAAGAATTAACTAAATATTAAATATTAAAATTGCTAGGAGATACTATGAGGTTAATGAAAATAGTAGAATTTGAGTGCTTAGGGGTTCGTTGATTGAGAGATGGGTTCTCACTCTGTATTCTAGGTTGACCAGTTATCTTTTCAGACACATAGTCAATAGATTTATTGAATCGTAAAAATACATTAAGGCCTTCAGTCATGGTCTACTTGGCCTTATTAAGGACACCTCCCATCCCCTGCATCCCCTGCACTTATGTTCTGAAAGGAACAAAAGTCCTTTAAGTAAGATAGACAGAATACAGGATTAACCACAGCCTTTGATCACACGCAGGTGGATGTGAAGCAGTCTGAGAGGCTGCTCCTCACCCACGGGTGGACTCGCTGTGCAGTCCAAGAGGCTGCTACTTCCACTCCTGTTGGGCTAATACTCACAAATAAGGCACAGAGGAAGAAAGATGTATGAGATGGGGAGAGGGCAAAAACAAGTAAAAGCCCCCAAAGACCCTCTGGAGCCCCTCCTCATTTCTGGTAATTCACGAATGCCCTGGATAAACCATCTTCTTTCCTTAGACTACAGCTGACATCAGGCAAGAACTCTAGACTTTGAGAACCATGCTTCCTAATCTCCTGGCAGGAACACCATGCCCACTGCTTCACTTACTTTTCCCAGAACCTCTCCATGAGCCTCTTGTACCATTTATAACCTTGATCTATACAAGAATGAAATCTAGGGGAAATCCAGCCTGCACTCAGCTGGATGGATGAAGTATTAATTCTGTAGCTGAATTCAGTACCTGCTAAAGAATCATGAAAATGGCGGCAGTTATTGTTACTATAAAAGGTTAAACACATTATTATATTTGCTTCATCTGAAATACCTGGGGTATGGAACTACTAAGTGCAGAGCAGCTATGTTCCCTCCTCTCTTGCAACCAAGCTGGATAACTGAAGGAAGCTCCATGAAGAAGAGTGGAGATTATCAGTGCTGCCTCTAACAACAATGACTTCATGGGGGCTTTCCTTTCCATCTCCTCCCGACCATCTCCTCTAACTGATGACCCCACCCCCGCACCTTAGCTTTGTCTCTCCTGCTACTAAGCTCTGAAAATAGTTATCTGGAAACCTGAATTTCTTTTATAAAAGACGTTTTTCTCCTTGCAAGCAAGCAGAAATATTAACAGAAGACAAATATCATGAGATAAATGCAGAATCATTGGATATGGTCAACAGATAAAGTTGTGAAGATGCATCTGGCTTATGAAAACGTAAGTTTGGGGTTAATCTTCATGGTTTCCCTTAGCTTCTCTATGTCTTTTCTTGTACCTTCTTTCTGTTGTTCATCTCTTAAAAAAAAACCTCATCAAATGGGTGTTCCTAGCCATGCTGTTGACTCTAAACAGAACATGTGTAACCATGGGGACAATAAAAGGAGATGCATGCCCCACCTAGAAAGATGGCACAATGACTGCCAGTCTGCAGCAACATCTCTGTGCACTCTTCAGGTTAGGAATGCAATCTTCATGCAACAGAACAATGCAAATCAAGTTCATTGTGAATACTTGAGTTGGTTTCAAAATCGTTTGCCTTTCTCTTGGCTAATGCTACACATCTTGCAGTAGTAACCTTTGTTACATGTTATAAGGAGTACTGAATATTACTCCAAAAGACTCCAGATTGAAAGCTTAGTTCCCAGCTGTTGGTATTACTATACGATACTGGATCAATAGAGCACAAATGTGATTTAAAAGGGTTAATTTAGTTAATCTACACATAAGTTAATAGTCAAATGAGATATTAAAAGGTAGGGCCCAGTTGGAGGACTTAGGTCAGTGAAGATATGCTTTTCAAGATACGCTTATCTCATCCCTGGATTCTCTCTGTCTTTCTCCCTCTACTTCCTGGCTACCACCAATCAAGCACCTTTTCTCTGCCATGACCATTAATCATGATGTTTCTGTGCAGCTACAAGTGTGAAATTAACAGAGCACTCAGCTTTGATTGAAACTTCCAAAACTGCTATCTGTTTCCACCTTGAAGTTGACTTTCTAATGTCTTCTATCACTGCGATGGAATTAAAACACATCACAAACTCCAAAGCTAGCATTTGCTTTTTATGTTGCCCTGCTAGTGTAATCCTGATGCTATACCATTAATCTCTTGTTATACAGAGGGTGTTCCTATGCCAGCCATACAGCCATCAGCCAGGAGCTGACAAGCAGTCTCTGTGATTCTAGCCACAGCTGCTTGGTCATAACCTACATTTCAGGAAGAGTCTTTTGCCGTGTGTGTGTGTGTGTGTGTGTGTGTGTGTGTGTGTGTGTGTGTACATATTCAGTATCTAAGTGCCATTTAACTCCTGTGATGTTCCTGTTAAATTGAAAATTATAATATAATAGGATATACTATGGCCAAAAGTATTAAATGAAATGACATGTGTCATCTGGCTTCAGATGTGAAGGCAAGAGTTCCTTTTACCCAAAAGAGTGGTACGTACCCTGCTTTTGCTGTCCTCCAACTGGTCACAAGGCAGATAGAAGAAGCTTGAACCATAAACTTAGAGCTGGGATTCTATCAGTTCATGGAGCAAAAGCTTTGAGAACACAGTGCACACATAAGACAAGGTTGACAGCACCAAGGAGGCTGGATCAGTTAGCTTCATCCTCCCCATCAAAGGAAAGCCTGTGCCCTTGCCTACGCAGAAACCTCTCAGCTCCAGGACATATTTGTTTGTTGGTTGTCTCCTAATAGCATCAGGATGCATTGTAGAAGCCTTGCTCGATCTCCTTATAAGGACGCTTTAAGGCAAGAATCACCCCATGGATTTTTTTTTTTTTTTTTTTGCCCTGAAGCTGAAGACCACTATAGACATGCTATCTATTATTCTTTCAGCTAAATAGGAGCTCAGTGTGTTCCTCCTGCTTATCAATGTGCACACATGGATGGGCATACTGCTCTCCCCACACATGCGTTTACACACACACACACACACACACACACACACACACACACATACCTATATACACAATGACAAAGAAAAAGGAAAAATGCTTCCTCTGTACAGGCTCAAATATCATGGTTACTAACTAACACTTACATATCAGAAAGAAGTATAGGAAAATTGCCAAATGGCCTTTACAATACTGTAATGCTAAGGATACCGAGGTGTTCACTTTCGTTGCTCACACAGATTTAAGTATATACATATATTGCTAAGGTTTCTATCTACTATAAAAATAAATAAAAGGAGTTTTGAATAATAACAATTATTAATGTATATATTGCTTTAATTAAGCAAATTATTAAATATTTTGTATTAATTGATGTCCATAACTATTTCTAGTTGATGTCACTAAAATAGTACCAGCTCTAGAGGTTAAACCTGTAGCTCACAGTTTCACCATATAAACACAAACATTAGTTACATTTGTAGGTTTTGTGTTGCAGTATTATTGTAATCACTAGTCTCAGAAACACACACACACACACACACACACACATTGAGAGAGAGGAGGAGAGGAAGAGGGAAAGAGAGGGAGAGAAGGAGGGAGGGAGGGAGGGAGGGAGGGAGGGAGGGAGGGAGGGAGGGAGGGAGGCAGTGAGAGAGAGAGAGAACTCCTTTTAAAACAATTCATACTGCAATTTCCAAAAAGAAAAAAAAAAAAACATATAATCTTGACATCTATGATTCAGGAACAAACTCCACTTTGTTGAACTATATTTTGATCACCTCATGATAATTTATCATTTCACAGAAATATTGCATCTCCAGAAGCTATCCTGAAGGGTAGTTTTAAAAGTATTTTATTTACACTTATTGGCCCAAATTTTATTACTATACATGAATATTTTGGGGGGGGGGTAGTCGAGACAGGGTTTCTCTGTGTAGCCCTGGCTGTCCTGAAACTCACTCTGTAGACCAGGCTGGCCTCGAACTCAGAAATTCACCTGCCTCTGCCTCCCAAGTGCTGGGATTAAAGGCGTGCGCCACCACCGCCCAGCACTTGAATTCACTATGAGCAATATGTTTAGTTGTATGTGGATTGTACGCCTGCTGTCTGGGTGGGTTGTATGCCTGTTGTCAGTGAGTTGTATGCCTGCTGTCTGGGTGGGTTGTATGCTGCTGTCTGGGTGGGTTGTATGCCTGTTGTCTGTGGGTTGTATGTCTGCTGTCTGGTTGGGTTGTATGCATGTTGTCTGTGGGTTGTATGCATGTTGTCTGTGGGTTGTATGTCTGCTGTCTGGGTGGGTTGTATGCCTGTTGTCTGTGGGTTGTATGCCTGCTGTCTGTGTATGCTGCTGTCTGGGTTGTGAATGCACACAGCTCTGAAAAATTGCGATGTGATGACTTCTGCTTAGAACAGGTTTCATGTGTTTCAGAACAATGTGGATAATGACAGTGCATTGCCTGACTATTTTTTTATAGAGCATTTCTATTGTTTAGGTCTCCTGAGGCAACCCTTAATAATTCATGGCTCTTTTTCCTACAAGCCCTCAGATACTTTAGTACAATGATCATGGCTCCCCCAAGCTGTCTTACATTCTGCCAAAAATTCTAATATTTTGCAACTGCTCTGCAATGCCCTAATTCATAGGACTTGTACTACCCCAAGCCTCTCTTCATGACTTACTTCAACTTTATCTAATCTTCAGCTAAGAGCCAGACTCCCATCTGTACCTGACTAGGACTAGAGTCATTGTTCCAGTGTAGCTGCAGGTATATGAACAATTACGACCATGTATAGATGCTATTTTGTAGCTGCTTGATGCAGGTGCTGACTGCTACAGAATTCTCTAATATAGTGTCCTGGTTAAAATGTGATGATCTGACCAAAATAGTGTATCTCTTTTTTGGTTTTGGACAAGTAGGACTGGTAGTGTGTAATTCTATATTACATTACACCACTGAACATGCTTCTCCGTAGACAGTGACGCTATGAATGGTGACTCTGAGGACAACAGGGCTGTAACACCCATCTTGCACATTATTTAGTACTAATTTACCCTCACCTCCATGTTCAGTTTCTATTCTTGGTTAATATAGAATATCTGTAGTAGAGATTCCTTCTCTTTCACTACTCATTTCAGTGATATTTTAAAATATACTGTAAACATATACTTTTACAATGGTTCTAAGTAAACTTAAGTTTAGCTATTTGGATATTTCTGTTACAACATAGAAAGTTCATCTCAGGAAACAGTCCTCTGTGATATTCCTTAAAGGGGACAGAAACCTGTAATTAAACACGGATTTTAAACTCTTAATATCATATTACTGTCTAGCAGGTTGTCAATAAACATTAGGTGGGTAAACGTTCTGAGAAGGTCTACAGTTACTAAATCAAATTAAATCTCATTAGCCAGTAATTCCTCAGGCTTATTTAACCACTGAGTTATATTTTAGTTAATGCCATTGGAATTTAGTAAGCTGATATTCTCCTTAGTGTGCATTGTGAGTTGTTAACCACGGTTTATAATATTTTTTAAATGTTAATTCAATTTTCCCATTTAATCAGCTATTCCCACATTTGCACAATCAAGTCAAGAATATATCTATCTTTATCCAAAGTAATAGGAAAAGTACTGAAAAGTGATGCCATGGCAAACGAATAGAAATGCCACTGTAGCCCCTTATTGTCCCCCATTGTGTAATACTCTCTGTCAGTCTTCCATCAGAAATTACTCACCTGCCTGACATAACGCATGCCACTCTATTTGAATTGCAAAATTAGACTAAGAATGCATTACAATCTTTCAAATTAAGATAGTTCCTCTATTTATTTCTCACTATGGCATGCAGTAAAGACCCTCCCTGTTGCAATTTATTATGCTTTAAGCTTTTGAGAGCAGATTATGTTTTTTTTTGTAAACTATTATAGGTTGGAACTTAACTGTCCCTCAAATACCTATGCATTGAGGCTTTGCTGCCAGCTGGTGGTGTGCTATTGATGGGTAGTGGAAACCTAAGGAAATAAGTCTAGCCAAAGGAGTTGGAAGTCATGAGAACACAGCTAGGATGGAGATGTTGGTACCCCAGCCTCGTCTCTTTTGTTTCCTTAGCCATTCCAATCTTTTCTCCACCATGTGCTCTCTGATGTGAGACACTGTTTTTCTCCAACCCCTCAAAAGTAGTAAAGCTAACCAAGTATGGCCTGCAACCTTTGAAACTGCATAAAAACAACTTATTTGTTTGTTTTGTTTTGTTTTGTTTTGTTTTTTTCTTCGCAGCGAGGGAGCTCTAGTGTGAGTTATGGTTGCTGTCTTGTCTTACTTGTAAGAACTGAACACATGCATTTGTCTCTCATTTCACATAAACTCAAAACACATGCGGGAGAGCTACCATTCTACCTAATAGGAGAGCTGATTTGCAGTTCTACTCCATTTCGTGCGCATGCTTTAATTCCTTTCCCTAGTACTGAGGATCAAACACAGGCATCATGAATACTAGGCAAATAGCTTACCCCTGAGCTGCACCCTACCCCCAGACTTCATCGTTTTACTTGCCAAAACCTAACAGCAGTGGTAATTTATTCAAAAGTAGAATACATTCCAAATGAGCCAACACGGGAAGATTTTTCTGTGCTTGTTACAGTTTCAATCAAGCAAGTAGAGGGCAAATTCTTTACTTTCTTCTGTATAAAAATTTTAATATTTATTAGCTTGGCATCTGGAAGCTATTTTAGGTAAAATAATAAGTTTATGTGAAGTTTAACCTCAACATGGCCTGTGTATATTAGCTTAATGTCTACAAACGAAGAAAAACACACCACTGTAAGTTGGAAATATCACTAGAAGAGAGGCAGCAACAGTGTCGTGAGTTTATAATTTTACACATATGAATACTCCTTCTAGACAGCTAACATGATATATTCTTGTTCTTGGTAATCCTATTAAAATGCCATCAAAATGATGTACCCTCTTAAGTCAGCATAAAATAAACATGTACAGCTAAAAGTGATGTATCGCACTATTGCTCTCCATCCACTCTTCCTGTCAGGCAGATGTTAGTCAGTCTACATTGCGACCTCTGTCACTATGACCATGGTCACTTTCTAGTCACTCAAGCTGTCCTTTCCTCAAGTGCTTGGGTTATGTTTCTGCAGGCTCATAGTTCCAGCCCCGTTCGCAGTGCCAGCTATAGCTCTATGCATTGGACGTGAGAGATGGGAGTCTCACTTCTTATTTATCAGATCACTGAAGTGGGAAACAGATACTTTTGTCAAAAGAGATCAGTGTGATTGATTTCAAGAGCTCTCACGGAAAAGCAACACAAGTCTGTGTTGGGACTGAAGCACTCATCCCTGCTAGGGACAGCACCCAATGGTGGTCTCCTAGTTAAGTCCCATGTGGAACATGACTTTCCACTTGCCCTGACCTTTAGGGGTCTACTTGCTTTGAAGAACTGTAGTTCTGTCACTTTGTGGGGACTCAATTCTGTTTAATAGATCTGTAGTTCTGAGGTCAGTTATTAAATTCTTTTCGTTTTGATTTTTACATTTGAAATTCTTGATGGATAATGCACGTTCCCTTTGGGTATGGTGGACCAGACAGACACAATGCTAATAGCTATTTTTCTTTTCTACTTTTTAATAAGTAAAATTGTGTAACTTATACATCAAAAATCGTTATATTCTCTTAAAAATTTTACTTCCTTTTATTTTATGCTATTATGTCACTTATTAGTGCCTTTTAAGTAATATTTTTATATTGACATACAAGCAAATACATACAGTTTTCACACTGTTTACTTTCTCCTGAAGAAATATTATTATAACAATAATATTATAACCATATGGAGATATTTTAAAAGAAATAACAATTTTTTGCCAAGAATTTAAGGATTCTTATACTGTGTAATAAAGGCTAAATCCAACATACATATATAATATAAATAGATAATTATGCATAATATATAACAGATATATTATATCTTTTATTACATGTTTATTTTATATAATAATTTATCTATAATTATCATTTAAAATAATTATTTTAATAAAAAATTTAAAATGAAAATACTTTAGTTATAATTATAATAAATATATTTTATTATATATTTATATATTTAATATTCAAGGTTTTATTTTTCTTTTGCTAAATATGGTACAAATTTAGAGATGGAAATTGTTGAAACTAAGATTTTTTTAAATGCTCATTTAAATGCTGATTGGATTGTTCATTGGATAAAGGCACTTGTCACCAACCCTGATGACCTGAGTTTGATTCCTGGGCCCCAAATGGTCAAAGAAGAGAACCAAATCCTGTTGGTGATCATCTTCCCTACATAGTGTCATGTGTGTCCACACATACAATTCAGCCACCCATTTGATGTGACAGGTCCCATGCAGAACTCCCTCACTAGCAGAGGAAAGAGACCTCCTTACTTAGTTTTTTAGTCACTATTATTGTCATAAAGTTCTGAGAAACTAATGCCTAGAGATGCTGCTCAAATGTTGTACTGAACGCATTGCTGCGCGGATAGCTAAGTAAACTAATGATTAAAGAGTTGACTGCGTACCAGCTACTGTACTAAATGCACCGTTCCCTTGATAACTGCTGTTGACAAAAGCCCTGTGGTCAAATGCATTCTTCTGACTTGTCATTCAAGTAAAAATTACTGTAAAAATATATCTATCAGATGACAAACATTTAAAGATAAGTATATATCAAAATAGTTTTGTATTAGGATTTGGAAATTAAGAAAGTAAGTTAAACATTTTGGGGAACTTATTACACATGATTATGCAGTTAATTTATTCATTTCCTAAGGCATTGCTCTTTTTAAAGTTACAGCTATTTGCTAGGAATGGTGGCACAGGCTGCCTGCAATCCCACCTTGCAGGAGGCAGAGGCAGGGAAACCTCAGATTATTCTGAACAGCACAATAAAACTTATGTCAGAAAAGTATAATTAATTTTTAAAATAATATTTTTTCTACTGTTTAAGTAGTCATATGAAATATTTATAAATGCTTCTACTGCTTTATATAAAATTTAAATATTCTCTGTACTAAATGGTGCTTACTCTCAGTCTCCTCTTCAGAGCTGCCAGTGTCAGCAGCCTCAAGCATAGACTCTGAGGTCCCACATACACTTTTTAAATCATCATTTTCAATTTACTAAAATCACGGCTGATTTGTATAGTACATAAAAATCAAACTGAAAATCTAATTTCAAGAGTCAACTTGAAGCTGGGTGTAGTGGTTTGTGTCTGTAATTATAGAGTTCAAAAAGTGGTGGAGCAGGTTATTAATTCTAGGACAGTCTGGACTAGCTACATGCGGGTTCAAGGTCAGCCTGGGCTACATAGTGAGTACCAGACCAGTTTAAACTGCACAGACATAACCCAATGTAAAAAGCCATAATAATAAAGCCAGGCATAAATACTACTAATTAGGGTAATTAAGCATATGCTAATACTATATAATGAGCAAAGCAGAGTTCTGTAACAGTATGACAAAGTATTACATTTCTTTATGAATTCATGTATTACTTTGTACATTTTGAGTCATTTTATTATTCACTCACATATGCAAATAGCAAACCAAACTGTCTTTTAAAATGCATGTTACAAATTGACTTAAAAATAGCCTTGCACTTTAAAAGTGAGATGAAAGAGAAAATGGAGGCACATTGACTGATACTACTTTGTGTTATGAGTTCATTGCACCACGAGGGGGTGCTAATGCTTTTGATTTGCATTTTTCAAACACTTTCAGGAAGCCCCATACAGGAAACCCTGACATAGGTTGTTAAAATGGAAACCTGCATTATAAATTTAAAATGTCACATAATATATGCCTTTATGCAAAATGTATAATTAAAATAAATTTCTGAAAACGTTTCTATTTATCTTTTTGTAAAGTTTAGAGAACATATTAGCATATAAATATTGAAGAAAAGATGCTGCAGTTTTGTCTTCTGAGGTGAATAGTGTAAGAGATGGCCGCCATTGTCTGTGTGCTTCTGTGTATTTCCTGTTTTGTTTCTCAACATGGTCACAGTGAGGTTGCATCTATAATCATCTTAAAAATAACTTTAGAAGTAAAAGGAGAAGAAAGGAGTGAATGCAGGGAACACGGGAAAGAAGAAAGACTCTGGCTCACTTGCTAGGTTATTCTGATTTTAAATTTTATTTGAGACAAAAATGTAAAGAATATTTAGGACATAAAAACAAAAGGTTTGAAATCTTGTGAATGGTCAAACATTGTTTACAATGTTGAGATGGGCTCTCTACTGTCCTGCCTTTGTAAGGAGCTTAGTAAGAGACTCAAGTCAGGCTCCTGATTGTGCATGTTTATCATTACATATTCTTTAAGTGATTGGCAGACATGAAACCTAGACTACAGTAAGTATTCTTCAGGCAGGAGATGTTGAGTCTTTGAAATCAGAGAGTTGACAGGATGTGGTAGTTCTAATAAGGTTTAGAGCAAACCAGCACAGGCAGCTTTCCTTGTTAACTTTCTTATGAAGAGCTAGGGGAGGGAGAGAGAGAGAGAGAGAGAGAGAGAGAGAGAGAGAGAGAGAGAGAGAGAGAAAGAGAGAGAGAGATTGTCATTGATGCAAATACATACATCAAGTCTGAAGCATTTAACTCACTATAGGCTTTGGCTTTTTATTAATACTTGAATGACACAGTACATGTAAATTCAGCACAGTTGCATACATAATCTAACTTTGATTCATTGTTTTCTAATTATGGGGATGAACCTTTCTTGGAGCTGCTAAAATTAAACAAATGTCTATAGCTCCTAAATGTATACTTTTACTTTCCTGTTTGAGCTGTATCCATGTCAAGTCACAGTGACTTGACATGAAAACAACAAAGGCTTCTGTGGGTTAAGTTTCCCAAAGCTCAGACGTTCACAGATGATGCTGACCTCATTAAAATACAGGGTGTCCTCCAAAATTGCATAGAAACAAATTTTATAAATGTCAAATGACCAAAAAATTCCTCACTGTCAAAGGCTAACTCATATTTAAATGGCTGCTACTTTGGGCTCTGACCATCAACTAAATCCCCCCCCCCCACTCCCAAGTTCTCTCCACTTTAGTATTGTGGTCATAACAAAGCATGCCTCCCTGCTGCTCTCTGGCTTTCTTTGGTGCATCTTGAGGAGGAGATGGAACAAGGATCAATAAGCAAATGTTGTGGGAACAGATAATAGTTCTTCCATCTTTGAAACTAGAAATAGAAACAAGGAATAGGACTTGATACTGGTTTATGTACATTCTGTCTGGCTTTGCCTCTCTGTACTCAATAGCTAAACTTTGGCTACTGGCCTGGCTTCTCCTCCCTTCAAGGTTAGTCTCAAGTGTTGGGAAGGCAAATTTCTTTACTTCATTTATTTTAATGAAACCAAGCATTTTGCGACTTGCATCTGTAGAGTGCTAGGCAGAGCAGTAGCAGTGTCCAGCTTGCTAACGTACACACTGCTCCCCTTTCTGCTCATGGTCATAGGCCAGTCTGGGTCAGGAGAAGCTTCTAAAGACTGGTTCAACTAGTGAGTTTCAGGAGTTGGCAAGTACTTGCTGTAGGTGCTTCCAGCTTCTTATCCTGGACCTTGGAGTTTCAACAGTTGCCACTGAGTAAGCATGGCAGTTTTCTTCTCCTTAATTCCCATGTATTGCCCAGAATAAACTCTCAGCTTCTCACATAGGATTCAGACAAAGTCTGTGCATTGTATTCTGTTGAAGCCAATCAAGCTTGGGCTGTCCATATTGTTTACATTTAGAGAAATCTAAGATTAAGTGCCCTGACCTATGGGCAATCCAATGCAGACCTGGGTGGGGGGTGGGGAGGAGAGGATGAATAAAAGCACAAGAGGCACAAAAAAGTCTAAAAGTCTGATCAAGTGCTCAAATTTTAATTTCATGCGGCAGGTTATAAAGACATAGCAAACCGGGAAGTTTAAGCAAGAATCATTGCTTAAGGCTATCCCACTCTCATATCCTCACTGCCAAGGCTATCCCACTCTCATATCCTCACTGCCCAAGACAATCCCACTATCATATCCAGCTTCTTGGGATATACCAGACATTCTTTAAGTTCCTGGGGACTGAGACCTGGAAAGTCCTTTCTTAGCCTTGTACTTAATTGACTAGGTTTTTCCAGAATAGCAGATAATTTCATGGGTTTGACTCCCGGCATCTCCTCCCTTTCAACAATATTTAATGAGGCTGGCAAGGGAAAGTGGACATTAGGAGATTTCATCAACAGATGAGTGGGCATTAACCAGAGAGGGGAAGTATTGATCTGATCCTCCCAGTATCATTCATAATGGTGTCTTTTTGGGGAGGAGAGGGTTATTTGTCTCATGGGTTGCATAGGATTTCAGTTGTCCTGGTTGACCACTTTCTGAGACACAAGAAGTCAACACCAACCTCTATGCAATCAGATTTGCTTCTTTGGGGACTCAGAAACAGACCATAACGTCCTCTCCCTGCAGTGCTTACCCTCACACCCATGTCAGGTACCCACATTGTGTCCATGCCATACTGAACCAACATGCACAGATCTGAGTTCTATGAAGCTCCTAAAAGAGATATATCATTGAAAGGCTCAGCCAAGCCTCTATTTGCCAAATAAAGTCTGTGGTAATGAACTTGTAGAGGTTTAGATGCCATGGAACCAATTTGTTCTTCTATAAAGCCAGTGGGCCTGTTAAAGGCCCAAGGGCTGAAAGCCAAAAGAAGAAGGAGACTGACCACAGGGCCCAGGATGGAAGGGAGAAGGGTGGTGAGCCAAGGAGAGGCAGAGAACCAGTTTTTAAGCCACCCCATTTCTTGTTCTCATTGTTTCTTTCACCATTCTAATCTCTCTGATCTTGACCATACTATCTCTAACTACCCTGGTGTGGTCAGTATAAAAATAGCATTCCTCCTTGAGGGCAGCACAGAGCCCGCCTTGCTGAAGGAAAAGCAGATGGGGCCCTCTGTGTTTTTGGAGGACCACTTCAGACAGTGATCCGAGGGATTTTTTTTCCAGATTAGTGATGTCAATCTCTAGCTGTTCAATGTCCTTGTCAATGCGCATTGAAGGTCTGAGTAGTGCAAGTCCTGAGGTCAGCATCAGAATCAGAAGCTTCAACAGCAAACACCACTGGTGGCTCATTTTCATCCTAGAAAGGGAAGAAGAAGGAGAGAATTCTCAGGGAGATCTCTCTTCCCTGGATCTCAATTGTTACTCATTTTTAACCACAATTGGGTCTGGCTTTGTGGAGGTATCTATTTGTTTCACTAATCTTTCTGGCAGCCATCTAGCTGCACCTTTTTTGGTGCACATATTGATCCTTGGCCCCATATGAGAACTGGTTCAGGGCTGTTCTATATAAAGGTAAGAAGGTCCTTCCACATAACTGTGGCATAATTTTTATTAGTCTTAGGGTGCCAGAGCCAATTGGCAGCAGATTTACCATGAGCGTCCAGATTTTGAAAATTGAGAACAAACAAGGCATGATGGAGAATATTTCTAGGGGACCCCTTCTGGAGGTATAACTTCCTCTTCTTTAACTTATGTAGTATTTTTGATAGTCTGGTGGGCATGTTCAACAATGCCTTGTCCCTGGAGATTATAGGGAATGCCAGTAATGTGTCTGATTTGCATGATGGAGAATATTTCTAGGGGACCCCTTCTGGAGGTATAACTTCCTCTTCTTTAACTTATGTAGTATTTTTGATAGTCTGGTGGGCATGTTCAACAATGCCTTGTCCCTGGAGATTATAGGGAATGCCAGTAATGTGTCTGATTTGTAACTGGCAGCAATACTCTTGAAAATTTTTCAGTGTAGCCAGGACCATTATCAGTCTTAATAATTTTAGGTTTACCCACAATGGAGAGACATTTAAAACATGGGCTATAACATTTTTAGAAGCCTCTCCAGTATGTGAAGTGGCAAAAGTAAATCCACTAAAGGTGTCTAAGATTGCCAAATTTAGGAAGATGTGTAATATCCATTTGCCATATTTCATTTGAAACCAAATCTCTGGGATTAATGCCCAGGTGGGGAGTAGGCAAAAGTGTAACACAGGTGGGGCATTGTTTAACAATCTGGCATGCCTGTTCATGAGTAATCTTAAAAACTAGGCGCAGGGTCTGAGCATTTAAATGATGTAAAGCATGACTCTTCTGGGCCTGTTCTACAGAGCCTATCAACACCGGAAAGGTCAAGCAGGTGGCAACATCTGCACAGGCATTTCCTCTAGAAAGGCAGTTAAATCAGAATGAACACGAAGATGTCCAACAAAAAAGGAGTGGCATCCAGAGGCAATCAATTTTTGAAGCTGAGAAAAAAGAGGGGTGGCATCTGTGGAGGGTCTAATATATGGAACTGTCTCAAGAATGGGAATGGAGTGAGCAATATAGGCACTGTCAGCATATAAATTAAAGGGGTGAATGAAGACCCCCAAACTCGGGAGACCCTTACTCAAGTCTCAGGAAATCACGACCACCCAAAAATCACAAGAAACCGTACCTGGATGCAATCAGCAGAGGTTTATTGGGAAGAGTTGGCTAGCCAAGGTCAAAACTGCTCATCCACTCAGGAACAGAATTTTGACAAAAGGCCAGCAAGCTGAGGGGCTTTTTTTTTTTAATAGCACAGGGTGGGAAAAGGAAGGAATTTTCGTGCAGTTACACATGGTTGGTTGCATTTTCGCACGGTTGCACATGATTGGTTGTTTTACAAATTTTGAACATCAGCAGGCTGTAACACTGGGAAAACCTCAAGGGGGTGGGGTAACCAAGAACAGTGGAAAGTTAGCTAGTTCTTGGAACCACCCAGATGACTTGCATCTTTCTCTGTGGTCAGGAATGTGTCTTCTTGCTTTGGGACTTCCCCACCCTGAGGCTTGAGAAATGTTGCTCTTCCCTGATTGTATCCTGGGGCAGTGGCAGTAAAGGCCTGAAATCTTACATCCAGTTCCTCGTTCTGGAACCTGCACACTTTCTGCTCAGGTCTAAGGGCAAAGAAAAAGCCTGCATATATTTCACAAAATGGTCTTTATAATTTTTCACTCTACACGATCCTTTAATAATTGAAACATATCTATTACTGCAAAAAGTTCTACAAGTTGGGCTGATTTAAAGGAGAAAAAATAGGGATAGCCTGTCCATCTATAACATAAGCCGCCATTTCATTGGAGGAGGCATTATTAAACACAAAGCAAGCATTTAATATTGGTTGAGGGAAGGTAAACTTTGGAAAAATAAGGGGAGGAATCTTAGCAAATTAAAGCAATTTATGAGCAGGATAATGATTATCAATTACTCCCAAAAGGGGGAGCAAGCTATGAGCCACTCATCTATGGCTTGCATGAGCCAATCTAGTTGATTTTTAGAATAGGACTTAATTATCTTATCAGAATTTTTACCAAAAAACTGACAACTCTGTTTGCATCCCAAAAGAATAAGGCAGCAACTAAGGAGGTATAAGGGGCAAGTACTTTAGGGAACTTGAACCCTGGATGCTCAGATTAAAAGTCTGATGCTTTGCCAACTGAGCTATCTGGGATCTTATATTTTTGATTGTGAGCCTAGCCTTTAAGGCTGAGCCATCTCTCCAGCCCCAACTATCTTTTCTTATTGGAATCTTCTATGTCACAATCTGCTTAGGCTATAAATGAGGTCTCAAATATTGAAAAGATATTGCCTTTCAATCTTTTCTGGAGCAACAAGCATTCCACAAAAATTTAAAGCTCATTGTATGAGAGCAAAGGTTTGCAGTAAACTTCTTCAGAGAGATAAGCTAATAAAATACCATACAATGAACAATATATACTGAAAAATTTAAACTCTTAACTTCTTGTATTAAAGCTACAACAAATTTGTTATATAATGTAAGGCTATTAGCCATTCCTTGTGGCAAAACTTTCCAATGATATTACTTCATGGGCTCTCCAAAATTACAAGCAAACTTACTGAATGCAAACCTCCCACCTTCACCAGGATGTAAAGAAATGGTATAAAAACAATCTTCTAAATCTATAATAATTCTATATGCATTTCCTGGAATGGCAGCTGGAGTAGGCAAGTCAGGCTGTAATGCCCCAGAAGTTTCATAAATATTAAGTTTGAACTTTGTTTTGGATTAGTTGAATAACCAATCCCTTGAAGGTGAGTGAGAGTATCAGATAAAGGTCAAGTTGAAGGCCAATCTTGTCCTCTATTATTCTTTGAGCAATTCATTAGCAGGCACAGCTATATTGTCATGGAGAAAGCAGGCATAATTTTAATTTCTCCAGCATAATCATTATCTATAACTCCTGGCTCATAATCTATTCATTGTGAATGTCTTTGCATCTGAGGCTGACCTTTCCTTCCCAAGGAGGAAGCAATGCAATAAACAAATTTCAGAAAACACCTTTTTAGGGGCTGGTCAAGACAAAAGGACCAAGACAACAGGAATGTCACACAAGCTTCTGCTGAACTCACTCTGAGTTTTGTCTTAACTCAAATGTAAATGTTCTTAATCTGAGTCTATTTCCTGAGGTCTGGCTCAATGATTATCCTTCCTGACCTGAGGACAGGTTCCAGGGAAGTGATTCTGCTATCTGTCTATGCCTTTATTTTTTTGGACAGTCTTTCCTAAAATGAGCATGCCCCCATACTTAGAGAATTCCTTATCACCTCAGCACTGTGAAAGCATAGCTTGGACTGTAGATAGAATTCTCATAATCCAATTGTATAACAAAAGAAACTCCTGCTGAAAGTCTCTAAAATTTCTACCAGCTGCTTTTAGCAGCCTATTCACAAATTCAAGAAATGGTTCATCAGGGCTTTGTTTGATCCCAGATAAAACTTGCACTGAGATCTCCTTTTCAATCTTGGGGGGTGGGGGGCTAACATTGCCTCTACCACTGTATCTTATAAAGCTATAAAAGTGGCAGCAAGGGCTATACTATGCTACAGCTGTTTTTAACTATTTTATTACTCTTGCAATCATCTCCACCTGCTTGATCCTCTTCTCAACCATAAACATGGGTGAGTCAAAAATCTTGAGCTCATCACTTAACTGTCAACTGCAGCCAATGGAACATTGGCAGTTTAAATATATTTTTAAGTTTCTTTTTGTAATATTAAAGTATAACCATAATTTTGAAAAACGAAACCAATTTTTAACAATGTAAACAATCCATTTTCTCTAAAATCAATACCAAGTATATTACTTTCATCTTACAAAGTTTGGCTGCCAGTTCTTACATATGAATGCATGATAGTACAGCTTTTAATATCACATTAAATAGACATTGTTTTAAACCCTATCCTTTATACATCTGGTTTCAGGGACTCCAACCCTGAGTTGCCAGTTTGAAGCCAGCTTTCTATTACCAAAGTTGCAAATTTTTAATCGTACACAATAACTTATAGGCCAATAATCTATAACCAAGATATGCAGAACATATTTATACTTTTAAAACCAGTCAGAAACAAAAATGAAGTAGATGCACATCTTATATATTTTATTCAAACAAAATTTTCTTACTTTTTCTAGCTGAAATTTCAAGAGAAAAGCACCTTGTCACTTGTTGAACCTAATAAACACTATCACAGAGATTTTTCTAGGAAAAACAACTATCAGCTTACTTATCATAGAAGCCAAAAAGCTGCTGGCCCCTTTAAGAGCAGCTTATGAAGACAATTATCTCCTGGAAAGGCTTCTCTAGCTGAGGTTGACCCTTAGATACAGGTGCAAGGTAACTTATCAGCTTCTGCTGTACACATTAAAACAGCCTTTTAAACAAGTTAAACTAAATCAAGGGATGAATAGCTAGCAGGTAAAGTTTTAACCTTTTTTTTCTTCTTTGAACATGAAACAGAACAACAATCATTCAAACAACAAAATAAAAACAGACAATTGACACAAGTGGACAGATTGACACACCAAGGACAGACAATAGACAGAGAAAACAGAACTAAGGATTTATCCAGTAGGAGCCAGAGAGAAACAAGGATATCTCCTGATTTTTCTCCTGCTCCTAGGAAAGCTCTGAAATAGCCTTTTTCCTTCTCTTTCTCATCAATAGTCTCCTCTTGGGGAAGTCATGAACAAACATCCCCAATGAAGTCAAAGAATTTCTTAAGATCTTTTTTCTAAACCTGTATTCCTTGTGTCTTGAGGGACTCCTTGAGGCCCTTTAAAAATAAATCATGCTTACTTAATGCTTGTCCCAAGATTGCATTGTTCTATCTTACTTAGTCTCACAGCTGGGCAGCTCTGTGGAGATCACAACTCGGATCTTCTCTCATGTTCACAGTGAAGCAGGTGATCCTATGGGTGACAGACATCCATGTGGGAGCAATGTTTGTCAGGTCTTCCATACCCCAAGCCTCAAAACGTTGGGTGCCAATTGCCCCAACCCTTGGGGAATTCATTGAGGACCTTGGGGGTGGGAGGAGCAAATGAATGAAACAAGAGACACAAAAAAGCTCAAATTGTAATTTCAGGTGGCAGGTTATAAAAACATAGCAAAATTGGAAATTTAGGCAAGGATCATGGCTTAAGGCTATCCAACTATCATATCCTCATTGTCTAAGACCATCCCACTATCGTAATCGGCTTCCAGGAAATACCAGATGTTCTTTACGTTCCTGGGGCCTGAAACCATGAAAGTCCTTTCTTAACCTTGTACTTTAACTGACTAGGTTTTTCCAGAACAGCAGGTAATTTCATGGGTGTGGCTCCCGGAAATTAAGTACTTCACAAATGGCTGTTTTATAGGGGTTTTCATAGAAGCTAGAAGAAAACTACATAACAATTGTTTTCATAGAAGAACAGATGGCAGAGTTGGCAGCTGTCACCAAAGGGCTACATTTTATTTATATTGATTTTTATGTAGCTCAGGCTGGCTTTCAACTGGCTACATAGTCAAGACTGGTGTTGGACTCCTGTTCCTCTGTGTCCATCTCCAAAGTGATGGCATTTTGTGCGTATACCACCTTGTCTAGCTAAAGCCTGTCTTTCAAAATATTAATGAAAGAAAGAAAGAAAGAAAGAAAGAAAGAAAGAAAGAAAGAAAGAAAGAAAGAAAAGCAATAAAGCAATGGGGGGAAAATGAGGAAAAAAAAGTGAAGACAAAAGACCAGCAGAGATTTAAAGTGTTCACAAACCTTGCATGTGGGGTTTTCATGAGACAAGCCCCACAGGCTCCTATGTTTGGATACTTGGTCTCTAGTTGGTGGAACTATTTTGGAAGGATTAGGATGAGTGGCCCTGTTGGAGGAGGTATGTCACTGGGGTCGGTGTGCTAAGTCTAGTCTCTCTTGATCTCACTGTCTCTAACACAAAGATAAGATATCCACCTGCCTTGTTCCCTGCTGTGATGGCCATGCTCTCACCCTCTGAAACTGTAAGCAAGCCCCCAAAGTAAATGCTTTCTTTTACAAGTTGCTTGGGTCATGGTGTCTCTTCATAGCAGCAGAAAAGTAACTAAGATACTATTCATAGTTGATCATTTACATTATGTTAATGTGTGATAGCTGGATTTTGTAAAGTTTTTAAAGTAATTATCTTATTGAAAGTCATGAAAATTTAGGAAATTTTAAACACTAACAATACAATTATTATATAATGCTTTGTTGTCAAACCAGGCTGAGTTTCATTACAAGTGTTTGGTAGTTTTAACCCTGACCTGTAGAAGCAGACATGAGTCAACAAACATTAAGTGGTAGGGAATTTCCATTGCTAACTTGTATCTTACAGTATGAATCACATTACTAATAAATCACAAATTACTAATTACTAATTAATTAATAATTAATTAATAATAAATCACAAGAAGATACCGTTTACTTCTGAGAAAACAAGAAATTACGTCATTTGAAATACTTATTCGTTTAATATAAGATATAATGTTCTGTAGAAATAGTTTTTCTTACAAATAAATGAAGATACTAGTTTTTTTCTAATTGACTTGCCTATTCCTTAGACTTTAACATTCTTAAAATAAAATTTAAAAAAAAAGCTTTTTTACTTTAAATTGTCAGAGTGTAGAATATGTTTAAAATCCAATTTGGTAAATTAAGTGTAAAAATTTACCTAGCTATTCAAAGTGCAGGCTGATTTAATACAGAGAATTAAGTGAAGAAGGAAAGAATTTTTGGCAGCCTTCTAAGAGACTGGCTGCATCTGAGAGCAAATCTGAAAAAAGATTAACTTGAGAAAGAATACTGGTTTACTTAATATTCTCTATGCAATTTGGGAGGATTCATAAAGAAAGAAAAACCTGAAGAAAATAGTAAGCTTTTATATTCCTTAGGCTAGAACTTGTGAAGAACTGGTCTCTATGGAGAAGTGTGGTAGAGAAAGAAGCATGGCCTGATGGGAATAAACAGGGAGTGGCTTGTTATATCTGGTCCTTTTCTTGTTGCTGCCATTAAAACACCCTGACAAAAGCATTCTAATGGATAAAGAGTTTGCCTCCCATTTCAGGGATACCACCCATCATGTAGAGAAGTCCTGGAGACAGGAGCCTGGTACTGGTCACATTGCTTCTGCACTCAGGAAGCAGAGAGAGATGGATATTATTGTTCTTTTTATCCTTTTTATTCACTAGATCCAACCCATGGAATGGTGCTGCCTCTGTTAGGCTGTATCTTTTTGTATCTTAGCTCATCCACTCAAGAGTATCCCTCAGAGGCAATCTTAGAGGCTCCCTTCCTAGCTGATTTTAGATCATATCAAGTTGAACCTCAACAAAAGGCATCACACTTAACAAGGCCCATATATCAAGGTTGATCTCTATGTTCCTACTTTCCTCTAGGTAGCAGGCATTCCACTGGTTCCTAGAAAAGTCAGGAAATCTTTTCTAGGCTTTATCATTTACTTCAAGGGAGGTGACTGAAAAGAAACTGGCAGTAACCTTTCTGCATTTGCCGTTTCCCCAAATGTCACATTTATGGGTAATATATCCTACACTCCCCCAAGCTAACACAAGGGCTACAAAGGAAAAGGAAAGTAAGCTTTCAGATTTTTTTTTACACTGTTGCTCTATAGACCCCTGAAAACTGCTGCTCCCATTCAAGACTAAGACTTTTCACATATCATCAAGTCAGAACTCCAAGTCTCAGATAAGATGCCTACCTATTTGCTGCTCCATCCCCTGCAACACTAGAAATGAACTCACTCTCTGAAACTTCAAGAAAACTTTTAAATTAAATACTTTATTTAATAAGTTGTCTTGGTCATGGTATCTTTTCACAGCAATAGAAGGTACACCGTGACCAAGACAACTTACTAAATCTATGTATTTTGGTCTTCTGCAGTTGCCATCCTGGTATCTGATTGTTGTAAGCAGCAGCAAAGACATCCATTCTAAGAGTGTACTTTCCTGAGGCCTATGCTTGCTTCTACTGGGCACCATATTCCCTACTTTCTAATTCCTTGCCAGTGTCTATCCTGAGCAGAACAAATTTCATTCAGCTGTCTACAAGCAATTCCCAGCACAACACTTCTCAGTCTTCCAGTCCCTATAATTTTTTTTTAAATTACAAACATAAAAAAGTGATTAAATAATTGTTGCTAAGAAGAAAAGGAGGAGACAAAATAATTTCCCTCTATCATTATGTCACTGATATAATCCTTCCAAGAAAAAGCAAATAGCAGCAACGACAAAAAGTGCAAACCCATTATGCAGGTACTTCTCACGTGTGAAAGAGAAGCACAGAACTCAGTAAATGTCATGAGTGGCCTGGAACTTTATCTTCT
Organism: Arvicanthis niloticus; assembly: GCF_011762505.2. Taxonomy (NCBI): domain Eukaryota; kingdom Metazoa; phylum Chordata; class Mammalia; order Rodentia; family Muridae; genus Arvicanthis; species Arvicanthis niloticus. The sequence goes on along the minus strand of NC_133433.1, from coordinate 34,099,309 downwards.
ATAGCAGCTTTGGCAACAAGGGGCCCAGAGGTGGCAAGAGTGCAGCAGTGACCAGGAAATCATGGTGGAGGAGAGTGACGTTTTGTACAAAAGTTGAAGTTTGTAATTTCTCATTTGATAAATCTCTTGGGATTTATTTTTTCTCTTTGCAGATATCAAAAATGAGGTGGTAGGATTTACAAGAAGAATTTAGGGCATCATGGTCTAGTCTCCTACAATCATTCTTTGGTGTCTATGCTGTCATATCCTATAAGAGAGGTGTACACAATAACCAGCTGTCAGAGAAAAAAGCCATGTCTCTCAGGAAGAGAATAATTGTCCCTCATTGCCCACAGGGGATTGGCTGCAGTAATCCCATGGACATGAAGTGCCACAGAAGCCAGAGTCCCTTATAGAAAATTATGATATATTTGCACATAGCCTATGGCTATCCTTCTGTTCACTTTAAGTCATCCCAGATTACTTATACTAATACCACGTAAATGCAATCAATAGTTGTTACGTTGTGTACGTTAGGAATAATAACAAGACTAAAAATCTGTTTATGTTTGGTATAGGTATAATTACCCACAATATTTTCATTGTGCAGTTGGTTGAATTCATAATCCAGAACACACAGATGTGAGGGATGAGAATCTGAAATGTGTTCTGTGTACATTGCCTAGCACAGTATTTCTGACAACTCTTCAACTTAGTTTTCTCTACTTCAAAGAAAAAGTTTAGATTTAAGTCATTTGCCAAACTTCATATTACTTGTAATATTTTAACTTGGTCTTTCATAATCTGAAGTTATCTCTTACTCTTTACTCTAAACTTTACTAATTCTTTGAGTAAGCTTGAAAGCCAGTATGTGAAGAATGAGGATTGCTGGTTAGAAAATTATATTTAGCCAAAGGACAGCATCTGAGAAGGTGGCAGGGGACTTTCATTTTCTAAAATAGCCATGTCTGAGAACTCAGAAAATGAAAGGGCTTTTGCAAACTGAAAGAGGAAGTGGATCAGGGAACAGACTGGCTGTGTGCGATGAGCATGGTCTTCATCATCCTGGGCAGGTTTTCCCCAGCCCTCAGCTGGGATATCACCATTGACCTTGATCTCTTGGAGCCCATTCTTAAAGTTTTTTAGGTAAGCACATTACTTTTCTGTAAATTATGTGTCCTCTTGTACTCACAGATATACCTTGAAGGGTAGCACAAGTAGAAGTCATATGTATATGCATATGTATGTGTATGTATGTATATGATGTATATGTATATTCATATACACAAATAGATATATGCATATAAGCAAATATATGGATTATTATATACATATATGGGTTATTATTACATGTAGGTTATTATTATTTATTAGAATGGCTTAGAGGCTGTGGTCCAGATAATCCAACAATGACTGTCTACCACTCTAAGGTTCAAGAGCCCAGTTGTTTTTCAATCTACAAGTCTGGATATCTCAGCTGTTCTTCACTATATGCTGAATCCTGAAGAAGTAGGCATGAATGCTAATGAAAAAATGAATTTGCCAGTGAGAAGAAGAGTGAGTGAGAGCAAGCTGACTCTCTCAGTCAGGGTTTCTATTCCTCAACAAGCATCATGACCAAGAAGCAAGTCGGGGAGAAAAGGATTTATTCGGCTTACACTTCCGCACTGCTGCTCATCACCAAAGAAAGTCAGGACTGGAACTCAAGCATGTGAGGAAGCAAGAGCTGATACAGAGGCCATGGAGGGGTGTTACTTACTGGCTTGCTTTCTTATAGAACCCAAGACTACCAGCCCAGGGATTGTACCACCCACAAGCCCTCCCCCACACCCCTGATCACTAATTGAGAAAATGCCTTACAGCTAGACCTCATGGAGGCATTTTCTCTGTGATAACTCCAGCTTGTGTCAAGTTGACACAAAACCAGCCAGTACACTGACAAAGAGCAAAATCTTCCTTTTCCATGTCCTTTACAAATGTGGCCATCAGAAGGTGTGGCTCAGATTAAAGGTGGATTTATTTCCACTTCAAGAGATCTACGTTAGAAGTGAGTCCTCCAACTTCTAATGATTTTTTAAATTAAAATAAAATCCCTCACAGGTTAACTCCAGAATTCCAGATGTAGTCAAGTTAACAAGAATAACTACCACAACAATACTCTTCTACATATCTACATAGCTTTTAACTGTGGTTATAAGTGTTAAAGTGCGCTATGTTGTGGATCTTAAAGGATTTCATAAAGAATACAGATTAGATCCAGCATATGTGTGTGTGCGTGTGTGTGTGTGTGTGTGTGTGTAGCATATGATTAAAAAATCATAGAATATTTTTAATGTGGAAAAATAGCTTGAAAATTTCTGATGTCAAATATTCAGGATTTTTTTCTTACTTGATTCACAAATTATAATTTGGTAACCATTTTTTGTTATTCAATAGCATTTTTATTAAGTGCCTATTGTTTGCATTGCATGGCTCAGATGATGGTTCACAAATGATGGCTCCTTAATAGATTTCTATTTTGCTTCACAAAGCCATCCTGGACTATTATCAAGACCCCTCCCTCAATCTGAGTTTAGAGAAAGAATAATGTTGGGTGGAGCCTGATTAAAGACTAAATGCAAATAAAAAGAAATGAGAATGTATACCATACTGGTGGGTGTCTACTCTCCTCAAGAGGGCAACTATTTTAACTGTTTTGTTCCAATAATGATATGGATATCTTTCTCAGGGAAGTATGTCTGTATACATATAAACTCACATGCCCATAGGTATATTAAAAGTATTTAAACCCACATGTGTCTATTTCCTCCATGCCTCTTCCCTTAGGTACTAAGCACATAGCAAAAGCTAATGCATGAGAAAGGGAACAACTGGAACACATTAGTCATAACCACAGCTGGGATCAAGGGCACAGGCCTGGCAGGTGCAGTGTTCTACTGGACAAAGTTATACAGAACTCTGGAAAGAAAGATACTGTTTAAAACATAGTTCTTAAAATAAATCATGGCTACAACTTCCTTCTATCTTGACATTTTCTTCTTTTCCCTTTCCCTTTTGTTTAAAATCTAGCTGTTGCTGCTTACAAATGGAATATTTGGCATGCTAAAAATAATAAACATGAATTGAATTGTTATGGAGCTTAAAGGATTTCATGAAGAATACAGATTTTTGGTCCAGTTTTTCTCCTGTCCCCATGGCTCTGCAGCCCACTTACTGTTTTACAAACATGATTTTGTTTGTTCTAAAATGAAGTCGTGGAAATCAGGTTAGATGGAGAACTCGCATCGCTTGACTCTAATACAGACTTGTTCTTGTGTAGTCTTCGGGACATCACTTACTCTCTTTATGCCTCAGATAGGAGGATGTCTCACTGAGGCTTTTGTTGGAAAATTTACTGTGAGGTGATCTCTTTCACAAAGGTCATGAGAAGAGTCCTAGAACAGCAAAACATTTATCAAGAGAAAAGCTTTGTGACCATACAAAATGGCTTTACATGACACAAAGGCTTCACCTACAGACTTAGGCTGACCTTTCCACTTTAATATTCAAGTTGGAGGAAACATAGATCTAGGTGGCCATGTACAAATATGATTGGACACAAGGTTTTTATCTTAATAACAGTCAGAGGGAAGCACCTTGCAAAGTGTTTCTGTTCTGGTTCTTCTTGGACCCTTAGTTATAGGATGTTTTCCTGCTAAATAACATAAAGGATTTTTTCTGGTATGAGAACAGTATAATGTATAGTCAGTCAAGTCTAGCACAGACCAAAGAATTTCTTCATGTTCAGTTCCAGAGAGGAGAGAGGGAAGTACAGAATGTTTTAGGCCTCAAAGCAGGATTTAAGAAAACATTCTTGTTTTTATGAGTCATATCAGGGAGAAGAATGCTAATGTCTATGGCCTGCTTGTGGGGGTGGAGGTGGTTGTGGTTAGGGACACAAGAGGACAGAAGCTCAAAGAGAAACTTTGCCCTGAGGTCCTTGGTTTGGGCCTCCTGGCCTAAGCATCAGTATCTGCAGAGTGCAGAATCTTGAAAGAATAGAGAAGTGAACTTCAATTGCCCAAAGGATGCTTCCATTTTAGTTCATTGAGCAAAACAGGAAAAATGACTGAGTTGGGAGAAGATCCAGAGAGGAGAGAGGAAGCCACAATGTAGCTTCTTAAAAGTCAAGTGACAGTGGAACCTTTGGAAGAATTCAGAGAAATGTTATGAAATGGTTTGTAAATACACTTTGATCAAGAATACAAGATTTTGGTGCATCATTAAATGAAAAATGGATTCCAGTCTTGGATAAAGGAACATATTAAGTGAAATGTTGAGGAGATAGTTGGTCTGCAGCCCACTAACTTTGATACCTTGTTTTGTTTTGCTATAAGTTGGAATATTATATTAGCTTTCTATGTTGCATAACAGTCTATGGTAAACCTAGTGGCTAAAAAACAATAAACATTTATTATTTCAGTTTGTGTGGGTCAGGATCTGAGAAGAGCACAGCTGGGTGGTTTTGGCTCAGGCCCTCTTAGCAGACCATAGTCAGTGTTTCAGGCGGCTTGTTGGCGCTGAAGACTTTGGGAAGAAAGCTTATGCACATTTGTGTTAAAAGAGAACTTAGCTCCGCTCTGCATGGACCTCATCACAAGCAGTTGAGAAGTACTCATGACATGGAATCTATCTCCCTCCAGGTCAAAGAGGCCAGTAGAAAATTAAGAGACAAGAGCTGGGGAGGAGGAAATGATGAAAGTCACAGTGCCTGTGCTATACGCTCACTGGAGAAGCACTCTTTGCCATTTTTGCCTAACTGAATTCAACCCTGACAGAGTAGTCAAAGAATGGCAGGAAGATGAGAATAATAGGATCTGGGATACTTAGAGACCATCTTACAGGCTGAATTGAGTGTGGGAGCAAAGTACATTTTCAGTTTGCATTTGTGAAACAGAAAGGAAAGAGGAAACAAGAACCACAGCTATATTGGAATATGCATTTGTCTACATGGAAGAAGAAAGAAAAATTCTTAGTACGTATACATTTATTTGGTATGCTGTTACAAATGACCTCATCCTCTATCACTGGTAATGTCTCAAATGAAAATATTCAATTACATAAAAAAAGTCTGCATTTGCTGTTAGGTATGATTAGATTGTTTATTCATTTCTTTGTATTGTTGTTGGCAACGACTGTGTGCCGTATGAAAGGTCCATTCTGACATATTTGCACTTGCTTATCTTTAACCTGCAACTAGTAACTACAAATCTTTCAAACCATCTCTCCTTTCTACTTGTTGTAAGGATTACTTGTTAAAACTAGATAATAAAATCTGTCAATCATTTCTCCAGCTGAGAGAAATCACTTTACCTTGCTACTTACTGAAAACAGACATGAGACTTCTGCCTGCTCTGATCAGTTGATATCCCACCCAATCCCCAAAGAACCTCATGCTCTTTCTGTAAAATGAGCCTGTAAGTTAGAATGCAAACATACAACGGGGTTGATGTGCAACAAAACTAGGATTGACTTCTTTCATCTCGGGGTGGACATGGGGAGAGTAGCATAAATTCATAAATTCTTTTTGCTTCTTAGGTCATTTTTGTGGCTAAAGAATTTTTAAAATGCATGTGACTTTGATAAATAAAGCAATGGGAGAATGTCACTAGGACGCTCAGGCCATTTGTACAACCTATGGCCCCCAACCTCAGCTCTTCACTTACATTTACACATAAGGTTCCAAGGTAACTGGCAAGAAGTCCATGTAAGTTCTCTGCTCTCTTGTGAGCTTCTGTGGCAGAGTGGAAAATTCTGTGGCTTTAAAAGTGAAAATAATTCCTTTTCCAGGGGAGGTGTACCACCCCCTGCTACAGGTGTTATAAATTATGACCCAACTGAAGGAAGTTTGAGCACAAGCCAAACTAGTGATTAAAGATGCTACTTCAGTTAATCGTATCTCTCTCTAAACTAGCTATCACTTTTACAGACTTATGAGATCAGCGTGATTACCTAATTCCTTAGACTCACACTGTCTAGGCACTTTTTTGTGGGTGAAATATTATCTAAGTACCTAATTTAGTACAGGCTCTAATTCATTTTTAGAACCATTATTGAATAGATGATCAATCAGTGATAAAATTAGAGAAATTAAAAGCAAATACCTTTGTATGTAAGAATATTTTCTGCTTTTCCATCATGGTGTTGTCTTATATATTCTTTGTTGGGTAGGTCATTTTAAACTCAACCTCAGGAAAAAATGGTTATCTCATGGATAGCCATTTGTCCTAATAAACATTTTTGCCAAAAATTGAATGATAACAGGTACCAAGTTGAGCAATACACACATATGAAAAGTAAGAAATCACTGTGTAGTTGTCCATAGTGGCTCAGGCCTGTACCCCAATACTCAGGAGGCTGAAGCAGGAGGATTGCAAGTTCAAAGCCTATCTAAACTACATAACACATTGTCTACCACCCCTCAAAAAACCCATTAAAATAAAAAAATAAAAATAGAATTATTTATTTAAAAAATTAAATTCTACAAATATAAGTTTAAAAAAAAAACGGATATATATTTAAGAACAACCATGAGCTGGCATGTTCCTCTTAACTGAGTTATTCATGTGTCAAAGAGCCACCATGCAATGGCATGGCTGGATGAGAAGGAACACTCAGATAACATGGCTGCTTTAAAAAGTAGAAAGGGAAGGTCAAAAGCTCACACAACGCTTAGGAAGAAACAAAAAGGAGAAGGCAAGGAAGAGAGGGAGGGAAAGATGGAGGGAGGAAGGGGGAGGGAGGAAGAGAGGGAGGAAGGGAGAGAGAAAAGAAAGGAGGGAACAGCAGGAGGCGAGGAGGGAGTCTGACTTTCAAATTACTCAAAAGCCATTTTATATAAAAGGAAATGTTTCCGGTCCCCTTTCATTTTTTTATTAACCTGAGGTGTGAAGCCTCTGAAGCAGCTCGGAGGTTTTCTATTGTATGCTCAAGGCAGAGAGAACTTGAAATCCTAATTAATTAATTGAGTAACTAATTCTTGCAGTACAGGAACAGGGATGCAGTGCATTCCTGCTGGAATCACAGGGGAGGATGAAGGGAAGAAAGGACAGATGAAAGAGTACTAATTTTTATCCCTTCTGAAAGTCAATATCAAAGGACTGAAATCATTATACCATTAACATGGAAATCATTAAAACACTCAACTTCACATGGGAGGCCCCAGTGATCTAAGTCTGAAAATATTATACAAAGCACAGTCAAGCTTGAGGTTTCTGAGAGGCACTGAGCCCTTAGCTCCAAGCTGCATGAATACACTAAGGGGGCTGCAGGACTTTGGTGGCAGAAGAAGATGACTAATCACAGGCCTGAGGCAGCAGCTCTGAGATTTTCTTAGCCTAAGAGATGAGCCTCAGATAGCTGAGGTGGTGTTGGGAGGCTGAGGGATTGGCAAAGCCTGAAGTAATATGTGAAGTGTATGAGAACCTTTGTGGGAGGCAGTGAGTGTGGGTGAGAATAGCACATTAAAACCCACAAAGGAAAATTCCCAAGCACCAAAAAAAATGGAAGAGACAAGGCTAGACTCACACCCTCCACACACAAGAGAGTCCATAGCAGGGCTGGGTGGGTGTAAGGGCCCCTTATCTATTACTCCTGTTGAGTGATTATACCAGCTATTACAAGGAGACAGAAACATCTGATAATATGAGAAATAACAAACAAAAGTGTAACCATTCTTAACAGAACACATACTAACCTACAATCATTTTGGTAAATAAGATAAGATAAATAAGATAAATGCTATTTTTCTTGCTTTGCTTCTCCCATTACCCAGCAAAGTAGAGACCATTATAGGATTAAATTCAAAAGAAAACAAACTGTTTTGGTTTTGCACCATTGGTACAAAGTCACCATCCAACATGATTAGGTATTTTTAACAACATTCACATGGGGTTCTGACCTTAACTGAACAGCTTATTCAGGATAGTTTTCAGGGTAGCTTATTCAGAATTGTTTTCTACTTCACAGAGATAGAAAATAGACAGGGAGAATGAAATGAACAAAGGACCCTGGCAGGCCATAACTAGTGAATGCTGTAGTAAGGAAAGAGGTCAGAAACAGCCTCATGTAAAATATTTTTTCTTATACTATCGTGTCTTTACATACGTGTTCCACCAGTGAATCCAGAGTTAACTAAAATCCTGTTTGACTAGATACTACAGGTGACATCCATCGTCTATAAAAAGTGACATTTCTCAAATATATGTGCTGGCTGACTTTTGTGTTCTCTTAGTTCACAGATATATAAGGTTCATGGTGTTACTTGCATCTCTCAGATGGACATGGCTGGAAGACCATGAGTGAACTGTCCTGGTCAGAGGACAGTTTATGGTTATGTCAAAGCTGCCTTTAGCAGGTAGCCCAGAAACAGAATTTCTTGGTTAGAATCTTTTTTCTGTATTGCGCTTTCTTAAATTACAATGTGTAAAAGCCCCAGTCAAGATCACTGTTTTAAATAATAATAAAAAACTGAAAAAAAAGGATTCTGTTCAAAGTAAAGTTACTTTAAACTTACCTACAAACAAACAAACAAACAAACAAACACTTAGCCTGTATGTGCTTAGCCCTGATCCTGTGCCTCAAGTTACAATGTTTCTACTCTCCGCTCATTTTATATTTTTTGTATTTCTCCTCTTTTTACATTTTGTTACTTCATAGTCTCCACATAAACACAGACAGAAGTGCATTTTTAACTTTTTAATTGTCGTTAATCTTTTAAGTTTACAAAAATAAAAGTTTTCCTGTAAGGTTTTGACTTATATTTCATTCTTGCTGTTTTCCTGCTTCCGTTTTGGATGCTCTTCGCCTACATCTTCCCTCCTTCATCCTCTTTCTTGCCAATGCGTTACTACTTCCTAGTCCTTTCACAGGCATCTTCTTTTAGCAATATCAACCCCCTTGTTATTGTTGCTTATTTGATTTTTTCCTTCCATTGATTTCTGCATCAGCCTTTATCATTCTGTCCATTCTGGTGCCCCTAGGTTTATTAGCTTATAGTTCCATGAGTACTTCTTTTGGTATAATAATTAAAAAGGGGTGCCCAGTCCTGCTCCCAACTAGAGGCAGCCAGAGGCTAAGAGCGGCACCATACTCCGACCACTGCTCAGCTCAGACCGCAGCTCCGGCCAGCCAGAAGCACCGGCCCTGGCACCCATGAGACGCCAGCATGGTGGCTGGCTCTGTCAATCCGCCACACTGTCCACAATGCTTGGCTGGGTCTAGACCATCCTGCTATAACCACAGTACCTAGTAGAAATGAGACTCTTAATGCTAATGATTATCCAATATTTATATTTGGAAATGCTCAATTAACAAGATGCCCACACAATTAGAGTTGTTACCCAATGCCTAACCTTAGATATAAATTGTCACCCAGGACTGCTTTACACGGCTGCTACCTCTCTCCTCTCTTTTGCTAGCTCCTCCTCTTCCTTTCCTATCTCTTTCCTCCTCCCAACTCCTCACTCCACCTACCTCTCACATAGCCCAATTGCCAAGCTTTATACAAATGTAGTGGGAATATATCCCGCTACATAGTTCTACAAGTCTTATTCTTCCTTGGTTTTAGTAGTATGAACAATTCTACATTTGTGTTGATTTGATTATGGCCTACAAATTTTTAAATAGAAGGTTTTCATTGTAATTGAATAATATATATTTTTCAGTTGTTGTAAAATGTCCCAATAGCCTAGTGGTTATTTAATACTGGCTTATTTTAATTAAGAGTTCGGATCATTATCTTTTCTTTAAGTTGCTAGCTTAGGAAACAGTGTCTTACTGCTTATGTGTTGAAGTTTATTGAGTAGCTGGTGGTCTTAGAAGATTTTTCAGATTATTTATATTGTATATATTCTATGTTTAGCAGGGTATAGCTGCTTATATGTATGTGTGTACATGTGTGTGTGTGTGTCCATGTGTGCATGTGTGTGCATGTGTGTGCATGTGTGTGCATGTGTGTGAGTGTTTGTGTGTGTTGAGTACAGTTTAATACACTCTCCAACACTCTAATTTGTCATTCTCTTGACCCAAGAATGTCTGCCTTTCCCCATCCGTTCCTGTAACTTGTCAGATGTCCTCCATCCTTAACAGCTAAGCATGCAAGCTTAATATGTACATAAGGATGATAACTATATCTGCCAACCTGCTCTCTACTTGTGGATGTGATCCTGTTTTCCCAGGGTGTATTTCTACATTGCCTTTCATATATAAATGTTAAAATGGGCACAGTAAAATCTTTCTTCACAGTGCATCGTTCTTTCTTTATATCTCTTTAAGATGTCTTTATGCTTCAGTGCAACTGGAAATTATTTCTTTTTATCATTTCTTTAGATATTACCCTCATAAATTGCTTGCATCTGAGTAATTACAGTTAAGGAGACTTTCAGGCATAATTTCTTCAAAAAAAAAGTAGTGCCCTTCTTATTGTTTTAGCACTTCCACCATGAAGAAGCTAATTCTCTATGCCTCACTATTTTAAATGTTTAAACAAATAGAGTAGAAATTATTTTCTAGGACATTAATTTTATCTCTTTATTTGTGCCTATGTTTTGAATTACTAAGTTCAGTTATGTTAAATATTACTTGTTTTGATTTCATCTTAAACATCTCCAAGTCATTTTTATAACAATGATTTTTGCCACCAGTTTCCTTCCTCTTTCTCAATATACGAACATTGTTTCTTCCTGATCTGTCAAGCCAACTCTGTCTGATGTGTTTGTCTGTTTCTCTTTTTATTGTGCTTATACCCTTCAATTCTGCAACATATCTTTCTGTCTGGACAAACCTATTGTCCAACTTAAGGAATATGTGGACAAAGAGAAAAAGCCTCACTCTGACCATGAGGTAAGTTTAGGGAGCTGGAGTCACAGGTGGAAGAAAGAATCAGTGTGAGCTCACCTACAACTTTTCTCCCTCCTCATTAGCTGGGTAGAATACTTCATTTTCTAAGATTTCTTTCCTGTTACATTTAAGAATTATAACACTTACTCTGTACACATTTAATTTTGGAAATAAGCATAAATGTTCATAAAATACATCTGTGATCATCAATGATTAAGAAAGGCCTAAACTTTCAACTCTGTATTTTATTTTTAGACAAATAAGGTAGTTGCCTGCATATTTAACCAGACAGAACACATGAGGAAGCTGTACAAGAGCAAAGTTGAATAACTGTAGCATTACCAATAGGCAGATGACCAACAGTTCATATGCCAGTTCTTCATGTTTATCTCATAACCAAGATGACCCGGTGATGCCTGTACATATGTGAGTTTCATATAGGAAATTATTCCCAAGCCTTAGAAACTCCAGATTTTCATAAGCAATATCAAGCAGCTTCCCAGGTTTTATGAGTGAGATATAATCTCCAACGAGTCTTTTCTTTTGAGCCTCACAGAGGTCGTACTACCCAGTTCTGCATTATGCAAACATTGTTCCTGTGCAGCAAAAGCCATCAAGGCATGTGGGAACAGAAGATACCCAATAGTTTTAGATTTTTTAATATACATGTAGGTCCTGTATATTTAACTGCTATTTAGCTAAGAACTATAATCTTTCCTCTCTCTCTCTCTCTCTCTCTCGCTCTCTCGCTCTCTCGCTCTCTCGCTCTCTCTCTCTTTCTCTCTCTCTTTGGTTTTTCGAGACAGGGTTTCTCTGTGTAGCCCTGGCTGTCCTGGAACTCACTCTGTAGACCAGGCTGGCCTCAAACTCATAAATCTGCCTGTCTCTGCCTCCCAAGTGCTGGGATTAAAGGTGTGTGCCACCACTGCCCAGCTTTATTTTTTATTCCAATACTATTATTATAGGTATATCACTCCTTAGAATCATGTGACTTTCCCAAACACAATTCTTATGGCAGTGGGAAGTTTTGGTTTTGTTAAGTATTCTTAACTGGACTACCAATCTCCTTGAAGTATATCACATTCTTATTCTTTAATACTAGAAAAAAGTCATTAATGCAAAAGCTAAATGAAATAAAATCATAATCATTCAGAAAGAATTTTGCATTAAAAAAAAAAAAAAAGCCCTCAGAAACAGAGCTTGGCTCAAGGTTAGGACCCAGGTCCAAGAACTCCAGGTTTCTGGGAGGAACCTGAGCAAGGTTTTAGGGGAAACTTGCCCTTATTTGTAGGAACTGAACCTTTGTCAATGAGGATAATAAAGATATTGTCAGTAATGTGGCAGGACTTCCGGTCTCAGATGGAAGACTGTGTCCTGTGAGCTTGCCATGTGGCCAAGTGTCAGGTCCTTGGTCACACATACAAAGCCACTTCTGTGCTCTGTCATGCAGTCCATGCACTGCCCTGCACCTACATGCCTATGACTAGGTTAATCTGGTTGATTGTTTGTTTACATATGAATGAACTCAAAGAGCGCTTTGTTTTTTAGGGGGACTTTATTGGGAGTCTCCTTTTTTTCCTAATCTCATCCATGTTGGTTTGGCAGAGTCTGCACGTTATAAGCACATGGACTTTAGAGTGGGCACTTATCTAATTTTAAAGGATAAGTCCTAGAAATTTAGAGAAGTAAATTAATTATTCTTCTAGATCACATACATGCTAAATACCTTCTCACTCTGAAGGAAACAGATTCTTGCCTTAGTTAATTTGGGGTCCAAAGAATCCCCGAAGGAGCTCTGCTAGAAACCAGAAGAAACCATAAGAATGAGTTTTTTCATGTTGCAGATAAGACTTTTAAATCTACTTTAAGCCTAAAAGAAATGTCACTATCAGGAAGGAGGAATTCTTTCTTCCTGTTTCTTGTCAGAGTCTGATAGCCAGTTACTCACATGTCTTAGATCTAAGTTTGACTATGCCGCCTTTTTTAAGGTGGTGAATATTTTAAAACCAGAGAGATCTTCCTTCTTGATACCAGCTAGCTTTAAATACTTTTGAATATGAACTCCCAAATTTTCTTCTGGTGTTTAAGGAAAGAAGCATTTTGATAATAATGTGTTAATTAATAATATAAAATGTTAGTCACTTGTAACGGGAGGTATTAGAAAAAGTGGCAGGCCCCTGGCTGCCGGCTCTAAGTTCCCTCACTAACGGCGGCACCCACAGCACAAAGATGACCGCTGGCTCCAGGTTCTGACACCATGTTAACAGAATTGAGCATTGCAGTTGTCTACCTTGGCCCAGCCAGGTGTTCTCATCTTGGCAGGCTCTACAGCAGGGCCGTGCTAGCCCCATGCCATAGTAGTCTACCCCAAGGTCAGCCGCCATGCCAAGAAAACCAGAACTCTAGATGCTTAAAGTTAACCAATAGATTTATATATCAGTAAATACTCAATACACAAAATGCCCACACAATTAGAATTGTTATCCCAATTATCTAACCTTTTGATATGAATTAATACCGGAGACTGCTAGAGACACGTATATCTGCCACCATCTTGCTTCTCTCCTCTTCCTCCCTTTTCCCTGTCTAATGACAGGGCAGGAAATTGCTGCCAAAGTCATTGTTTCTGAAAATTAGAAGATATTAAGGTGTTTGCTTGAGTGTATTTGTCTATCTTCCTCCTTTCTCTTGCCTACACACTGCGCTCGAAGTTAATAGCAGATTTCGAATGACAAAGACATTTACCAGTCTTCATAATCTTTGAAACACAACACCAGAGGTTAAAATGAGACTCCTCAAGGTAATGCCAAGCCTCGTCCTTAGCAATAAAATATCTAGTAATATCCCCCAAGTACACAGTGGCTGACAAGTGTGGGATGGTCTAGTAGGGCACCATCTGGCACTACTTTTCCTACTTAAGATCAAGGGTTTGGGGGACCCCACATGTATGTTATGCCTGATGTAGCAAGGCTAATTGCCCAGCTAGCGAAAAGCTCCCGCCGAAAGAAGCTATGACGCAGTTGACCTTGCTGATGTGTATAGAGAAATCGGGAAAGTGGTTGTAGGCTATCAACAAATGAGAAAGCAAAACTGGAAGCCAGATAGATGAAAATGAGATTCCTCTTCTGTGGCTACGAAAAGCTCCACCTCCCTCCTAATTCTAAGTCCACTGTTCATTGAATACTTTGCAGATATTTTCCTCTGTAAAGCGCCCCCTTTCAGATTTTAGAGATACTTAATAGTAATCAAGGGAAGACAATGGAAATATTCAATGGCTACTTACCAGTCTACTTCAAGGGAAAAAAATCAGACATAGAAAATGCCCATATATTTATTTGTGCAAAAAATGAAAATGTGAAAGACTTTGTGCTGATGCGCTGAGGAGATTGACTGTATGGGAGAGAGGTGAACTTCGGATGTGTGTTACTCATTTTCAACACTTAGAAACACGGAGTACATTCAAACTGAATTTGAAGAGTTCTTCCATCCTGATGAAAAATAAAAATAGATCCTAGGCCTAACTCTGAAACTATAAAGCTTCTAGATGATAGCACAAGAAAAAAATAGAAGTGATCTCTAGAGAATGCAGACTTTTTTGATTCAATACCAAAAGCAAGATTTATCAACAAAAAAAAAAATAATAATAAGCTAGATGTCATTAAAATTAACCACTCTGCAAATGGAGACTGGATAGACAAAGCACAGGCTATGTGATAATATTTGCAAATACAGAGTTAATCATAGATGGTTATCAAAAGTGTACAGAAGTACCTTAAAACTCAACAATAAGTAAAAAATTAAATTATTTAAAATTAAGGTGAAGATCTTAGCTTACACCTAACCTAGGAAGATATACACATTGAAAATAGTATTTGAAAAGTTGTTTTACATCATATCTCATTAGGCAATTGCCAATTAGAATAGCAACAAGCTATTACTACATACTTACCAGAGTGGCCAACATCTAGAACCACTGGCAAAATTCTATGCTGTTGAGTGGTGCAGAGACACAACTACCCCTCTGAATGAGAGTTTGACAGTTTATTAAAAATTTAAACATACTCTTATCATAAAGCACAATTTTTTTTATTCTATTACTTACCCAAATGAACAGAAGTTTACTTCTACCAAACCTACAGAGGGAGGTTTAGAGCAGCTGTACTCAAACTTCCTCCAACTGTTAAAGCTCAGAAGCAACTAACATGTCCTTCAGCAGTTAATGAGCAAATAAACTGTGGTATGTCCTGAAAGTGGCATAGACTGCAGCACTAGAAATGTCCGTGCTATCCAACCACAAGAAGACACATAGGAACCTAGGTTGCATGTTACTATGGGAAAGCCTATCAGGCAAGGCTACTTATCGCAGATTCCAAGCACATGACATGGTGAAAAGAGAAAATTTGAAGACAATGAAACTATTAGTGCTTGTCAGGATTGGTCGGGAGAGGAAGGGATGAATAACTGATACTTGATAATATTCTTGTTGGTGCTTTAACAGATGTTATTATCCATTTTAGAGCTCATAAAATACAAACTATGAACTTGGGTGATAATGATGTATACGTTTGGGTTTGCTGTTACAGCAATTGAAGCACTTTGACCATAGTAGAGGAGGCCTTACATAGGTGGAGGGGGTGCTGGAGAGAATTCATTAATTTTACTCACTTATGCTTTGAAATGTCATTAAAAATAAACTATAAAGAAATAAATGATCATAAGTTTTATATTTTTGTAGTTTTTAGCCAAATTAATATGAAACATAGCTAACAAAGTGGGGAAATCAATTTATGCTAATGTAGAATTATTTCTTGTATTTTAAAAAAAATCTGAAAAAACTATTACTGCTACTAGTTAGTAACATGGTTATCCATGAAGAAAATAAAAAGCTTTACTGAATGCAGTATTTTCTACCTCTGGGTCTTGATTAATGTATACATGTAATGTTTTTGGAAAAGACAATTTCTTATATACTCTAACAAGCCACTGAGAAAATCACAAATAAACAAAATATTCAGGGATAAAATTATGGGTCATGAGTCAGATAAGAGAATACAGGATTTTTAAAACCACAAATTCATTTTTAAATGATTAAAAGATGGTGAAGCAGAGTGCTTTGATGTTAGACTGCAGACTTTTCAAGAGATGACTAATCGTATTTGTTGGTCCATAGGTTGGATGTAGCAAGATTAATGACTTTCAATAACTTGATAGTTGGGTCAGTATAGCCAGTATGATAGTTTGTCTTCTAACCTTCATTGTTGGAAAAATGTGGTAATAAACAGGGGACAGCCATTGGAATTTATTGTAGGCTGCAGCATAGTAAGGGTGGTGTGGGCATAAATGAAGATCACATAGGGAATCTGTTTAACTGAAACATCCCTGGCACCACAGTGTTTAGTTAGCATCTGGCATGGAGGTAGACCTTTGCTTGAGTGTAGTTGTTTCTTGGATATTTTGAAACACGAATAAACTCATGGAACTAATCTATCTCCATGTGTCTACCTCAAAGCACTTTTAGCCAAAGGAAAAAAAAAAAAAGGTTTGTTCAGTGGCATCTTTCAGGAAACATTCCCCATACACTCTGTATCTCCAGATGTTTACCATTTGTGAATGTCTTTAAGAATGGAAACAATCACATGTGTTCCACAATCCTAGTCAGCGTCCCTAGCAACTGAAAGGTTCCCCCGGCTTGTCCAAAGGCACTTTCATCAAATAAAAAGAGAAGGAAAAAAAAGATATTAACTTTTTATCTTTCTTGTTTCATTAACAATAAGATTTGCTGAATTCCCTCAGTGTTATAAAATATATAAACCTACTTATTGTAGCACTTCACTAGAGCTGTTCTGATATATACCATAGACTTAGTGACTTAACAATAGGTCTATAATGTCAGCAGGGCTGGTTTCTCCTGAGATAAATTTCTCTCTTTCTCCCTCTCCCCCGCATTTGTATATGAGCACCTTCCCTGTCTGTTATCTTTGTAGCATAACCCTTTGTAGGTGTTTCTGGCTAAATTTCTACTTTACAGTTTTGTAGCAGAATTTTCCCTGTCTAATCACATTAAATATTAACACAAGAAACCTGTGATTGGACAGATTAAAGGGAGGTGGAGCAAAGAGTTTCAGAGACAGGGACAGAGGAGAAAAAAAGGAGAAAAGGAGGAAGATGGAGAATGAACAGGACGATCCAGATTCTGTGTGGATTTCAATATCCACAGGTAGGTCTTACCTAGATGGGCAATTTATATCATTATCAATTGGCTCTGAAGTCATTGTGTGGGCATTTTGTGTATTGAGAATTTATTAATATATAAATCTGACTAATTATATGTTTCTAGAGTATTGATTTACTGGGTTAAGGGGATTTGAAAAAACTGACCACAGGGGGTAAGTGGCTGGGAATGTGAATAGAAGCTGCAGCAAGAGAACTGCAATGGAGAGACCACAGGCAAAGAGTAACAGGGTGTAGCATGGGAACTTGGTGTCCTTTTTAATACTTCCCACAACAAAGTTTTTACATTTATTTTGGGGAAGGAAGGCCTACACACATCCCATGGCATCAGCATGGAGGTCAGAGGACAACCTGCTGGATTTGGTTGCCTTGTTCTGTTTTGTTGGTTCTGGATATTAAAGTCAATTCCTCAGGCTTGGTGAAAGGAGCCCTCAGCCACTGAGACATCACTTGTCTCTACATTTCTTCTGCTGAAGACAGGAGCCGTGCTGCCTTAAGGCCCATCCTAATAAACTGAACTTAACTTGATATCTTCCTTTACTTCTCTACTACTGGACCAAACACTGAAAGTAACTTGGAGAAGGAAAGGGATACAGTTCACCACTGACTGAAGCCAAAGCAACAAATCACCACAGAAGGTTGAAGCAGAAACCATGAAGGAACTCTGCTTACTGGATTTTGCTCAGTTAGCTTTCTGAGGTAATCCAGTCCTACCAGCTGAAGGGTGGCTCCCTAGGGCAGGCTGGCCCTCCTATATCAATTAACAAACAAGAAAACACCCCATAGACATGTCCACAAGACGATATGGTACTTCCTCAACTCAGCTTCTTTCTTTCTTGGTATGTCAAGTTGACAACCAATATTAACCACCACTCTTGAATATTTCTTGAGAGAACTTACCTCTAGAATGAATCACATTTGGGGGCACAAAGAGTTAGAATTTCAGCATTTGAATTTTTGAAGTGCTGTTTAGCTCGTCTCATCACTGGAAAGTCATCGTGACACCCCAAGAGCCAGATTTTATTAAAACACTTAGAAATCATTCCTGGTACTATATAAAAAGCCTAAAGTCTGTTGACTAACAAAGTATTAAGAATATAATTGATTACTTCTTACTTAGTTTTGCAGCAAGAAGAGCAAATAACAGTAGATGGTATCACTTAGAAAGTTGTGTATAAATCTCATGTTCACCACACTTTGACAAAATCTTCCTTATACCTGTATTGAAGGGTAGAAACCTGATCAACAGCAAGCCTCTAAGATGAACTATAGGACAATTCCAATAAGCTGTATGGTCAGATAACCAGTGAAATTCTCAAGAGCAAAGTGAACAAACTTTCTGGACAAGAAAATGAATAAATGTTGCAGAATTGTGCAGTGAGTTTTGTAAAACTTAATTCGTTATCACATTCAATAAGAGTATACTACATATTAAATAATGAGGTAGACATTGAATAAAAAACAACAAACGCAGCCTATGCATTTTATGCACTGTAGGAGAAAGAGATCTATTAAGTAAAAACTGTAACGCCACATGGTGAAGACAGAATTTTAGTGGGCACATCAAGGAGAGTGTGACAAAGCACTGTGTTGCACAAAGGAGGAGGTGCAGAGTCTAAACTTATGGTGGGAACTTCTTTCTCTCTCAAAGACGAGGGTGATGATGGATGCAATGAGGGTTCTTCTAATACTGAGAGAAAATTATGATCAAAGATGTAGGGCTAAGAATTATGGTATGTGAGTGAAAACTGAAAGGAGTCATCTGGTGATCATCAGACTGGAAAGAAACAAAAAAATCAAAAGAAGCTCTGCAAGCCAGAAGGTTTGAGTGTAGCACAATAGGATGTACAGATACACGGAGCCAAAAGTAGATCAGAAGTGACAGCAGAAAAATGAGAATTGAAGGCTTTTTTTTTTTTAAATTTCCAATAGATGAACATTTCCAAGGTGAATTTACAAGCATTTCCAAGGTAAGTCCTTCAGCATCAGCAATAAGTTAAAAAGTGAAAGAAATGTGTATGAGAAATAGTTGGGAAATCCATTGGCCGATTTGATATGATTGGAAGTGCTGAGGGAGAGATTTGAAGGTAACATAAAAGTCACAATTGTTTTGTTATAAGTTCAAGTTTCTAAAGACTTTAGTGGGCTAAGTTCACTGAACCTGATTGCATACCTCGGAGCTGCTAGCATTATCATGTACAGGAATGAAGTAAACTTCCAAGAGAGAATAGATAATAGTAGACTAATTATGCTACAAACTTGAAGATCCATAAAACAAAGGCCATTAAAGGAAGAGTTGGCAAAGCTACAGTGGAAAAAACAGGTTTTAATTTAAATAGTAAAGTTGTCAATGGTGTCAGACTAATAGAGAGACTAAGTAGTCATTTTAGGTTTGACACATGGGAACTCAATGTCTGTACTGAGAAGCGTTATGGTAATGGTGCCATTGAGTTTTTACTAGATAGAAAAGTCAATTGTTGGTATAAAAGTGGGATAAAAAAACTCTTGGCAGTGTGGATGGCTTTTCCAGGGAAAGGGGCTGAGTTCTTTTTGTACTGTTGACATTCTTTTAGCTTTAAAGGCCTGTAGGTCTCAAGGAAAAGGCATGCTGGATAACAACAGTTTGGGTCCAACCATTGATTTCCTGGAAGATAGGGGAGGTGATTAGATCATCTAGCACAAAGCTGAGAAGTGAAGCCAATAAAGAAAAAAAAAATTGATCTCTACAAAGCATACAAGAGGAAAAGAATCTCTGCCATTTTTAAGATTCTTACAAAGAAGATGTGTTAAGGCTGAAAGGATGAGCCTGGATCGATGCAGTCTGCTCTCATATTCACTTAAAGGAAAGGTGTGGACGTGAACTTGAAGAGGGGCATCATTCATGGATGCCTAATGCTTATAGTGAGCATAGTGATTTAGCATTTGATAGATATGCAGCCCAGATTGTTTCAGTTAACAAAAATAATTCTCAACCAAATTTTTGTATGAATTCACAATACATAATTTAGTTACTTTTAAAGTTTCTCAGATAGCAGATACATGAGAAAGAGATGGAAATAACTATGAATGTATCAAGGAACATGCTGTGTATGGCATGACATGCATGAAGACTTATTGCTGACATTTTATATAAGCAATGGTATGGTTTTTTAATTGATTCTCTTTGATGAGGTACTGTCCAAAAGTTCTCTGATTCATTTGTAGAACACAATCAAATGCAGGTTACTATAGCAAACTTCTATTAAGACCTCAGAAGTATTCATGATATTAAAGTGTAATACAATCCCAGTTGAACTTAAACAAAAATAACTGGGCAAACTTTTATGCCTTTTTGCTTTTATTGCACACCCAGCATGCTTTAGAAGGTCTAGAAAACCCCCAGGTTAGGAAGCTGCTTCTCTTTGCTGGGTGCTTGCTGCCTGTTGTTGAACTGGGCAAGTTCATGAAACCCAGGAAAGGCTATGGTCCTGGATGGAGGCTACTTCAGACACCAAACTGTCATTGTGAAGATGAAGGTAATAGTATCTAAGATTACTCTTAGACCCATGCTCTGATGTCTAGAACTGATTGTCATCCCCAGAAGTGATAGCTGCCATGGACAAAAAGAAAACCACCAAGATAGCAAAGATATTTTGTGGTAACTTTATGGAAGTGAATCGTTATAATTACCTCATGCCAACAAGATACTCTGTGGATAATCTCTTGGACAAAACTGTTATTAAGAATGTCTTCAGAGAGCCAGCTATAAAACACAGGTTTGGTGGCAAGCAAGATCAAGTTTGAGGATTGGTGAAAGATAAGCAATAATGGGTATGGGGAGAGTTGCCAGAAACTTTAGTTTTAGTTCCATTTTTATTTTCATTATTAATTTTTAAAGCTTGGTAGCTACTAATCTACCTCTATATGATAAGGTAAAAGATATCGTTGTCTTGTCTTAAAATTTTAACTTAGTTCTTAACACCTGAAAACTATGAAAAAATAAGAATTAGGTAAAGGTAGTTGACAAGGGTGTATTAGTGTAGTATATATTTCATTTTTTTATTGCAATGATGATAAAATAAGTAATAAATAGGCTTTAGATTGACATTCTCTGTGATAGCGAATTAGAAACAATGTGTCAGTCACTCTCTGTTGCTTGAACAAGATATTCAGGTAGACCTACTTGAAGAAAGAAAGATGTATTCTGACTCGTGGTTTCTGAGTGCCATCCCTAATTAGCTGGCTCAATTTTATCAATCCTGTGCTAAAGGAGAACAGCACATAGGTAGGAGTCTATGGCAGGGAAGCTATTTACCTAGTAATACTCACAAAGCCATATCGATAAAGAAAGGAAGATGAAAGGAGTAAAATATACCCTTGTAAGTCACATGTAGCAACCCTCTTATTAAATCACAACCATCTTCCTAGTTTTCATCACCTCTCAATAAAGGCATCAGATAAAGGCATACTACCATAGTACATTCATCCAATGAAGTTAGCCATTTCCCACAAAGCCCTAAGCTAATAACCAAACTTTTAATACATTACAGGGGTCACTTCATATTCACACAATAACAGGTTTTTAAAGGAATGACTAATAAAGAGAAATCAATGAAACCACAAGAGCTGAGACACAGAGATGGAAGTAAACATGAAATGCTTGCATTGAGATACGAAACTTAATGAGTTTCACTGTGTGTGTGTGTGTGTGTGTGTGTGTGTGTATGTGTGTGTGTATCTGTGTGTCTGTGTATGTACATACTTATGGAGGCCAAAGAAGAAAGAGCTACTTTTCCTCAGATGCTGACTACCTTGTTGTTTTGGGGGAAGTTGTGTGGGGCGGTTGGCTGTTTCAGTTATCCAAAGTTCATTACATAGAATAAATTGCTGTTTCAAGAGTTCATCTGTCTCTGTCTCAGCAATGCAAAGATTACAAGTGCTGTCAATTGTGACCAGCAATACTTTTTTGGCTACACTCTTTATTCTGTGGTGACATTGAGGCTTATAAATCAAAAGGAACTAATTTGCTGCCCACTGGTTTATACAGAACTCACAGTAGGTATGAGTTTTTAAAACTATGACCCGTTAAAATGAATCTGTTTCCACAGATACCCATGTACAATGCAATATGCTGAGAATGATTTCATACTTATTAAATGCAAACTTGTTTTGAAAAACAAACAAACAAACAAAACAACAAGTGCATGTCACCATGCTGAACATTTTAAAAGTAGATGCTGAATGCTGAACGGATATAGTCAACCTTGAAAATCAACTATTCTACAGCTTGAAGTATCTCCCAGACAATTGATGAGGTTTTTACAAGCAAGAACTAACTATTGGGGCTGTGGATATTATGGCTCAGTGGTATAGTAATTCCTTGGCATGCTTGAGACAAGAACTGGCTACTATGTTTGCTTTCCTTCATGTGAACCAAGTTCAGCTATATTTCTTAAAGATAACAGGAAATCAGGAGGCTCCTACATCTAAAGAAATATCAATATATCTCTTCTGGATTTATTTTATTAGTAAAGATCTTTAAACATTTAGAGTCTGTTAAGAGTACTCAAATAACTGAAGTCAATGTATAGTGTTAAGTTTTATTTAGGTCAGAGCCAAAACTAAACTACTACTTTTATTTGGTTTTCATTGCTCTTTAAATTTTACTCTTTTTTCTAAAGTTTACAAACTTCCATTGTTTTTAGTGACCCAAACTTTAGTTAACATTAACTAATTTATTATATTTTCCACTTCTGAGATATATCACATATATTAATTTTTACCCACTAATTATATATAGATTTGGGATCTATTAGTAGGTTTGAGTAGAGGGTGAATGTAATGAAAGAATGTTAGTTTAGTCTCCAACTTCAAATGTCTACTTACTTACAAGTACTGAGCAGTAAGTAGAAGATCCATGAGAAGGACACCAACAGTGAAATTGTATATTTCAGTGATCGACACTAAGAACAAACATGTACTTTATTTTTCACATGAATTTTAGACTCATGTGGTTTGGTTATGGAACCTTATATTATCAGATTTAGTATTTTTTTCCTTTTCCTGAGTTCAAGAAATTAAAGTTATATCAGGTCACTTTGAATATAAAACACTCTGGATATCTATCTGTAACTGTGAAATGAAGAGTGGATGAGACAATGTCCCATTGCATAGTTTTAGGGAGACAATGCTCTGATGTGGTACTGTCTGTGTTGTTCTAATCCAGTGTAATCACTTCCCACACTGGTAACACTAGTAACTAGTATTACTAGCTTTTTTCATTGCTATGAAAAACTACCAGAGATAAGCAACTTAAAGAAAGAAAGGTTTATTTCAGTTCAGGAATTTCAGTCCATAGTTGGCAGATTCCATTGCCTTTGGACCTGGCAAGACAGAGAAAGATCATGGCTAAAAGGTATTATGTAAGAAAGCTGTTCATCTTTCTGTAGCCAGGAAACAGAGAAGGAAATATCAACAAGAAGACACTCACCTCAATCCCTCCACTCAGCTATAAGCTCATCAGTGGATTTATACATCGATGAAGTCAGCAATCACGATCCAATCACTTCCTCAAAGCTCCACATCCAAACACTGTTGCATGTTTTTAGTGTATATATTTAAGGAGCATTTCCGATCCAAACTACATCAGTGCAGATAACATTCAAAACTAAAATCAGCCAATAGCTGGAAAATTCTTTGAGAGACAAAAGGTAACATAGACAATATGGTATCTCTCAATCTCACAAGCCAATAGCTAACTATATAAATATTTAAAATCAGACATTGATACAAAATGATATGTTCTTAAGTCATAGGTAATGTTCTGATATTAGAAGTGAAGGCCATGATGAAGACTTAAGGAACAATAACATTTGAGTTGAACTTTAAGGAAATATGAGATGTTTGTTAGAGGAGAGATTGTAAGTGGGCTTTGCAGGTGTCAGACAACTTAAGAAGAACATGAAAAAGAACTCTAGAAAGCAAAGAGTTTCAGAACAAGTTCATCATCAAGATACAAAGAATATTTTCTACCAGACCAAGGTGTTTTTTAATGAAAATTATCATATTGATTATTTTTCTTGTTGCCATGACCTAATACCTAACAAGAAGAAATTCAAGCAAGGAAGGGTTTATTTAAGCTTCAAGTTTGAGAGGATATGGTCCATCACTGCAGGACAGATATAGGTACAGAAGAATGAAATTCCTGGTCACATTGTGTTGGTAATCAGGAAGCAGAGAAAGCAAACTGAAAGTATGGTCGTGCTATCAAAACTCCAGAGTAGTTCCTGGTAATTCCTATAGAAATAATTTATTTTTTCTAAAGGTTCTGCAATCTTCAAAACAGGATCCAGTGTCCAAGAATATGATCCCCTAGGGAACATTTTAAAATCATTCCATAATAATGAATTTTTAATTTTATTATTCTTTCATGCTGTGTCTAACCACAATGATGCTATCACATCCTGAAAGAGACCTTGCTTGAAACAGAGAGAGTATAAACTCACCAGCTTCATGCTCCTCAGCTAACTGCTGTAAAGAAAAAAATACAACCATCTTACAGCATGACCTGTGGAGAGTGCTAAGGACTTTCTAAATTCCAGAAGCTGGGCATTGAATCTTGGAAGGAGAAACTCCTCCGAGGTTTAATCACACACCACAGTCAGAGTGAAACACAGTTTTAAGGAAACTATCCAGTTGACAACAGTGGAAAGAGAGATTGAAAATAAAATTGAGTCAGAAACAATTGTTGGTTATACCTCAAGGTAGTCATCCTGATAGATGTCCAGATAGATTAGAGGCAATAAAAAGATGACAAAATCTTTTCTTAAAAGCTGGCTTGACATCTGGAGCAATGGCTCAAGAGACAAAAGTGCTTACTGTTAAGTTTATGAGTTGAATTTGATTCCTAAGAGCCATATAGTGAAGGAGACAAATAATTCCTACAGCGTGTCTTCTGACCTCCACATAGGAATAATGGCACCCTTGTACATGCTCACAAACAAACATGGGAAGTAAATAAATAAACAGTAATGCCTCATTTTGATTGTTATAAAAAAGAGATCATTCAGTTATGAATTTCCACCCTACACCCATAGAAACCAGATTAGAATAGATGTGGTGATCAGTTGGGTGAGTCACTGAGTACCTCCAAGCCTTCCAAGCTCCCATGTGACACAGAGGTGGCCCAGCAGCTACTACATACCTTGTGAGGAGCACACAACATGAAAAGGAACTCAAAGTATTGGGCCCATTGTAATGAGGGGGAAAATGAGCCAGGACAGAATAAGTTGTCCCAGCCTGGGCCTGAGGTCAGAGGTGGTTGTTGAGAATTGGAGAAAAAACTGTGAGTTTGAATCCATGATAAGAAGGATCAGAAAGCTCTTAGCTGTGGTGAGAGCAAGCTGTGCCCATTCACTTCCCTGAGAAAAGCTTTTCTCTAGCAGATGGTGAGGAGTTCAAAAGACAGTCTCAGCCTGCAGAGCCTGACTTTCTGCTGGCTTTTCTTAAGGACATGCAGTCCTGATGCCACCTTCAGAAGAAAGGGGGAGACAACAAAATTTGGAAGAATGGCATCCTCACTAGTGTTTGTCAAAAAGAAGCTAAGCTTGATAAAAGAAACAGTTTAAGCCCGGGAACAAAATACCTATTTATAGTGACTTTAGGGGCTCATCAACAGTATTCATTTTATGTTCTTAGTGTTTTCCTCTCGTTCAGTGGTAAAGAGTTTGAGAACAGAGACCAAGTGTTGGAGGATATTACATTGCTTGCCCGTCCCAGTTTTATTTCGTTTTGGGACACACCACTAGTTGTTTGGAGACTGGATAAATCTTGCCTTCTAACAAGGAACTCAGATTAGGAAATAGTGTTCCATAGGTTTCAAAACTCCTTAACATTTGTTTCTGGGTGTGAGCAACACTAACGAATTGATATTATGTTTAGAAATGGTGTCAAATGCTTTATAGGAAGAAGTGCAGCTAATAATTGCAAAGGCGCCTTAAGGCAGCTCTCAAAATGACGTTGGATGTGTGGTAAGTGCTCTGTCTCATGTGACTTTATCCAAGATAGGGATGGAGTCCATCAGGAGATGGGGGACTGGGATAGCACAGGACAAAGTGGGCCATGTACCACTTGATATTCAATCATCCTCTCTCTCTCTCTCTCTCTCTCTCTCTCTCTCTCTCTCTCTCTCACTCTCTCCCTCTCCCTCTCCCTCTCCCTCTCCCTCTCCCTCTCCCTCTCCCTCTCCCTCTCCCTCTCCCTCTCCCTCTCCCTCTCCCTCTCCCTCTCCCTCTCCCTCTCCCTCCCCCTCCCCCTCCCCCTCCCCCCTCTCTCTCTCTCATGTATGTGTTCCTTGAAAAGCTGCTGAAGGATGACTCCACTTTTTGTTAGAATGTGTTTGTGAAAACCACACAAATTATTTAGAATTATTTTTTGAATTTATTGAATACTTTTCAAATTATTGAATTTGAAACTCATAAAGTAAGTCATATTTTTCTTACCAAATGATCTTAACAATTGTGGTTACAATTTAAGACGCAGCACATAGGAAGCCATAGACGTAATCAAGACTGTAATACAAAGGAAAGGGAAAATCAGGACTCGAAGATGTTTGTTAAATCAACTGAAAAAAATGTAGAATCTCTATGAAGTCTCCAATGGGCTAATGGGTATATTACAAAGTTGGCCAAACGTTAAATTTTGATAACTATTCCTCTTTTAATTGTTTTATTTCACAATGATGGGATGAAATTCTCCCATTGAGACACATTCCTAGCCTCTACTAATCTTAAATGTATAATTTTCCTTGCCATTTTGAAAGCAAGGTAAATAATGGAACGTATACCTTGAATAGCCAATGTCTGAAAATATTATAGTCTGGAATTTTAATTATTTCATTTTTATACTTATTGATATTTCTCACGTGATTGTCAATTTAAGTTATTCAGTGGCAATTCTAAGAATTTTAATCTTAGTAAGTTTGAGAAAACAAAATTAATATTGCCTTTGTCAGTGATGACTGTATGACAAATTACCATGTACTCAGCAGATTAAAACAACCTCATGTCTTTTATGGGTGTAGAATCTGGGTATAGAGAAACAAGCCCATGCCTCTGTTGCTGCCACCATGTCTGACACATTGAAAATCCATTTTGAATTTTGCTTTTCTCAGAATCCTATGTGCTATTCTCATCTCTTACACTTCAAGTCGTGGAACACTCTCGCCCAAAATGAAATCTCACAAAGCCATTTCCAATTCTGTTCCACTTTCTTGGATAGTCTGGTGAAGTCTTATGTTTCACATGACTATAACCTGAGTGTCAAGCAAGGCAGAGGCTGGCCCCAATATCATATTGTTGGTAAAGTTCAGTATCTCAAAACTCCTTGGACTCTGGGTGTCCTGGCCCGTGAGGAATTCAATGAGGACCTGGGGGATCGGGTGAAAGAATGAAGGGACAAGAGACACAAAGAAGGAGAGGAAGTCAAGGGTTTTGATCAAGCTCTCATTTTAATTAAAGTCAGCAGGTTATAAAGGCATAGCAAAATGGGAAGTTTAGGCAAGGATCATTGCTTAAGGCTATCCCACTATCACATCTTCATAAGACCATCCCACTACTGTAACTGGCTTCCAGGAACTACCAGACACTCTTTAAGTTCCTGGAGTCTGAGACTGTGAACGTTCTTTCTTAACCTTGTACTTTAACTGATTAGGTTTTCCAGAACAGCGGGTAATTTTCTGGATTTGGTTCCCGGCATCTGGGTCTTAGTTCCTAGCTGGCTATTTCACTACTTGCTTAAAATATAACAGACATTCAACAAATGATACTTTTACTTTAAAATTTTCACTTTGAAGACTGTTATCTAATGCATGAAGTTAACTAAATACACATTTACTAAATACGGGAGTTAAGTAATACAATAGTTTATACAACACAGATACAAGAAAACCTTCTTGAACTTACATCCAGACAAAGGTGACCCTTAGCTGCACACTAGACAAATCATTTCCATTCTTATTCTCCAGTTAACTCTTGCATTGGGAAGCCCAGCAGACGTTCTAAGGGACTTTACCTATAATATGCATCGTCTATAAAGTGGAGATAATTGTGGCCTGCAAATCATGGTGTTTGGGTGATTAATTTTTTTGTGCAATTGATATATAACCAGCAAGCATTTATATTCTGAGAACAGTTCTGGAAAATTAAAAACACTGTAGTCACTGTGAGACACTTGTTATAATTTGATTAGTGAACAGCACAAGCAATGAGGATTGATTGTATAACATGGTTCCAGAAGAAAATGAATGTTACAGAGATAAAAATAGGAATATAGAATCCTGTCTTAGAATCCTCAAACATCCCTATAAAAAGGCAGGGACTGGACAAAGATTGAGTGAATGGAGAAAGCATATTGTAGAATATCTGGGGAGAGGATGTCCAAGGGTGGGAGTGAGAAAGTACAGATTTCACATAGCAAAACTCTTCAGTTGATGAAGAAGGGGCATGGCTACTTTATAGAGACAATATGCTATACAGTCAATTGGCATTGATATATTTTATAATTTTATTCATTTTAGGACAAAATACTCATATTTAGGAAACTAAAAAAGTATCTCCCTACATTATACAGATTAATCAGGCTATATTTGAGAAGAGATATAAATATACATACACATACATACACTGAATGGATGTAACAACAATGAATGATTTATAAGGTCATGAATTTAAAAGAGATCAAGAAGAGCATGGAAGGAGAAAGGGGAAGGGAGGGAGGATGCTGTAGTTACATTACAATCTCAAAAACTAAAAAAACTAATAGAGACTATATCGACTGCAGGAAGTGAAATGATATCGCAGGTAACACCAGGCCTCATCACATCTTACTAAGATCCAGTTCTATAGAGGCATCTATTCAAGAAAGTGGAGCAGAATTGGAAATGGTTTTGTGAGATTTCATTTTCGGTGACAGTGTTTCGCGACTTGAAGTGTAAGGGGTGAGAACACATGGATTCTGAGAAAAGCAAAATGCAAAATGGATTTGCAATGTGTCAGATGTGGTGGCAGCAGGGGGAGGCATGGGCTTGCTTCTCCATATTTGGAAGGGTATACCATGAACTGCTTTTCACCTGTGTACACCGTCAGGAAGCGTGAGAGGGTCAGTACAGCCAAAACACATCAACAGCAATTTTAAGATCTTTTATATTTTCCTCTAAATTTGGCTCTTTTTATTGTTTCAAAGGACTCAGTATATGAGAAAAAGAAAAAGAGTATGAAGAGAAGAGATAGCTATGACATTTAGCATTATTTTTAGATTCACCGCATTAGATTTAAATCCTCCAAAGTATGACTCATATAATAAAATTTCCCCCCATTTTCTATAGACATGTAATTAATTTTTGCTTTACTAAGAGTATTCCATGAAGGGCTGAAAATCCTAAGAACAGTAACAACAACAAAATCTGATATGGTTTCTTCAAATATTGGCTTCAAGCATTCATAAGGAAGTCATGTTTTTAAAGAAAAACACATGAAGCTGAAATAGAGGAAGGATGGAGAAGTAAATAGAAGGGAAGGCAGTTAAAGCAAGAGAAGCACACACCTTCAAGGGTTTATTGAAGGTAGAAAAATGGCAAAAAGCTAGAGCTTAAGAAAATGTAAGGACTCGATGCAAGAAAAGAGATTCAACCAAGTGGATGCTGATGTCACCCATTTAATTCTCAGTACAGTTTAATTTAATGAAAAAACACACTGGCATTAAATCCTAGCTGAATACCCACTAATAGGTTTGTGTTTGCATTTGAAGTCTTTCTACTTCAGGCAGAGTCAGTGCAATCACAGGTAATCTTAGAGCATTCAAACAAAACTTTGCTACTATGGTGTGGACTGAAGTGATGGGTATGAATATATTATACTCTTCCCAAAGCAATAACTAAGAGGTAGCATATCACATAACCACATGCAGAAATATCTGTTAAAATAAGCCTGATTGATGTCTGTAGTAACGACAAAATATAATTAAATATAGTACTAGGCAAAATGATTAAGTTTATGGTCCGTGTTCATCTGCAATCAACATATCAATAGAACACACCCAGAAAATTTCAACTTAGAAAATACATTGCTTATTTTCATGTCCCTGTAAGAAAATACTTGATAGAACCAAATTACTGAGGACATATTTATATTAGCTCACAGTGTCAGAGAACTCCACTCATCCTATCAGAGAGGGAACAGTCTGTGCCACAGCAAGCGGGAACACAGACAAATGGAGAGTGGCAAGACTCTACGTGCTTTGTTCCTTTTCTTCTTTTATCCTTTCTGAGACTCCAATTCACACAGTGATAATGTTCATATTTATGAGAGTACTTTCCCTGTCTGTCATTAATTTCTAGAAATATCCCCCAAACACACAGATATATCTTACCATCTCCTGGGGATTCTAAACTTCAGTTACTTTGACAATGCAGACTACCTTCAACAATCCACCCCTTGTCAATGTGACACCAAACACTTCACTATAGATTATAACATTCTACCTCTGATATCTTTAAACTCTCAACTCTGTCTCCTAATGCAAAAATCATTTAGTCTGTCTTCAAGAGTCCTCTTGAGTCCTTGAGACTCAAGGTAAGCCATTAGCTGTGAGATTCTGTAACCATCCTCATGCAACATGTACTAATATCAAAAGCAAGTCATACACTTAGTGTCACAGGGAAAATCAATTCCCAATATAAATAGGATGAATATGAGCATAGAAATAATCAGACCAAAGCAAAACAAAAATAGTACAGGCAAATATTACATATTATAGTTACATATTGGATATCTGGACCACATGACTTGAAGTATACTCCATTGAGATTGGGAAGTCCTGCCCCTACTACCTTGCTGTATGGAGGCCTTATGAGTTTGTATTGGATGTAGCTTTTCTTGGAAAAATTCCAAATTCTTATTGTCTCCCATGTCCAGAAATTTCCATTATGGCTTAGACTTTACCTTTACAGCTTTATCATACTGTACATGGTTTCCATTATATTACACAAGATGGTTTGGCTTACCAAGCCATCCTTAAAAGTTGAGTAGAAGACTTCATGATTCTTGTACTCTGATGCCTCCAAAACCAGTGCCACACGAATCATGCCAGGTTGCTACAAGTTTGAGCATAATTGGGCACCCATCAGATCACACTGGAAAAATACTTCTTCAAGCATATGTAACCAGTGTCCTGTTGTTATTTTTTAACAAGATCTCAATCATTTGATTTTACCAGTGAAGACTTGGGTGCTGGGGTGATAGTCTGTTAGCTCAGAGAGGCAGAGAAAGTACCCCCATGACCTTCCTCCTTAGCCAGCATCACAGAAGGAATGCCCCTCTCTCACACCTTCTCAAAAATAG
The DNA here is from genome assembly GCF_011762505.2 of Arvicanthis niloticus. Classification (NCBI taxonomy): domain Eukaryota; kingdom Metazoa; phylum Chordata; class Mammalia; order Rodentia; family Muridae; genus Arvicanthis; species Arvicanthis niloticus. The sequence continues at coordinate 34,067,846 of NC_133433.1, read as the reverse complement.
TCCCTGCCTTCTACTTCCTGTGCATCTCTCGAGCCATTCTCCATTCTCTTCCTCACTATAATTTTTCTTAATATGCTGCATTTACTTCCTGCCAACTGGTTGCTTGCTCTGCCTCTTGACCTATGGTTGGCTTTACTTAATCCTGCTTACAATATTCAAGCAGAAAGTTCATGGATGAAAGGTGTGCTAAGGCTGAGACACACCACAACTAAAAACAGGTTTTCCTAGTAAATAACACAAATCTCAGGCTTTGCAGTATAATCAAAAATCCTGTAACATCCTTATTCTAACGTATCAACAGAAAATATTACAAATGAGTATTTCGTTTTATGTTCCAAAGCTTGTGATTTATAGGGTCTACCCAATTTTTATTTTCTTAGTGAAAAGTGTTCATATTCACTTTAATGGTGTTAGTCTCTTTAATAACTGTAGCCTCCTTGTCTACAACTTTCAAGTAGCTCATTTTCTGTAGAGATAGTAAACTTCAGAAATCTTTCTTCTCTCTTTTTCGCTTTTATTTCTCACTACAAACATAAAGTTGCAAAAAATAACCATACTACAATTTTAATAAAGCACTGTCCTGAAATTTCCTTTGATCGGTTGATCAGCTCACTGACTTTAGGCTACGCCTCATACAACTTTTCAAGACATTAACAAAATGTAGAGTTTGTTGTTGTTGTTGTTGTTGTTATTGTTGTTGTTGAATTTAGCATAAATAGCTTCAAGTCCAGTTCAGAGCTGGCCCTTTCCCCCTTTGAAACTCCATGGGAACAGTCTTCACTGCCCATTCAGGTTGCCACCCTAGGTTTTTAAGCTTCTTCCAGAACTTTCTTCTAAGCTATTCTAACAGCATTTTGAGCTTTGTCTATCCAATTTCTCTGAATTCCAACACCTCTTCCAAGCTATTTTCAGAGGCTTGAGTACCACATACTCAGGTTTAGTCACAGCAAGGACACCACTTGTCTGATACCAATTTTCTGTACTAGTTATTTTTACATCTCTATGATAAAATGCCAGAAAGGGAAAAAGAAGCTTATGGGAATAAAAATTTAGAGTGACTACTGGTTTTAGAGGACATAGCACATTGGATGGAGCAAAGGAGTACCACAAAATAATTCTGTTCAGGTCATGATGTACCAGGAAAGAGAAGCTATGGCTGCAACTGACCCTGGGAAATATAGAAGAAGGGAGTGTTGACATTCTCTTCATGTTCTATCTTCCCCCAGGTCCACAGAGAGTGAGATCTTGCCCCTCCCCTTTAGACTAGGTCTTCTTTCAGTTTGTTAATCCTCTTAGAACATACTCTGACAGACATTTCTCTAGGGTGTCTTAGTTGAATCTAAATTCAGTTAATTGTATCTGGTGTCTATAGTGGCATAGATGATGTTTTGAACAAAATAATGCTTTTTAATAGTACCAGTGATTATTTCCCCTCGTAGAAATGAAACATACTTTCTCAAAACAGAGATTATTGAGAGATAATCATTATATGAACCATTTAACCAAAGGAAGTAATCCTAAGAAAACTTAAATTAGACAAACACATTTTAACTAAAACATTTTAACTAAAATAATTTTTTGTAACATTTTTACAAGAATTTTATTTTTAATTATAATACATTTTTCCTGCTGTTTTATGAAGTTTTGATAATTAACATAATTCTTACTTTTCAATTATGTGATTTAATTGAAAATGACCCTCATAGGCTCATATATTTGAATGCTTACTTGCTCCCCACTTAGAAGTTGTTTGGGAAGATTCGGGAAGTGTGCCATTGTTGGAGGAGGCACATCACTGGGGTCTGGCCTTGTGCTTTCCATCTAAGCCCTTTTCGAGTTAGCCATCGCTGCTTCATTGTTGTTGTTTTGTCCCAAGCTGTAAGTTTGCACCTTCTTCCCAGCACCATGCCTGCCTACCTGCTGCCATACTTCTTATCATGGTGGTCAGGAACTCGCCTTCTGAAACTGCAAACCCCATCAAATATTGAGTTCTTTAAGTTACCTTGATCATGGTGTCTTATCACATCAATAGAAAAGAAAATAAATTGTAATACATTTTACCTGCTGTCTTATAAAGATTTGGTAATGTACATAATTCATTTAAGTTTGATTGACAGATCAGTCCTCATGACTGCCTGTAATCCTTGCCTTGTGTCTGAACTTTGAGCATTTTCCTAATGTTCCTCACCCTCCATTTCTTCCTCCTTAGTCCTTCACCTAAAGTGCCCCCTCCATGATCCATGGTTCGGATCTCTGTCTTTAAGTTTTTGTGTTGCTTATAACATATCATGACTTGAATGGGGGCAATAACTGTGTTTTCCATTAGAAAAGGGCAGCTAGCTCATGTTTCCTGTGCTGAGCTAAATCCACATGCCAGTACTCTTATTGTAGAGAAGTTTACACAGTTTGTAAAATTACTTGTCAGACTTTCAGAAAGTAATCAATATTTCAGGAGACACCAGCCAACCTTTTAGTGTATACAACATAATCTCTTGAACTTGTGGTTGCTGAAAGTTAAGGAAAATGATGATTTTTTTTTTTTCTAATGCAGAAACCCTGCTTTGAATAGTGTTTAGGTTTGAGTTTGTTAGAAGAACCAGCATTTTCTTCCTGATTGGAAGAAGAAAACTATTCCCAGATGTCTTACTTTTTTTTTTTTTTTTTCTGACTAAATGAAGAACCTTCACAATTTATCTAATGATCAGGTCAATTAAACCGAGGCTTGTGATTCACTTGCAATCTAAACAAACCAATTCCAGCCTATACGACCTTATAAAAATTAGGTTGGACTATAGACATTTCCATTTCTAGCAATCATACAAGGATTGGTAGCTAAAAGTGTTAGTATATTTCTAGCATTTTTGCAGTTAACATAGACAGTATATGTATATATTCAATCAATATAAATATTTCCTTTATCTTATCAGCTAAATCTTTTTCTTTTGCTTATTGATTCATAGAGCCGAGGAAATTAAGTATTTTGGAATCTGTTTCCTTCTATAGCACTAAAATGGAAAGGCTGAATACATCATTAAAATCCCACAAAACTTATTTCTCAAATAAAATCCATTTCACATTCATTAGCCTACGATTAGTCTAAAACTTGAAACCTGTGATTTCTGTTCACTACCAATCTTTTCTAATGTTTTATGGGCCTTGTTGTTTTATAAACTTCTTTTTTTGTGAAATTGAAGTCATACTACTCTGATGCACAGAGACAAATGTGAAGTCCTATTTAAAGTATACCTATGCGAATGCAGACACCTCAGTTGCTCACAGCTCCTCTTTGTCTCCCCAGCCATTGCCCTTGTCTCTATCATGGTTTGTGCCAGCAAATTGAATTATGAGTGATTCTCCTCTTCCTTTTTTGGAAATGTAACTGGCTCACATAACAGAAATATTTTATACATATTATATTTGGTCTTGTCTAATCTCTGATGTTTTTTAATGCTTGCTTTAATTTTAATAATTCACTCTGAATATATAACATCTGTTCAAAACATTTGAATGAATCAGTTTTATTGATATAAATCAACAAACCAATTCTAATGCAGGGAAAACCACCATATGATTCTTCAACTCATCAATGAATCACTGTGAAGAGACTTACACTTGAAAGGTTTTCAATTTTTCTATAAAGTTCCTTGAAACAGATGTGAAAATTCACTCGTCTCCCAGCCTGTCTAGTTCAAACAGCTGTAATTATTTCATGGATTACACTTGACTGAAATGAAAGCCCTGGGATTATTTTATCTAAGCAGATGTTATTTTCTGACATCAAAACACTATTTTGCTTGATTAGTTCTTGGTTATTTGCCAGTGAATAAAGATACAATGCCCACGCCTTCAGTAGTGAATTAGTTTCGTTCTTCTCAGTAGCATTCTTGGAACTTGGAAGACGTTTCATAGTTTTATAAGCCACCTTTAAACATCAGTCCATTGGGATTTCTGTCAGAAAGAAGAGGCTAGTGTCTTTTCAAAAGTTTAAAATACAACATTCATATATGTGGTCCTCTTTTCTTATGGTGAAAGGTAAGTCAACGAAGTGTTCCTGCTTGAGGTAATGCTGGGATGCAAACTGTAGGGTTTCTATGGCCATCTGGTCTATAGCTCCATTCTCAACACTTCCCCAGTCTCTCTGGGGTCATCTATGCAGGTATCTTGTAGACAGCCTGTGTGAAAGGGACTTTCTTCAGGTCTCTCTGAGAGGTAGACTGTGGAGGAGCCTGCTCAGATTTCACCTTCAGTCCTTTAGTTAGTCTTCCTATTGTGTTGACCTACTCTGCTTTCTAATATGTTTTTCCCATCTAGCTACTTCTGTCTTATAGGCCTCAGAGTTAATACACACACTGATGACTCGGGCTTTGTGATGCCTAATATTATGTTTTAAGTGTAAATTATTGTGCTTAAGTGATCTATAAAACAAATAGCAGCTCTAACCTGTAAGCCCCACTTTTCCAAGGATAAGATAACTTCACAGAATTTGGGGGCTGTAGCTATGTAAGATTAACAAACTGTATGTTTTCACTTCTATAAACAAGCTTGGTTGCCCCAGCTGTGAAGGATGTGTGTAAACTGTCTTTGCTACTTTGAGGGCTCTTATCTTTCCCATCCTTTATCCCTCCACTACTCCCACTGGTTTCATCCTCTATCACTAGATAGGAGAGAATGGAGGACAGAGGGGGTGGAGACAAAGAGAGAAAGAGAGAGAGATCCCTGAATCTAATTTCTTGCCTTTTGTTTCTTGTTTGATCATGACTACTAACAAACAACAACCAATGTTCCTGAACTATCAGTCACCAACCACCAACCCTGCATCAGTCACCAACCACCAACCCTGCATCAGTCACCAACCACCAACCCTGCATCAGTCACCAACCACCAACCCTGCATCAGTCACCAACCACCAACCCTGCATCAATCACCAACCACCAACCTGCCCATCAGGCTCTAGCATTTATATTTCCTCTGAAGAGTTCCCAGAATTCCAAATGTCATGCAGTTGGAGAAACCATCCGCAGCTGGCAAAACAGTGCTTCTGAAAGAGCATGAGACCAATCATAGTCAGCTACTGCAATCAGCCCAAAGCAGTTCCATATTCCCACACATGGGATTAAAATTTTTAAAATGTATTTTTATAATATTTCTGTGTTTTTAAAAGAAACCAAAATTGTCCCTACAAATGTGTGCTTGATCACACATAGGCAGGAGATACATATATAAGAAGCACAAATCCGTCAGGATGTATGCTAATTGTCTCTGATTAGATGAAGATGGGAAATGCATAGCCGTGGGTTTCGCCTTTGTAAACCCCTTACTGTGATTCAGTACCATATGTTGGTATGAGTCTCAGGTATAGACCTTGCCAGGATCTATGGTCCTCGCCAGTATTTTATTTTTCCTGTGTCTATAGATAAGCACAAGAAAACCATTCCTTCAAAAACCAGTTTCCCTGAGTCAATACAAGTAAGGATCAGCTTTTCAAATAATTAGCAAATTACTAAAATCAAAGTAGCAATTTTTGTTACAAGAGAAACGAAATCTCTGCTTGGGCTTTTTGGTCTTATTAACAAAGAGAAATTAAGAATTGACTCAAATAAAAACTCGAGGACAATTTTGTTAGCATTTAAAATGCAACTCTCCACCCCAGCCTACACCTTGGCAGGCAAGCTATCACTCTCAGCAGCTGCCAAGAGAAGAATATTCGAAGAGAAAGTGGCATAGAGATTAGACACACAACAGACAAGAAGGTACACAGTGATGAAGGAGCTTAGAGAAAGAGTCAGGGAGCCCAAGAATCAGAAAAGGCCAAGGTTCCAGCCAGCATCTGAGGAAGAAGGCTAAGAAAGGAAGAACGGAAAATCATTGATTGCTGATCACAAAGGACAGCTGAACCTTACCATATGTCATAGGGACTACACTGGGCTACAGGTGGGTGAGGGAGGCATGAATTTTGAGGAAAGTGTAGTGTTTTGTTAAAGGAGGCGACTCTGCCTATCTCTTTAGTGCAGCATGTGTTGGAAATGGGAGAAAAAGGAGAAAAACCAGTTTAATATTTGATTTATTAAACAAATCCTGAATGTTTGAGGCCAGTTGCTGAGGACGTTGTGGGTCAGTGCTGGAATGTCACCCATCTTTTAAGCATTGTCCACTTGTATATTGTCTTACAGCCTCCTCTTCTGAACACTCCTGCCTTGCAGAATTTGGTTAAAGCCTAGAGATCCAGATACTTTCTATCTAGGGACTTCACGTTTGTCTTTATAGTCAGTCCTCCCCTAATATATTTTAGCAACAGTTTGTTGTATTTTCATTGTGATCATGTAATAAGATAATGAGAATGTAGCAGAATTGAACTTGGATGCCAAAGCCCAAAGCCAAACACAATGAAAGGCATACTTAGGGTGCTTCAGAACCCAGAACATCTTTCCAATCCAGGCTGAAAGAGCAACTTCAGAAACACAGAACATAGGGACCAAACTTACAAAGCCAGGAAGCTTTTCCATTAAGATACAGGATGCCTTTCTGTCTTACCTATTGCATTGAGCCAAGGGCAAAAAGAGGTGCTAGCTCTCAGAAGAACTCTACAATGACTTAACACACAACAAATCTAGACCAACATAATTATCAATGTGTTAGCTTGACCAATCGAGAGACAACCTGAGTTTGATCTGAAGGAACAACATGGTGGAAGGATGAGAGCTGACTCTGGCAAGTTCTGCTTTAACCTCCAGGGGGCTTGCTGTACATAAATACAAACAGAGACACAAAGACACACACACACACACACACACACACACACACACACACACACCAGAGAGAGAGACAGAGCCAGAGATATAGAGAGAGAGAGAGCCAGAGAGAGAGAGAACGGGGGGGCAAATAAATTCAATACAAATTAATTAATTAAAAACAAACGAACCCTAACTGAGATCACATAGTGTTTTTCCTCTGGATACCTGACAGGATTACACCTGATAAGGTGAAGTCTGTCTCACAAGGATGCCGGAAGGTAAAATATCTTTCCTAAAAATAAAGCCAACTTTCTTTGAGATTCTCAGAGACGTCTGCAAGAAAGAATGAAATTCTACCCAATGTCATATTCATTTAGGAGTTAAGCCTGCTTTATTGCTTCTATAACATAAAATGTTTATATATGAGAAGAACATGAACTCTTTATCAGCAGCCTTTACAGAAAATGTTTTTGTTTCTCTCAAATTCTGGAGGAAATTTTTTCTCTTCCTATGTCCCCATAAGTCTTTTTTTTTTCTTCTGCCCCAAACAATAGACAGATTTACAAGAGAAAGCATACACAAATGAATTCATGTACAGAGGGGTATCCCAGGGACCCCCAATAACCTACTGAGATTAAGATGTGTAATTTCTCATTGTTAAGGAAAGGGGATTGTTAAAATAGAAGCAATTTTGAAGGGTAAGTGATTTTCAAGGGAGTCAGATGGACTCAAAGAGAAGGTAATGAATGCTTGAAGACAAAGCTCCCTTGGCTCTTGAGGTAAGGGAGAACATATATGGCAAGACTGAGTGACTTCATGGGCATCTCTAAGAAGAGAGAAATCCTCATTTCAATGTGATGGAGTGGAGTTGATCATGAAGCATTGCTAGGATTTTAAGCTTTTCCAACCTTACATAAAATAATTTCCCTTCCTTTGTAAGCCAATTTTGATATAAGATGACTCCCTTCTGGTAATCTATCTTGCTTCAGGTTAATAAGGATTAAGGTTAAATGGAGAGTCAACATGAAAGAAAAGGTGTATGGCTTAAAATTTAGCTTTTCTATTAGCTTGTGGATTCCTAAGTCAATAATTGGATCTTATTTTTGGTGTCTCCTACAGTGGAGGAGGGTTGCCTTCTATGTAGTGATTTTAGGGTTAGGTGTTATTAATTCTGAGAGACACCTTACAAGTTGAAACCCTGCCAACCCTCCCAAATGGAAGAAGTAGAATGAATAATGTGGAAAGCATATTTAAAATCAGTAGAAATATTTACTAATTCCATAGATAGCACAATGAAATCAGGCTGTTTGTGATGTGTTTTTAGAGGAAAGGGACCCAGACTCTAGAATTGAGTCCAAAGTGAATACAGTGCTTCCCATTTGGAAAGCTTTCTCCATTTTAATTGAATTCCTAGCTATAAAGCAAACAGGAAGTTGAATGACAAGGGAGAGACAGAAATAATAGGAAATGGGTTGAAAACATAATCCAATACCTCAAAGAAACTGTGAGGTGTATTTTCTGGTTTAGAGAAACAAGGAGAGGAAGAAGCATGGCTGAGTTTCGAAAGGGGTACTGGTGTAGGTATGTATCACATGATTGAGCTTGCCATGTGAGGGAGGAGAGCCTGGGGATAGTTAAATGAGATGTTTGTGCAGGCAAATAAGAAAAGATAGAGAAGGAGCTATGGCCACAAGAACTATTTGTAGAGTGCCTTCATTAATGATTCTATAATCATAATTCATAATGATTTGTTATGATTAAGAATTCATAATGATTTTATAGTCTTGAACTATCTCATATTGGCAATATGGAACATTTCTTTTTTGACTGTTAGAATAAGTATATTGTAGGGGTGCTTCTTTGTGGAGCACCAAGAGGATTTGCTTCCAATACTTGCTTTGGGCCTAACAGGATACTGTGCTCTCTCATATTTGACCTTATTTGATTGGCTTTGAATTAGAAGCAAAGAGAAAAATACAGTGGTTGGAAGGTAGCAGTCAGACTTGACCATTTAGGCTGAATGGTGCAGAGTAAAGAAAGTCAACGTGGGGTAGTTGGGAATTTGGCCTAGGGAGAAGGGACATTAACTTCAGGACCAAAGCACAGAAGTCAGTCTCCAGGAGAATGAGATAGTAGTTTTCAATTCTAGTTCCAATCCCAAAACAGAATGTTTTGGTTTTTGAATGAAATAGATTTTCATCAATTAACAGGAACTAAGATATAGTTCAGGGTAGACAGAGAGGTGTTATAGTAACTATTTGATCTCAAATTGGGGTTTCTAGCCTGCCATTGATCATTCAGTTCCCATATAAAAGATATACAAGCTTTATATTTATAATAAGCCTTAATAAGCATTAGAGCCTGGAAGATATCTACCCTCTAAGCTATTAGAAACTAATTTCCTACCAATAACCCCAAATTATTACTTTCTATGTTCTATCTGGGCTATTCTTTTACTACAATTGGCCAGCCCTTGTGGTCATGTATTCATAACTCAGTTAATCCATGGTGTCTCTCCTCTCTCCATCTTCTTCTCTTTCCTCCTTGTCATTGTCTCCTCAGACCCCAAGCCCAGGAACTCAAAAAAAACCCACAAATCTCTTTTCTGCCTAGCTGTTAACTATAGGCATCTTTATTCACCAATCAGGAATAATTTGGGTAGCAAAATAACTTATCCTCACTTGGGTACTTGCAGATTCTCGTGTCTGGGACAATTAGACCTTGGGGGCCAATATTTAGTATTACAATGCGTAGCAAAAGACCAAACCTCAACAGAGAGGGACAGTTATAGAGACAGAGATAAGATTTCTTACCATTTGCTTGGCACTATGAAGTTTTCTAAATCTCTAAAGATTTTAGAATGAAAGGCACCATTTGGGGCCATTGACGGCCATAACCCACGACATTGTGGCCAAGCAGCACTACGAAGGATAATTTATTACTTATGCTTAATATAATGCCCAGTATAAAAAATTTAAATTTGTAAAACAACTGAAGTAAGAATCTTTATATGAGTGATATTGGATGGTATTCTCAGGTAGGTCTGAAAAAAGAAAAGAAGAAGAAGAAGAAGAAGAAGAAGAAGAAGAAGAAGAAGAAGAAGAGGAGGAGGAGGAGGAGGAGGAGGAGGAGGAGGAGGAGGAGGAGGAGGAGGAGGAGAAGAAGAAGAAGAAGAAGAAGAAGAAGAAGAAGAAGAAGAAGAAGAAGAAGAAGAAGAAGAAGAAGAAGAAGAAGAGAAGAAGAAGAAGAGAAGAAGAAGAAGAAGAGGAGGAGAAGAAGGAGGAGGAGAAGAAGGAGGAGGAGGAGGAGGAGGAGGAGGAGGAGGAGGAGGAGGAGGAGGAGGAGGAGGAGGAGGAGGAGAAGGAGAAGGAGAAGGAGAAGGAGAAGGAGAAGAGAAGGAGAAGGAAGGAGAAGGAGAAGGAGAAGGAGAAGGAGAAGGAAGGAGAAGGAGAAGGAGAAGGAGAAGGAGAAGGAGAAGGAGAAGGAGAAGGAGAAGGAGAAGGAGAAGGAGAAGGAGAAGGAGAAGGAGAAGGAGAAGGAGAAGGAGAAGGAGAAGGAGAAAATAACCTTGTGAATTTCATGTTCCCTTTTGGAACGTGTGGTTAAATCCACAGTACTGAGCATAGCTGCATTTTTATCTTTTTAAGATTCAGTAGGTCTGGACCAACACAAGACCTGATCTAGCACTAGCGTTTTTTGGTTTATTGGCATTGCAAAAATCTCTGGTAAACCTGACTCACCAAAAGGCAAAATACCTTGGGGAGAATCCCCAAAGATATTGGCACTGAAGAATTAAAAATGTCTGATAATGGAGAAGGGCAGTATCCCTGGTATGACAGGAAATCCTTGTGGTGGAGATACAAAGGGAGGAAACGTTTCTGGAGGCAATACAGCTAGACTTACCTCTTAAATATTTTATTCCCACATAAATTAGATAGTAGAGAGATGGGTGGGTTTTAAAGACATGCAAAGATGTATCATCCTTCTCAGACAAAAGTTCATTAACTTTGTTGGGCACAGTAAGACTGAAAGGAGAACTTCAGGCCTGAGAGACAAAGACAAAAAGAGACTCTTTTAAGATCTCTTTTCAGGAAGGTAGAGAGGAAGTTGGTTTTACATTGCAGGGAATTGGTGATGTGTTTATAAAAAAAGATAAAGAGAGAAGAATATGTTCTATGTGGTTGTGGTGAGGTCTGGGGGAAAGGGAATGTCTTAACAGATCCATGCCAAGGCATCTCTTCCCAACCAGGGACAAGCCACACGACAGTATAGTATAAAATAGATAAACGTTTATTCAGGGTATGGGGCAGGTAAGAGGACAGTAGAGGCAGAGAAAGGAAGAGAGAAAAAGAGAGAGAGAGAGAGAGAGAGAGAGAGAGAGAGAGAGAGAGAGAGAGAGCAGCCATGAGCACGTGGAGAGAGGGAGAAAAGGAATGGGGGAGGGAGAGGGAAGAGCAAGGAAGCAAGAAATCAAGAAAGCAAGAAAGGAGCAAGTGAGGGAGGAGGGGGCAAGCAGCCTCCTTTATAGTGGGTGAGGCCTACCTAGCTGTTGCCAGGTAACTATGGGGTGGAACATATCTGGCTGTTGCCAGGTAACTGTGGGGGTGGAGTTTAGACAGAATGTTAACTATCCGGGTGTATAAATAAGTGGTCTGTGAGATGGGTCACATGTGAGTTAGACTCTGTGACAGCAGTCACAGAGATACTGGATAAACAAATAAGACTAGTTGTATGTTGCCCACAGTACAGTTGCAATGGATCCTGGGAAGAGTGTTTTGGGTTTGTTTCCAGTAATGCTTGAAGCCATCCTGTGTGAGAAATACTTTCTAACATCAAAGGTTAGTAGCCCACCAAAGGCCAACATTCCTTAAATCTTCTCACCTTGTAAAGTTTTATGCAAAGGAATTTAAATCTTTAATCTTTCTCACCTGGTAAAACTTGTGAACTAAAAGCTCCCCTCACCAACATTCTAGCCTGGAACAACTGTTCTCTTCTCCTTCTACCTCACTTTCCATTATTTAACTTACACTGGTTATTTAAAAATTAGCCAGCTGGGAATGACTCTGTGGTCAGTCCCCAAATGAAGGGAAAAAGCAGCCTTGAGCCACCAGTGTTGGGGAAAAAAAAAACTGAAGAACTAAAGTGAACTTCATGTCCTGATGTGCTTGCTAGCCCAGTTTACCCTTTTTGCAAAAAGATATTTCCTTGTCCAGTTAATTTCACTTTTTTCATGTTTGTTTGTTAGAGATAATGTTTCCAATGGCTGCTTAGGGGCTAATTGTTGTTGTTCACACTAGGCTCAGGGCAGACCACACCAGACCGAAAGGTTCCAAGTAAGGTTTATTCAGGAGATAGGGCAAAGGTGGGGACAAGAAGATGGAAGAAGAAGAAGAGGAAGAAGAGGGAGACGTCAGGGGGCTCTGCCTATTTATATGGGTGATGATGTAGCCTCTTGCAGGTAAAGGTGGGAAGTAGCCAGGTGGATTCTGTGAATGTATGGTGGTTGCCTTGGCAATGATGTGGGGGTAGAGTAGATGGGATGTCACTGGGTTTGGAGCCTGATACCAACATACCTCCCTTTTTCTTATAAAGAGAAGAAAAGAAGGGAGGGGAAGCTGATGGTGAAAGGGGAGTCAGGATGCCATGTTTCTTAAACTACTTCCTGCTATGTAGGGGTATAGTCCATTTTGGGTTATAGCTGGCTTTCACCATTGGGGTCCACTTGGTAGATGTGTGAATCATGTTCCTCTGTAGACAGAAGCTGGTAATCCTGTAACAGGAACTGACTAATAGTTTGATTAGAAATAATAACACCAGGAGGATGACTAGAAACAGTGTTACAAAAGGAAGTATCAACTTCCATATGGGGTTTTTAAAAATCTCAGAACTGGAGGTATCACATTCCCTAAAAACAGCATTCTTCTTGAAGGAACCTGCAGAGAACACCTTCTTTAGCTGTCAGGACATCTAGCCCCCATCAGTTCTGAAGCACCACAGCTGGAATCCCATGGGTCTTGTATGTAGAAAAGAGAGTCTTGCGGTGTTTATAGAAGAAATGGTTAGTCTGTGATCCTAGCATATGTATCTGACAAGACCAGTATAGGCAGCCTCCATAATCATCTGGCCAGTTTCTACAATAATCTTTTATCTGGTCAAAGAGAAAGCAAGTATAAAGAACATAATATTTAGATGGAATATAAGGATGATAACAATTTGGATTGCTTCTTGGCATCCGGCTGTGGATCAGTTTCCTGACTCTGTTTGGAAAGATTGTTTGTTATCTGGGGGGGGGGGGGGGGGGGGGGGGGTCTTGAACCTCAAATCTCCAGATGTAAGGGCTAACCTGGATGAAAACAAGCAGCAGGGGGAGGACAAGAAACCCATGTTTAATCCAGTGAGGTTGAGTTTGGCTGCAGGAGTGGACTCTAATTTTCTGGGATTAGGGACAAGGTGTGTGATCTCGACATCTTCTGGAACTTAACAGAGCATGGTTCTATTAGCGTTGACCTGTATGAAGAAGAGTGGATTTTAGGTGGAGGTATGAAAGACTTGAGATGAGACAGGTGGACCCAAAGAGAGAGTTCCTCTAGTTTAGCAGCTGTAGGGTCACAAGAATTACCTTGAAAGGTCCCTCCCATTTGGGAGAGAGGGGTGAGGGCCGATGATCTAGAGGGGAGAAAAGGACTTAGTCTCCAATGTTGATAGGCAGTAGACAGGAGACAGTGTGTGGTCAAGGTAGATGGTAGTCAGCAATGATGTGTTTATAAAAAGATAAAGAGATAAAGAGAGTATGTTCAGTGCATGTGTGTTAAGGTATGGGGGAAGGGGATGTCTCAGCAGGCCCATGCCATGTCGGGGCATCTCTTCCCCCGAGGGACCAGCCACACACTGGTATAGTATAGAATAGAGTTTATTCAGGGGTTAAGAGGATAGTAGAGGCAGAGAGAGGCAGAGAGAGAGAGAGAGAGAGAGAGAGAGAGAGAGAGAGAGAGAGAGAGAGAGGAGGGGAGGGGAGGGGGGAGGGGAGGGGAGGGGAGGGGAGGGGAGGGGAGGGGAGGGGAGGGGAGGAGAGGAGAGGAGAGGAGAGGAGAGGAGAGGAGAGGAGAGGAGAGGAGAGGAGGAGAGGAGAGGAGAGGAGAGAAGGGAAGTAGAGTAGAGGCTGTCCATGAGCACTTGGACAGGGGGGAAGGGAAGGGGGAAGGGGGAAGGAGGAAGGGGGAAGGGGGAAGGGGTGAGGGGACCGGGAGAAGCAAGAGGCAAGAGAGAGTGTTGGATTTAAGTATCCAAAACCAAGGGATGCACTCCCCCAGAGAACTCACGGACAGGACTTGCTGTAATAACATGAGGTTTATTGATGAGTTGATAATAGCTGGTACTGGGGTTCTCCTGTATAAAGACAAGAAGAACCCTGAGCCAAAATTGGGGGCAGTATTTATACCATATTAACAGGGCTCATACAGGCAATTTTACCTCTTAATAACTACAAGGGCTGACTTTAACAGCCGTTCCCAAAGTTCCCAAACTCAGTTTTCCCTCCGAGGCCTTATTGCTAAGTAACTTAAGTTTACATCTTATCTTCAAAAGAAGGTCAGTTTAAGTAGCTTCTATTTACCCAGGTTTTACTGTGTTAAGGGCTAATAAACTCCTAACTTGGGTCTTCCTGGAATGCCTGAGTCTTTGGAATGTGCTCTTCCGGGGATGTGTCTCAGGGCAGTTAATATTTGTCTCAAATTTAAGGGTCTTTTAATTTTAAGTTCAAGCTGAGATCTGAAATTCTTACATTTGGTTCTTACAATAGCAAGAGATCAAGAGAGAGAGAGGAGGGGGCAAGTAGTCCTTTTTATAGTGGACCAGGCCTACCTGGCTGTTGCCAGGTAACTGTGGGGGTGAAGTTTAGACAGAATGTTAACACTAATAGGCTCGGGTGGTCCCATGTATTTTTAACTTCATCTGCTGAACACTCTACAGGTACTTACTCTCTATACTTGGACTATAAAAAAAATTAATTAACCAGTATCTCAGAATAACATGGGACCATGAACTCATGAACTCCCAGGGAAGGGCTCCAAGGCTGGATGGAACTCCTCAGCCTTCCATCTGTGTATGTGTTGATAAGAGAGCCATCCCTGCCTGTAACATTCTCACTCTTCAATTTCCCAGCATTCCCACCTAGGAAGCTCCCATTCATCAGCCTCCTCCTAGCCTGTGGCTTTTGTCTTTATAAACCTGTGTATTTTGACATTCTGGGCTCTCTCTCTCCTTCCCTCTTGCAGAGGTACTGGTCAGAGTCCCAGTATTGGTTCCCAGTAAAAGCCTCTTGCTTTGATTGCATCAAGTGCCCAGCTTCTGTGGTCATTTGGGGTGAGTGCCAGTTCCTGGGACTTGAGCAGGGGTCTCAGCCTTTTCTGGGCCCTTACAGGGCCAGTTGCAAGTATTAACCACAAAGAGGAGAGAGAGAGAGAGAGAGAGAGAGAGAGAGAGAGAGAGAGAGAGAGAGAGAGAAAGGCAGAGCTGCACTAATCTAAGGGTCTAGAGTTAGAGTTATGTATTCACAAAGCATTTTGATGCTATGTTTATTTTAAACTTGGATTAATTTGTCAAACTGGTTGTAAAATAAATCTTTCCAACAGTATAACTCCAAAAGCCACAAAATCATTTCTGTTGCTACCAAGACAGTTATGCATGTTTGTTGTAAGTGAAGGTGCAATGAAACCACTGAACTAGACCACTCCATGGATAGAAACAAAAATGTATTGTTTATCAAACTGTCAAGGCTCTCTCTTGGGATGGGAGTTGGGGGGAGAAGGAAAATGGCAGAAAAGCAAGAGGTGGGGGTCTTTGAACAGACAGAGGTGGCTCAAAATTACTGGGAACTTGCCAAGTTTGTTGACCTTTGGAGGGTGAATCAAGGGAGATTCCTGGAGGATTAAGGTTTCTTACAAGAAATTATAAGATTTTCTTACCCAATGAACAGAACTCCCCTCCCTATAATTCAGGAGATAACTGGGGATGCTGAACTTGGGCTTCTGTTTACCTGGTCATTCTGTTAAAGACATTGCTAGTAATGTAGCCATTTTGGGTATCTACTTTGGACCTAATCTTTGTGGTCCTTGCTGATGCCAACACTTAAAGTATGTATCTCTATTTAAAAAAAAAAAAAAAAAAAAAAAAAAAAAAACCAATGTTGCCTGGTGGTGTTGGAACATGCCTTTATTCCCAGCACTCAGGATAGAGACAGGCAGATTTCTGTGAGTTGAAGGCCAGCCTGGCAAACAGAGTGAGTTCCAGGACAGCCAGGGCTACACAGAGAAACTCTGTCTTGAAAAACCAAGAAGAAAAGAAGAAGAAGAAGAAGAAGAAGAAGAAGAAGAAGAAGAAGAAGAAGAAGAGGAGGAGGAGGAGGAGGAGGAGGAGGAGGAGGAGGAGGAGGAGGAGGAGGAGGAGGAGGAGGAGGAGGAGGAGGAGGAGGAGGAGGAGGAGGAGGAGGAGGAGGAGGAGGAGGAGGGGAGGAGGAGGAGGAAGAGGAGAGGGGGAGGAGGAGGAGGGGGAAGAGGAGGAGGAGAGGGGGAGGAGGAGGAGGAGGGGGAAGAGGAGGAGGAGAGGGGGAGGAGGAGGAGGAGGAAGAGAAAGATGAAGAAGAGGAAGAGGAAGAGGAAGAGGAAGAGGAAGAGGAAGAAATAAGCCTAATGTTGCTTCACACTGCCAGATCCTGATTCTCAGGTATAGGCAAAATTTGGCTTTATCTGAGTGGACAAACCCCTCAATCTGTAGGTAGATGTGCCAGGCTCTATAACTGTAGTTGACACAAGTACACTAGAGAAAATTGGAAAATATAATTTACATGTGAAGTTTGGTTGTTGTTTGCTTGGTTGGTTTTTTGAAAGAATATAAAAAATGGTTTATTTCACAGATTATTGATAGGTATCCTAAACATTGTTCTTTGTTGAATTCAACAGGAGTTAATTCTCTCTGTCACTGTTTGTGTTGTTGCAGAAGATCTGGATGACTTAAGGATGGAGGGTGTAACCACCCTGGTACTTTCGGGGAGCAAATTTAACCAAGGTCGTCCTACTCACCCTGCCGAGCCACAGGCCAAAGTCACACTGAACATCTGTTCAAGGTGTGCCAGGTAAAACTTGTACTTGGTGTGTGGTATACCTAAGATTCTGATGCAAAGAGGGCAAGAACACAATCTTCCTAATTTCTTTGGTTCTGACATTGAGTTAGTCTTGCAGTTTACCCTTCTAGGCATGGCTACTTTGACCAACAATGAATCAAAGCGTTTAGATTTGATCTTCACAGCTTGAGATTGTGTTGAGTCTTTTAGTCTCTGTGGTTCCTTCGTGCCTGCTCTTCATTTCTCTTTTCAGAGACGATTCAGCAATTTCTGAACATTCAGAGCCGCCATTAAAACATTTTTCTAAAAAGAGTTTGCTCAGGTATAGTTCAAATCCTGGTATGATTGAGTTTTTAGCCTAGCCTCATCCTGTTCACCTCCCGGTAAGAATTTAATCAGCTTGAGGCTTCCCAGTTTGGCAGCTGGAAGCAATCTTGGCCAACACTGCATGTGGCCCAAGAAGCAGCTTGGTTACTGCCAAGTCAGTTCTGGGCTAGAGGCAATGCACCAAATAGCACCAATTCATTCTTTTGTAGGAACTAAATCTCATTGGCAAAGGGCTTTTAAGTCTGTTTAAATGATAAAACAAGCCTCCAAACCCTTATGTAAATGGCTCAGATTAGCAAGGACAATGTAGTAGCTGGCCAATTTTACCTCTCCTTTCTGTCTGGCTGGCCTATTGTGCTCTGTGAGAGGGGATTAGTTGCATGGAAATAAGGAAAGGGTGAGGGTAGGAAAATCAAATCTCATTCTTGTAGCTTTTCCTCTTTGCTTTTTACTCCTTCGGAATTTTTATTTTAATTGTCACTGGCTTAGAACAACCTAAAGGAAAACCTTCAGGAACTCAGGGGAAGTTGTTTGAAGACATCAAGCAAAAGAGCAAAGGTATTACAGTGCAAACAGGAGTGGCGACATTGCCTGGGGCATGGAGTGCTTGGTTTAATGTTTTTATTAGCACAGTGAAGAAAACAATTAATTTTTTATATAAATGACCTTTCTGTCATTATAGGTCATCTACGGAAGTGGTCTTTGGCATTTTGTTTTAAACTTTGTAGTATGTTTGTATAAGTACAGTTTGACTAGATTGAGTTGATGCAACAACTTTTCATAACAATTATAGGCCTGTTGGGTATACTTAGAATGCCTGTCCAAATATCTTGCCAAACTATTAAAGATTAAGCTGAGAAAACACCAAGCACACACTTAACTCTTTATCACTCCACTTTCAAAATGATAGAAATGGATTGGAATCACAGAAACACTCTACCAAATAATATTTGGTAATTGATGTGTCAGGAACAGAACGCAGATGGAAGTACTTAGAAGGCCAGAATCAATACAAGCATTTTAATAACGATATGTGCTGCTTGAGAGACAGGAACATAGAGGGTGAATTCTCAAAGAGAGCTGCCTCCTGAGAAGAAATGGAGAACCTATTATAACAGTTAAGAACTTATTCAGTCTTACCTCAGGAGTCTTTTGTGTGGGGTCCTCTGTGGGAAAGTAAGAAGTAGACACCTCACTATCTTCTTAGATAGTAAATGTCTCCATTCAGGACTCAACAGCAAGTAAGTAAGTAGGGGTTAGAACCTAATTGTTTGTATAAGGCATTTGGAACTGGAAGAGGACAGGAAGTCCTTGAGACAGACACCTTCTTGCCTCAAGTGAGCACACTTAGGGGTGGGGTGTACTAGGATCTAAGGCATTTCTTGTCCTCTAAAGCCAGCTTGTGGCAATGGCTTCTGGATTCTTCATCTCCCAAGGTGACAGAACACATTTCACAGACATGTTAGGTGAGTTTCAGAAAAGAATTTTATTACAGGAGAGAGCATAATAGAAAGGCGGCAAGAGAAACTCATGCATAACAGGGTGGGTTCCTAGAAAGTACTGCCATCATTGGAAGTAAAGTCAGAGTTTCTTAGAAAGAAATCCCAACAAGAAATAATAAGGTTTACTTCTTACATGTGTGTGCTACTCACAGAGGCAGAAGACCAAATACCAAGCACACACAGAAAGGAAGTTCAAGTGCTTTTTATGCTAATGTTCCTCTGTTGGCTAGGGTCTCACCTCATAGTCTTCTGTGATTTGTTAGTCTTAAAAGAATCAGCACTAAAAAAAAAATAATAATAAAATAAAATAATGAAGAAAAATTAAGACACTTAAAATCTGAGAATTCAGGAAGGACTTTGTGAAAATAAGTTTAACAAGGCATGGGAATTAAAGCATTTGCAAAAAGGGTTTACAAAGTTGGGGAGATAAAAAGATTTAAGTTTGTTATTATAAAAAAATGAACCTTTTACAATGTTTGACATAAAAGACAAACATTTAATTTGTGTTTTCTAACCACTGACCGTTGTATTTAAGGGTTAATAATGTTTTACCAGCTTGAGATGTGCTGGGGTGACCTGGTCAGTTCAGTTGTCCCACCAAGAATGTCTTCATGATACCTCTACCATGGTGTTTGGTCTGGGCTGGAGTTCTGGGCACACTCTCAGGGGCTAGGAAAATATATGATCATATGCAGCTCCCAGGCTGTTGGGCTCATGGAAAAAGAGAATAAAGATTAAAGACAAGAAATCAGAACATGAAGCAGTTCCTTTAAACAGTTTTAGTGTTTCTGTCCTCTGGCCAGCACATAGAAGTGACATTTTCAGTGTCTAGCCAACACAGAACTGGTTGTCAAGGATGAGAAGCAGACTGGCTCCTTTCTGGAGTTCCCACCCCACACATCCAGACCAACCTCTTTCTTCTGTTCCCAGAAGTAGCACAAACTACTGGTTCAGGTTCCAAGCAGTCAGGGTCCAATTGCTAAAGACTGGGAGATTTCTGTCTTTTGTGTGTCTCAATAGTTATATTTTTGCACCCACATTATCCATTATATAATTGTATAAGGCCATCATACATCTTAACTTGTATTTTTCAGGAAATTCTGAGTTAATATTATTGTCTCATCTTCATAGATGAAGACAATGAGGTACAAGTTGATCAAGTAACTTGTTAAAATAGTATTTATCACTGAGAAAAGCACTTAATTTTAGATGCAGTTTCCTTTTTTTCTGAATTTTTGTAGTATTCTTTCTTTTTCCAGCTGAAACTTTGTAGCATCCAGAAGCATTCTTATGTATCATCTTTCTTCCTCTTCCTTTCCCCCCTTTCTTTCTTGCTTTCTTTTGAAATTTATTGAAAATAGATTTTGTTCCCCTTGCATAAAGCATCCCATTTACAGTTTCTCTTCACTCTGCTTCTCCCAGCTCCTCCCCTCCCCTCTGATCTGGATTCACTCACATTCTACCTTTCATTGGAAAAGAACAGGCTTCTAGGGAATAATAATAAAATAAAACAGACAAAAAAAAGAGATAAAGATAAAACAAAAACTAATGGATCAAAACTGAGCAAAACAAACAGAAGGAAAACAGCCCAAGACAAGGCACAAGAAACAGAAACTCACTTGATCACATACTCAGGCATCCCATAAACTCACCAAACTGGAAGGCATACTATGTACACAGAGGACTTGGTGCAGACCCCTACAGTATTCACACTTGCTACTTCAGTCTTTTTGAGTTCATGTGAGCTTTGCTCAGTTAATTTAGAGGGCCATTGTTCTCCTGGTGTTCTCCATCCCTTCTGGCTCTTAGGTTCTTTCTGCTTTCTCTTACATGGAGGTTCCTGGAACCCTGAGGGAAGGGATTTGATGGAGACATTCTATTTGAGGCTGTGTGTTCTAAGGTATCTTATTCCTTGCATAATGTCTCGCTGTGGGTCTCTGTATTTGTTACCATGTTTCTCTGATGATGATTGAACAAGGAATTGATCTATGAGTATAGCAGAATGCAGAATGTCATTTTCCTTTTTTTAGAACAGTAGTATTTAGTTTTTACCCTATGTCTCTAGGCTATATACACTCGGGATTTTTGGTTATAAAGCAGTGACAGGTATGGATGGGTTCATACCTGGCGTGGGCCTTAACTCAAATCAGACATTGCTTGGTTACTCAAGCATTGTATTACCATTGCCTAGCAGGTAGGACACCATTTTAAATTAAAGAAAGGGTTTGCAGCTGGCTTGCCATTTATGCTTCTCTTTTGGTAGATTGGCAAGTACTTTCCTGTATCAAAGACACTAGGACTTAGGAGTAAAAGCTCTGTGTAGGCACTGACCTGATTTCTCTATGTTCAGTGAGTTGTGTAGGTGTTGTTTTCAGCAAAGAGGACTTGCTGTGGCTTTGTGGTAAGCAGAGACTATAGTCTTGGCAATAGCCTGGGTTGTCTGGGAATTCCATGGGACTTCCTTGGCCAACAAGTTTGTTAGATGTAATCCAACTCCAGTACTGAAAACTTCATTTGGTGAAAAGAACTGTCCAACTGGGGCTCTGTCTGTCCCATTATTTGCTGATTTTATTTGTGTATGTATATATGTATATACATACATATGTATGTTCAATAAATGTATATATATTTAAAAACTTCTACTCTACTGTGTTTCATAATACCCCTCAAACAGCCATTACTTTAGCTGTCTCTTTCCTCTCTGATTTCCCTTCCTGTCTCATCTTTATCCTTCCATTTACAATCAACTGTAACTATTTCATTTCCCTTTCCTAACGCTAGCTGCCTCCCTAGTCCCTTACCCTATGCCTACCCTCAGTGGTTCTGTGAATTGTAACTTCGTTAACATTGACTTAACAGCCAAGATCCACACATAAGCAAATACATACTATATTTGTCTTCCTGGGTCTGGACTACTTCAATCAAGATGATTTTTTTTCCTAGTTCCAGTCCTTTACCTGAAAATATTATGAGTTTTTATTTTTTTAAATAGCTGAGTAATACTCCATTCTGTAAATGTAATACATTTTCTTTATTCAGTCTCCTATTGAGGGACATCTAGGTTGTAACTTTCTAGTTATTATGAATAAAGGAGCAATGAACATAAAGAAAAAGAAAGGACAGAGAGAAAGAAAGGGAAAGAAAGAAAGAAAGAAAGAAAGAAAGAAAGAAAGAAAGAAAGAAAGACAAACAACAACAACAACAAAAACTAGAATGTCAAAGTAAGCAGATTTATGTTTTGGCCAGTACATAGAAGGGAAACTGAAAAAGAGGAGAGGGAAAAAAAATATGCTTTCAGAGTTAGTGGTAAATATCTCTGAGCAACTGGATTTGGGAGAGACGTTTACAGTATATACATCCATATCTTAATGAAGAAATTGTTGTGCTCTTGTCTTTTTAAGATGTCTTCATTCTACCATGTTATTTTGAAGTTTCTGGAATAAATGACTTTGCTACAGACTGATTTATTGCCCATTTGGATGACTCTTCACTGAAGAGTCAATAGTAATAGTATGTATTAGTAATCTTACAATATTTGGAATAGTTGAGAATATCAAGTCTCTACTGAGGACTTAAGTTACTACTCAGATCCATCTTTTAAAAACCAAAATAATAAGGAACAGAACACATGAAAAGATCAAGAAAAAAATTATAATTTATCTGTAGTAGTTTGAATGTAATTGCCCCCCCCCCCCCCATAGTCCAATTACATAGATAGTGGCACTATCAGGAGGCATAGCCTTGTTGGAGAAAATATGTCACTGTGGGGGGCTGGTTTTGAGGTCTCCTATGCTCAAGTTACACCCCGTGTGGACACAGTCTCCTGCTAGCTGCCTGTGGATCAAGATATAGACTTCTCAGTTCCATATCCAACACCATTTGGCCTAAATGTTGCCATGTTTCTCACCATGAGAATAATGAGCTGAATCTCTGAAACTATAAGCCAGTTCCCATTAAACTCTTTATAAGAGTTGCTGTTGTACTGGTGTTTAATCAGAGCAATGAAGACCCTAACAAAGACAGTCTCTATAAAACCTTCTCTAGTGTAATGCCCTTCAGCAAAGCCCTTACACGTCACCTTTCCCCCTTTCGTGTGGAATTGTGTTCTATTGTTGGGGGTACTTGTGATGCTTCCAGTCTCCTTCACCACGGTGTTAGAGATTCTGACTCAGGCAATTGTGATACCCCCTCCCCTGAAATTAGTGTGTAACTAGACACAGGAGTGGGAGACAGAGCTGATTTCAAACAGTTTATCTTTCATTACCTCCAAGTCAGCTAATGTTTAACGACCTAAGAGATGAGCTTCCTCCTCCCTCCTCTTCCTCTTCCTCTTTCTCCTCCTCCTGCTTCTTGTTCTCTTCCTCCTCTTTTTTTTGCAGTACTAGTGTCCAAACCCAAGGCCTTGCATTCACTGTGCTGTATCTGGTTTATCTTCTAATATGGCAATAACCTCATAAATGGGTCTATAATCTCATGATATAACCATGTCCCCAAACTCCCATATTCTCATATCTTCATATAGCTTCATGCAGTGGTTAAGTCTCAATATGACCTTCACTACTGTGAAAATATTTGATCATATCCTAGTCGGTTACCAAGATTATTTATATATAAAGATATGTTCTCTTAAAAATCAATGTAGCTAATAGCATTGGGTCCATTTTCATAGTAACAGGTGTTCCTCTGGATTATTAAGACCTGCAGTCATACTGCAGAGTGCCTTCGTTTACTGGGCCAGCCTCACTCCTTTATAACCTTTGATTTATAGGAATGCTGTGCCCAATGAGGAAGATCATTCTTCTTTTGTCACTTGAATCTTTGATCATTTAGTGTACCAATTAATCAACAGGCTTTTCATGGCCTGAAGAAGGAAAGGTACACATGTATTAATGTTCACAGAGAAATCACAGGAACAAAAATGTTAGAGTCCAAATTCTAGTAAGATTGGAAAGTTTCCATACCTTCTTCATTGGGGAGAAAACAGGAAAGATGCACGTAACTTGGAGAGTGAAGCAACCTTTGGAAAGAAGAACCACAGAAACTGTGACAGAGTTGCCTGTGTGTGCTTTCCTCTGGTGGACTCCCAGAAGCCTTCTAGTATGCTTTACTATAGAATGAACAGAATTCATTTTCCCTAGTTGAAGGAAACTGAGAACATTTTGGTGATCTGTCTGTAAGCAGGTAAAGGAAGATAGTTTCTGTATTTGTTACTTTTCTTGCTTTCATAAAAAAATATGTAACAAAAGCAATTTAATAAAGGAAAGGTTTATTTTGCTCAGAACTTGAGTTCATCCTGGCAAAGGAGTCATAACTGGAGTAGTGTGAGGCAGCTGGTCACATTAATCTATAATCAGGGAATAGAGACAGGAAAGCTGGTCTCAACTCTAGTTCTAACTTTAAAGCATTTCATGCAACCCAGGACTAAATAGCTAAATTAACCTAACCTAGACAATCCCTTATAGACATGCCAGATGTCTGATGTTTCAAGATCTTGTCAACTTGACAATCAATATTAACTACCACAGGTTCCCATTAAGATTTCTGTTTCTCAAAGCCTTTAAGTTAAAGTAACTAGCATATGCAAATAACAAATAGTATATAGCATATTTTTGGGATTGTATGTCCTGTGATCCTTCAGGTAAAACTACAGGAATGTGTAATGACTAGAGGAACTCCAGAGATAGACCCCTTCCCAGAACCCTGTAGGAAGGGTGGAGTCTGAGGAAAAACCCTAGCCAAGACACTGGAGGAATGGTTCAGGGCAAGAATAAGACAAGAGCCTAAATGTCTCAGGGCTGATCCAGTGTGGTGGTGTTTTACGTTAACTGTCAGCGTGACTAGCTTTAGAGTCATTTGGACCATTGGTGCTGTAGATATGTCTATGGCAGTGTTTCCAGAAAGGATTAACTGGGAGGAAAAATCTACTCTGAATGTAGACAGCACTGGGATTAATCTTGGAGCCAGGAGGGAATCAAAGAGGTGAGGCCATCAAGCAAGAACATTCTTTATTCTCTGCTTCTTTTTGATATGAGATGAGTAACCCCCCCTGTGTAGGTTCTTTCTTCCATGATATTCTGCCCAATGACACAGGACTGAGAAGTCATGAGTTGAGCATTCTGAAGCTATAAGACAAAATAAATCTTTTGTCAGGTATTTATCACAGTAAATTAAAAAAAGGAAAAGTAAATCAATACACCAGTATGGGCCACAATTTTTTTTTTTTTTCAAAATATGAAGAACCAAGTTGGATTAGTTACTTTTGTGTGGCTGTGATAAGATACATGAATGAAGGTTTATTTGGGGTTTGGTTTTTATGGGGATAAGAATCTATCACCACCATGGTGGGGAGGCATGGCAGGAGGTGCAGTTGAGTGGAGCAGGATGCTGAAAGTTCATGGGCTAAACTACAGAGAAAGTGCACTAGGAAGGGTGAGAGGCTTTCAACCTCAATGGCAGCCCCCAGTAATGTACTTCCTCCTGGAAGGCCTCACTCCCTTAATCTACAAAACAGTACCACTAACTAGGGACCAGGCATTCAAATGCATGAATGAATGAGTCTATGGGTACATTTCTCTCTCTCTCTCTCTTTTTTATTTTTGTTTTGTTTTGTTTTTCGAGACAGGGTTTCTCTGTATAGCATTGGCTGTCCTGGAACTCACTCGGTAGACCAGGCTGGCCTCGAACTCAGAAATCTGCCTGCCTCTGCCTCCCAAGTGCTGGGATTAAAGGCGTGTGCCACCACTGCCTGGCACATTTCTCATTCAAATAACCACATGGGTAACTGCTCCTAATTTAGATGCATTGAGCAAGTCAGAGATCTATTGTTACCAATTAAACCAGCATGGAGAAAAGGACTCTTTCACTTAAGATCATAGCACACAGGAGGCTGGAGAGATTGCTCAGTGGTTAGGAGGCCTGGATGCTTTTCCAGTTTCAATTCCTACCACCCATATGGCTGTTCAAGATGGTAACTCCAGTTCCAGGAGATCTGACACCCTCACACAGACACACATGGAAGCACAATACCAATGTAAATTTTAAAAAATAAATAATAATAAAACAAAAAGTTAACAAGATTAATCTCTTTCTAGGCATATCCTTATTTAAAATTTCACTAAACTGGACACCTATAAAGGTGATGGATAAGAAAATATAGGAATATTAATGTTAAATGGCATTCATAACCTTCAGAAATTACAACAAAGGTAGATTAGAAAGCCACCTTGATTTAAAGTTGAACAATAGTGTTCTTACCCCCACACTATTAGATGGTGGCCAATAATTAAGGAAGCATTCACAGAAGCTAAGTCCTCATCTATGAAATGAACTTCCAGCAATGCAGCTAACTGGCAAGGGTAAATGGCTGGGCTGGCTAGGAAACTGATAATGTTATTAATACACTTTTATGGAAAATATCAGAGAGATACCTTAGGACAGAATCTAGAAACAACATATATTCCAACAATTCCTGTTCTTGGCGTATAGTCAAAGCAATTAAAATCCTTACACAAAAGGCACATCTGCAGAGAACCCTTTCCCGGTCAGAAGCTATTGGAAGACATGCTCACTAGTGACACTGCTGACAATTTGCTGCCATCAACTGAAGCCTTCAAGGAACTCCCAACCACTGCTCTTACAAGGAAATAAATCCTCACATATTAAAAAGTCCCTGCAGTGTTACTGACTTCAAAGTGTTTAAAAGATTAAAAACAATTTTTAAAGTTTGTTGATTAGCATACTTGTAATAAATCAAAGGCTTTTAGGCTTGTTGTTGGTAAATATTTCCTGTATGGTTAGGAAATTACAAACAGAAGACAGAAGTGTTTTAGGCCAAAGTTACTGTAAGTCTGAACTGCTCAGTATTCTTTTCTTCTGGGATTTTTGACATAATCTGTGTAACTTGAACAAAGATGATGACATCTGACAACTGAAAGGATGCACAGTTAATAGATGAGTAACATCCAAAATATATAAATATGACATCTAGAACATCTCATTGCCTTCTCCCTCTGATCATGAAGGGAGGTCATTATAAAGCCATCAGACAAAATATTGTCTTTGTGGAATATAGCATTGACCTTATAATTGCTGGTGCTATCTGTTTTAGGTGGGTTTTTCCAATCAGATCTTGGGCGTCTTGGTTTCTTTTTGAACTGGTATAGTTTGAAATCACTTAGCAAACAAAGGAGTCACAGGAACTGACTAACTTGTCTGGGAGACATATGTAAAATGTTGATAGGGTGATAATCCAAATTTCTGGAAATTACCAGCAAACCCTCAGCAGTTTAAAGAAACAGCGTTCTGCTTTTCTGTTTAAAAGAACAACAACAATAACAAACCAAAAAGCGAAAAACAAACTCTAAGTTTTACTTGAGTTTTTCTGCTGATTGTCTTGAGTTTTTGTTTCAAGGTAACAGCAAAAATGCTTGATGTCAAGGTAAGCAGAGGCATGCTGGTATGGGGCACTCATTGATGTTTGCAGTGGCATGTCATTCTACAAAGACTACCCCTTAGTTCTTTCTCTCTATCCCGTGCCACTATGAGGAGTTAAATCTCAGTTTGTGAACCTATGCCAGGAAGTTCCCTGTGGTAAGCTGCCATTTGCTTTTGATGGTGCCAGTGTTTGCATTCCTTCATGCTCAGCGTCATTCTTGAACCAAACAGTGCTGGGAAGCCGAAAGTCAGCTTGAAAAAGATTGGATTAGAGAGAACATACAGGAAGCTGTCTCAAAAGGCAGCCTCAGAATTAAGTAGAAGTTTGTTTCCAAGTATTTTGATGATTTAAAAAAGAAACTTGTCCTCTATGCAACTGAAAGTTCATTATTGTTTCTCTTTAGCTCCATGGTATTAAGCTTTTGAGACTAATTGTAAGTTGAATTGATAAAACAGAAATAGATTATGTTGGGTCACAGGACTATGAAGAAAAGCCAATGCCAAAGCTTGTGTGAATTAACTATAAACTGTTCATATTAGGAGTTATTAGCTGATATGGAGTATCTTCATAATTTATAACACATTATGTTTAGTTCACTTGTGTGTACATATTGTCCAATTGCTTTCATAAGGTTTATTTCACCAAATTTCCATCAGAGGAAATGGTGAGCAAAACAGGCATGAACCAAAAATTGAAAACAATTACTTTTCATTGGCTTAAATTTATTTATTTATTTATTTATTTATTTGTCATTTACTTCCTAAAATTGACTTTTTTGACCAAAAGGGTAAAGGATTCAATTATTGGCATGCATACAATGAGAAATTCACTCATATTCAAGTGGCAGCAATATTTAGTTTGAAAGTGATTGCAATCATACACTCTGGAATGAGACACCATTATTTAACCTTTAAGAATAAAAATTGGCACTCATGACCACCAGGGACTTGTTATTAGAAATCAGGCATGCTAACAAATGACATGTATATATTTGTCAATTTCTCACTAACTATAACAAAATAGCCGAGACATTCATTTTGGTAAGACAAAAGATTTGCTTGTGCTTACAGTTTAGAAGAAATCTGTCCATGAGCCATTGAGGCCATGTCCTTAAACCTGTGGCACAGCTGTACTTCAGATACTCCTGTGTGGTGGAGCCAAACTGTTCACTTTCTAGCCAAAGAAGAAACAGAGAGGGAAATGAAGTTGATCAGTCTTGCTGTCTGCTTTTGCAGCACATCCCCCCCCAGCCCCCCCCCGCCCCCCCGTGATCTAAGCCATACTCATTTGAGCTCCACACAGTCAAAATCCTGTAATCTTGTGATAGTGATGCCTGGAAAACCACACTGTTGACAGATGTGCTTTGGAACATTCACAATCTAAGCTGGAGTAGATGGTGACAGAGCTATGGGAAGGAGTGCAGCATGGCATGGTGTCTACTCCCTGCTAGATGGGACTGGTTGCAATTTTACGGAGAGTGTTGCTATGGAATATGCCTACAGCCTGGGAACTATTGCTATATGGCTTTCATTGTTCATGTCAGATCTGCATGAAGTGGGAAGCAGTTCACTTCAATTCTTAAACCAATTCCATAGTTCTTTTTATTTATAAATCAATGCAATGTTCTCTTTAACTTTGGCAATTATCCTCGGTTCATGGTAGGGGTGTACTTAGATGCACATGTACATACACATGCACACATTATAATAGGCAATTTTATGTCGTATCTTAAAAAGCAAAAGTTCAGAGAAGGATTCACAATGGTAGGATTTTTTTGGCCACTGAAAACTTTTAGAAATCAGGTAATTTCTATAAACTCAGTTTCCTACATGGATACGGGAGTAGAGATTTCTCTTGAGTTGTAGTGGGAAAGAGCGTTTACTTCAGTTTCTGACTCTATGGGTAAATTTGTTATCAATTTGACACAAACTAGAGACACCTGAATTGAGGGAATCTCAACCCAGAAACTGCCTCTATCAGATTAGCTGGTGGTCATGTCTTGATTATTAGCTGATGGAGCAGAGCCTAGCTCACTGCACACAGTGCCACTCTTGGAAGGTGGTCTAGAATTCTATAACAAAGGTAATTGAATGTGAGCCTGGAAGCAATCGTGTCAGCAACCACCCTCCATTGGTGTGGCAGTGTTCCCTAGTCATTTTGTAGGACATAGAGAGATTCCTGTTTTGAATCCCATTGTGACAGTTCCTATTTAAATTCTTGCTTCTATAGTATAAAATCATTCATTAATGAGGACCATTATTTTTATAAATCAAATATTTATTTACTTGATTGACAACTTAACAATTATTAAGAAAGATCTATGAGTCACATTATTGCACATTTTAGTGCAGTTCACGATTCTTAAAATTACTTTAAAATAAAGACATTTGAGATATTCTATATATAATGATGTCAGAAATAAATCAATTACATTGATGTTTAAAAGTCTATGTGGCTCATTGTTTCGGATTACAGTGAATACTCCAGTTAGACCATAGCATCTATTTTAGAGAGTCTGGAGTAATTTATGACATGAAACTCTCTGTGGCAATATAGCTTCCCCACTTATCTGATGAGTTATTGCTTCTATAATTTTCAACTTGCCTTCAGTCTGAGAACTATTAACAAATCCCCAAAGCTTCAGATTTCAGATACTACCTTAGTTTGTCCAGCTGCTCCAACCGAGTATCACAGAACACATAGATAACAAACAATAGAAACTTACTCCTCACTAGTCTACAATGTAATAGAAACTTACTCCTCACTAGTCTACAATCTGGAAAGGTCAGGGGCCAATATGATTTAATTCTGGTGAAAGGTGTCTTTTAGTCTGTAGTCTACTGAGTTCTCATGTGGTCTCTCCTCTGGACTCTTCTAATGAGGATGCTATCTTAGTTTGTTTTCTGTTACTCTAACAGACTATCCAGGACAGGATAATAAAGAAAGAAACACAGGATAGTTTAGATAGCTGGGAACTTTAAGACACGCTGTTAACACAAGGGGCAAAGGTACATAGGCAGGCTGGTGAACGGGGTTCCCTCATCTGAAGACAACTTTTGTATATTTTAAATATTGTTGGACCCACAGCATAAAAAGTGTTTGGAACTCATCTAAATACTGAACAGTGGCATAAATTAGTGGCAAGAGTGTGTGGCATATTACTTTCTAAAAAAATAACAGCCAGATCTTCCATAATGAGGTACCCATGACTTTCTAACAATCAATGAGAATAAATTGACTGGTGCTTGCTCCTATCTCTTTTGTTGTATGTATCAAAATGGACATTGCCAACTACCTGAATAGAATGGAGGACTTCTCAGTTCTCCAAAGCCAGATGTTCTTCCAGAGTCACCCCTCACAGCAATTGCCTCATAGAGGATGCGCTTTTGAAAACCAAAACCAAAGGCTCTTGGATCTTCAAACTGACTGTTAGACATTGTGTTAAGAGCAAGGACTCATAAGACTGGGGATCCATCCTCCTTTCTACTTGTTGATGTGGAAATCATGACAAATGGATCTTATTTAAGGATTTGTTTCTTTTATATGGATCTCTAATAGAATCGTTTGCACACATGTTGCTGCTTGTACAGAAGTGTCCTGAACTATGTTTTCTATTAATAGAAAAATAAGCAAATTTAGAAAAATTAAATTGAGTAGTGATTCTTTGTTTTTCATAAGATTAGTTTCCATTTAAAAACCTTAACTATTAGGTCTTCAGATCAGCTTAATAAAATTTCATTTTTATTCTTAATATCTTATTCTTAATACTATTTTTGTATAATATTGTAAGATAAAATGCATGTATTATTTTTATGTGTTAGATTACTAAGTCACTATAGTATATCAATCTACTACCTATTTGGTTAAAGTTGTTCATTTTTTGTTTGTTTACCCTCCCACTTCTTGCAAGAACTATGATTATAGGCTCTCACCACTTTGCCCAGATTGATGGGATGTTTTGAATGCAGACACAATAATGCTAATGGGAAAAAAATGAAATGAACACAGTGCATACAAGTCGTTACCAGAGGATAGGAAATATTGCAAATTTTCCAGTGGTTTTTACAAATAGAACTATAAAAGCACTCCTTCATTTTAGTCTATGAATATACCCTATGTATCTAATCTATATATTACTTATGCATTATTTATCTGGGTTTGTTTTTAATTAGACTATATAGAAATGTATGTTACTACTAGTATCAAAGAGTTTATATTTTTTGGTCAATCAAAATGTGGGTAGATAGAATGGACTTAATTCCTTTATGCCTGAAAGGTTGAAAAGCTTTATAGCTTCTCTCAAGATGAATCAAACCAGAGAAGGTACAAAGGTTTCCAAATTACAAATTACAAAGCTTTCTTTCCAATTTACAGATAGTAATTTTCCAATTTTTTTGGACATAATTGTACCAGAGGATTAAAATCAACAGCTCAGTATTACTGAAGTGGTTGAATCCTCTCTTCTCTGCATCTGCTCTTCCCATTAAGCTATGTGCAGCAGCAACTTGGCTAAATTCAGTCTTCCTGGGAAGCCCTAAAACTCAGTGGACAAAAGAAAGCATGATATGCCAGGCAGACTGCAGCTCCTGGGTTGGGTTGACTCCTGACACCCATGACCCTGGCTTAAAAACAGGCCTGATATTTCATGTTCTTGATCAATTTAACTCACTATAATCATTACTACAAACCATTTTATTTAAACATTTAGTAAGTTATCCTAACAAAGGAATGTGTGCTTATAGCAAAGCAAGTTACTAGAAACGGTGACTAAAAGTGAAACTATTTGAAAGTATTCAATATATAGGAATAAAGGAATCAGAGTTGTGGGGTTTTTGTTTGTTTATTAGTAACAAGGAGATTTTACCCATTGAAAGTATAGATCAGAAATATAATGTTGAGAATGGCAGTAGACCACTTTAATGAGAAAAACTCAAGGACCTTGATTATCATTTCTAGCTTCTTTTTATGGGGTTCAAGAGAAGGAGCTTGATTGCTGAGTAGTTGCATTTTAATTGTCAGGCATCGATTACATAGGCCTTTGCTCACTGAGTAAATGCATATGAGTAAATTCCCATAATGCATCTGATTTTAATCCTATTCATGTATATATGCATGGACATTAGATGGGAGTAACTTATTTTGATTGTTTAAAGCATGTGTACAGCCTGTCTGTCTGAGTGAGGGTACTAGTATGCCGGGTATATTGTTAGGACAAGGATGTGTCCTAACCCAGCAGAGTATCAAGTTGCTAAACTATTCCCTCTGCTTGCCTGACTCAGGGAGGCCATTAATAATACTAATTACAAAGATGATATAGCAACCAGAAAAAGCGATTTTCACAATAAGTGAAAGAAACTGATATCAGCATTAGTAAACACAATGATAATAACTACTTCAAAGATGGCTACATATGAACCAAGAATGTAAACTTCTGTGTAAAAGCAAAATTGTCAGTTGCTACATAGAGTTACTAGTTTCCTTCTCAATTCTGTCTTTTTGTTAAGCTTATTTAATGACAAAATTCAATAGTAATATTTTCAATTTATTAATTTTTTATTCTTCTCTTTAAAAATTAAATATATCATTTCCCTGTTTTGCCTTCTCCCCTTCTACCCCTCAAATATACCTCTCTTAAAGAAGAGGATTACAGTCCATAATGGCAGGGCAGAAATCACAGCTGAGCACTTACTTCTCCATCTACAATAATAGAATAAAGAGAGAGAGAGAGAAGAGAGAGGGAGGGAGGGAGGGAGGGAGGAAGGGAGGGAGGGAGAGAGGGAGAGAGGGAGAGAGAGAGAGAGAGAAAAGAGTCTTTTGAAATCTCAAACGAACACCATGATATACCTCCTTCAAGGCCACACCTCCTAATTTTTCCCAAACAGTTCCACCAACTGGGTACCAAGTCTTCAAATATATGACCTTATGCAGAACATTCTCATATGTGAAGCATCTCATTCAAACTATTACAACATGCCTCCTTGTTGAGGTCCTGTTTAGGCAGCCATATTGTTGATGTATTGGGCTGAAGGTTCCCTGTCATTTCTGTGAGGCAAAATTCATAGTCGATTTTCTTGTCCTTTGGCTTTTACAATCTTGCCATCCCTTCTTCTATGATTTTTTCTGAGTTGTACATGGCAGGGGCGGGGTTGTAGATGTATCAATGGGGGATATAATAATCATAGTTGTAGATGTATCAGTGGGGTATACAATGATCAGTTGTTCTCTGCATTTTGACTAGTTATGATGTTCTGTAATGGTTTTCAACTGCTGCAAAGAGAACTCTGTTTGATAAAGTAGAAAGCTACACTTATCTGTGGATCCAAAGATAAGTATTTAGAACACAGTCAGAAACTATGCTGGTTTAGTAAAATGTCAGTGGGAAGTTCTTCTCTAAGATCCATGACTTCACTAGCCCAGGTAGTTGACTAGATTTCCAGTACACAGCTTGATTTCCCCACTGCCAAGCAGGCCTCAAGTCCAAGTAGGGTTGGTTACTGCTAACTTATGTGTGCCACTATTACACTTCTAGGAATCTCTTACCACCTTTGTCATTGTTGTGAATCTCAACTGGTTAAGACTATTGTTTGCTTCCCACCTTTGGAAACTTGTATAACACCTCTTGGTACTAGGAAAACAGTCCTGGGTAGGAGGTTTTGATCTGAGTTCTTAATCACAATTCATCAGCACACTTTGAAAAAACATTTCCTAGAAGTATATAATGGAATCACTTTCTGTCAGCTTCATTGAGCAAGACAAACTTAGAGAAACAAATGAGCTTCTTGTGTGAGACATGGAGTACAGAAAGCAGAAATTTTAGGCAGAAGAGATCTAGTCATTCAGAAATAAGTGGAAGTTCAGAAGACCTAAGAAATTATTCAGACATTGAATAATTAAAAATTTTTATTAAATATGTATCCATTTCATTTAAAAGTGAGATTACATAGCTCCTGTATTTATTCTTAAAGGTGTGTTTGTGTGAGTGTGTGTATGTGTCTATTAAACTGCCATTACATTTTTCTTTGGGGCCCTATATTGAATTGTACAACACAGAAGAAATATAAAAATTTTCCTTAGTTCAAACATTTTTAAAAATTAGGAGGATTTTATAGTTTATACTGGACAAGAATAAATAGAGCTATGCATATTTGAAGGGTAATTCCATGGAAGAAAAAATATACTTATTTTTGTTATTCTGACAAGAAGTACTGGCATTAAAGCCAGCATATGCAGGCTTTACTCTGCTTCAAGAAGGATAGTGGGACAAGTGAGGTGCAGCAGAATGAAAAGGCCAACTTTACGACCTCTTAAAAGTATGTTGTCTAAGGCATTAGATAAAGTGACTTACAGAGGCAATTTCTAAGCATGTCTTCAATGTGTGTTGTGTGCTAGTGCTGATTGATATTGTTTGTGTGTGTGTGTGTGTGTGTGTGTGTGTGTGTGTGTGTGTGTGTGAGAGAGAGAGAGAGAGAGAGAGAGAGAGAGAGAGAGAGAGAGAGAGAACAGAATGACCAAACCCATAAACCCATTCTATAAGCCTCTCAGTGTGGGGAAGAAATCTCGCTGGCGGGGGGAGGGAGGGAGTCCGGCAGCTGGGTTCCATGGCGGTCTGGCATCAGGGTCCTGGGTGGGCTTCCCACACCGCCAGTGGAGGATCCCACATTGATACAGCTGCCGTGGGCTAGTGGTGGGCTGCTAAAGTTTCCAAAGGATGGGAACCTGGCGGTGCCAGATCAGGCGACACGTGGAGTCCGGTTTTCCAAAGCTTTTATTGTTCATGGCATGGTAAATGGATGTAGGTGGTAAGCGCTTCCCCCGCCAAAAGCCAGGGGAGACCAATCTTATAGGGCAGGGAGAAAGGGGAGGGAATAACTTAATTAGCTACGCCCCTGGCCTTTTGATAATTCATTAATATTTAAATCTCTGGAGGTGGAGACTTGTTAATCAAGCCCTCTACCTGTGTCCTACGTGACTAAAGGTGGCAGGTTAAATGAAGTTACCTCATACAAGGCCCAACATCTCAGAGTAGATAGCTTTCTGCTGCTGAAGACAAACAAAAGGGACAGACAGGAAAGGGTTCAATGTGTCATTACATAAAGGAGTAGAATTTGGGAGATAGGTATGTTCTGTGAGCAGCATGTGACTGAAAGCCCTCCAGTAAAAGGACCTGCAGAATAGTTACCAGATGGAGCTGAATTTGGCCAATAATTTGAGTGAGCTTGAAAATGAATCTTTAGTGTCTCCAGATTAAAGGTCTACACATCTGACACCTTAATTTTGGTTTTGTGAGAGCCTGTAAATGTAGCCAACGTTTTTCTAGGCTTGCTTTAATATATATATATATATATATATAATTTGTGCATGTATATGCCACAGTGTATGTGGAAAGGTCAGATGACAATTTAAAGGAATTGGTTCTCTTTTTCTACTATGCACTTCCCGGGGATTCAGGTTCCAAGGCTTAAAATGAATACTTTTGTCTGCTTAGCCATCTTGCTAGCCTGAGACATATTTAAAATACACACACACACACACACACACACACACACACACACACACTCAAAATATACTTTCTTTTATATGTGTGTGTGCATGTATCTATATGAAGGCCAGAGGAGGTCATTTGATTCCTTTGTATTGAACTTACAGACTTACAGGTAGCTGTATGACAATCAATGTTGGTGCTGAAAACTAATCTCGGGTACTTTGAAATTGCATCAAGCACTCCTAACCACTGAATCGATGTCTTAGCTTGTGACCCGAGACTTATGATATACAAGATGGCTGCTGTAGTCAACAACCATAATAATTTGTTATGCAACTGAAAAACAATTTAAAATTGCCTAAAATATACATTTCATATCTAAAACATTAAAAGTTCTGTCATGCTGTTGGTGATGATAATGTATCTTGTAGGATTATCCTGTGTATCAAATGTCCCATTTGTTATAGACTCTGTGTGTGTGTTCTTGTGTTTTGTGTTTGTATGTGTTTGTGGTGGGCAAAGGGTATACAGAAATCATCTTCTGTATATTTTTGGTTTTATTTAAATCTAAAACTGTTTTACAAAACACTAAAAAGTCTTAAAATTTTTCCTTATTACGGCAAAAAATGGTTAAATTTATTTATATCTTATTTGAAAATTAAAGGATGCTACTGTGTGTAAAGTGAATGAATAAGAAACCACTGGGAATACCACATTGGGACTGATGTTAGCTGCTTTATTTATAAAATTGTTTTAAGGTTCATATTGTTTTATTTATTGTTTTTTAAATACAAAATGTCCTCTGTAGGCCCTTTGTGTTTGAACATGTGGTCCCCAGATGTTTTGCAATGATAAGGAACCCACTTAAGAAGTAGAACCTTTCTGGAAGAGGAAGGCCTCTAGGAGTGGGCTTTGAGGTTTTATAGCCACTCTTTTCCCAGTCTACTCTCTACTTATAATTATGTGGGCAATGTGACTTGCTGCCTCAATGTGCTGCTACTACATCTTTCTATCCATGATAACTATTCTCTCAAACCAGAATCTGAAGTAAGTTCTCTGTCCTTTAAATTGCTTCAGGTCAAGCATTTGGTATAGCAACAGGAAAGGTAACTGCAATACTGTCCTATCCATTCTTTGGGCTATGAAGAAAGCTTTGAAATAACACATGGATTTATACATCCATTACACAGTATGGTTCTTTTAATCAAGCCATTGGATGTCTCACTGGGGTCCTTTGAGGATGAAGAGATGAAACAAGTCATTGGACCAACAGAGTTTAGCAAAGGTAAATATCAACATAGGGAAATGTCATTTCAGGCCACATCTGGGATGGCTTTCTGAAGGATTAAGAAAGATATTTTCAGAGTTGAGGACAGTAGCATAAGCTTAACAGCATACCTGCCTGGACCCACTCAATTACTGTGCTGGCAAGGTGTGAGGCTTGCTCTCTATTCATGATTTGGAAATCTTGTATAAACAATATTCTTCCTCCACCCTAGAAGGCGTCTGTGCCCTCTACCCTTTCTTTTCAATTTTTTTTTTTTTTTTTTACTAAGTGTAGCTAAATTAGATAGTTCAGAATGTACCTGTAAATATCATGGCGTGCCCCTTTTGTGGTTTAGTAGTCTTTTGGTAGAGAAAC
The DNA here is from genome assembly GCF_011762505.2 of Arvicanthis niloticus. Classification (NCBI taxonomy): domain Eukaryota; kingdom Metazoa; phylum Chordata; class Mammalia; order Rodentia; family Muridae; genus Arvicanthis; species Arvicanthis niloticus. The sequence goes on along the minus strand of NC_133433.1, from coordinate 34,030,611 downwards.
TTAGACCAAGAGTCTTATACTCTAACTCAGTTTCCATTCCTAAAATACAACTGTAGAACAAATACCACATGCTCAACAGTGTTTTGAATAGTAAAGTGGATAATTATGTTGACTCTTCCCAGAATTGAGTTGCTATGTCTAGAGCTACAGCTGGTCCAACCTCTAAAACCATAAATTATAATTGGTTAAAGGTGAATCATATGACAGACACCCAATTTCATGGACTCATCCAGCATGTTTCAAACTAAGCTTTACTTTATGCACAGACATAATACATCTCAAACAATGACTGTGTTTCAATTTTAAAGAAATATGAACATATTTCATATTATAGGATGACCTGGAAGTGCTGGGGACTGTCATGTGACTTTGGCACTCAAAAAGTTAAACCATGATGGAGACAGGAAAGGGTTAGTAAGTAAGGACAAATATAGTTACTTGAACTTCTATGGATTCCTTCTCATCTACCAAGATTTCGGCTGATTAACTTCCTCTTTCCTTGCTTGACAAGGTGGAGACAAGGACAGAACTGGACATTTCTTTTATTAATGTTAAGTTTCTCTTTCAGAAGGTTCATTTCTACACTGTTTTCAGAATTCTTCTTTCTGTTATTTCTAAAATAATCCTACACTCAAAGAGCATATTTGGGGGTGAAGCCTTCTGGTCTCCTATAGATATATGTTGGGAGGATCTTCTGCAGTATTATGCCATCGCCACCAGTTGTTGAATTCCATAGGTACAAGGGTTTAAATGCGGTTGTCAAGACGGGTGTCTTGGGAATGTCATCCTTAAGTTTATGGGTTGATGGATTTTGGAGGAGGATTTTGGAGGATAATAATGGTTAGTGAGGGAATGGGACTGGAGCTTTCCTTGGGTGGCTTTATAAGAAGAGAGGGTCTTGAGAGATAAATCAGTGGATAAGAGCACTGTTTGTTCTTCCAGAGGACTGGGGTTTGATTCTCAACATCGATGTGGTGGCTCACAACTGTCTGTGACTTTTTCACCTCCATATGCACTGCATGAACGTGGTGCACAGATATACATGCAGGCAAATCACATATATGCATAAAAAGATAAACATTGTTTTTTTAAGCAAAGAGGAAAGTAGAGCTAACACTATTTCTCTGCACAACACATTGGATCCTGTTTTGACAGAGCAAAATGGCACTGTCAAGATTCTGGCAGCTACATCCTGAGTTTCTTGGCCTCCGGAGCTGAGAGGAATGTCTTTTCTCTATGATTTGATACTCTTGTGATATTTCATTCTGTTAAACAAGCAGGAAATGGACTGAGAAGAAACTGGCACTGAACCAAGGATTACTCCTAGAATTTTTTATCTAAATTAATTTTATGATAGAGCCATCAAATTAAATTTCAAACCCTCCTTGCTTGTTTTCTAAATTAGGAAAGAAATCTTAGTACTTCTACTGAGTTCTCAGCAGGAATGAAAACCTTTCATGCAGCTAGGCTTGGAACAGTGACTTTAGAGATTCCCCTGTCTTATGGATTCACTGTACTCAAGCGACGGCAAGGAGATGGAATGTCTTGGTCTGTGGTGGAAAGTTAATAGTTGTTTTAGCCTTGAGAAGCTTTTTTTATAGTCTTGTCATATTGAACAGAAAAGAATGTGGTGATTTGAAGTTAAATTTGAGAACAGAGAGGCTACTGGACTCCCAAGCCCTTATGCCACTAGCTCATGAAGACGACAACTGCCAAATAAATTTAACTTTGTCATAAAGAATATTGCTTTAGAGATTCAATTTTTGTTTAAAGGGAACTTTGTGAGATTCAGCCAAAATGGTGACTTAAAACTTCGTTGTTGCTCACAGAGCTTTTAAGCTATGTTAGATGATGAAGCATTAGGTTAGACTCATGTAAAAAGAAACAAAAAACAACCTTACCTTGACCTTGTGGCGGGTGCTGATCTACTTCTGCCATCAGCACCTATTTCTAGAGTGCTTGGAGGAAGTGTCGCACAAGAGAATTTGAAAGTGACATAAATTTTTGTCTCCCGACAGCGGACAAAGAGAAACAAAGAGATACCAATAAGAACTGTGAGCTATGAGCATTTAAAATGTGGTAAGAATTTAAAGGACAGATTTGGAAAATCTGGAAATAGTTTCAGAAGAAAAGTGTATATTTGAATAACTTAAATATGTATGTTAGAGGATAAACAGAATGCAAACATTCCAAAACAAAAATCCAGGTGACGGCCAGAGACAAAGAGAAATGGTACACCTTCTATTTCCTGACACGTGGCTTCCCGGGATTTCTTTCTCATGTTGGGATTATGATCATAGTCAACAGTAAGGATAAAGAGGAGGGGCATTGTGAACTTTCCTTCCAAGTGTTTTGAATACTGGCTAACATTTTTACATCAACATTCGAAATGAAAATCTGGTTAAAACAGCAAGGACTGCAGAAGGGCATTGTGCCGCTGGTTCTCCGCCCCCCACCCCCCTCCAACCCCCCTGCGTCTTTCATCTCCTGGAGTCTTTTGCCCACTTCCCTTTTCTTTCACAGTCTGAATGAGGCCTTGTGTGGCCAGCTGGACACTGTTTATTTTTACACGTTCCGTACACTCATAAAACTACAGAATATATTGAGGGCTTTTCTTTGAGATCCAATGGCAGTCACTGTTGGTTCTGAGTGTCTGTTTCAAGGGAAAAAGAAAATGAAAAATCCAGAAACGATGGGAAATTAGAAAGAACCCAAATGTTTTCTATGTGGTGTGTTTCCACATCACACACAGAAAGTTTTAAAAGTGTAAAGAAGTCAGAGTTAAGAGACAATTTAGATCTGGGAGTTCTGCAAATCTTGGTTTTAAGAAACAGTTATGAACTTGTTAGGAGACACACTGCTTTGAGGAACCAAGAGCCCTTGAGAAGGCTGGCTAGGCTTTTCTCTAAGCTCCAGACTTTGGTCTTTGTAGCAAAGGATTGAAAGTTGTTATGAACTATGACAGAATGTAAAACTCTTTACATATGATTTCTAAGATAATATAAAAGTAGCACAATATTTAAACAGTAACAATGTGGGACCAATAGTCATAAGAACTAACTAATAAAATTGTGTCAAGTTAGTTTTCAAACTAATCACATCCCCCATCTTCCCTGCTTAGTTTTATTTTTTTTAAATATGTAACAGTCTGCTGATATAAAAGCTGGAATTTTTATATAGTAAAAGAAAAGCAGGGTTAGTGTTACCTTTAGATAAATAAATGATTAAAACAGAATGCTTAGCACTTAAGTTCCGTAATGCTATTTTATTAATATAGAGTAGGTAAAATAAACTTTTTTGTATGTAAATAGTTGTGTGAATTTCAAATATTTTATTTTAGAACATCTCAAGAACATCAGAAAATTGTACCAGTCACTGTATCTCAAACTGGGGTACCATACAAGCCATACAGTATATACACTTCAAGATGTAGGAAAGACTCTGTTCAGCACGGAAGTGCAGAGAATCCAGACCTCTTCCTCTTTATCATTGGCTGGTTCTTGACAACTCTTCTCATAATCTCTGATCAGATTCACCATGCAGGGACATGAATGTAACAAGTTAAATTCAACGGTTTTGCAAATATTTAGTATAAAATGATTCTCCTTAACCACATCTCCGCCCCCCCTCCCCCCCAAAAAAACCCTAGAAAGTGGAAGATAAAGGGTGTGAAAATGCAGGACCCAAGTTAATACTGGAGACATGATGAAGACTTAAATATCGTATGTACAGCCATGGAACTCCTCAGCCAGATACCAATTCAGTTACCGTGTCTAGTGAACCACTGACTACTTCATTGATATTGTATGGAATATTGAGACTATTTATGAATTAAGTTGTAGAAAGAAACTACAGTTTCAAAATAAATGTTTATCATTTTTAAGTGTGTGTATGTGTGTGTATTTGTGTGTGTGTGTGTGTGGTTGTATATAAGTTCAGGTCACTTTAGGCCAGAAGAGGGTACCTTCTTCTTTATCCTGAAGCTAGAGTTGAATGTAGCTGGGAGCAAGCAGACATGGGTACTGCGAACCAAATTCTAGACCCCTGCAAGGACAGTACATGCTTTTAACCACTGAGCTGTCTGTCTAACCCCAGTATGCTATTTCTAAAAGTACAATGATTTTCTGTAGTGGTCTCCATCTGTGGCAAAGAAAAGTGTTCTTGATGAAGGGTGATCTTATCTGTGGATATAAGTACAAATATTTGGAGCATACTTAGGGACTATGATGGTTTAGTAAAGTGTTTGTTGTAAGTGCTCTTCCAAAATTCATGACTTCACTAGCCCAAGGTAGTGGGAGAAATTGTCTTCCCCATGAAAGAGAACAGCAATTGCTTGTCCAACAGGGAATAGTCTGCCCTGAATGGATAACACAAGTATATTACACAAGCTGAACAGATTGTGTTTATGTATCTAGAAATATATACGTGTAATCAATTGAAAAGAGGTTATGATTTTTAAAGGGAGAGAGTTATATGGGAGGAATTAAAGGAAGTGAAAGGAAGAAGTGATATAATTATATTATGATTTCAAAAATAAAAGAATTTGTTTTTCTAAATTTTGTACAATGAAAGAATCCTTTCCCCCATAGCATTTTGCAGCTGTTACAAAGTAACAAGTGTATGCCAAACACTAAGTTGGGAACCAACATTCACCATCTGTAACTTCTCAAACAGCAATTTCAAGGGCATACTTTTTAAATCTTATTTTCAGTTGAGCAATGATGTCCAGAGATTTGGTCAGATTTCTCATTACCCCTAGCGTGTCAAAAGGGTGTCAAGGTTAAAGAGAAACTCTATTTTTCATTTTCTCTGTTATGGTGCATGTGTACGCCTTTTGCTTATCTCTCCTAAACTAATCCCAATCAGAAGGAAATGTAAGTTGTCTGAGCTCAGTTGGGTTTCAAAAAAAATAATGGTGATAAGTATTAATAACTAGGGGACAAATTGAGAAATTCTTGAAGCAATAGGACGAGAATGTTCTCTTCCTGTGGGTGGGAATTCAGAGTGTCGTGTGACAGAATACAGAAAACTTTAGAGGCGGATGAGCTAGCAAACATGAGCTAATGGCATTCATGTCTGGAATATCATTGACATCTGGGATGAAATATGGTGTATAGAAGCTGGACCACGGATAGAATGCCAGACAAGTAGAGAATGGGGCATCCACTGGGAAAGGCTGAGTATATGAAATGTGACAAAAGAATACTAGAGGAAGTCAGAAAAAAATGTTCTTGTCATATGCAGCAGCAGAAGAGATGGATTCAAGATGGTCGCAAAGTACAGAAACCTAAGGTGAGAAGCACCTAGGATGACGTTATGGGACTTGGCAGGTAGCTCACAATCACACTCAAGTTACTGCTTTCTGAATAAGGTCCATCTAGAGACCCATGGTGATATTTGGGGGTAGTGGAACCTTGAAGAAGTTTGATCTACTGTGAAGATGTTAATTTCTAAGTCTTCAGTGGCTCTAGCTTGTTTTCCCATTTGCATCCTGGGTACCACAAGGTGAACAGTTTCCTGTACCATGGGCTTCACACTATATCATGATATACTGTTACATTACAGGTCCAAAGCAACAGAGCTAACCAATCACACACTAAAATCTCCAAAATCATAACCTTTCCTTTCTATAAGATGAATGTCTCAGGAATATTGTTATGGTGCTAGAAAAATACCACAGTGATACAGAGGAAGATTAATAATTTGTTTTCAAGTGTTCTTAATTGGAATGAAGCTATGTAACTAAAGACAGGTTAACAATAGAAACACACATACAAGCTAATTAATGTGCACATGCCGCACGTGTAAAGAGACACCAGCAGTGTGTGTAGTTCTTGAATTTTAGTTTCTGTAGCTTTTTCAACATATAACAGTGCATAGAGAGATCAAAGACTTCGATCTGTAGACTAGCAGCCTGTGGGAAATAAACACATGGCAGATAAACGCTAGCTAATGTGGCTCTCAGTAGATGTCTTTGTGTTCAACCCCAACCAATAAGGGTCTAAAACTGTCTTCACTGGTTAAATTCCCCTTTCCTGGGAAGAATCAAGAGGCATGGAGGGAGTTTCCTTCTATCCTGGAAAACCCATTCCTGCTTTTAGGCAGACAGAAAGAAGCCGAGAGGCCTACACTCATTTATTCCAATTTATCTTCAGCTTACCCATCCTTTATTTCCAGTGTTAGAATTTGCTGGTCTTCTACAATGAGCTACGAGGAAAATTTTGCTAATATTATAAAACTACGGGTACATAATTTAAAGTTAATGAATGGGAAGAAACAGACAAAAAGCTTAAGGAAACCATTTGTCTAAAATCCTTGTCCAGGTAGTGTGGTGGACTGTGTCAGTAGTCTCAGCACCCATTAGCTAGAGGGAGGAGAACGAGGCTTGAAGTTACATAGATAGTGTGAGGTCAGAGGGCTTGACACAAACCCTGTTGAAAAGAAAAACAAGACACAAACTATGCTCAGTCTTTCGTACAAGTTCTTTAGCAGTTCTATGTAGTCCCATTGATAAAATAAATTTAAGTTTTTCCTAAAATAAGGAGCTAACTTCCACACATAAAATAATAATAATTAATAATAATAATAATAATAATAATAATAATAATAATAATAATAATACAGTTTATAATTGTTTTTCCAATTTTTGCATTGCTAGATTTTCCAAGAATGTATGAATTCTGCTTTCTCAGGTCTGATTAAGGAGTCTTACACTCTAACGTGACAACTAAGGGCCTTTGGCTCTGAGAAGGCATCATTCTGCCAAGGGAGGTCACAGCCTCTGCATCCAGAGCTTGTTGTAGTGAGGTGATGGTAGAAAGTAACTGAAAGAATTCTGAGAAAACATTCTTCCTGTGTTCTCAGTATAGGCAGTTAGTAGATCAGAGATGGAAACGCAAGTGTTTGCAGTATTGATTTACTATTCACTGTTTAGCGACACTGAAAATCCTCTGCCTCCCTCACAGATCAGAAAAATGGTCCTTGGGAAGATGAAGTAAAGCAGCTCAGATGTGAAAGCTCATCCTTTGTGAGCAAAGAGGACCAGGGTTACAGGTTTGTAAAGCCACCATGTGGTTGCTGGGAATTGAACTCAGGACCTCTGGAAGAGATGCCAGTGTTCTTAACCACTGAGACATCTCAACAGCCCTCAAAACAAATTTTTAAAAAAGATCCCCCCAGCCCTCAGGAGTTGTGACTTCACACAATACAACTTTAACCTGATTTTCTAGCAGTGAGCATGTTCTGTTACTTCCAAGTGGATTATCCTTCAGCTGGTTGTTTACTATCTCAGTGTCTGGCCCAAGAGCTAACCCCAAACAGGTTGCAGCTCTCATGCTGCTGTAGATGGTTTCAAATAACACAGTAAAAGGCTGAGAAAACCAGGAAGGGGCACCCAAGAATAATAGGGCTGTTGCAATGCACAAGCTGCCTAGCGATCCTTGGTTAGAGCAGTGTCACACAATGACTGCTTTTTGCCTCTTGGGAGCCCCTAAAAGTGGAATTCTGATAAGCTCCCCTTTAAGCACCTTTAATTAAGACTGTGTGGAATGCTTTGTGAGAGCTATGGTTGTTGAAGCACAAGGGCAGCAAGTCCACAAGTGAATTAATTAATCCTCAAACCTTATGGAAAGAGAACAATAGACCTTAAATGCCTTTGATCTCCATGCCCCTTTCAGGCTATTAAAGATTTTTCCAGAATAACATACAATAAAGACATGCTGTGTCTGTGGGTTGGGAGATGACAATTTTAGAAGGGATTTACCTTATATATGACCATTGATAAAATGATCATAGAAATGGTAATGACAGAAAACAATATTTCAGTTTTGAGCAAAATATCAATCTTGGTATAAAAAGAGTACCTTTGAATATTCCAGCTCTAATATTGACTTCTGTTGATATGTACTTTAAGCATTGCCACAGCCTCATTGAAGTTTACTTTGCTGTCATGAAGAGGTATTGACTAAGATGGCTCCTACAGGCAGAGGATGAGCCATTCTGTGAAAGATTGAAACAAAAACCAAGAAACTATAGATCTTGCTTCTCACCTATGACTGGAGACTTCTTATTGATGATTCACTGTGTGATATTTTATATTTCCCTGTTACACTTTGTAGTCAAACTGAAATTTCTTCAGCTTCTTACAATGGCATACTTACTTTGCATAGCATGGACCAAACAAAAGAGTTTGTTTATCTACTTGAATACTTTCTACTCGCTCCATCATCCGTGGGAAGTTAGAGTCTTTTAGAATCAAAGTGGGCTGGTGATTTTATAACTATCAAAATATACTGAATGTTTAATAACATTTCCTAAGAAGTAGGATTCTCAGAAGATGTATTTCATTCACAATACTTAGTACTTCCAATGAATAATGAAATACTTGAGCAGAAAATGATATTGGTTCAAATGCATTGTGCTTTGTTAAGCCTGTGTGTTCACGACACTCACTGGTGCCTGCCTTTCAATTAGAGAGGTTCTCCATAATTTTAAACATAGTCACCCATTCTTAAACAATCAGAAAATCTGTTATATCTAAATCATACATATTGGTCAGAAAAAACTGATGAAATTGAAGAAAAAATTAAGTTTTGAGTATGATAATTATATAAAATAAAGAAAATCAAATAATCAAAACTCCTACCCCAAACCATTGTTTATCCACAGACTGTGTTTGGTTACCTATACCATTTTTAGTTTCTGAAAACAGAAGTCGTGGGGAAAATATTCCACTGCAAGTAAATCATATAAGCCTTCTAGAGGGCATTTGACATGGACAGCAGAAAACATTAAGTGAAGACAATGGCAGTTACAATTTAACACAGCAGCATAAGCAGCAGATATGTTCTGGATACTTTGCCAAAAGATGAGTCACTCTCATATCCTCATGTCTGATGGGCTTTTGCTTGTCCGGTTATGCACACATATGTATACAGTATTGTCCTGATTAAGAATTTCAAAAGCATTATTGGTAGACTGGAAGAACTCTATCTTTCCATTACGTCACTTCCAGACTACACATACTTCACATTTCATGAAACAAATCTTCTCTTCCTTCTCAAGGAAATTATCAGCCTCTTTCAGGATTCTATCCAAATACCAGTAAGCAGGAAATTTAAGGATTTTGTTTAAAAGAAAAACTATTTCTCATCCAAGTTTGCACTTATTGTGCAGGGTTATGTCAAACACAAACATGACCAGGCCAAGTTTACTGGCCTACAACAAACTTGATACTTCAAAAGCATGTAAAGCTCAAAGAAATGCTCCAGTAGGACATTTACCAGTGGCAAGTTCCTGTTACCCAGTAAGATAGGAGCACACCAGGGCTATCTAATGCATAGGGAAGACAGAAAAGATTTTATGTGTAGGCATGAATATCCTCTAGTCTTCTAGCATATGGGAATGCCACATGGAGGAAAATATCTCACAATAGATGCTTGGTACAGATTTCCTATCAGTATTTCTGTTATGTATTATGAAACAAAACTCATGAGACTTTTGCTGAGTTTGAGAGTTATCCTTTACAATAAACTCAGTATTTTTCTTTTATACTATCTATTATTATTATTACTATTATTATTATATCTGCCCATCCATCCATCTATCATTCTATCTATCTATCTATCTATCTATCTATCTATCTATCTATCTATCTATCTATCAATCATCTGTTTATCTATCATGTATCTTCACCGTCTTTATTTTATTTCTGTTATATTTCTCTATTGTTTTATAAAACAGGGATCATACATCTATAATTATCCATTAATTTTTATGTAGCTCAGCTGTCATATTAATGAGTATCTGCATTGAGTTTTCTTGTCAATTAAGACACTTATACTTATGTTCTTGTTTTAAATAACTCTCTGCTCTTTAGATGCAATTTATTTCTTACTCTAGTGATGAGTAGCTTTCTGACTTCCTTCAATCACTTTCTTAAGACAAATTTCTCAGGAGAAATGATGACTCAAAAATATGTAAAATCTAGTGAATCCATTTCTATCTGAGTTATATAAGACTTTTATTTCAAATTACTTAGCATATTTAATGTTACATGATTCAAACAATAGAAACTCAGTTTGCCAACAACAGAACTGTGAGAGGTTAGATTTGTAATTATTGCCCTTCCAAACAATATGTTAGATTTCTTCTTCAGTAATTTATAAAACATGTATCCTGTTTTCTTCTTTCTTGTCCCTTCCTTTTCTTTTATTATTTTCTTATTTTTTTGTTTTTGTTTTGTTTGGGTTGTGGTATTTTTGTTTTTGTTTTTTGTTTGTTTGTTGTTTTTTTTTACACAGGGTTTCTTTAACCAGTCCAGGCTTGCTTCAAATGTGAAATCTTTTTGCCTTAGTCTCCCCCTGCTGTGATTACAGATATGTACCACTACACCCAGCTTTAAATTTTTAATGACAGCATAAAAACATAAAAGTTGTATATATTTACAGGGTACCAAGTGATGTTTTGGTGTCTGTGTATAATGTATTATTTTTAAACTGAAGTAAGCATATGCAGGTATTTATCATTTCTTATACTGAAAATATTTCAAAATTTAAAATGCATAATACCATTACCATTGTCTATGGCTGTATGTATCCTATTTCTATGCTTATTTAAAAACTAACATAGCTAAGTTTATGATTATCGAATTATCAGAAAGAGTATCTTTTGCTTCTCTTGTAAAGTGTGGAATTATTAGCCTTAAACTCTTGATGACCTCTCCCCATTTTGGTTTTTTTTTGTTTGTTTGTTTTTGTTTGTTTTTTACACTTGTTGACTAGGGCTGAATCACAACTACACTTCCTTGTACACGTATCTTCTAGTCTGAGGGTCATACCACATGCATTCTGATCTTAGAATACTGGGAATATTTAAGGGTATTTCCATTCTTCAGATGATTTCAGAGCTGACCACTTATCTTCTACTTATATATCGTGCTTATGAATATGTTCTCCACTCTGCTCCTTCCTCTTTGCAAAAACCCAGGGAAGTTCATTCAGGGAAGCTAGAGGATATAGAATTCTGAACTTGTCAATATCCAAGAATGTCTTTCAACTGTCTGAGAACTTAGGTAGAACATCACAACTTACTTTTTTTTCCCTGGGTATTGTCGGAGCTGCTTATTTGACATTTACAGTGCAAATGATTCCAAGTGAAGAGGTTACTGGCACAGACTGTCCTCATTTTCAGGCCTCACTGCTCTGGATTATGGGAGGTTTCCTGCAATTTAGCACTGTGATTACTATACTTTATGGCTGTAAACCTTTTGGGGCCACATCCTCAGGTTCCTACTGAAGGAGCCTTTCTTTTTGATGTGGTTGTACATCAGTGCCACAGCCTTAGGCAACAACCTTGGAATCTGGCTGTTTCTGGTATCTGAGAGAATCTTCTTTGGTGTTTTCTGTCCTTAATCTCACCATCTGGCCCACAGTTTCAAATAAGGCTTGTGACTTTATCGTTCTGCTCTAGGTATGACAGAGGCCAAAAGCACATTGACACTTTGAAGGATCCTTTTATGGTTATGAAATCTAGGTAAAAATGAAGCTGGGAGATAGTTTTGAAGCATGTTTGCTGATTCCAGTGTCCAGGCTGTCTGTGGCTCACTTTTCTTGGCTGTTTTCTCCAGTTCCTCTAACTCCAGAGCACCTGGGCATTGAGGGATTATCCATTCTCATGGTTACTTTGTGTTCAGGAAATTTGGAATGACCCCAGGGTTATCTTTTGTACATATCAATATAGTGTATCGATTAAATTAGTGGCTCACATTCTGGCCCTATCTGCCTGGAAAATCTGGTGTAGGATGTCCTAGGTATGTTTAGAGTCATCCTGCTCCATGCCTCATCATCTTATACTAACAAAAGTTTTATGTTTAATCTGAGGAGAAGCAGAAGAGACCAGCAGCAAAACATCTGTTCTCCATGTTGATTTTTCAGGTTTGATTTTTAAAATTCTTAAGCCTCTGCCAAAAAAAAAAAATTAGCAGCCCAGATGAGAGGCAACCATGACAACTTCATGCCTACCATCCTGAGAGAACCATACATTTATTAGAGAGTTACAGGAGTACAGGCCCATATCTTGCTTTAAGAGATAGGTCGCTAAGAGGAAAACTTAAGAGGAAGGGGCATGACTTTTATTTTGTCTTTGTTAATCATTATGTTTTTAGAGGCTAATGTTCAAAGCCTCTTGTGGATTTTAGAAGCAAAACTTTATAAAATCTTTGGGGGTAAATAGGACTATTGCTTTTCTTGCTCTGTTCCTCGGGAAAAAGCTTTGTTTAGAAGCAATTTTTGTCTGTTCTATTAAGAGTGAGAGCAAGGGTCTAGGGTCTAGAAATGCTATCCAGGAGATCTGAGAGACTGTGCTAAAAGGCTAAAGTCAGGGCAAAAGATCAGCCACAAACAGATGGAACCTGAGTAGATGAAGAGAAGCTGCAAGCATAACAGAGAAGCAGGTTTGGAAAATGAGAGGGGAAAAGAACATTTAAGTTGTGTCTGAAGTACTGCTAGGATGCACTGATAGTTCCTAGGGCAGCAGTGAGGGCTTTTGTTTTGTTTTGTTTGTTGTGTTTATAGGGTAGGAAAGAGAGAATAAAAATGCAGAATAAATCTAGTACTCTGAGAGCCACAAATATAGTAAGCTCCCTGTAAGTCTTGGATGCTGTGTGGAGAACACAGAACCTGGCCTCTGATCTTAGGAAATCTGTGATGCTGATGGGCAAACACGTAAGCCACACACAGATCATGCCAGATCACAACCACAGGTGTAGAATAGAATTGCACTCTTAAAGTTCTCATGGGGGTTTTTTTGTTTGTTTGTTTGTTTTTGTTTTACTGTTGATGGTAATTTTGATTCATTTAAAAGCATCAAGATTGAATGAATGACAATAAGTTTTTAAGATTTTCTTTGAAAACAAAACCCAGATAACTATAGTAGAATCCTGCAGTTGCAAATTAACAATGAGAAAGAATTAGAAGTGGCCCAAGGTTCACTGTCATAAAGATGGCTTTGGGAATCCAGAGCACCCTCGTTTAGGGAAAGAAGTGATTTTCTACCCACTTCAGAGAAAGTGGTTCAAAATGGTTGTTAAAACCCAAACTGCTTAATTTGATTTCCCTGATTTATTCAATATTCATCAGAGATGCCATTAGTTTTTATAATGGAAGAAAAAAATTATACTATGCAAGGTAAGTGTATGAACTAGTATTTCATGTCCTGATCTTTTGAGGGAAAGATTTTGTAATCCAGAAGGATACAACCTCCCCAGAACTTCATACAGTTGTTTGATCTCCATGTGTTTGTCTCTCTGTACTTCTACATACATGCCTAAAATGTCTTTTAATATTGTTGTGTCCCAGACTAAATTCTGTTTAATTTCTATCAGATCTTAATTTTTAAATCTCTGACAAGGGCTAGATTATCAGTTTAATTGCTCAGTACTCTTCTCCCCCAAAATAATTCACAGCAGGTGTCTCCTACTTTTAAACCTCACATTGATATCTAGTTATCAGATGTACAGTTACCACTCCAAGGGTATCCAGAATCAGTTTTACCCTCACTATGGTCACAGAGGCAGGAGTGTTCACTTGCTTCTCTCTCTCTCTCTCTCTCTCTCTCTCTCTCTCTCTCTCTCTCTCTCTCTTTCTCTTTCTCTGTGTGTGTTCTCTTTCTCTGACAATGCACCATCCTATTCAAACTGTCTTCCAACTGACTGAAGTCATTGGCTTGAAGATACTTAAATGTGAAATTTCTGCATACTTGAGTACCGTCTTTCCAGGGTTCTAGAAAAGTGTGTCACTTCATATTTCAGTTCAAATATTACATTTGAAAGCAGCCTTCCCTGTACATCCCCTGTGAAGCTATATATACTCCTCCATACTGGATTAACTTTTCCTTTCTTTAACATAAACTGGATTTCTTATAGACTCTCAGTTGTGTGCATTTTACTTGTCTGATCTTCATTTCTGCTTATGTAATCCAAACTCCACAAAGTTGGGATTTACAGTGACTTTTCCCCAGTCTCTCCAGTGCCTATGACATCAAGTGTCCACAGAAAAAATTATCCATGCCTTGTTCCTGTGTTTCTGAATTGTTGTTCAAGGCTTCCAGAGGAGCTCATGTATTTCAGAAGTCTGTTGTGTGCTGCTGTTGCTGTGGTTGTTGTTACAGCTTTATCACATTAGGCACAGCAGACTGTTGGGACTTTCCATCCAGTGTAGGTCTGCTACCCTTGCTCTGGCTGAAGCTGTCAGCTGGTGTGGGATTCTCCTGTTCTCTTCCTCTTAACCCCACCCACATCTGTCTATCATTTGCTCTTACTCTCTCCCTCCACGTAGCAAGAGCCTAGGATTATCTTCACACCCTGCTCAAGTTCTGCCCACTTGCTAAAGCTTCCCCAGTTGGTGTATCTTTATGAGTTCCTGCATGTATTAGAAGCATTAGTTAAACATTCGACTAATTACTCAGTGACAAAGAAGCATTTGATGAAAATCTATCTACTCTTAAGTTAGATATTTCTTCTTCTAGAAAGTCTTCAGACAAAATAATGAATGTGTACAGAAAAGTGATTATTTATCTATACAGGCTTGGTAAGTCTTCTACTATAATGTTGAGAATGGTATTTGATTGGATGTTTCATTGCCCATGCCTTGCTTCAACTACATCAACAATGCCAGGGATTTTGTTTGTCCTTCGCTAGGTTTCAAACCTAGGGTATTATGCATGCTTGACAAGCACTACCACTGAGCTGCTTCCTAAGACAACAGAATGGATTTAAGAAAAATATGAAAGAATATTTTCGTTGAGTCTTTTGGGTTCTTAAAAAGGAACAAAATGACCAAATGGTACAAGTCACCTTCTCTGCTCTATCACTGCTAACATTGTTCAAACTCCCCCCGCAGGAGTCAGTCCTGTGCTACTCTTGATTCTTTTGGATGACACTTTGGAGGTTCCTTCTGTGCCTTCCATAGTGAATTAGTGAAATCCAGCCAACATCACCCACATATTACCCACACTGTCACAGCCAAAGTCCTGAATGAGCTCCGACCTTTTCCCTGACAAATCCCCTTTTCTTGTGTCTATATTTTGTAAGATCTGGGTAATTTCTCACTAAATTTATGTAACAAGTCTTTCTTAATCATGCATATTTACCAGGTTCTGTGACAGACACGATAATTCCAGTAGGCATATATGTCATTGTTAAGACTCTGCCAATAAAGATTCCACAAAATTTGGATATTATTTTTCAGTATTTATTGGCTACTATAAAATTAAATCTGATTTACATTTGTTTTAAACAAATATATCCATAGCTTTTCTTAGCTTTCTATGTCCCCCATTGTGATATTCTTTGACACATCTCTGGTTGAGGTGCTTTAAAGGGGTGGCAACCAGATTTGTGTAGGGACAAAGTTCAATGTCTCACTTATCTTGGTCCTGTTATATCGTATTTCCAATTCAGGAATAACAATCAGCAATCATGTAATACTAGTCTATGTGCAAATCATGAGTTAAGAAAAAAACATTGCCCAAGAGTCAACCGTGACTAGATATCAGTGAATAAATGCTTTGTCCCTTCAGTCTTGAAGTTGCATCTCATTAGGTCCTCAAAGCTTCCTATGGGATTAAGTGGCAGTCATCTGCTAAGTACAATAGTTGACTCAGTAATCCATTATCACATGGATTTGTTTTTCTACTTTACATACCCATGTCCTTCTTTCCTGTTTCCTGGATTACACATCAGCCCCTGACTCAGTCTCTGCATCAAAGTGGGCTAGGCAGAGAACGACTTGACCATAGTAGGGCACATCAGGATAATATTTAGGATTTCTCAAGGGCATATTGTTATAAATAAAGAGTCTGTAGAGTTTCTTACCTGTCATCTGGATCACATATTTTTTGACTTCCAAATTGAACAAATCATTGAAAAAAAAAATCTTAAACATCTCCTTAGAGGCCATAATATACCAAAGGCAACCAACCCTTAATCTTTTAACATAGACTTGAGGGACAAAAAAAATCTTTCTCCAAGCTGAGAAACAGACATCTGAATAAACAGGTGAAACACAGTGAAGCAGAGAGATGGTAAGAATTTACACAGATGCTGACATTCCCAGAAGGAAGGCGTTTGAAAAGGGAGAATCCAGAATGAAAACCAGGGATAAAAAGGTAGAAAAGAGGAAAGAGGAATTCAGCCCTAGGTAACAGTACAGCGACAGAGGACTCACAACAAAATCGCTTTGAAAAAGTGAAAGCAGCTCTGAATTTATAGACTATTCAACCCCAAGAGAATATCCAAGAAGATGGATTTGCAGACACAAGTAGATTGTCCAACGGAGGGAATCATGTAATTTGCTAAGGAAACCGTAACTCATCTTGCAGGAGACAAGAAGCCAATACAAATGGGAGTTCTTAAGCCCCTTTGAGTCAAAGATTATTTGGAGAAACCAACTAAAATTATAGTCGTTCCCTTTTTCCAATGAAAGAGGTCACGAACACTTGAAACTCCTCATTTTCTTCACTGTAATTTATTCTGAATCCCCTAAAACCTGACTGTGGCATGACTAAAACTGCTGATGGCAAGGCTGTTCTGCTGAGATATTCCATTGTTCACGGCAGAAGAAGAAGTCCTAATGTGAGCAGTTATCCCAAGGTAGTTGAGTCACAGACCAAACTAAAGCAAGCTGAATGGAAACTGAGAGCAAAGGTATTGAGTGAAGAGTATTCCAAGAGCTTGGCTAAGTACAACACACAAGAAAAGACAACAGCAACATTTGTTAAACAATGTGGAGTCGGTGTGTGTGTGCATGTGCATGTGCGTGTGTGTGTGTGTGTGTGTGTGTGTGTGCATGAGAGAGAGAGAGAGAGAGAGAGAGAGAGAGAGAGAGAGAGAGAGAGAGAGAGAGACTGTAGTTGCAAGAGAAGTAAAGGAAAAATCAAATGCACAGGATGAATAGCAATGGTGGGAACAGAACAAATTGAAGAGAAGGAGAGACACGAGACCCTGGATCTTCATCAGCAGCCCACTTGATAGATTCCTCTTCTGCAAGTTAGGAAACAGAACAATAAGAAAGATAATCATGGAACTCATGTGTGAGGTAGAATTGAAGGTCTTTGCAAACAACGAAATAATTTTTCCTGAGTTGTACAGAAGGAAGGTGTTATATTTGGAAAGTCCTTGACAAAAACAGAAGAGAGAAAACCAAGAAGTCTCACTTTAAAGTTGCAGTCTATCACTCTGTACGCCCCAGTGCTAGGGTCAGGAGTAACATAGCATAACACAAGCAACACCATTACTGTTATTTAGTTTCACACAGGCACCATGTGGCAGATTCATGTGGGGTTGGATGCTTGGTGGTATCAGTGAAAAGATGGTGTGGGAAGGAACTGAGGACAAATGAATTCTAAGAGAGGAGGGAAGCAGAAACCTGAATAGCTAAGAAGGAACAAGGGACATACAATTAAAATCCTTCCCAAAAAGTGTTATTGGGAATGGCATTATGAAAATGCATAAAGGAAAAAAGTGCTTTCAGGGAACATGGCCATAGGCATTTCTGGTACCAAGTAACTGTGAGAATTCTGTCATTGGCTTAGGGAATGATGAAGCAGAAATCAAGGAGTTTTGAGGTTATCATATATGTATGCATATGAACACAAAAGCACTCCAGATACTAGGGATCTAGAATTGAAGAAAGACTGGAGCAGCCTTTATTACCAGAGAGAAGAAAGGGTTATCCACATAATCTGAAGTGAGCGGAGGTTGAGGAGCAGGCAGAGCTCTTTGAGAGGAGTAAAGTAGTAGTAATGCTTTCCCTTCCTCATGTTCACGCTAAGCACATGATCTCCCATGAGTCCATCTCTCTCCCTAGGAGAATAGCTTCAGTGTGACGGATGAGCAAGGGTAGGGGCAGAGTATGCAGGGGCTGATTCAGTGTGACAATGAGGAGCAGAGGCATTCAGCATAGCAGTTAAAAATTATGAAAGAGTGGTTTTAGAAAGCAAATAGAAAAGGCTTGGAAATGGCTTGTGGTAAAAAGTAAAATCAAAACAGTTTAAATTTTTAAAGGCTGTATTTCCTGGACATTCCCTCCCAAGCCTTGTCTGTGCAGCAACCGCTAACCTCCTACAACAGTGGGGCTCTGTGGCTTGCAGCCTGGGGATATTGGCAGAGCAGTCGAGTGCATCACCCCCAGGAAAAAGGTGCCAAGTCACAGCAAACATCTTCCCAGGCATCTGGAGGGCAATGCTTGGAAGACAAGCCAGCTTCAAGGACACCCAATTCACTGGGATGTATTCAGGGCTATTTGTCTGTTCAGCTCAGTTACACCAAGGACTCTGGAACCAGACAATTAAGATTTCCTTTGATCCCTGAAACACTTGGCCCAGCACTGATCAAATTCTTAAATGCTAAGTAAACATTTGCCTCTACTGATTCATGAGATGAGAAAAAAATCTGAAATAAATATAAAAACAACAACAAAAAGGCAATTTACTGTTCATTTTTCAATTCCTCAGACAGTTCTTGCCAGGCTTGTGTTGAACTAGAGACTCTCTGCCTTCACATCCTGTGTACTTGCTAGCTCATAAATGCATGCTGGCACATCAGGGAGGCATAGTTGTTTGTTTGGTTTTTTAATTAATTTCTTATTGGATATTTTATTTACATTCAGATGTTATTCCCTTTCCTCATCCCCCCAACCCAGAAACCTCCTATCCCATCCCCCATCCCACCCACCCACCCACTCCCACCTCCCCACCCACTTCCACCTCCCCACACTTGAATTCCCTCACACTGGGGCATCCAGCCTTCAAGAGACCAAGGACCTCCTCTCCCACCTATGCCTGACAATGTCATCCTCTTCTACATATACAGCTGGAACCATGGGTCCCTCCCTATGTTCTCCCAGGCTGGTGGTTTAGACCCTGGGAGTTCTGGTTGGTTGGTATTGTTGCTCTCCCTATGGGGCCGCAAATCCCTTCTGCTTTTTCAGTCTTCTCTATAACTTCTCCATTGGGAACCCCATGATCAGTCAATGGTGAGCTGTGAACATCCACCTCTGTAAATGTCAGACTCTGGCAGACCTCTAAAAAGACAGCTATATCAGTCTCCTGTCAGCCTGCACTTCCTGGCTCCACATCAGCTTCTGCCTTTGATGATTGTGTCTGGGATGGATACTCAGGTGAAATAGTCTCTAGACGGCCCCTTCTTCAGTTTCTGTCCCACAATTTGTCTCCATATTTGCTCCAATGAGTATTTTTTTACTCCTTTTAAGAAAACCGAAGCACCCACACTTTGGTCTTCCTTCTTCATGAGCTTCACGTGGTCTGAGTTGTATCTTGAGTATTGTGAGCTTTTAAGCTAATATCCACTCATCAGTGAGTGTATATCATGTGTGTTCTTTGGTGATTGGGTTACTTCACTAAGGATATTTTCTAGTTCCATCCATTTGCCTAAGAATTTCATGAATTCATTATTTTCAATAGCTGAGTAATACTCCATTGTGTAAATATACCACATTTTCTGTAACCATTCCTCTGTTGAAGGACATCTGGGTTCTTTCCAGCTTCTGGCTATTTTAAATAAGGTTGCTATGAACATAGTGGAGCATGTGTCCTTCTTATATGTTGGAGCATCTTCTAGGTATATGCTCATGAGTGGTATAGCTGGATCCTCGGGTAATGCTATGTCCAAATTTCTGAGGGACTGCCAGACTGATTTCCAGAGTGGTCGTATCAGCTTGCAATCCCACCAAGAATGGAGCAATGTTTCTCTTTCTCCACATCCTCTCCAGAATCTGCTATCACCTGAGCTTTTGATTTTAGCTATTCTGACTGGGATGAGGTAGAATCTCAGGGTTGTTTTGGTTTTCATTTCCCTGATGACTAAGGATGTTGAACATTTCTTTAGGTGCTTCTTGGCCATTCAAGTTTCCTCAGTTGAGAAGTCTTTGTTTAGATCTACACCCCATTTTTAATAGGGTTATTTTGTTGTTTGAATTCTAATTTTTTGAGTTCTCTGTATACATTGGATATTAGCCCTCTATCAGATGTAGGATTGGTAAAGATCTTTCCCCAATCTGTTGTTTACTGTTTTGTCCTATTGACAGTGTCCCTTGCTTTACAGAAGCTTTGCAATTTTATGAGGTCCCATTTGTAAATTCTTGATCTAAAGCATAAGCCATTGGTATTCTGTTCAGGAACTTTTCCCCTGTGCCTAGGTATTCCAGGGTCTTTCCTACCTTCTCTTCTATTAGTTTCAGTGTATCTGGTTTTATGTGGATGTTCTTGATCCACTTGGACTTCAGCTTTGTTCAAGGATATAAGAATGGAAAAATTTGCATTATTCTACATGGTAACTGTTAGTGTTCTGTCTAAACTCCACCTCCACAGTTATCTGGCAACAGCCAGGTATGCTCCTCCCCACAGTTACCTGGCAACAGCCAGGTAGGCCTGGTCCACTATAAAAGGGGCTGCTTGACCCTTCCTCTCTCTCTTACTCTTACCCTCTCTCTCTCTTACTCTTTTAATCTCTTACCCTCTTGCCTCTCTGTGCCCTTCCCCCTCTTCCTCTCTCTCCATGTGGTCATGGCAGGCCTCTACTTCTCTTCTTCCCTCTTCTTCCCTCTTCTTCCCTCTTCTTCCCTCTTCTTCCATCTTCTTCCATCTTCTTACCCTCACCTTTGCCCTATCTCCTGAATAAACCTTCTCCACACCTTGGAACCCTGTAGTCTGGAGTGGTCTGTTTGCTGCGGTTGGAGATCTGAGCTACGAACTAACACTGGTGCTTTGGACCGAGATGGAAAACTTCGGGAATCCCCATGCTGCCAGCTGCCACAGCCGATGACTGCTGTAACTGGGCAGGACCCATGCCACGTGGCCTGCCTCTACCACTGCCGCCATTTGGAGAGAGAGAAAGAGTAGAGTGGAGGGGACAGAGAGGCAAGAGGGTAAGAGATTAAGAGAGTAAGAGAGAGAGGGTAAGAGTAAGAGAGAGAGGAGGGAGCAGGCAGCCCCTTTTATAGTGGACCAGGCCTACCTGGCTGTTGCAAGGTAACTGTGGGGAGGAGCATACCTGGCTGTTGCCAGGTAATTGTGGAGGTAGAGTTTAGACAGAATACTAACATTGACTTCCAGTTAAACCTGCACCAGTTGTTGAAAAGGCTGTCCTTTATATATTGGATGGTTTTAGCTCCTTTGTCAAAGATCAAGTGACCATAGGTATGTGGATTCATTTCTGAGTCTTCAATTCTATTCTACTGATCATCCTGTCTGTCTCTGTACCAATACCATGCAGTTTTATCACTATTGCTCTGTAGAACAGCTTGAGGTCAGGGATGGTGATTCCCCAAGAAGTTCTTTTCTTGTTGAGAATAGTTCTTGCTATCCTGGGTTTTTTGTTATTCCAAATGAATTTGCAAATTGTTCTTTCTATCTCTATGAAGAATTGATTTGGAATTTTGATGGGGATTACATTGAATCTGTAGATTGCTTTTGGCAAGATGGCCATTTTTACTAAGTTAATCCTGCCAATCCAAGAGCACGGGAGAGTTTTCCATCTTCTGAGATCTTTTTTTAATTTCTTTCTACAGACACTTGAAGTTCTTGTCATAAAGACCTTTTACTTGCTTGGTTAGACTCACACCAAGGTATTTTATATTATTTGTGACTATTGTGAAAGGTGTCATTTCCCTAATTTCCTTCTCAGCCTGTTTATTCTTTGAGTAGAGGAAGGCTACTGATTTGTTTGAATTTTCTATGCAGCCACTTTGCTGAAGGTTTTTTTTTAAATCAGGTTTAGGAGTTCTCTGGTGGAAGTTTTGGGGTCACTTAAGTATATTATATCATCTGCAAATAGTGATATTTTGACTTCTTCCTTTCATATTTGTATCCCTTTGACTTTTTTTGTTGTCTAATTGCTCTGGCTAGGACTTCGAGTAATATATTGAATAGGTGTGGAGAGAGTGGGCAACTTTGTCCAGTCCCTGATTTTAGTTGGATTGCTTCAAGTTTCTCTCCATTGAGTTTGATGTTGGCAACTTGTTTGCTGTATATTGCTTTTACTATGTTTAGGTATGGGCCTTGAATTCCTGATCTTTCCAGAGCTTTTACAATGAAGGGATGTTGATCATGTGGGTTTTTCTTTGAGTTTGTTTATATAGTGGATTACATTGATTGATTTCCATATATTGAAACATCCCTGCATTCCTGGGATAAAGCCTACTTGATCACGATAGATGATTGTTTTGATGTGTTCTTGGATTCGGTTTGCAAAAATTTTATTAAGTATTTTTGCATCGATATTCATAAGGAAGATTAGTCTGAAGCACTCTTTCTTTGTTGTAGCTTTGTGTGGTTTAGGTATGAGCGTAATTGTGGCTTAATAGAACAAATTGGGTAGTGTTCCTTCTGTTTCTATTTTGTGGAATAATTTGAAGAGAATTGGTAATTGGTCTTCCTTGAACGTCTGATAAACTTCTGCACTAAAACCATCTGGCCCTGGGCTTTTTTTTTTTTTTTTTTTTTTTTTTTTTTGAGAATTTTAATGATTGCTGCTATTTCTTTAGGGGTTATAGGACAGCTTAGATGGTTTATCTGATCCTGATTTAACTTTGGTACCTGATATCTGTCTAGAAAATTGTCCATTTCATCCAGATTTTTCAGTTTTGTTGAGTATAGGCTTTCGTACTAGGATCTGATTTTTTTCTTTAAATTTCCTGTTTCTGTTGTTATGTCTCCCTTTTCTGTTCTGATTTTATTAATTTGGATACTGTCTCTGTGCCCTCTGGTTAGTCTGGTTAAGAGTTTATCTATCTTGTTGATTTTCTCAAAGAATCAGCTTCTGGTTTTGTTGATTCTTTGTATAGTTCTTTTTGTTTCTACTTGGTTGATTTCAGCTCTGAGTTTGATTATTTCCTGCTGTCTACTCCTCTTGGGAGTATTTGCTTCTTTTTGTTCAAGAGCTTTCATGTGTGATGTCAAGTTGCTAGTGTATGCTCTCTCCAGTTTCTTTTTGTAGGCACTTAGAGCTATAAATTTTCCTCTTAGCACTGTTTTCATTGTGTCCCATAAGTTTTGGTATGCCGAGCTTTCATTTTCATTAAATTCTAAAAAGTCTTTAATTTCTTTCTTTATTCCTTGACCGAGTTACCATTGAGTAGAGCACTGTTCAGTTTCCAAGTGTATGTGGGCTTTCCATTGTTTTTGTTATTACTGAAGACCAGTCTTAGTCCATGGTAATCTGATAGGATGCAAGGCATTATTTCAATCTTTTTGTATCTGGTGAGGTCTGCTTTGTGACCAAGTGTATGGTCTATTTTGGAGAAGGTACCATTAAGTGTTGAAAAAAAAAAAGGATATATATTTTTTGTTTTAAGATGAAATGTTCAATAGATATCTGCTAAATCTATTTAGTTTATAACTAACTTCTGTTAGTTTCACTGTGTCTCTATTTAGTTTCTGTTTCCATGAGTGTCCATCTCACTCTTGCTGAGAGTGAGGTGTTTAAATCCCCCACTATGATTGTGTGAGGTGCATTGTGTGCTTTGATCTTTAGTAAAGTTTCTTTTATGAATGTGGGTGCCCTTGTATTTGAAGCATAGATGTTCAGAGTTGAGAGTTCATCTTGGTATATTTTTCCTTTGATGAGTATGAAGTGTTCTTCCTCATCTTTTTTGATAACTTTTTTTGAAAGTCGATTTTATTTGATATTAGAATGGCTACTCCAGATTGATTCTTTGGACCATTTGCTTGGACAATTGTTTTCCAGCCTTTTACTCTGAGGTAGTGTCTGTCTTTACCACTGAGGTTCATTTCCTGAATGCAGCAAAATTCTGGGTTCTGTTTACTTATCCAGTCTGTTAGTCTACTTCTTTTTATAGGGAATTGAGTCCATTGATGTTAAGATATTAAGGAAAAATGACTATTGCTTCCTGTTATTTTTGTTATTAGAGGTGGAATTATGTTTGTGTAGCTATCTTTTTTTAGGGTTGTTGAAAAATTACTTTCTTGCTTTTTCTAGGTTGTAGTTTCCCTCCTTGTGTTGGAGTTTTCCATCTATTATTCTTTGTAGTGCTGGATTTGTGGAAAGATATTGTGTAAACTTGGTTTTGTCATGAAATATCTTGGTTTCTCCATCTATAGTGATTGAGAGTTTTGCTGGGTATAGTTGTCTGGGCTGGCATTTGTGTTCTCTCAGGGTCTATATGATATCAGTCCAGGATCTTCTGGCTTTTAGAGTCTCTGATGAGAAGTCTGGTATAATGCTTACAGGTCTGCCTTTATTTGTTACTTTACCTTTTTCCCTTACTGCTTTTAATATTTTTCTTTGTTTTGAGCATTTGATATTTTGATTATTATGTGACAGGAGGATTATTTTCTGGTCTAGACTATTTGGAGTCTGTAGGCTTCTTGTGTGTTCATGGGCATTTCTTTCTTTAGGTTAGGGAAGTTTTCTTCTATAATTTTGTTAAAGACATTTACTGGCTCTTTAACTTTGAAATCTTCACTCTCATTTATACCTATTATCCTGAGGTTTGGTGTTCTCATTGTGTCCTGGATTTCCTGGATGTTTTGGGTTATGAGCTTTTTGCATTTTCTTTCACTCTTGTGTCAATGTTTTCCATCATATCTTCTGCACATGAGATTCTCTCTTCTATCTATTGTATTCTGTTGGTGATGCTTGAATTTATAATGCCTGTTCTTTTTCCTTTGTTTTCTATCTCCAGGGTAGTCTCCCTTTTGGATTTCTTTATTGTTTCTACTTCCTTTTTTAGATCCTGGGTGGTTTTGTTTAATTTCTTCAACTGTTTGGTTGTGTTTTCTTGCAATTCTTTAAGGGATTTTTGTGTTTCCTCTTTAAGGGCTTCTACCTGTTAACCTTTGTTCTCCTGTATTTCATTAAGGAGTTATTTGTGTCCTTCTTAAAGTCCTCTATCATCATTATGAGAGGCGATTTTAATTCTGAATCCTGCTTTTCCGGTGTGATGGGGTGTCCAGGACTTGCTATGGTGGGAGAACTGTGTTCTCATGATGCCAGGTAACCTTGGTTTCTGTTGCTTATGTTCTTGTGCTTGCCTTTTACCATCTGGTTATCTCTAGTGCTACCTGTGCTCATTGTCTCTGACTGGAGCCTATCTGTCCTGTTATCTTGCTTGTGTCAGAACTCCTTAGAATTCAGCCGTTTCTGTGATCCTGTGATCCACTGATCCCGGGTGAAAGAGCTCCTGAGACTCAGGCTGCCTCTGGGAATCCTGAAATCCTATGATCCTGGATGTGTTAGAACTCCTGAGAATCCAGATTTCTCAACTACTCTGAGTGCAGTGGATTCTCCACTTACATGAATGCAGAGGTTCCTCCACTGCTCTGGGTGCAGTGGCTTCTCTGCTGCTCTGAGTACAGTGGTTCCTCTGGGATGGGTCAGAATATGGTGTCTTCACAGGAGCAGAACAGCTAGGAGTCTGCCCCAGCAGAAAGGACCAAGTGACGGGCAGAAGGGGAATGGTATTCTGGAGGGCAGGGTTGCAGTGGGTGATGGGTCCAGCTGCAGCTCTGGGGCATAGAGTTGTGGGGAAAGATTCTTACCCACTGCTCTGAGTGATCCTTCTAGGATGAGTCAGGATATGGTGTGTTCAGGGGAGCAGACCATCTAGCAGTCTGCCCCAGCAGAAAGTGAGGCATAGTTTTTATGTCCTAATTCTTTGTCTTTGTGTCTTGTGGAGAATTTAGTGTATTTCTTTTTACATTTTAATCTACTGTTAATTATGCAAGTATGTTGAAACATTTGTGAATATTTTTAAAGGTCAATTTTTAAATTTTTGTTTATGTGTGTTTGTGTGTGTGTGTGTTCATGTGTGTGTGCACATATGTAGGTTGTTTTTAGTGGCCAGAAGTGGACATAACCTGGATCTGTAGTTACGGGCATTTGCCAGCCATCCAATGTATGTTCTCAGACCTTAAGTTCTCTGCAAGAGCAGTAAGCACTCTTAACCATTGAGCTATCTCTCTATGCCCTTGTTATTTCTAGTAACAATTATTAATTATAACTTTAAACTTTCTTTAGAATTTCTTCTTAAGAATTTTGATACAATGCTCATGGAAAAGAAAATTCAAAAACCCAATGTTTGATATTATGGGTTATCAAAATAGTTTTCGTGATTTGTTTACATTAATTGAAAAGGAGAAAGAGGTAGGAAAGGTTTGGAGAAAAGTATAGCTCACTGTTATTTTAAAGTACTGTTTCCTTTTCCTGTGGTAAAAATTATTGAGGTATAAAATGCATACTTAGCTGACTAAAAAGTATTATAAGAAAATTATCCTTGGCAAATTTTTAGTTTTTCTACTTCATTATTTACTTACTTGTGGGTGTGGGTTTTCCCATGTCATGGCACTCCTGTGGAGGTCAGAGGACAACTTGCAAGTATCAATTCTCTGTTTTTTTATATGCGAGTCTAAGGGATCAAACATAGGCATTCAGTCTTGGCAACAAGCACCTAATACCTGATGACCATCTTAGCTAGCTTACACAATTCAGAAAACATGATTTTATTTACAGAAGGCTAATATAGTACACATTTTGGCATGTAGAAAAATACAGAGAAAGCAATATTATAAAAAGCATAATTTCCAAATATTTATAATTTTACAAAACATAAAGGGAACAAGTTATTGTATGATTCCACCATGGTGCAAAAAGCAAAGGTATTACTGAGAATTTTAACACTGGAGCCCAGTATAGTTACTAATTGTAATTTTTATTTTAACAAAACTTAATGTTACATGCAATACATTTATCAGCATTTCCCTAGGAAATCATTTGCCATTTTCTCAGTGTACAGAATATGTGAAGACATTGGTGGAAACTTCTGGTCTTGGGGCTGTTTCATAATCTTCAATATTTACAGAGATTCACTTATTTAGGGAAGAAATCTGAAACCCACCTTCCTCTGGGAAGACAGTTTCACAATGTTCCATCAAAACAAAGTTAAATTTGATACCGCCAGGTATCATTTCTCAGTGAAGACATGAGGATACATCACTTGAGATATATGCCATTGTAAAGGATCTACACAGTCTTCCACTCTCCAAGCTTCTCTAGCATCTTTGCAACCCTGGGTGTGTTGTCCACAATAGGATCCTCCCTCCCACTGCTGACAGATTCTGATCACTGGTCTTTCTGTTCAGACTGATTTGATTTGAACAAGTGTGTATGTGTGAAAACTCTATGCAGTTATAAAAACTGTCTTATGAGTCCAGGACCTGGGAGTCAGCTGAACATGTAGTATCAGACTTGTTTTCTCTCTGCTCAATCAGACTTTGTGGCTTAGTAAGAACATTTTGCTCTAACTATTCATTTTGTCCAGGCTAATATCTAAAGAAGTTTGCCTCTAAATTCTGGAGTCTAGAACAGTGCTTCTCAACCTTCCTATGGTATGACCCTTTAATACTGTTCCTCATGTTGTGGCAATCTCCAGACATAAAATTATTTTCATTGCTACATCATAACTCTAATTTTGTTACTGTTATGAAACATAATGTATAAACGTGACATGTAGGATATCTGAAATGCGACCCCTGTGAAAAGGTCATTTGAACCTCAAATGGGCACAACACATACGTTGAGAATCACTGGTCTACAGTAATCATACTGCATATGTAGAAACAGATAGAAGGCCTTTTCTTTATAGCTAGAAAAAGCAACAACCTGAGATTAAGAAAAGATATTGGTTATGCTTATTAAGGTAAGCATAGATATTTATGTTTATGTTGAAGAAGCACGTTTGATTTCAGAGTCTAGAATTCTGGCATATATGTTGTAGATTACCATTTATCACTGCTACAGTTTTCTATGATGATTTTTAATTATTTAGGCTTCAAGGAGACAACCTGATGGAAAGGACAGAAGACACACTACAAATATTTCATTCTCCGGATGAGATAATCCCAGACTCATTGGGTAAGTTTTAAAATCAGACGTATTTATTTTAAAAGTTTTAGTAACTTTTAGTGATTTTCAAAACTAACTTCCCTGGACCAAATGCCCAAAACCTCCAATCACAAGCTTATTCTACCCACCTGGGCTGGGAAGGGCAAATGAGGAAAGGAATCGGGAAGGGTAGATTCTGAACAGGGAGCTGTATGTTGGCTACTGTCAAAGTCATGCTACTAATTCTAACATTTTAGAATTCAATTTTTCACTGTGGTTCTCTAGAAAGGGTAGGTCACTATGAGTTCATTGACAATTGGCATGTCTTTTAGTTCCATCTTGTGCCATTGATCCAGTTAGTCTTCTTGGAGAAAAACAGTGATATCTTATTGGAGATATCATACAACTTTTCTCTCAGCTGTGTGGTAAGGTGGTGTTAAGACTGTAAATATTGTTTTTCTCTCTAAAATAGACGTCATTTTCTTCATAGAGTCTCATCTATGCTTCCTTTCCCGAAGGAAAAAAATGTATTGTATCATAGCTTGCTTTTCTGTTGCTGTGATAAAATTATAGGACCAAAGGTAATGTGGGGAGGAGAGACTTTATTTCATTTTACAGGATACAGTTTGTTATCTTGGGAAGCTAAGCCTCGAGGCATGAACCTGGAGGCAGGTACTGAAGCAGAAACCAGAGAGGAAGGAATATTGCTTACTTGATTGCTTCCCTGGCTTGCACAGCTGCATCTCTCGTACAACCCAGGCCTGCTTATCTAGGCATGGTATCACCTACAGTGGGCTGCCCCCACCTATATCAATTACTAATAAAAAACATGTTCCACAGAGATGCACACAGGCCAATATGATGGAGGCCATTTCTTAGTTTAGATTCCCTATGCTTAGGTGTTCTCATTTAGTATATGCTGCTGTTATGTCACTGACAAAAACTACCTTGTGTGAGGGTATGGTATGTGGGTTTATACTTTTAAGTCACAGTCATTCATCCAGGAAACCAAGGCAGAAACCTGGAGGTAGGCACTGAAGCAGAGATCATGGAAGAAATGTCTCTTCCTCTTTTTTCCTCACATAGTGTGCTCACCTTGCCCAACACCATGTGCCCAGGGGTAGAATCTCCAAAGGTGTGTGATCTCTCTCCCATAAAATAGTAACCATGCTCTACAGACATGCCCCCTGAAAAATATGATGGAAAAAAATTGCTCAGTTGGGATTTCCTTCTCCTAAATGATTCTAGTTTGTATCAAGTTGACCAAAACCAGCCAGGTTATGTCTAGGCTTTGTTTCAGGTTGACACCCAGCACTACAGCTGTCTACTTTATTATCACTTTAAATTAATAGTATTTAGCGCATTCCCATTTCTATCTGCTGAAGCACAAACTCCATGACTGAACTCCATATGAAGTTAAACTTCAAAATGCTTGGTGCAGAAGTGGCAATTGTAATGCTACTCCAATGTCACCTAAGATGCATTACTATTTATTGTATAGTATCTAGCAGGTCACAGCAATGGAATCAGGATCATCAGAGGAATCACATTGGCAAGATATTCCCCTTATGTCTGAATGGAGACCATCTCAAAGCAGACAGAAAAGTTTATAACCATTAGATATGCAATATAATAACAATGTACTACACATCTCAAAAGCTAAAAACGTGATGGATGTTTGAATAATTTTACCAGAAACAAATGAAATAATGAGTTTATAAATATTTTTAATTCTATACAAAACCTTATATGTATTAAAACAAAACATTCCAGGTTGCCCTACTAATATGTACAATTTCTATTTTTATAATTTATCATTTTAACTAACTTAAATTTTATAATGAGGTTAAAAGACAGTGGAAACAAACTGCAGAAATGAAGAGCTGTGGAGCTGAGGTGACTGCTCAGCAAGGACAATGCTTGTTGCACTTTTATGAGGCCGAGTTCAGATCTTTGCCATACATGTATTAAGTGTAGTAGCACACACCTGTAAATCGGCCTGTGGAACACCTATGTAGGTGGAGTACAGACAGGAAAATCCTCGGGATTCCCTGGGCAGCCTGTCAAGCTAATCAGTGAGCTTTAGAGTCAGTGAGAAACTCAGTCTGAAATAAAAATAAGATGGAAAATGTTAGACAAAGACTCTGGCCTTTATAAACACCCACACAGTGCATGCACCTGCTTGCATACTCCACAACACACCAACACAGGTGCCACATTCATACGAATAGAGGGGTTTTTTTGTTGTTATTTTTTTTTTTTTTTAGGAATTTTAAAATTATCAAAAATTCCAAGGAAAAAGCTACAAAATGAGAAAATAATATTTGCAGTATAGTTTTCATTGCTCAAAGATGAGTATTCAAATATGATAATCACTTCTAATTTAATAAGGTCAACAAATCCATTGAGAAATAATCAACAGATTAAACAGACTTGTCACAGATGAGGAGATTCAAATGTCAAGTAAATATATGAAATAAGCCTCATTACCTTAGAAACCAGGAAAAATTAAATGGAGATGATAATGAAGTATTGCTTTATAAGTATTTGCTTGGTATTAATTATTAAAGCTGAAAAAAACCTAGTAAAGGAAGAGATTTACTCGGTAGTGTCTAAACAATTTGAGGAAATGTTTCTACTATATTAAAATTTGAGCATTTATATGATAGAAAGCCCAAAACCTGAATATGTAGTTAAACATCTTAGAAAACCCAGCTTTATGTACCAGGGAGTGCCAAGAAGCCTTGTTAGGATGTTCATGTGTGATGAAACCAATGAGCTGTGGAATTGTTACACTGTAGGGACTCTCGAGCACATTTCAACTGTACACACGGGATGGATAAAGTCAGCATCCTGCTGGTAAATGTTTAGCAAAAATGTTGTGCAGAATGGATGGTTCCTCTGATGTAATATAGCCCAGCCACTGAGCTGATTTCAATCAACTCTAAATGGCCAGCTGGTTCTCTGATGCTGCTGTGAGCATGTAAGAGCTCCCCAGTGATCTGGCCTTAAGATCATGAATGTTGATTGGACAAACAGAAGTCAGAGGATGCTATTTTCATAAAGTTTAAAATGAGAACATTTCTAGAGAGTGTTCGCTAGGAAAACATGCTTAAGTGAAGAAACCATACGACAGGAAAGGAACAATAGACTCAAAATCAGTTCTCTCCAGCATATGAGGAAGCTTAGAGATCTGATAAAGAAGAAGCCCACAGCAAAGTCAAGGCTGATGGGAATTCTCTGACATTTAAGGTCTGTCCCAAGCTTGGTGTGTTTTATTATTGCACCTTATAAGTTAAATTTACTATATATCTTATCCATATAACACAGTTTTTGTACTTTATTTGAAATTTTATATGTACATATAATTTCACATGTTGACTATCACCTAATAATATTTAAAAAATAAAATGATACAGGATGATCATCATGATCAATGATACATCATGATACCAATGATGACCTACAGAGAGAGCATGATATTTTATACCTGTTCAGATCTGTTATAGAACTAAGGCATGAACATGCTCAAGATAGTTCGTAAACCCTGACAATGAAAGCAGAGTCTTGGATACGTAGCAACATGGAGGCTCATTCTAGCTAGCTATCAACTCTTATTTATCTTGTAGATTTATCCTGAGCATCTCATCTTGTGTATATTGCATGATTTCCTTTGCACAGTTCACTCTTTTCTCAATGGTAGCAGCTTCCTTTTGCTGCCTGCAGTACTCAGAGCATCCGCCCTAAGGTCATATTAAGTGTTCCTGATGTTCAGCTCACAGTAATGCTTCCTCTGTATGAATGCCTAACTGTTTCTGAATTACTCAGTATTTGTTCTCACTTCAAATGATTTCATGCTTCTTAAGGCTTTCATGCTCAATGTAAAAGTAACACAACACAGATATTGTGTAACAACTTGGCCATTAACTGTTTAAATTCAATCAAAACTAGTCTAATCAATCAATCTGTTAATAGATTTATACTTTCTAGCAATCTACATGTACATATTTGCTGAAAACTGTAGGGACTTAAATATCCTGGGAAATTAAACAATACATATGTTTTTTATTATACCTAGAGCTGCTGGAAAAAATGCATTCATTAAGTTTAAGTTCTTTTCTTGAAATATTTATATCCTGCTCTTTCCACACTCAAATATTAGAATACTTAATTAGAAAATTGCAAAGCAGGAGTTTCTGCTTCAGTACATTCCTTTCTTCTGAAGTTAGTCAAACCATGGGACCCCAAAGTTTAGAATCCAAAAATCTCCAATGTAATTCACATGTCAACTGGGCATCCATATTGAATTTGGCTCAAGATACGTGTTTCTATAAAAAGGCCTAATTTTGTGCAGAGAAGTTCTTGGAACACAAGCAGCCATGGTAAAAATGATGACAAGAGGAAGCTGATTGAAACTAAACATTGTGACAAACGTTCAAGATTTCTAGATCCTGGTAACATGATCAACCAATAGATGAAAATTGTATCCCAGCATTAGAAGACACCTTTTAAAGAATAAAATCACTTAATTATTCCATGCTTTTGTACTATTTCACTAAAGGCACAATTTCTACTATTCCTTATGTGATTAAAAGAATCAAACAACTATGTTTTCAAGAAACATGCTTGCTTGTAAAACAAATTTCTCGGCAGAAAAAAGAACACAGTTGGTCCATATTTGCACGTGCTAGTAAGCACTAGCCAGGGAATGTACCTCATACACCTTAGAAAGTTTGTCCCTCCAAACATGAGACACTGAATTTTTATGTTTATGATGTCTCTTTGCTGGACTTCTTAGATTGATGTTCCATCTCAGTTTTTGTCTCTTTCGCTGGCTCTATTTGCTCTTGTAAATTTCAATTAAGGTAAGATATCAGTATTCTTGACTGCTTTGAGAAGCCCATCACAGAAGAGCTGTGCTTGACTCTAGAACTGCTATGATCTCATAGACTTCAGCAGATCTGACCACCACTAATCATGGAGTACTCAACACAAGCACCTAGCAGAGCATAAACTAAAAAGCTACTAATATTGCCACCTTGTAAGTCTTCATTTATTTTTGGTTAAAAAATTAACACTGTGTGTATGTATTCAAGTGAATTCCATGAAACAGTAATAGAAAATTGTTTTGTTTAACATAATTTCAAACCACATAGCCTGTGGAATCATGTTTATTGAATAAATGAATGTACATAAATGGACAAATAAATGAATGAATGAATGAATGAATGAATTATTAGCACAAATAAAATCAAGCAGAAAGGCATCTACCTAAAGCTGTCACATATTCCCTGAGAGGAAATGGAGAACACACACCATACTTCTAACTTTAAATAGAAAAGCCATGAGAACTTTTAAGTGTTTCTGGTCTATGTACATGCATATCTCTATAAATATTTTTACTGTAGAAAATAAAATTTTAATATTAAGGAAATGTCTTACTCAAGAATCTCAACTCATAAAATAAAAAAATACACAAGTTATAAAATCACACAGTGTTTGCACAGTTTGATGAAATGTAACTTAATTTTATTTATAAATTGTTTTCTTTTTATTGAAATTAGGTTATTTTCTCTCATAATAAATTCTGCTTACAGAAAGGGTTTGTGACCCCAGAAGGAAAGCAACAATACCAAACAACCAGAGGCCCCAGGGTCTAAACCACCAACCTGGGAGCACATAGGAAGGGACCCATGACTCCAGCGGTATATGTAGGAAAGGATGGCCTTGTCGGGCATAGGTGGGAGAGAAGATTCTTGGTCCCATGAAAAACGAACACAGAGTGGGGGGGGATGTGATGGTGGGAAGGGAGTAGTGGGGGCGGGAGGTAGGTAGAAGCATGAGGAGGGAGGATGGGATAGGAGGTTTCTGGGTGGTGGGAGAAAGTGGGGTAAGGGGATAAAATCTGAAATGTTAATATAATACCCAATTTAAAAAAAAAAGACAAAAAAGAAGAAAAAATAAAAAAGAAAGAAAAAATCTTTAAAAAAAATAAATTCTGCTTACAATTTTATAATTTCCCTTCCCTCTACTCCTCCTAGTTCCTTTCCATCTTCCTTCCCATCTGAAACCACTCCCTTTCTGTTTCTCATTTTAAAAGAATAGGTTTCTATATATATGTATATAATGTTTCTATGATGCATATAGAAATATATATATATATAAATATATATATGATAAACACTATCACATCTGAGTTAGATAAGACAAAAGAAAAAGCCCAAGAGAAGGCATAAGAACAAGAGACCAACACATTTTCACATTTAAGAATCTCATAAACACACTAAATTGAAGCTCATAATATATTTTCAGAAGACCTGGTATAGACACAGGTCTTTGTATGCTACCTCATTCTCTCCTATCTGCTGTAGGAAAAACTTCTTTGATGATGGCTGAGCAAGGTACTGATTTATGAGTATAGCAAAATGTCATTAGGAGTCATTTTATCACTCTTATGTTTTGCTTGTTTGGTTGGTTTTGTTTGGTTATTTTAGAGCAGTAAGTAGTATTTGGTTTTACCTTAGGACCTTTGGTTACCTAGTCTCAGGTTCTTGGTAACTAGCACAGTGCTGGGTCTGGAATCCATCTTGTGGAATGGGTCATAAGTCCGATCAGATACTGGTTGGTTATTCCCAAAAGTTTTGTGTTACCATTGTCCTCGTATATCTTGCAGGCAGGACAACACTGTGAAGGAAAACATTAGATGCTGGGAGGGACAACCATTCTCTTTTGGTAGCATGTTGAATACCTTCTGGTACCGAAGACACTAAGACAGAGGGGAGGGCTCCATGTAGGCACCACTCCATTCTCCATGTTCAAGGAGCTGTGCGGTGTTGTCTTCAGGAATGAGGCCTTGCTGTTGGTTTGTGGAGAGCTACATGAAGTCCTGGCAGTAGCTTGGGGGATGTTTAGGGATTTCCATGGGGCCCCATTGCCCAATGATTCAATTAGATTTAACCTAAACCTAGTCCTGGAACTTTCATTTGAGGACATGAAAAGGTCAGTTGGGTCTCTGTCTCCTTCATTATTTGACAATTTCATTTAGATTGGCTTCATATACGTACATATTTTAGGAGGTGTCTACTGCTTTAAGTTCCCATACTACCTTTCAAATGGCCCTTAATTTCAGCTCTCTCTTCCTGTATTCCCTTCATCAAACCCTTGTCTCCTTCCATCCACCCTTGATCCTCCCATTTCAGCTCTATCCATCCTAATTATCCATTATAGTTCCCTTTCCTAGTCAGAGCTATCTGCATCCTCAAGATGAGAGAGAGAAAGAGAGAGAGAGAGAGAGAGAGAGAGAGAGAGAGAGAGAGAGAGAGAGAGAGAGAGAGAGAGAGAGAGACAGAGAGAGACAGAGACAGAGAGAGAGACAGAGAGAAGAGGAGAGATGAGAGAGAGAGAGATAGAGAGAGAGAGAGAGAGAGAGAGAGAGAGAGAGAGAGAGAGAGAGAGAGAGAGAGAGAGTTGGGTTACTGGTTTTGTGAGTTAATTTTGTATCCAGCTACTATGTTGAAAGTGTTTATCAGGTATAGGGGTTTTCTGGTGGAATTTTCAAGTCATTTATGTATATTATAATATCATTTGCAAGTAAAGATACTTTGACTTCTCCCTTTTCACTTTATATGCCCTTGATCTTCTTCATTTGTCTTATTGCTCTAGATAAGATCACTCTGCGTTTATTATGTTCAGGTATGTCCCTTGTATCTCTAATCTCTGCAGCACTTTTATCATGAAGGTTAGATTTTATCTCCAGCACTTTTATCATGAAGGTTAGACCTTTTCTGCATCTAATGAGATGATCATGTGGTTTTTGTCTTGCAGTTTTTTATATGGTAGATTTATGCATGTTGAAATATCCTTGCTTCTCTGGGACGAAGACTACTTGTTCATGGTTGATGAATTTTTAAAATGGTTTTTGAATTTGGTTTACAAGTAGTTTATTAAGAAATTTTGTATTTCATATAAGAAAAATTAGTCTGTAATTCTTTCTTTGTGTGTCATTATGTGATTTGGATATCAGAGTAACTGTTAGTAAAATAAGTTGGGAAATCTCACTTCTGTTTGTATTTTGTGGAATAATTATAGGGATATTGGCATTAGCTCTTTTTGAAAGTTTGGTAGAATTCTGGGCTAAAATTGCCTGTCCCTGGGTTCTTTTTCGTCGTTGTTGTGAAGCTTCTAATGATTATTTTTATTGCACCAAGGGTTATAAGTCTGGTTATGTTGTTTATCTGATCTTGATTTAAATAGTATGTACCAAGAAAATTTCCATTCTTTTAGATTTTCCAATTTGTTGAAGTACAGGTTATTAAAGGACATCCTTATGGTTCTCTAGATTTCCTTGGTATCTGTTGTTATGTCCCTTTTTCATTTCTAATTTTGTTGACTTAGATATTCTTTGTCTGCCTTTTAGTAAATTTACATAAGGCTTTGTCAATTTTATTGATTTCCTAAAAAAAAAAAAATCAACTCTTTTTTCTAATGATTCTTTGTATTGTTTGTTTTTTGTTTGTTTGTTTCTATTTCAGTCCTGAGATTATTTATTCCTCATCTTCTACTACTTTTTGATGTGGTTTATTCTTTTTTGTTTTAGAGCTTTCAAGTGTGTGTGTGTTTACATGTTTCCCCTCTTTGATTTTGCTCATCTGGTTATTTATCCTATCCAATTTTTTTGAACATAGTTAACCTCTTTAGATTAGAGTTTTCTAGTACTCTTCATAGGGGTAGATGTATAGACAGAACAGTAGAAATTTGAGTTTATCATGGAATGTCTTATTTTCTTCATTTATGGTGATTAAAATTTTTGCTGAGTATTCTGAGCTGCCATCTGTGGTCCCTTAGCATCTGCAGCACACTTATCTGGGCACTTCTGTCTTTCAGAGTCTCCATAAAGAACTTATATATAATTATAATATGTCTGCCTTTATATGTTATGTGGTCTTTTCCTTTGTGACTTTTGTTACTCTATTTTTAATTTGTAGAATTAATTTTTGATTATTATATTTCGATGGAAATTTCTTTTCATTTACACTCTGGTTGGAATTCTGTATGCTTCTTCTAATTCAATAGGCAACTCTTTCTTTAGGTTAAGGAAATTTTGTCCTATGATTTTTGTTGAAAATATTTTTGGTGTCTTTTACCTGGGTTTCTTCTCCTTCCTCTAATCCTATTCTTTTTAGATTTGGTCTTTTCATAGGTTTTCAGATTTCCTGGACAGATGAAATTTTTAGATTTATCATTCTCTAGGACTGATGTATTCATTTCTTCTATCATGTCTTCAATGCTTTAGAGTCTCTCTTCGATTTCCTGTATTCTGTTGGTGAGGCTTGCCTCTGAGGTTCATGTTCTAGCTCCTAAGTTTTTCATTTCCACACCTCCCTCAGTTTGGGTTCTCCACTAATTCAGTTTAATGATTCAGTTTAATGATTCTTCGACTTTCATGTTTTGAACATTTTTTTTCATTGTCTTCCACTATTTGTGTTTTCATTATTTCTTTAAGGGGTTTAATTATTTTCTCTTTCAACTCCTCTGACATATGCATAAAGGAAAATCTTTTATTTATGCTTCAATTATGTTGGGATATTTAGGGCCTATTTTGGTAGGACTGCAGGGGTATAGTTGAAGACATACTATCCTAGGTACTACTTACTGATTATGTTTTTATATTGACATCTAGGCATCTAGGATTGGGAAGACTGTAATTCCAGGTGCTGAATTCTGGACTTGGAAGACTGGACATAAGGGTCTTGTGTTACCCTACCTATTTCCCTGGTTAAAGTTGTAACTTCATTTTAGTAGATGTAAATAAAATACAACTTGCCTCCTGGTTTAATGGGTCTGTCCATGCTAGCTTATAAAGCTGTTAGAACTTGGTTTTAGTAAATAGGTGCTAAATTCCTCTTTTCAATTGAATGACTACTGTTTAACATGATACATTTTCCCCTTACCCATCTTAATTTTATCAACTAAAATTTGCTACTTTTAATGATTTTGCTATGTTTAGAAGGGTAGTAAGTGAATTATCTTAATTTATGGCTTTTCTAGCGTTGTATCATAGTGGAAGGCATTCTGTGTTCTGCAAAGATATCTATGTTCATATAGAGATATATATTTCTAGCCGAGACTGTTTTTAGCAGACTTCCTTGCATACTGGCTTCTAGATTCACTCGGCTATCTCTTCTGCATTGCTCCCTGAGCCACACATGCAGGAGCTATGGTGTGGGTGCATACATTAAGTTTTGTTTTGATTTTGGTTTTGGTTTTGTTTTTCGAGACAGATTTTCTCTGTGTAGCCCTAGCTGTCCTGGAACTCACTCTGTAGACCAGGCTGGCCTCGAACTCAGAAATCCTCCTGCCTCTGCCTCCCAAGTGCTGGGATTAAAGGTGTGCACCACCACTGCCCGGCTCTTGTAATTCTTTAAGGGATTTTTGTTTTTCCTCTTTAAGAGCTTCTACCTGTTTACCTGTGTTCTCCTCAAATTCTTTGAGAGTGTTATTTATGTCCTTCCTAAAGTCCTCTATCATCATCATTAGAAGTGCTTTTAAATCTGAGTCTTGCTTTCCTAGTGATATGGGGAATTCAGGACTTTCTTGTGTGGGAGAATTAGGTTCTAATGATGCCAAGTACCATGGGTTGCTACTGCTTATGTTCTTGTGCTTGCCTTTCGCCATCTGAATCTCTTTAGTGCTACCTGCCCTGTCTCTGACTGGAGCTGTCTTTCCTATTATCTTGGTTGTATCAGAACTGTGTGGGGTGGGTGTTACTACTGGGGTTAGAGCTGGAGCCCAAGATCTGCTCAGTGCTCAGGCACAGACAGGAAGGAACCAGTGCTCTGGGCCAGAAGTGACTTCCTGGGTCCTAGTGGATTCCAGTTCTCCCTGTTTAGGGTGGATGTTGCTGTCTCCTTCCCTAAGATACTGCCAGGGTTAGAGCTTCTGGTAGGCCTGCTTCCTCTTGGTTCTGTGAGATTGGGGGCAGGGCTGCTGCCCAGGATCTGCTCACTGCTCGGGCCTAGACTGGAAAGAACCAGTGCTCTGGGCCAGGAGTGATCAGATTTTTAAATTTTAATATATGAAGTTAAATTTAACTATAAAAGTTGACAGTATCTGGTACATATTATTTACAGATGATAGTCATCATTATCCCAGAACTCTCTAGCAAACATAAATATCCATCTACACTGCACTAGTTAACCTAACTTGGCAGCCATGTGGAAGTGTTTCCTGTCATTTTATTTATATAATTGAAAGCTCCACTACCTTCTTCTCTAAGGTTTGGACCAGTCAACAACTTCTTGCTTGATGTGTTTGGGGAGAAAACCTACAACCATTTAATAATTTGTATTCTTAGTAACTCCTTCACATTTTGACATCTGATTTAGAGGAGAAAATACCAATTGATAGAATTAATACTTAAATTGTATAACTCCCTCACCATCTAAAAGAAGGCATTAAACAACCAAGAAATACATTACAAAACAGGAAAAAAAAAGACATTAAAAGTAAATATGTACCAAAATACAGCTGACTAAACATCAAAATGTTACCTCATTTTTAGATTTATTTTTACTTTTAATTATGCTTGTATTGTATATGTTTGTGTGTGGGTGTGTGCACATGAGTGTGGTTGTCCACAGAGGCCAGAAGAGATTGCTGGTTCCACTGGGGCTATAGTTATAGGTAGATGTGAGCCATCCGATATAGTTACTGGGAACCAAGCACAGGTTCTCTATTATAGTAGTATATATTCATTTTATTTTTATGTTTTTAAAGTTAAAATTAGATTTTTTTCCTACAGAGTATTCTGATTACAGTTTCCTCTTCCTAACTCCCCCCAGATTCAATTTCCTGTCCCGTATCTTGTGCTCTCTTATTAGAAATAAGACAAGCATCCAAAAAGAAACAAAATAAGTTAAAAACAAATCTTAACTGAATAGGACAAAACAGACAAATAGAAAAAAGAGGGTCAAAGAAAGTGTACAAGGAACACATATAGACAAAAAGAAACATACACAGAAATCCCATTAAGATACAAAATCAGAAACAATATATAAGTAGAATACCTGTAGTGTTTTTTTAAAAAATGTCCAGACAAAGCATTATGAAACAAAGAAACCTTCAAAAATACCATGGAGTTCATTTTGTGCTGGCCATCTACTGCTAGGCATAAGGCCTGGCCTTTAAGTGTGGTTTATACAACCAGGCAGGCTCTGTTTGAGAAAATTATTTTTTCAATGCAAGCAGTTACTGAAGGTAGCTTCTGAGCTGGGAACATGGGCTTGCACCCACTTCTCTCTGCAGCAGCACTGGAGCCCTATCTGGCTCAGACCTGCACAGGTTCTGTGTATGCTGCCACAGACTCTGAGTTCAGCTGGAGAACACACTCTAAACAACTGTGTCATCTCTCCAGCCTGAACCAGTGTTTTATATGTAAGAGTAAGGTAACTAGCTCTTGTACTCTCCTAAAGTTATTTCACACTTCTGAATTGGAAATATGTTTGTTTTTATATTTATCTATAAGCTGAATAAATGCCATTCAAAAATATTCTCATAAACTCTATAATTCTTTGAATTAGTAATCCATTATGTTAATATCATTCTTATAATGAGACATATATGAGCACATGTATGCATACATATATATACATATATATGTATATACATATATACATACACATATATATGTATATATGTAGTTTATGCATAGTCAATATGTGACTTTTGTTGTTTTTAAAAATTAAAATAGATTCTCTCCCTGGGACAGAAGAAACTCTGGTGGAGGAAAATGAAGATTTTGAGAAAACATCTAGTTTAACAGAACCAGTAAGTATATTCATTTATTTGTTTTTGTTAAATCTGTAACATATACAGAAACAGCACACATACACACACACACACACAGAGACAGAGACAGAGACAGAGACAGAGACAGAGACAGAGACAGATAGAGAAACAGAGAGAGACAGATAGAGACAGAGAGACAGAGACAGAAAGAGACAGAAACAGAGAGAGAGAGAGAGAGAGAGAGAGAGAGAGAGAGAGAGAGAGCACTAAGAGAACATCCCCAAAGAACACAGAACAGAAATAAGCATTCATTTTATAAAAAACACTTGAATAGCATCCACTATTTTCTATAAGTGGTAGAGCTCTAACAACAGCAGGGGACCACTTCACTGAGTACACAGCAAGGCTGTGTCAAGCTCTTTTGGCAGTTGTGGGAAGCTTGACTAAGACCAAGTGTAGCTGCTGAGAGATCAGCTTTAGCTAGAACCTGGGTACATTCTCAGAACTTGTGAGTTACCATGTCAAACTTCAACCAACTGAGCTATATGCATCCTAACGGAAAAGTAAGTGTTCTATCTTCTATGCTGACATATTCCTTAATGCGTGCTATCATCGTATGGAGTCCTTGTGACTTTTGCTACCTCTTCACCAGGGTATAATGGGATTTGTTTTTTTGACTTTTAATGACATTCTGGGTTAAAAGAATAAGTACAGAAATACCAGAAGTCTCTATGTAAATTCTAAATATAAAAATCTTTAAAAGATTTTGAATTGTTCTAATGCTCTGACTAATACAGTGTTTTTCTTTTATACAGTGTTTATAGGGTTCATCTATTCTGTGTATGAGCTTTGTTTCCACAACAAGGTGCCACAGAGCAAGTGGTGTGAACAGCAACAGTGCACTTCCTTCTGGTTCTGGAGATGGAAGTGTGAGGCAGTGTTAATTTCTACTGACCCATGGCTATCGATCAATGTCGGTCTGCCCACATCACCCTGTTCTTCCCATGTCATTCTGTTCTTCCATCAATGTTTGTCTGTCTTCCCACATCACCCTCTTATTCCCATTTCATTGCTGCTGCTGTTCCAATTCCTTCTTTCACCCAAGATGAGTCACCAGAATCCCAGCTGACACTAGGTTCAGTATGCCATAGTAACTGTATTTCAAAGAATCGGTTCTTTTAGAACCCTATTTACAAACACATTTTGAGATAATCATGAAATTTAGGGGTATACATGATAAGCTGTGCCGCTAACTATGATGAAATGTCACTCCAACCATTCAGTACTTCTTTAAGGTTATCATCTCTACTATTGGATGTCATAGTAAAGTTAATTCTAAAAATACTAAATAAATCAATCTGTTTTTTTAAAATATTACTTTCTCACTGTAGCCTTCCTGATCTTTATTAAACTTGTACATTTTTGTTATTCTTCTCGTGTATCACTTGTCTGTGCATCATGATCTAAAACCCACTACTTTGTTTTTTATCCATATCCTTCTACCATAATACAAGCTTATTAAAGGCAGACATGTTTTGTTTTCTACTTCACTTTTCTGCACATAGTAGGTCCATAATGCATGTCTGTTACACTAATGGCATGACTCAGCAATAATTCCCAGGCTTGGAGTTAAGCATGTTCGAGCCCTAGAAACAGGTAGAGCCATCTTAATTTTCTATAGCAACTGGTTACTTCTTTCTCTTGCCCTTGCATTCCCAGCCATTATCCTACCTCTTGTCCCCACTATGGATACCCATAGGTGAGAAAATAAGAAGCCCAGTCTCTAGACCATTTTTGGAACAGTGTATTCCTATTAAACTTCTTGTGTACCTTACAATTGTTTTGTAACTATTAGTCTTAGTTCTACTCATAGAGTGACAGCTTAGAACCAGTGCTTTTCTTCTAATACTCAAATATTAGTAGCTACTTTCGCTTCTTTTCTGTTATTATCCTAAGATAATCTTACCACAACAGCTTAGGGGAAGATGAGGCTTACGTGGCTTATGCCTCTAGATCACACAACTGAAGGAAATCAGGCCAAAAACTCAAGAAGAATCTTGACGTCAAAACTATGGAGGGATGCTGTTTGCTGGCTTGGTGGTTCCTTCTTAGCTATCTTTAGTATACAACACAGGACTGCCTGCCCAGGGAATGAAACTACTCACAGAGGACAAAGCCCTCTTACATCAGTGGCAGTCAAGACAATCACTCATGCCCACAGGCCAATCTGATATGGGCAGTCTCTCAACTGAGACCCCATTCTCAGATGATTCTAGGCCATGTAAAGTTAACAGTTTAATCTATGACACAATCTTTCATCATGCCCCATCTAAGACAAATTATTCACCCAACAGGCAATCTATACTTTCAACCAATTCTTACATTGTATACTTTCGAATATATACTTTGCATACTTCCTATAAAGGCATAAATGTGTTTGTCTCAAACACAATATTAGTTTTTTAATGGTAAATGAGAATTTCATCAACTTTTATTGAAAGGAACATTTTCTCACTTATAAACGTCAGTGCATATCCATCATCATACGATAGTAAAGCTGGATTACTGTTCAGGCTGTAAGAACTTGTCACTTATGATTTTCTTGAGTTTTTTTTTTTTTTTTTTTTAAGGATTTATTTATTTATTTTATGTATGTGTGTACATTGTCGTTCTCATAAGACACACCAGAAGAGGGCACTGAATCCGGTTACTGATGGTTGTGAGCCACCATGTGGTTGCTGGGAATTGAACTCAGTACCTCTGGAATAGCAGATGATAACAATAAGCCTTTAAGGGACTGGAGAGATGGTTCAGTGGTTAAGAACACTGAAAAAGTTTATATTTCTCCTTGCATTTCTAAAATGATACTATTAGACTAGGCTTAGTTGCTTATGCCTATAATTTTACCACTTAAGTGGTTGAAGCAGAAAGAACAAGAGTTGATTAAGAACATATCTAGTTGGAGGCCAGTCTGAGCTAGATGATTAACCTGTTTGGTTAAAACAAAACGTATTTTTTAATTAAAAATGATACTACTAAAAGATTCATTTTTCTAATAGCCTTTTCAAATTAATCTCTGCCTACAATGTTGGCTTACTTTAGAACTTCTGATATACCAGTGGAAAAATTAACTTTGTTTAATCAAATGATTTGTAAATGACTTTATGTTGGCACTTAGAGAGTTTACCGTCTTCCCACAATGATTGAGCAATGCTTTTTTAATGAAAAGTTTTCTTGTATAAGAATTTTTTATCATTCCTCTATTAGATTTAGAATTTCTAAAACTTCTTTGATTCCATTTAACATTAGCTAATACATTTAAATCTATTTTGGCAATGAGTAATATTAAAAAATAAAAAGATAAATTACTGTTATAAACATAATAATTTTAGGTGGTAGCGCCTTTTAATATAAAGAAAATGTAGATTTTTAAAAGTTAATTATTTTTAAGATGATTATATTTTACATATAAATTGCTTAAAGTATGCATTTGAAGTATTTCTGGACATTATTTTCAGGAAGCCAAAGATAATGTAATATTTCTGTGTTAATAGGGAACTGAAGCAAAAATGACTTTTCTATTATTGCCATAAATATAAAATGTGTCAAAGCAAATTTTCAGTGGTATTCTGCAAAAGTATAATTATGTCACAAATAATGAAGCTATTTCATCCACATATTGTGTTCACTAGCCTCCCTGTTGGGTGATGTGCATGCAGAAGTGAACTCAGCCCTTTAGACATTTTTCCTCATGGATGAATCTATGCTTTCAATATTTTCTGAATATTTAGTATTAGAAAGGTAATAATTAGATTTAGAATTTAATTTTAATCCTTTTATACCC
Source organism: Arvicanthis niloticus (assembly GCF_011762505.2). Classification (NCBI taxonomy): domain Eukaryota; kingdom Metazoa; phylum Chordata; class Mammalia; order Rodentia; family Muridae; genus Arvicanthis; species Arvicanthis niloticus. The sequence goes on along the minus strand of NC_133433.1, from coordinate 33,986,065 downwards.
CTCAAAGCAAATCATTCTTCTGGAATTTTTCTCATTTTTTTTTATGTTCTGGAAAGCTTTTTAGCATACACATAATCCATGCAGATTAAAACTGGATTTGTCAGGTAAATCCCTTTATTAAAAATGGGTGAACAAAAGGAAAAAAGTATTCAAAAGGAAAATACCTAGCAGCAGGTATTGGCCGCTGTGGCTTAGCTTCCAGAGTGTCATAGACAGATGTTTGAGGTAAATGATTGATCAAGATTTACCTAAAGGTTTTCCAAATTTCCCAGTTCTTACAGCTCTCTTGATCTCAGTTTTTTTTTTTTTAATTTTGTTTTCAAGATACTGATTAAATACATGAACACAGAGCAAAGATGAAAGAGGATCAGGAAAGACATTTGTTCTTCAATGTCTTATTGACTTCTTCCTTCATAAATATTTTATCCAGTGACTCCCATAAGACTTTCTGGTTACTATGGCTTACTGACAATAGAATAAAAATTAAGAGGACTTCTGCTGAGGTTTTCTGATATGCTCAGAAGTTATGGAAAGTTTGTATTTTCCTTCTGAAGAGTATTATTTACTGAGGGAAATGTGTAAAATTGTCTAGAGTGGGAATAATGTTAACAATAGCACAAATGTGTGGAGCACTGTTGCTTCATGAAGCATTTCACACACTGGACATTAATATTCTTGGACTTTTGTCTTTCTGTGACATAATCACTTTGAATGCAATATCCATCCTGAGAATTAAGTTGCACTTACTTTTAAGTGAACAAACTGAGGTCTCACAACATTTTAGAATGCATCCTGGAACAGGCCACAGACAACTCATATTTCTCAATGTAAACCTTCTTTTCACTCTAAATCCTTGTTAAATAGCTACCTGAAGCATAAAAAACACACAATCTAGGCCATCCCAATTGGCTACTACCAAAGAACTCATCATTAGATTAAACACAGTGAAAAGCTGCAGTTTGAAGGATTGGTTTCTAAGACGTAGCTTTTTACGAAAAGAAAAGGTTTTATAGATTAGTTTTGCTTAAATTTTCCAGTTGAAGAGGTGGAAGAGACAAGGGTGTCAGGACAAAAGAGACCCCAACAGTGAGAAGAAAAACAAGACACTCCACACATGTTACCTGTGGCCACCTAAGTGTTCTGGAGATTCCAGAAATTATCTCAGTAAAATTCCTACTTAGCTGAATTAGATGCCAAGTTGGTTAGTTTTAAGACTGTGTGCTATTGTGTTTTGTGAATTAGTAAATAAAGCATCTGCTGTATTTAATCCTTTACTGCACAGTGGGTGGTTTGGGCTTTTGTTCTTTGCTGATATTTTTAACTTCTACTCAGTACTGAGACTTGTATCTTCCTGGAAGCAGAAATTTGTATGCTTGGTTCATTTGCCAACAGCCCTATATGCATATGAACTTTAAAATGCACAAATTTTGTAAAGTCCAAATATAGTAGATTTTTTGATAATTCAAAGGTTGAAAGTTTTTTAAAAATGTGTTCACAGCATCTGTAGTACAAACAACTTCAGAAAGTTTTGACAGCAAGGGCATTGCTCCATAATGAGTTCTTTATCCTGGGGAGAATTTGATGAATTGGTTTTTGTTCATTTAAAAATTAATCCTCAAATGCAGTGCATAGGTCAGCTATGTCTCTGTTGCATATCTTTTTCCTCCCTGAATGTTAATATGCAGAATAGAATCTTCTTATATTAAATCCTGGATGCTTTAGGGAATTATATTAAAAGAGAAATTCCATTACACAGTGAACATTGGTTGCTAAGCCTGGAGGAGATGTGTAATCTGCTGTAGTCATATGAACTTTACAATATGCAAGGTGATGACATACCTTCAAGTTTCTTCTCCAGTTGCCTGGTTGTTCAGACCAAGCAGGATGTGCTCACCTGGGAGATTAATTTTTCTGTTTCTTCCCACCTCTCAGATCTTCATCCCTTCTTTTTTAAGTCACACATGTGTACATTTAAAGCAACATAATATGCTCATACACCTTCAATATATATGAATGACTATTAGACTATTTACCTAACCCTGGATTTTGCCATCTCTGCTCTCTCCCTTGTTTCTTACTAATGTGGCTATTAACCACCCCCAACAAATCTACCTCGTAAGCATTCTTTCTGCTTTATCATCTTTACAAGGTGATATTTTGAGACACCCTACAAATACCTTTCCACAGGGAAGTATAGTATCATAATAAGTAAATCATTTTCCATATTTTATAGGATATATAATTCTATGCAAATTGATACAGAAATTGAATAGCTTGGTGAAGAAGTTGTAATATTTTCCTTGCATTAGATAGCTTGCACGGAAAACATATAGATAATCAGCATTTATGAACTTAAGTCTAAGCATATTTTATTTGACTTTTCTCTTGCAAAATGAAAAGCAAAAGAAATGAATGTTCATTACCATCTCACCAGTAAAAGTCTTAAATATAGCAAATTTTGTGTCCTGAAACAATGAGTTGACAGAGTGCTGGCAGGTATTGGTGGCAATGAATTTTCTCTACAGAGCAATGATGAGTGCCTACTTGGTTCGGCACTGCAGGGTTTTTTTTTTTTTTTTTTTTTTTTTAAATCATTTTCTTCATGGAATTTTACTTGGCTTCTATGACTTACAGTTCCAGGATGCCAATCAAGCTGTTGGAAATGAGGTCCTACAGTGGACAAGTGTATCTGAGCAAGTTTTGGGACAGGGTGGGATTTGTTTTTTTCTTTTTTAAGTTTCAGGGATATTGATTTCCAAAACATCAGCGGTGGAAATATTGAACCAAATCTATGCAAATATTATTTTCTAAAACATGTATGAGTTTTGAAAAATATAAATTCTAAATGTTATATTCACCAATGAAAACTGGCCTAACATGTTAAAATATGGCATAATAAATGTTCCGACATTGATGGTGGCTTTGGCAAGCAATTCAAGCTGTCTATGTCATTTTAGTAAATTGGAGTGAAAATATGACATGTATTTACTGAGATTAGTTAAATTTTACACTTATGTTTTAAGGTAATGTGACAGGAGAATGACAAAATATGCACAAGTGTAAAAGTATGTGATCGATCTTGGGTAGACAAAACCCAAGAAGATGTGGGACATCGAGTTCTTTTCTAGAGATTATATCATGAATCATGGATTTTTGCAAAGATGACAAGCAAAACAGGAAGCATCTCTTGATATTTTCAATATTTTGAAGTTAGTTTTGGCTCCTTCAAATTAGATTGGTTTTATTTGTAACTGAGCTGAAGCTGAAAAAATGTCATGTGAATTATGCTTGTGCTAAGATGGAAATCCTACGATGTCTGATTATAACTTGTATAACAGGTGAGCTTCATGGGTCAAATTAATACTGACTCCTTTAATGGATATAGAAAAGCATTGTGTTCCCTATAAGGTTTTTTTTTTTTTAATATATATTCTTGCGTTTTTTTTTTTAAACTAAGAAAACTCTGTAGATCTTCTAAAACAACCAGATATAGAGGACTTTCCCATAGAACCTTACACATTTGTAGATTTCATCTTTTAATCACAATCATTTACACCAATTTTTTCTCATTATAGACAATGGTTATATACATAACTAGGGTTTCAGGAATGTGTTTATTCAAAAAAACTGAAAAAAGTATCCTTTCTATATGTTGATCTAACATGATACATATTACAAAATTTCCTTTTATTATTCTTGCAGGATTTTTAAATTATTTAATTTCAAAAGCTCTACATGAATGAGTGTTTTGCACATATATCAATGCACCAACTGAGTGTCTAGTGCCCTTAGAGACCAGGAGAGGCCTTAGATCTGTGTGTGGTTGGAGTTACAGACATGTGAGCTGCACTGTGGCTGCTTTAAACTGAACCCAGGTCCTTTGGAAGAGCAGCTCGTGGCCTTGATAATTGAGCCATCTCTCCAGGCCCTTATTTTCTTCATTTTAAATAAAACAATGAGCATATTCTCACAGAATTTTATAAGGCTAGATGAAGAATGTGTATATTAGTGTAGCCTTGTCTTATGGTGTGTTAATGTCTTAATTATTTTTGAAAGTTAGATTTACACTTCAGTGTGAAACAAGAAGATAGTATTGTCATATTTGGACAAATGACAGGGTTTAAAGTTGTATTTTCCTACCAGTTTGTCCCATGCTATCATTATGGTCAAGGGCCATAAGCAGTAGATGATGGATTACTGAGAACTCAGCTTTGCAGCCTTGTGGGTAATTATTTATGTCTCATTTCCTGGCAAACAGCTAATTCTGAGTCCCTTGATGTGTTGCACAAATATTAATTTTCTCTGTTTGTTTTGATGTAAAAAGGGCTGCAAACACTGACTTAGTTTGCTTGGTATTTTATTCATGGATGCAATTCTTTAGAGGAAACACTACATATAAATTATAGATAGTGTCTGAGCACTCCATGTAGACTAAATTCTTAAAAAAGGCCAAAGCCTCTGGTATTTTAAAATTCTTGATCTGTTCCAAAAAAGTCTGTTTGGCTTGTTTGCCCAGCATTGAATTCACTTTCCAGGATTAAACAGTCTTTTAACATATATAAATGAAAATAAAAATTAAAATCTCGTAAAATTATTTTCTCATGTCTGTAATTATAAAATGAAATGTTTTGTCTTCTAATATCTTAATTAACTGCACTTATTTGATTACTAATGAATATGTAAAAATTAATCTTTATGTTTATTTATTTGTTTAGTGTGTGTGTATACATACATGTGTACATGCATAGGAGGGCAATGGGGTTTGTGTGTTGGTCAGAGCACAACTTGCAGGATTTGTTTTTCTCTTTATACCATGTGGGTTTCTGGGATTAAACTCAGGTTGGCATGTTTGGTGACAAGAGGCCTTATATCGATCTTTTTAAAAGACATATTTATTTTCACTGTGTATGTGTATGATGTGTGTAGTAGGTACATGTGCCGTGGAGTGCATGGGGAGAGAAGAGAATACCTTTGTAGAGTTAGTTCTTTCCTGTCCCCTTCATGTGGTTTCTGGGAATTTAAATCAGGTCCTATGGTTTGCATGATCATCTTGCTGACCACATTAACCAATACATTGACATATTATTTATTAGATTGTGGATTTTTATTGCTTTTTCCTGTTCCACTGGTCTTGTCCTTCTTGAGATTTTTTCCCCCCAATTGACTTTACTAGCATTTATTATATTACTATAGTAACTCATTCCAGCTCACAAGTATTTTCTTTTAAAAAAATTTTTTTTTATTAGATATTTTATTTATTCACAATACAGATGTCATCCCCTTTCTCCCAAGTATTTTCAATAACTTTCAGTTTAGCACTAAATATTATAAACATTTAATTATACCCAAACCATATTTTTTTCATGTAAGTTTTTTCATTCTTTAGGTACTTACTGTCCTTTTCAATATTAGATAACCATGTACATTTTTCTTTGCAGTTTTCTTTTAAACTTTCCAGTCAGTTGAACTTCAGTTCTTTCCATGGTATTATGAGTCAAGAAACTAGTAATGTTTCCAAAACTCATTTGCTATGTTACTTTCTCTAACTCAGCCAAGCGTCCCCCTTCCCATTACCCACCAGCAGTACAGTGGATTGGAAACCCTCACCTTCTGTCCACAGTATTACGCCATTCCTTTCTTATTAGTTTGATATTTTTCTTTGCATATTAATACATTCTGAAGAATAATGGCACAGCATTTACTGATTTTTAATTTTTTGTGTTAAAAAATCCCCCCCCCCTTTTACCAATGATCTTATATGATTTATAAATGGAAGTTTTCTTTGTATCTAAATAATGAGGCTAGATTGGAGCCCCACCCCAAGATGATCCAAAGCTGTATTGTGATAATGGATTCACTCTAACAAGGTAGCAGTGAGGGTTTTGTGCTACTCAGGTCTTCGTCATTATAATGTTACGTGTTTAATGTAAAGGAGGCAGAGTCTCATTTTAATTTTATTTTACAAAGTCAACAAAATAAACTATCATATAATAACTAATTGCTCCTTGTAATATTTCTTGAATATAGTTTTAAAAATATATGTTCATTTCTGTTTAATGCTAGTGTGTGTGTGTGTGTGTGTGTGTGTGTGTGTGTGTGTGTTTGTGTGTGTACATGTAGTCTCTTTATGTGGCTTAAGCTGGTATCAAACACAGAAAATTCCTGTCACTGTTTCTCAGGTGTTGAAATTACTACTATACACTATCATGCCAGGTAACACTGAAAATTTTCCTTTTTCTATAGAAGTCTGGTAATTTTTGTTGTTGGTGGTGGTGGTGGTTTTTTTATTGACTAGTGAGACATATTAATCAGTTTTGAACTTAATTTGAGTCTACTAAAATGTATTTTGTCTAGTGATTCTTGCATAATTTCAGAAGTAAAGCTTAAATAGTATTCACAAGAATCTCAAGAATTAGAGGTGTGATCAAAATCTTAGCTTCTAGTTATTTTGGTCAGCCCATTGGGAAATCTTGATCCAGAAATAACACAAACTCTGTTTTGGGGTAAAAAGAAAGCTGGATAATTTGTAAGCAAATATTTTTCCATGATGTCACAACTCAAAAAGAAAATACTTGTATTTCATAAGAATTCTAAAACGGACGTCTGTACTTACTTAAGTCAGAATTTCTGGAAATTCCACATTTCCTCTTAGATTTTTGTGCAGGTTTTGAAAATATTTATTAGGAAAGTATTTACATTTTAATAGTGAGACTTTCTGGAAAGAAACAGTCTGGAAAGATTACTTTATCAGTGATGGAAATTAAAAAAAAAAAATGTTTAATGCCTGAAGAGAAGAATATTGAATGTTGTCAGGAAATGTGGAGATCACAAAAGTTGAGGAGTCATGTAGAATCCATTCTTCAAAAATAGAGACAAGCACATCCCAGCCCACATGATTTGCAGCTAAAGGAATCTAAAGAAGAGGGAAGGTATTAACTACTGTGTTCCGCAGTGAGCAGCTTCTCTGACCAAGGACGAGAACAGCACAAGTCTAAGGATATAAACATAAAACATTTAGAGGGCTGTTTGGTAACATGACACATCACCAAAACACTATCAGTACATTCTCCAGACGGACCCGTGATCTCCCTAGCCATTGTGCCTGACCATGTTTACGGCATTGTGCATAAATCCCCTCCCATGCAATGTTCTGCAATGGAGTATGGACTTACACATGGGCATATTGGCTTTGGTTGTCTGTGTATATGATTTGCCTTAAAAGTAAAGATTTTACTTAAAACTTAAGAATTTAAAGTAAAAACAAAAGTAAATTTATCATTTAAAAAAAAAAAAAACTTTAAACATACTACAATTTGGGCTGTCCTAAAATTTGGCATTTATTTTCTTATATAGTAATACTGAAATTTATAACTCTGTGATCCTTTTGTACCTTATGACTATTTTTCTACCTTATTAACCACTCTCATGGCTTAATGCCCTAAATAGCTAAAATATATTTTTCTTTTCAGAAAAATTCACCTTGAAAATTTTGAATGCCTTTAAAAGCCTGAAAACTTTTGTTTCTTTTGGTTAAGTAATAATTAAGCAGACTGGAGAGGTGGCTCAGCAGTTAAGGGCACTGTCTGCTCTTCCAGAGGTCCTGGGTTCGATTCCCAGCAACCACATGGTGGCTCACAACCATCTGTAATACAATCTGATGCCCTCTTCTGGCACGCAAGTATACACATAGATAGAACAGTCATATACATAAAATAAGTAAATTAATAACTATTTTAAAAAGAATGAAGCATATCCAAGTATATTAAGCAGAAAGTCATTAAACTTTTGTGAGACTGATTAAGATTGGACAGAAGAGACCACAGTTAAAATTTCTTATATTTTAAATAATCTGAAGGCATATCTAATAAATTCAATCCTTGGACATTTAATAAAACATTTGACTGTCATTTCCAATAGCTCCTCAACTTAAAAAGAGAGAAAGAGAAAAAAAAGTCAATCTTTTAAAAGATTAAAATATTAAATCTTTTAAAAGATTAAAATATTAAAAATCAAGATTAATTGATAGAAGCCTTTAGAAACTGTCTCCTCCTCAAAGAGATATCCTAGCTAGCACGAACACACTTATTTTTTAAAAAAATGCAAATTTTTAACCAAATACTTTAAAATCTAGATTTGTGAAATACTGAATTTTACTGTGTTTGTGTGCATGTATATGTGTCCTTGTGTGTGTGTGTGTGTGTGTGTGTGTGTGTGTGTGTGAAGCTGCTGAGGAATGTGCCCTGAGACACTGAGTTCTAGGTCTCACTCAATAATGCATAGTAACACCAAAGAAAACCCTCCGACCCCATTCCTAACTAAATTCATCCTGAACAACTGCAGGACAATGTGCTTCATTTCATGACCCAGTGTCTTCTTCATACAACTGTTAATATATAGGGAAACTAGAAATCTTTACTAGGGCATTCTTTGTCTATTGGAAGTGGATACACAATGTATTTATTTATCTGTGACTATTAGAACTTTGCTCAGTCATAAGGTACAAATGTCAAATAAATAGCTGGTTTCACCGTCGGTAAAACAGACTGCTGAAAGTTGTCTTCCCACAGCTCTGAGGCCAGTTCTCAAAAATCAATAACTTAGATTAGTATGTGCACTTCAGCTTATTAGAGGCTCTCATATTAGTTTAAAAAGCATGTAAGTATTGCTGTTTCCATTTTAAATATGTGAAAAAAAAAAGTCCCAAAAGAACCTCCCTTCACATCTCAGAGCACTGCATAGCTCTTCAAGGCTTGCTCTGAATCTTTGCAAATAGATGGCAGTGTAGCTTACAGAATAAGCAACTGGATTGTGTTAGCCCTGCTTGATGTCAGTCCAGAGATTTCAATGATGTGATTATCAACATTAGAATAGTTTAACCAATAATATAACAAGATGATAGATTTTTGAATTGTAATGACTCATATTGCTCTCAAGATAATCAGTACTTAGCCCATTGTGACGTATGTCCTGGGCACTCTGGGGACAGTGAAGGCAGGTTTGGTGAGTTGAACTGAAGGAACAAAAGTCATTCTGACAATCTTCCAGTTTATTGCTGTTACTTATGTGTTTCTCCCAGCTTTATTCCAAAAGGAACAGTGTTGCATGCTTCAAAAATCAGATGATAGGTCTTTAACTTCACTTAAAGCACTAAATCTAGTCTCGTAAGCACAGCCCAGATTTCTAGAACCTGTATAGGCTTTGGAGCATAGCATGATGGGAACCTGTACGACAGCCATTATGGATTTGTTTAGTTTTCCAGTGTTTGGAACTGAACTCAGGCTGTTACACACACTACCAAATTGTCTGTGACTGAATCAGATGCCCTAAATATTTTTTTTTGTTGTGAGATGAGATTTCTTCTCAAGTTGTCCAGGCTAGTCTCAAACTCACAATCTTCCTGCTTCACCGTCCTAACTAGCTAGGATTATAAGGGTACACTGTCATCTCTACCCTTGAAGTTCCACTCTGTGTAGAATTATTTTTTTTTTCTGCTTACATAGAAAAAGTTTCAACTGCAATGAATGCTTGAACATGATATGGCATTGCTGCCAATCTGGCTGTTAGTGTAAGCATGAACGACTTGACTTAGTTTCACTTGAATGATACTGGAAAGTTCTAGGTCCTGTATTTACAAAACACATCAAAAGTGAGCTTCTAGAACATATGTGGAAAGCAATGTTTTAAAACTAGATTGAAATGCTCTCTTATGGAAGAATTCAGATACAACTATCATATGTTTGCTGGATGTGGTGGTGCATACTGTCAGTGTCAGCACTCTGGAGGCAGAAGCAGGAAGAACTCTTGGGAGATTGAAGGCAGCCTGCTCTGCATATAGGGACTTCCAAGGCCAACCAGGACTACACAGTGTGACCTTGCATCAAAAACAAACAAAACCCCCATCAGTCTCATTTTGAACTTATTTGAGGTAAATTGAAGTGCTCCATATCCAACCTGCTGCCACCTTTATTTTTGTCCATAAAGGAAAACTGATACTCTTCCAGGTATTTCTCACAGGTCATTTTTCCTCATTCTTATAACAATTGTGGTTGAGAAATACTCATTCTCATAACAACTATACGAGACAGTCTGCCACTTACGCGAAATCTTCATGCAACTGCCTGGTTATTCAACTTTAAATATTAATGCTTCTGAAGTGTTTGTCTTCATATATAACACATTCCAAGTAATTTTGAATGTACAGAGTGTACAGAAATTTACCTAAATCTTGGGTCTATTGATAAGGAAGTCTAAAGTCAAGGGGTTTAAAATATAGTAAAACCTGCTTTGATAAAAGAAGTGTGTGTGTGTGTGTGTGTGTGTGTGTGTGTGTGTGTGTGTGTGTGTGTATGTGTGTGTGTGTGTGTGTGTGTGTGTGAGAGAGAGAGAGAGAGAGAGAGAGAGAGAGAGAGAGAGAGAGAGAGAGAGAGAGAGAGAGAGAGAGAACAGGAATAGGGAGAGAAATTAAACTTGCTTTTGCTTGGAGTTCTTAAAAGAGAAAATCAATTCTATTGCAGACAAATCCAATCTTAGCCTTAATCTGTTCATAAGAGCAGAATCCCTAGGACCTTCCCAACACTGGAAACACTAGAAAATGAGCTTATGTTTGCCTTTTGGGAACAAATCATAACCACAGTATCACTCATATTTCACAGTCATGTAAGCTGTGACTCAGTGTAACCAGCCTATCCATCAGCAAGCATAACAAAGTATCCTTACTAATGTAAGAGATTATTCTTTGCCCAGGGGATGAGTCTCAAGCTGGGCCGGTTATTGGTTGGCCATTCCTTCAGTCTCTGTTCCATCCCTCATCACTGCATTTCTTGTAGCCAGGATTAATTTTTGAGTCGAAAGTTTTGTGGATGAGTTGGTGTCCTTATTGCCCATTGGGATTTCTGCCTGGCTACAGGAGGTAGCCTCCACAGGTTCCATATGCCCAATGCTATGAGTCACAGCTAAGAACACTCCCATTGATTCTTGGGCACCTACTTTATCCCAGGTATTGGTCTCTTCCTGGAGATGCCCCCCTGCCTCCTCACCGCTGTCAATTGCAGATCTCCATTCATTCTCAAATCCATCTGTCCATCTCTCCTGTCCCTCCCCACACCTGATCCTGAATATCTCTTAATTCCCCTCCCCATTCCCTCTCCCATCCAGTTCCCTCCATCCATCTGACTCTTATGAATATTTTATTCCTCCTTCTCAGTGAGATTCAAGCATCTTCACTTGTTCTTTCCTTCTTGCTTAGCTTCTTTGGGTCTGTGAAGTATAGCATAGATATCCTGTATTTTATGGCTAATATCCACTTATAAATGAGTACATACCATGCATATCCCTTTGGGATTGGGTTACCTCACTCAGGATAATATTCTCAAGATCCATCCATTTGCCTGTAAAATTCATTATGACTTCATTTTTAATAGCAGTGACAGCAACTTTAAGAGGAGCTAGCATTAATGAATTTTCCTTCACTTTGTGAGTTGTTACACTCAATGTTCTTATGCATGATACATAATTTTCAAAACAAACTCATGGCATCATAATGTTAGTGTCACTGGTGAGCAGATTATTTAAAGGTTAATTAAAATTTCTTGAGGGCATAACTTATGAATAGTTCATGAAAACTCAAATTCAAGTCATCTGATTACCAGCTCCCTGTGACTCAGCATCGTTATGTGTTTAAACAAAACAAACATTAGTAAGACAACATGAGAGGAGGAGCTGCTCACAGAGATCAGATGAGGACATCATATTACGTAGAGCTGGATTGATTGGCACTTGAGGCTGCCAGACATGAGTGCTGGAAACTGGACTCAGGTCCTTTGAAAGAACAGCAAACTTTCTTCAATGCAGAAGCATCTCTTCAGCATCTGATAACCGTTGTTATCCTTCAGTTGTGATGATGAACCTATAAAGTCAGAGCTGTCATGGTTAACATGAAGAAGAAGCTGGATTGTACTTTAGATTTCTGCTTTAAGATTGTTTTTATAACTTCACAGAGGTGTAATTGATAGATTAGAACAGTGACTGTTCTATTTGTGTGGAAAAACACTATGGCCATTGTAACTCTTATATAGGTAAATTTTTATTGTGCCTGGCTTTCAGCTCAAAGGTTCAGGCCATTATTATGGTGGGAAGCATGACGCATAGGGAGACGTCGTGCTGAAGAGTAGCTGAGAGTTCTACATCTCGATCTGAAGGCAGCAGGAAGAGAGAGACACTAGGCCTAGCTTGAGCTTTTGAAACCTCCAAACCTACCTACCCTTCAATGGCAAACTTCAACCAGCAAAGCCACACCTGTTTAAAAAAAAAATCTGCATCTCCTAAGACCCCTCAAGTAGCACCACTTGCTGATGATCAAGTGTCTGAATTCTTGGCCCATGGGGAGTGTCACTATTAGGAGGTGTGGCCTTATTGGAGGAAGTGTAGCCTTGTCAGAGAAAAATGTTACTGTGGAGAAGAAGCTTTGAGATAATATATATGCTCAGGCTTTTCCCAGTGTAAAACACAGTAGTCTCCTCCTGACTGTTTTCAGATCAAGATGTAGAACTCTTGGTTTCTAAAGCACCAAGTCTTCCTGCATGCTGCCATGCTTCCCACTGTGATGATATATGGACTGAACCTCTGAAGCTGTAAGTCAGCCCGAATTAAATGTTTGCCTTTATAAAAGTTGTTGCAGTCATGCTGTCTCTTCACAGCAATAAAACCCTTACTAAGACAGAACTTGGTATCAGGAACTGGGTATTGCCATGTTTTTCATTTTGAAGTAATATGGACTTTGGAACTGTGGTGGACTTAGAAACATGGAAGACAGTGTTTCTGGGGGTGATTTGAACTGTGGGAGAGTATCAGTTCAAATAGAGGCTTCAGGGGAGAAGAATTTTAATATGTGGCCTAGAGACTGCTCTTGTGCTATTTTGGTGAAGAATTTAACTACTTTTTGTCTTTGAAGAGTCTGCCTGACGCTAACGTGAAAAGATTTAGATGAACTGCATTGGCAAAGGAAGTCTCAAAACAACCTAGTTTAGACTCTGTCTTGTGGTTGACTCTTAGGAAGAGCATTTTGATGGAGGTAGCAAGCTTAGAAAGGAAAAAATACAAAATGTATGGTTCTAGGATTAAAGGGACACCAGGAAGTAAAATGAAGCTAAAGCTTGTGTTCAAAGATATTAAATGGAATTAATGAAGTGGTGGCTCCAGGGCAAGATCCCACCCGGCTAACCTTATTGTTTATGCATTTGCAGTTGAACAAGGGATAGTTATCTCATGTTTCATAATTTTAATTGTATATGTTATGTATAGCTCAGTTTTTCTTTAACTCTCAAACTCGTGTGTGTGTGTGTGTGTGTGTGTGTGTGTGTGTGTGTGTGCGCGCGCTCGCGCGCGCACGCGCGCTCACATTTAAATCAGAAAAGTGTCCATAAATTTGTAGGCACTTCTTTTTGCAGATAGTATGGATCTAATTTCCTCTCAATTCACCAGATAATGTTGTTGTTGTTGTTTTTTTTAATGAGGTAATCTGGTGAGACTTTATACTGCTGTACATTATTTTCTTCTTGATGGAGTACTTAAAAGAAAATGACAATCCATATGTTTTACGTTCACTTTCAGTATTGAAAACATGTTCTCTTAGACAAAAAAAAAGTGAATTATTCTGTACAAACTGAACACCTTTAATTATGACAAAGTGTTCAAATATATGAGCCTGTGGGGGCCATTCCTATTCAAAGCACCACAAATATTGACCCATATTAACTGCATGATTCAATGGTTTAGAAAGTGTTTTCAGTTTATCTAGTTTTAGGACATTTTTATTACCCCAAGGTCCATGTAAGGTTATAATCTATTTCTACTCCTAGACATTGACTTCTATACAGTCTCTTTGCAGATGTGCCTACTTTGAACGTTTATAAAAGTGAAATGACAAAGCATGTGATCTTCTGTGCCTCGCTTTGTTTTCATTCAACTTAACATTCGCCGGGTTACATTTCATTCTGTGGTCAGCAATTAGTTTTTACTGATGAACAGGAGTAGTGTTTCAATTATGGCTGTGCCATGATATAGTGATGAGCTGACTGACCAATAGGCTGTGTCTCATCCTGGCCTCCTTTATATAATGATGCCATGAAGAGTCATTTATGTGGTTTTCTGTGGACCTAGGTTTTATTGTCCTGTGAAAGCTTCTGAGGAGTAGAATTGCTTAGTTGCAGGTACTTTGCAATTTTTAGTATAAAAATTAAGGCTAGAAAACTGTATTATATATATATATATATATATATATATATATATATATATATATATATATGTATAACCCACCAATTCCATTCCCAAGTATGTAGTAAACAAAGTAATTATAAAAACTTTTATACGACTATATGAAGAAAGTTATACTATTCACAATAACCAGATGGAAGATATAACCTATGCCCATTAATTAATGAATTTATAAAAATATAGACATATGAAGATTACTCAGGAATGAGACATGACATTTTCATTAATTTGTGTAATATTTCAACTAGGAAGTTATTATTTTCCCATTTATAAAATCAAAATATAAACACTAGGAAGTTAACAAATTTATACTCAAAACCATTAATAGTAATTCTGAGAGTCAAGATGACTCTCTTTTACTATAAAAAAATAAGAATTTTACGCTATAGTTGTTAGACAATTGACAGTGTACTAGCCTGAAGGCACCACAGACAAAAGAACAGTCAAACAAAGTGTTGTTATTGGAGAAGGCAGAAGAAACTAGAAATAAATTCACATTGGAGAACCACTCACATTGTGTTTAATGCCAGTGGAGTCTTGAGTAAACCAGAACAATGGCCATAATTTATCCCATATTGTAACATAACAGCACAGAGCTCATATGTGCTTACTATAAGCAGATTTCAAGTATTTTGGCTTACTACCAGGAAGAATGTAAAGCTTGTAATTCAAATTACATGGTATTTCAAGTAGAACCATGTCTTAATATTGGAGAAAGAGATTAGAGGCGACTGCCAGGACAGCAACAAGGTTCAGAGGAGGATTATTGTCTTAGATTACTTTGAGAACCAAGTAGATGAGCTCATGAACATGCTTGAAAACACCATAAAGGCTAAAGGATTTAATACTTGCTGCGTCTCAATAGAGCGATGTAGGCTGAGTAAGGTACCTTAAAAGTTAAAATTCTTGCACACTAAATTGTATTGAAAGGTTAGAAGACTGGATTCCAAACACCTTCCTCAGACAGAGGTATATGCAAAATGTATGTGTACTAGGAATTGTTAGAGAAGCATTAAAATTACTCTGGAAACTATTTGAACATACTAAAAGAAATAAAACAGTATACAAAAAAATATAAAACAAAACAAAAAGCACACCTCCATTTCCAAGTTTGACTATATGAACCAGAGGTTAAATGTCATATTTAAATCATTCTATCAGAAGATTGTTTCTGAAGTCAGGAGCTAGCTGGATTGCTACCTACAAAACACAAGATATATATCTGAGTTAAAACTTCATTACAAACAAGCTTATCAAAATTCCTTATGTTAGTTCAAGCATACATTGATAGCATGAAGTTGCTTCAGATCATAAAATGAAAGAGTTAGGTGTCTTTGTGTTTTAATATAAACTCCACTTTCTCTACAGGTGGTCACTATTCACACACAGGAAGGCTTTGTTTGCCCTCTGAGCCTCACCTCAGGGAAGTGATTCTCAATAGTCCCCTGTTGAGACTCATACTGGGTGGTCCTCATTCAAGTACTCCTTCCTCTGCTCTGATTGTCTGAAGTGGCATGGAATGCTCTGTTGGCTCAGGCATTGCAGAGTCCTTGGCCATTGTTCCACTGGTCCCCTCAACAATTTTTATGGGCATTACATTGGTACCTTGAACATTTTAACCTCTTGGGTATAGTAATATGACAAAAAAATCAAGAAAAGCTACAAATTATAGCCTGAAGATTTTCCCCAGAGAACTAGTTGCTTTTACATGTATGCTTGTGGGAATTTCAATCCTACGAAGAAACAGGATGTTGCCCTGAAGACTCCCAAGTCATCTCTTGGGGAGCAGCATTGGCAAACTTTGATAGGGACACATAGCTGGGACACCACAGCCTGTATCTCAGGACCATATGTATATAGAGTTTTCCCCAGACTTGTATGAGTATTATATGATTAAAATTTTCCAAATTCAATTAAAGTAGGAAAAAAAATCCTCCCATTCTTACACAGTTTATCTGCAATTGTCACACACTGAGGTTCAGAAGCATACCAGGTGAATTGCAAAAATGTTTTTAAATTTTATATGTTATACTTGTCTCAGAGTTTTCCTTGAATTAACTCTCAGATAGAATGTGTGCATGTGCCTGTGTCTGTGCTTGTGCCTGTGTTTCAATCAGAAAAGTGTCCATAAATTCGTAGGTAGTTTTTTTGCATATAGTGTGGGTCTAATTTCCGCTCAAATCACCAGAGAATGTTGATTTGTTTGTTTGTTTTATTTTCTGAAATGATGGCATCTGGTGAGACTCCATACTGTACATTGTTTTGCTCTTGATGGAGTGCTTAAAAGAAAATGACAATCCACATATTCTCACAGCACGTCAATATTGGAAACATGTTCTCTTAGAGAAAGGAAAGTGTGCTATTCTCTACAAACTGAACACCGTTAGTCACAGGAACACGTGTGTGACTGCTGAACACAGAAATCAGTAGGCATTATTTATCAGTTGTGATAATAAATGTTAAGTTTATAATATGTACTTTCCCTTCATTTCAAAGCCTTGCAGAAGAAAAGGGTGAAGTAGCATGATTTTTGACATGTATAATAATTGGTTATTTTAACTGAGTGCAATTAAGTAAACTGTACAATGGAAACTATATATATGATTGTTTTAAGGCAGCAAGGCTACTGGAAAAGGATAGAATTTCAGGGAAGCACTGAACTTGACCTTTGTGCCTTAGAATTTGTGGTGCCCAACTGCTTTAGAAATTACTACACTGCACCTTCCTAGTTCTTTACATTACAAATGAAAAGAATACAATGCCAGGCACCCCTGGCACACTCTCTGTGACCCCTAGAAATCTGATAATGAGGTTTACATGTGACTCAGATAGGTCCTGTCATATAAACAATGTTTTCAAAAACATTTTTGTTCTTTAAGGAATGTGGTTTCTAAGACGATAAAGGGAATTGTGATGTGTGAATAACATGTTCCATATTGTTGAAATTGACGAATAGCTTTGATCATGGCCCCCATATGATATTTCCTGCTGTATGCTCTGTTCTTAGCCAGGAATGGAGAACATAGTAAGTAGTGTCAAAGCGTTCCTGTGGCTGTTAGGGGGCAAGCTAAGCTCTGTTAGAGAGGAAGAAACTCTGAGAATCAACCTCCCACATTCAATGTAAGTTCCCATGTCTGTGATTGATGGCTAGCATTTGAGTGCCATGCTTAATCAAGCAATTTTATGCAGGCATTAACTGAGAAAAATTATGTTAAAACGCCAACAGCCATTTGGTTAAGAAAACTGGTTAAAAATTACAGTGATACACAGATCACATGTTGTATGAGAAAAACCAAACTCATAAATCACACTATAAACTAATAAAAACAGACCATGGCCTTAGACATGAAAGAGGATAACCTAAAAGTGTTACTTTTACATTTTTTCTGAAGCTATCCTAAATTGCTACCTTCATTCAAAGTGGAGAAAAGAAGCCAAAACCTGTTACAGGGGAGTAATGTTGACAAGCATGCTCTGTCATAATTACTTTCTATTAAGGCATAGAAATGCCCTTTTGATGTAAACAGGCCTTTCAAGAATCTGGAAAGGAATGTTAAACAGCAGGTGGAGGCCAAAGAAGACGTTAAGTAAACTCAACCCACCCAATTTACTCTGGCTTTTGAATAAATCTGGAGCTGGCAAGGAGTCTTACAGGCACTCTCTCCAGGAGACACTGAATTCACATCTAGTTAAACTGAAGCTGTATAATTTGCACAGAGAGATTTGGGGGATTTTTAAACTGATATAAATGCTGGTGCTATTAAAAATTTCATCTTTAAAAATTTTATTTTACTGAAATATTTTAGTGCCATAAACATCGAAACCTACCAGTAATGGAAAGAATATACTTAGAACTAGTTATATATAAAATGCCTAATTTTAGAGGAAAAGCCATGGTAACGCTGGTTTCTCAGAGAAATCATTATGTATATAAATAAGTTAGTAAATATGTTGTATACATACAAATCCAGCTGGCCATAAGATAAATACATCGACACATTTAAATATCTACTTAACCTTTAATTAATATGAATTATATTAATACGTTTTATGCATGTGATAAAATCCTCTGTGACATAGTCAAGCTTCGTGGGAAATTCCCAGAACTTATAAAACCAAGAATTTTATAGCGTAACTATGATACATGTAAATGATTCAGATACTTACCCTGGTGAAAGAATGTATCCCATTATACATAGTAAAGTCATTTCCCGTTCTCTACTTCCTACTTGCAACAGCTATTTTATACTAGACCCTGTTATGGTTGCCCTCAGAGCTTCCTGTGTTGAATGTGTCCTTAAGGCAGCAGGTCAGAGGTAAGGTGTTGAGATGCTCTTATCTGGTAATAGATACCTTAATCAATGAGTTCATTGAACTATTTGAAACTGGGGTCTAGATGGATGAAATAAGGCTGCATGTAGCCTTTGAAGGTTAATTTTGTCCCGACTGCCTCCCCTTCTCCCTCCACTCTTCTTCTACTCCCTCTACCTCTTCCTTCTTTCATCCTCCTCTTCCACCCTCTTCCTCTTCAGTCACCCATCGCATTCACTGTTTTGCTCAGTCACAGGATTTCTACTGTGATGATCTATCAGCCTTCCCACTGGCCCAGAAACAGCAGGCAAGTGACCTTAGAATAAAATCTCTGAAGCCATGAGTCAAAGAAAATCTTTGGAAATTTTGAAGCGTTTCAATTTGGGGGATTTTGTTAAAACAGCAAACGGATGACAACATAGACACCCATAAAAGGTATTTGTAAAGATATTAGGGTCACTGCATTCAAAACAGAATTCAGGCAGAGACTTAAATGGCCTAAGAAGGAAAACTGCATTTCAGATCTGTGTAGTGTCTGCAGAGCATTCCTCACAGTAAAGGTATTGAATGTGCTGGGAACTGTAACAAAAGAAAGTAGCATGCAAGTTAATTACATGGATAGAAGAATAATAATTGTTCATTTTAGAGCTCTCACCTACATATTGAAAATTTATGGTTTCCTCATTAGTCCAGTGTTCTTCACAGATACACTTTCAAACCTTCAGACCTGTCCTTGCAGTAGGAATTACTATTCCACTCCAATGACTGCCAAAACTATTCTTTGTGAGGACCAGTGGTCCTTTAAGATCACCAAGGTGATGACACACTGTCCCCAACATTTGACACATGTCTATATGCCAAAAGAATGTGTTCCAAAGTCTACCATGTGCTGTCTGTTGTGGAGATACATAATGACATAGTTGCTTAAGGTCCTTGTGTGATGACAAGAAAATACATTCCTGCAAAGCTAAGAAGTGGCCTAGGAACGAGTGTATCAATGTCTTTTTCCTATTTTCTGATGTCACTTGCACTGAGTTTATAAGCATAGATAGATAGATAGATAGATAGATAGATAGATAGATAGATAGATATCTTTTTGCTTATACTTCCTGATGTCCCTTGCATTGAGTTTAGTATCCTGATATAGAATGGAGCTTGAATGAAGGATAAAATGAGACTTTTTGCTTTTACCTTTATAACCTGAAAAACTATATAAGACTACTTACAAAAAAAAATTGTTTCAGCCAGGAATCAATTTATTCTAATTGGAAGAGTGTAGCTCTAGTAAACATTTTGCCCTAGTGCTTATTTAGGAATGTTTATATGTTTATATATATATATATATATATATATATATATATATATATATATATATATCTTATATATATGTATATATATGTGTATGTGTATATGTATATATACTGTTAGTTTTCTTATTAGAAACACTGACAGTAACTCGATACTTCATTATTCATCCAGATAGTTTTTGCCAAGTACTTCTGGTTTCCTTCTTAGTTGATGCTTATTAGTAGAAGACAATTTGATTTTAAATGGAGTTAGTAAGGATTAAAAGAAATCATACAGACTTAAAGGAAAAGAGTGGTGAGGAATGTAGTATGCAACATCTTACATAGGTACCTTTGTATTTGTTTTGCTTAGTTTTTGCACTTACTCAGCACTTGGAATAACATTAAAGTATGTTCATCCAACAGTTCTGGCATGGGGGTGAATCAAAACATTCCAAAAATGATATCAGTGAATCAACGTTGGAATCAAACTCTTGAATAACTGGGATGATGCTGAGTGATGTAATTTTAAACAGAATCTGAATGCTTAACATACAGACATTTCTTTCTAAAGATGAAAAAAACTTGCATTTGGTTAAAAACAGTTGACAGAATGTTTAATAAATGATTTACGCACAGGGCAATCAGACACGTGCCAAGCATACTATTTACACTTGGCAACATCTCTCCTCCATAACATAAAGACATCTTATCAGTGTGCTTGTATCTCACACCCAAGTGTGATCATTAGTGTGAACATAAGTTTTGTTTCGTTTTCGTCTAGTCTTGCAACTAAGAAAAGATAAAACCTTTTGTTATCCATTTGTGATATGTTCTTTTCACTTTAATTGCCTTTCAAAATGTAGAAAGTACTCTGGGCTTCCAACAGGAAAGCATTACGTTTCTACCTTCCTCCATTCTGTAGTGTTCAGGAACGTGTGGGTCAGAGACACATGGTAAGTACTTAACTTTAGCAAACATATTAGGTTGACACAAAAATGTCACTGTGCTGAACATGGTCAGAGTTATAGAGACACATGAGTCAATCTAGCATAAGAGGAACTTAGTGCAGAAATACTGGCACATAACTGAATCTTCAAACCCAGTATTTTCATTTGTAAAGCATTTTAATATAACTTTACATGTTGTTAACATAAATTGAGAAAAGTGCTAAGAAGAATAGCTATTTAATTTATTCACATGTATCCAAGATGGCCCTTAATGATTGATATAGTCCAGTAGGCATTCAGACACCCAGTATATAATAATAGTGGACCCACTGGGTGCCCATCAGTCTAGCAACATTTTAAACCCAATTATGACGAAGCCGAACTTTTGTCCTAGAGAGTCTGGGTAATGAAATGAGTATGCACTTTGTTCACCCCAGGATCCCACTGTGACAGAAAAAGTGAAGGAGGTTGCCAATATCAGAATCTTACATATATATTTCATTATTATGGAACTATAAAATTTGATCCTCCTTTACCACTCCATGTGGACTTTTATGTATTTTCTTGTGGTTCATTGTTTTGTAGCAGCAAATTCCTAAGCTAAGTTAGAATCAGAGCAGAAACACAGGATGATTCTCTTTGGAAATTGAATTCAAGCCACACTGCTTAATCAGCAGTTAACTTGGCAGGAAATATCAGGCCAGAATATCCTCTCCAGAACCAAGTGATATATGAACATATTTACATTAGTTCTGAGAAATCAGGGAGTAAAGCACCATTACTAAGGACTATCTATCTTTAATTAAGCTGTTTCTATACTGTCAACTTTATTCCAAGTCCTGGCAAGGGTTGTTGTAAGGAGTTGTGGCGGCTTGCTGTCTGCCTGGGAAACTGGGGACCTTTAGAATTGTAAAACTGAAATGAATCTCCATCCCAAGCAAAGATCTTAGACTTGATTCTCTTTTATTTATTTTCCTTGTAGGCTCATCATTTATCTGGTGTGCTGTGCTTAATAGGTAGACTCCCTTACTCAGTAGATGAAAGTGGTCCTAGACACAGTAATAAAAGTTATCACACTTACTTTTTCTGATTCTTAAGAACATGACTACAATCTCAACCTAACTGGTATTCTTGATAGTCATGCTAAAAATACCTCCAACTCAGACTACTCAAGAATTCAAAGTAAGTATGTTTTTTCCCCAAAAATAATAGCATTGAAAATATTTATTTAATTTAAGATTCTTACTTGGATTTTTTAGTGATATGGCTCATTTCTTTCTCTCTTTCCCTCCCCCCTCACTCAAAAATAGACCTCTCTTTAGATGTATTCTGATCAAGGTTTTCCTCCCCCTCAACTCCTCCCAGATCCTCCCTTCCTCTCCACCCACAAAAATCTACACCCTTCCCCCCCATTAGAAAACAAATGGGCAACTAAAAATAAACAAAAATATGACAAGACAAAGAAATAGGGGGGGGGAAAGCCAAAGAAAAAAACACAAGAAACACATTCAGATGCACAGACTTACACACTCACACACATAGCAATCCCACAAAAACACAAATTTAGATACTAAAATATATAAGCATAAGATCTGTATGGAAAATAAGTGCCCAAAAGAACATTTACTGAGACAAAAGGAGTTCAAAAATACCATTTTGTGTTGCCACCTACTGCTAGACATGGAGACTGTCCTTAAATATGGTTTGTATGCCCAGTAAGACTCCACTAAAGGAAACTAAGTTTTCATCTCTTCTGGGTTGGGGCGGGGGCTTCTGTCCACTTCCCCATTCAGCACCAGGACATCATCTGGCTTAGATCTGTGCAGACTCTGTGCATGATGCCAAAGCCTCTGTGAGTTCATATGTGTTTCAGCATTGTTGTGTCTGGAAGTCCTTGTTTCTTTGGTGATTTCATTCCCACTGGCTCTTAAAATCTTTCTACCTCCTCTCCTGCATAGATTACCAAATAATGGGGGAGATAAGGTGCCAATTAGACATCTTTCCACACATAAATGCTTCATCTCCACAAATAGATTACATTTAATTGAGTTAATTGGCTAGATGGGCTACATGGAAATCGCCTAACAATCCAGGCTATTGACAGGGCTATTGGTTATTCTTTACAAGCTGATGGTAAGGTCCTATTGCTGAAGACGACACATTTATAACTCACTGGACACAAAGTTGAGGTGGGGTCTAGCTAAAGTCTTCACCTCTGCTAACAATTTTTCGTGGTACTGGAAGGTATCTCTGCATGCTACCAGAGGAAAATGGGAAATACCAACCCAGCTACAAACCCTTCAGTTTACAATGGCGACCCAATTGCTTGACAGGCTGGTGCAAATGTGGCACAGAGCTTATAGGAGTAACCAGCCATTATTGGATTGCATTTAAAGACATTCCAGGAGATGGAGCCTGCCATTGCTATGGTAGCCAAGAACCTGAGAATACATAGGTCACGGAAATTGGGAGAATCCAACCACTAGTTCTAAAGAAACATAGAAAAAAAAAAAGAAAGAAATAAAGAAAGAAAGAAAGAAAGAAAGAAAGAAGAAAGAAAGAAAGAAAGAAAGAAAGAAAGAAAGAAAGAAAAGAAAAGACCCCTAATGACATTCGACATTCTGCTTTTCTCATATCTAGGTGTCTTGCTCAGACAACATCAAAGAAAGTTTATTTTGAAGTAGAAATCCAGAGACTCTCAAAGGACAATGATCAGAGAATGAGGGACCCTAGAACACTTGGTCCTAAATGAAATTAACTATTAAAGAAAGTAATCTTCTAAATGATCTGTGATTGAATCTTAGATGAATCCATTTCACCCATACATGTTACATATTCACACAGCTCTATTCTTAAAAGTAGCACATAAATATATTGCACATGTGTACATTACACATGAGCTATTTTATCAATTAAAATGATATATAAACACATGTGAACATCACACACATATATACATGATACACAAAAGTGGCAGTCTTAATTACTATTGCCAAGCGTTTTGCTTATATAACTAAATCATATTTTAATCCATGTTCATCTTACTTAAAGAATAACAAAAGAGTAAGTAATCAACCTAAAATCTGGTTAATATTTACTAACTTTTTACGTGGTGTGTAAATTTCATTCAGTGAAAAGAGGGTCTAGGCTTCTCTGTGTGTAGGTGTGAATTTAGAAAAACAACCAAAACAGTCTTTTGAAACTTTTACTCCTTACCTAGTGTCTTTATTGTTGTGAAAAGACACCATGACCAAGGCAACTCTTATGCAGGAAAACATTTAATTGGGGCTGACTCACAGTTTCAGAGGTCCAGTCCATTATCATCATAGTGGGAAGCATCAAGCAGACAGATTGGGTGCTTTAAGAGCCAAGAGTTCTACATCTTGATCTAAAGGCAGCCAAGTGAAGACTACTGTGCTTCATACTGGGCAGACCTTGAACATACATATCATCTTAAAGCCCTGCTTGCACAATGACCCACTTTCTCTAACAAGACCACACCTCCTCCAGTAAGGCCATATCTCTTAATAGTGTCACTCCCGAAGGGCCGAGAATTCAAACACATGAATGCATGGAGGCCTTACCTATTCAAACCACCATTATTCCCTGGCTCCCATAGGCTTATAGCCATAACATAATGCAAAATGTATTTAGTACAATTTTAAAAGTCCCCATAATTATCAGAATCTCAACTGTTTAAAAGTCTAAAATTCAAAGTCTCTTCTGACATTCATGCAATCTCTTAACTCTAATCCCCTATAGAAGCAAAAAGCAGATCATATACTTCCAACATGTCATGGCACAAGGTATACATTACTATTCCAAAACATAGGGAAGGGAGCATAGTGAGAAAATACTAGACCAAAAACTGGCTGCATCTTCATGTCTGATGTAAAAAACACTCTTCCGTTCTGCAACTCCTTTCATCTTTGTTGACTACACCACACTTCTTTTTCTTTAGCTGGATCCATTCCCTGTTAGAAACTTTCCTTGCCAGGTTTTTCATGGCTCTGGCATCTTTAACGTCTTGGTGTCTCCAAGGCAACTTCAACTTCATAGCTTCTTGTTCCAGTGACTGGGCTCCACACATGGTGTCCTGGCCTCCTCCAAAGGGCTTGGATCACTTCTTCAGCACTGTCCTCTGTAGCATTCTAGGCTCTTGGCTGACACAACTCCACTGCTGCTGCTATTATTGGTGGTTATCCCATAGTACTGGAATGCCCAATATGCTTGGGTCTTCTGCTGTAACTAGGCCTCACTTTCACCAATACTCTCTCATAGGCACTCCTTATAGTGCCAATTCTCAACTTCTTTGTTCTTGGACCTTCAACTGCCACTGAGGCTGCACCTTCACCATTGGCCTTTCCTGGCCTTTCACAGTACCAGCCTCAGCTATTCTTCATGATCCCTTCATGCCTTCAAAACCAGTCCACTGGGATGACTCTTAGACACTACCGAGTCCAGCTGCAACATGAAGTACAACCTTGGTTATCTTTGTTAGCTATGCATGTAAAGAGTTTTCAAATAGAGGTCAAAATGCTCAGAAAGCAAAATGACTCAGTGGGAGGACAATAACAGAGAGGGAGACAACGGGTATTGATTCTCAGGCGCATAATACCAATATTATAGAGCAAATCGTAATTAGAAATATCAGAAATGAAAATTCTCAATGTTTTAATTGTGGCAAATTCAATCATTTCCAAAGAAATTGTAAGGCTAAAATATTCAGAGCTCAAAATCAGAGGTACATTGACTCTAGAGAATACAGTAATAGTAGAAGAGAAGAAGCAGTTTCTGGTTGCTATGAGACATAAAGGCTTTCAGGGTATTGTCATCACTGTGGAAAGGACTAACATTGGTCAAAGGATTGCTGGTCCAAGAGAGACATAAGAGGTCCCCTCTTGCCATTGGGAAAGGGGTTTTTGCCTAGGAGTCTATCAGCTGGAGGATGTGCAGAAAATAATCTGGACCATTTGGCAGGGAGGGGTCAGTTAGGTGTTATCAAACACGCATGAAAATCAAAATTAAGTATTTCTGATCTTCTACATGCTACAGTAGGAAGTGCAGCTTTGGATCTGGCCATAGATACCACTGTTACATTATCCTTGAAAATTGAATGTTACAAGGTAACCAGTGGTGTGTATTGTCACAGACCTACAGACCTTCAGGGACAGTGGGAATAATCTTAGAAAGATGTGGATTAAAGTCTCAAGGATTTATTGGGTGCAGTAGGTGGGGGATAGCAAAGAAGAAATAAAAATCATGGCAAATGTGAAAAAGAAGATGCCAATTGAAACAGGATAGAACTGCTCAAATGTTCTTGTTTCCTTACATCAAGGGCAGTGCTGCCCCATGTTGGGTGCCACCTGCAGGCATGTATTCTTCTCAATCTACTTAAGTAAGGGTTTAACCTCCCCTGTAGTCCACCACCCACCAGAGGTAGTGGAGAAAGGTTATTAGGATACAGGGGCAGTAGACCTGTTCAGAAAGAATTCTTTAGGGCAATTCCAATTTCCTTGTTTTCAGTCCAGTCCACTAGCAAACACAAGACTTGAATCAGCAGTTGCGGTCCAGTCCACTCCACAGAAACTACACAAGAATCAGCAAGGATAGCTCAATCCCGGAGAAACTGTGAGGCTCACCAACTTGCCTGAGTCTGTGGAAGCAGCAAGAAGAACCTTTTAAAACTATTTCTCTCTATGAAGTCCCCATAAGCAAAGCCCAGCAATGCAATATGAAGGGAACCACTACATGCATGTTATCAGTGAAGAACAGCGAGGCAGAGCAAGGCTAATCCAATGCTCGAGCTCCTACTCTCTGTGGGATCATATTTATATTTCTTCTAAACATCCTTTCACATATTTGCTAAAGCAAAACATTCTTTCATCACCTGTGTCTGCTTCAACAGAACATTTTTTCACGTCTGCTTCAGCAAAACATCCTTTTACCTGTGTGCCTCAGCAAAACATCATGTGACATAACTAACTTTCCAAAGAAGTATAAATTTTCTCTTCAGAATATACCTTGTTTATACTCTCAGAAAACATCTCTCTGAAGATTTCCTCTCAGTGATACATTTTTTTTCCTTAATCACTGATAATTTCTTAGCCCCAGTTAACCATCATCAATTGTCCCAGTAACCTACTCTAACCTTGACTCTCAAGTAAAAGCCATTTGGTCAGTGCTGCCATGTCTGCTTCTTTCTGGGACTGACGCCTGTTGCCATTATTCTATTACACTTGACCAGTTTTTTTTGTTTGTTTGGGTTTTTTTTTTCAATGATTTACTTCATTTCCTAAGCTTGATTTCCCTGGAACTTGTTCTATGGACTTTCAACTCAGAGTTCTGCATGCCTTTGTCTTTTGAGTGCTTGGATTAAAGGTCTGTACCACTATGTCTGGAACTAAGCTCTTCTTTACCTGAACTTGCCCTGCAATAGGTTGTCCACAAATTCAGATTTCTGCTGACCTCTGTCTCCCCGGATTAAAGAAATGTACTACCATGGCTGAATATAAGCTTTTCTTTAGTTTATTTTCACAAGATCTTTATGACTGTGGCCACTGTGCCTTAACATCTGAAGCACAGGTGTGTCCTCCATTTCTGAATTGCAGTTCACCCCCTTTATAGTCAAGTTGACAAATGAGAATAGTCATCACAATCCATCCTTGGTCAATTTGACATCCAATCATATTTCCTTATGTCCAAATGAAAACAATAACCAGGTAGGTCATAATAATGCCTAACAGGATATAACAACTGCAAATTAGCTGGGTTGGATCTTGGTCTGAGGTCACCACTCCCTTAATTTCATTTAATATCCTTGAACACTGGATTTAGTTCCATTACACATCCTCTTTAATACTTGAACCATACACTTTGTATTTTTCCTTTCTAAGCTTGCTACCCTTGATCAAAATGTTCTTCATAAGAGTTGAACAACAGGATAGAGTCTAAACTAGGTTGTTTTGAGATTCCCTTTAACAGGGTAATTAGTCTAAATATTTACACTTTAGCCTCAGGCAGACTCTTCAGACAAGGGCAAAAACCAGCCACAATATTCACCAAAGTATCACAAGAACAGTCTTTAGGCCACATTGTAAAACTTATCCTCCTCTGAAACCTCTTGAGTCCAGCTTCCACAATTCAAATCATCCTCAGCATCACTGGCTTCCATGTTTCTACTTGGGTAGCTCATTAAGCTCCACTTAAATTGTTCAACTGATTTTCTAATCTACATTCCCAAAATCTAGATTACCACAAACTTGCACCACAGTCCCAAAGTCCATTTTCCTAAAAGCCAATCATGGTCAAACCTATCACAGCAATACCAAGTTCCTGGTATCTACTTCTGCCTTAGTTAGGGTTATATGGCTATGAAGAGACTCCATGACCAAGGCAACTCTTATAAATGCAAACATTTAATTGGGGCTGGCTTACAGTTTCAGCGGTTCAGTCCATTATGATCATGGTGGCATGGCATCATGGAGGCAGACTTTGTGCTTTAGGAACCAAGAGTTCTACATCTTGATCTGAAGGCAGCCAAAAGGAGACTATTGTGTTTCATACTGAGCAGAGCTTGAGCATAAATATTACCTCAAAGCTTCATCTTCACAGTAACACATTTAGTCTGACAAAGCCGATAAGGCCACACCTCCAAATAGTGCCATTCTCCATTGGCCAAGCATTCAAACACATGAGTCTATGGGCGCCATACCTATTTCAACCACCACATCTGGTTACTCTCAATATTCCATTTTTCTTCCTTTCTGTACTTAAATAACCTACACGTCAAAACATTTGAAAGCTCCCAAAGTGAAAACCTTAGAGATCCCTAAGTCCCGAGAGACTAACAGTTCTGAAGAAGCACAGTGATACTATGGAAGAAGAAACTGAATGAACACAAATCTGCTTCTGCATTAGTAGACAATAAACTTGATTCTGATTTTCCAAATGCCTCTTCAATGATCTTATGAATACCCTTGTCTGATATCTGTTGAGTTTTTAAGTTAGGTTCTTAGTAGTTAGAATCTATTTTTAGAAAAATTATCTACTCTATAATGGAAACAGCATGCCATACTTGCCCTCCTATGCTTGGGTGACTCATTAAGCATTTATTAGTCAAATGATGTAAAGAACTTTGTGAGATATTAGAGATCTGGTAATTAGAGATCTTTACCATTGAAGCTTTTCATTATTAAGTGTGTTATTGAATGTTGTAACAGCATAGAAATACTGTGACTTTTATATGTCCAGTATGTACACGGAGAGGAAGAGGCCCTATGATCAGTAATCCTGGTTATCAACTTGACTATATCTAGCACTAATACACAAGCAGCTGGGTATAGCTGTGAGGAACTTTTCTTTATCATAATTAGATCATTTGAAGTGGAACATTCAACTTTGAATCTAGATCTTCTGAATTGGTATTGTTCACCTTTGATCTGGGCCACACCTTCTGTTGGTAGCTTATATACAGGCCATGGAAGAAAGAAGCTTATTCTCTTTGATACTTCTCTCATTTTACTGACAATTCCATGTCTTCAGGGGTATTTAGATTTATAATTTATATCTATCTATATCTATATATTATCTGTATCATATATATTTATATCTGTATAAACTACATTTGTACCTATATCTTTATTCTATAAGTCTATTACTCTAGAGAACTCTGTATAATACAAATTTTGGTACCAGAAGTGGTTCTACTGCAACAGAAGTATAAGGAGGAATTCTTTTATGTATCTGAAATATGCATTCCAATTTGTTGACACCTGTAGTTACAGAAGCCTGTTTTAGAAGCTTAGAGAATGCTGAAGGCCCATGGTATGAACTATTTTACAAACTAAAATAGACAAATGCATTTGGTTGTCCTGATTTACTAATTAAGAGAGTCAATAGATTTGGTGACTCTGTATATGAAACTTTTGACAATTTGTAGGAAATAAGGAAAATGCTGCTGCTGCTTGGTTGCTCTTAACATCTCTGGATAAATTGACTTAGGAAAAGAATAAGATCTGTGATAAGATTAGCCAACTTCTAGCACCCCAGAATACAGTGAAAGACAACAGTGATCTCAGTGATAAAATTTTACTGGCTCCAGATGCACATAAATACTCTAAAGGGTTTTAGGTGTGCACTGGAATAGAATCAGCAGCATCCATAGAGCTCAAGTTGTAGAAAATAAAACTGAAGCCCTCATTATAAGGGTGGCTGAATTACAGCAAAAATTAAAGTTTTGCCCTCAGAGAGTATGGGTGGTTTAAAGAAAGGGCATTAACTGGTAATGAGTGAGATGAGAATGTGAGATGGGACTGTATTGAAGCTGAGAGCTTTGAACCCTCAGACTCAAAGGTTTATCTTACCTGAGGAAGTAGTCTCTCTACCCTCTGCTTAATATATACTCCCACCCCACCTCCTGAAATATTACCTTTTTATACCTTTTTGGGGGGAAATTAATACTTCATTATCTGCTATGCAATGAGTCACTTTTTCTAAAGGAGATACCAGGCAGGATAATACTCATGTCCCTCAGGGATTACCAATATTTTCTCTAGACCTGTAATCACACCAAAATAGACTCTAGATGACAGAATGTGGACTCCACAAGGAAGTGCATCCCACTGTTAAAGAGTTCAGTAAGCTGCTGAACTCACTCAAGCAGAAATCTGGGGACTGTGTATGGGACTGGATTTATGAGTATGGAATAATGGTGGAAGGAATGAAAACCTAGATCAAGCCAATTTAATGTTACAGGCCCCCTGAGTAAAGATTCTAGATTTAATATGGATTCTCACACAGGTTTTTAAAAAAGAGGTGTCAAAAGTTTGAGTGGTTGACTGAAACATTTTTTCCAAAGGTGGTCTATTGAAAAGGAGTTGAAGATGCCTGATATCCCTTGGCTTAGTGTTGATGAAAAGATTATAGAATGTGAGGAAATTGCAACGTTAGAATGGGTACACTGTGTAAAATCTAATTCTCCACAGTGGGAAGTCCCAGTAAACTTGTGCTTTACTAATTCTGTAAGACACAAAAAGGTGAGAGGGACTTTGAGTCCACTTGAAGAGTTTTGTTGTCCCCCTTTTCCTTGTGCCAGACATTGAAAATGCTGCTGTTCAGTATCAGTACAATGAATGAATAAGGATGAATTAAGTGCAATAGGTTTAATTGAGCCCTGAAGTAGCAGGGGCCAGGTGACAGCACTGAATTGATGTAGGCAACATGACTGTAGTTATCATAATGGACCACAAAGACAAAGCAATGTCCATAATGGCCTAACCCATAATGCGCAGTTCAGGTAAAGTAAATTTTATGATGGCAAGACTTATATGGACTTTTGGTACTTGCTAATCAATCGTGGTGCTTTAGGCATGAGATAGAATTTGTGTTTAATCTGTAAAAACAAAAATACTCAATCAAATGTAAGGCTCCATTGGATCATGTCAAAACAGAGTTTCAGCCCATGAACCAATTTCCATTCTTGAGCCAATTTATAGAATGAAGAGATATCCATACTCCTCTGAGGAAAGACCCTGATAAAATAACTAGAGTTTTACCATTAGTCTTTTTTCAGTCCTTCCCCAGAGGGAACTAAGGCCTTTTATAAGGGTAACTGTACACTGGAAGAAAGAAAGCAATCAGACATTCCAGAGTCTAGTGGATACTGGTTCTGAATTTGACACTGATTCCAGGAGATCCCAAGAAGCATTATGGCCCTTCTGGTTAAAGCAGGGATTTGTAGAGGCCAAGTGATTAATAGAATTTCGGCTAAAGTCTGATTCACAGTAGGTCCAGTGGATTTCTGAACTCATCCTGTGGTTATTTCCCCAGTTTTAGAATGTGTAATTAGGATAAATATACTTGGAAGTTGGCAGAATCCTCACATTGGTTCCCTGACCTGTGAAGTGAGTGATATTATGGTTGGAAAGGCTAAATGGAAACCTATAGAGTTGCTTCTGCCAAGGAAAATAGGAAATCAAAACCAGTATCACATCCCTGGAGAAATTAAAAGAATTAGTTCCACCATAAAGAACTTGATGATGGAGGGGCAGTGGTTCCCATCACAACTCCCTTTAGCTCTCTTCTCAGGCCACTGAAGAAGATAAATAGATCATGAAGAATGATAATTGACTATTTAAAACTGAATCAAGTAGTGACTCCAATTACATCTGATGTACCAGATGTGGTATCCTTACTTGAGCAGATTAACACGTGTCCTGGTTCATAGCATTCAGCTAATAATTTATCAAATGCTTTCTCTTCAGTACCTATTTATAAGAAACATTAGAAGCAATTTGCAGTTGGCAAAGTAAAAATTATGCATTTATAGTTTTACCTTATGGATATATAAACTCTTCAGCCCTTTGTTAAAACTTAATTCAAAGGGTTCTCTATCATATGACTCCTCCACAAAATATCAAATTAGGGCACAATATTGATGACACTATGCTAAATGGACCAAGTCAGCAGGAGGTAACAACCACTTTGGAGTTGTTCAAAATAGTTATGTGCATCAGAGGAGGGGAAATAAATCCAACCAAAAATTCACTGAAATTCTTAGAAGTCTAGTGGTATGGAATATGAGGAGATATTGCTTCCAAGGTGAATCATAACATATTGAACTTGCCTCTCTCATCACCACAATAGATGCACTATGTGTTGTGAGCCTATTTGGATTCATGAGACAGCATATTCCTCACTTGGGTGTGTTATTGTGGCCTATATAACATGTGGTTCAGAAAACTGCTAGCTTTTAGTGGACCTTGGAACAGTTGAAGGTTATTCAACCAGTCCAGAATTCTATGTAGGTTGATCTGCCACTTGAACCACATAATACAGTAGGCCTGATGGTACTTGAGGTGTTAGTGGCAGATAGGGATACTTTCTGAAGCCTTAGAAGGTCCCTATAGGTATGTCACATAAGAGAACTTTGGGATTTTGGAGCAAAGGTCTACCACTATCTTTAACTCTTGGCATGCTATTAGGGTATAGGAAAAACTGAATGTTTGAGAATATATCCAAGATACCATGCAATCTGAACTGCCCATCATGAGTTAGGTCTTATCTGATAAGAAAGTCATAAATAAATTGCTCACAGAAGCAATCCATTATTCAATGAGAATGCTATATATGTGACTGGGGTGGAGCAGGGCCAGAATGCACAAGAAAGTTACATGAAGTTGTCTGAATGCCTTTGTTTTCTATTCGTTAAAACCACCTGCTACCTAACATGCATCTATAGTTTCATGAGTTGTGCTCTATGACTGTTTGACTGAGGAAGGGAAAACTAGGGCCTGTTTTTTTGATGGTTATGAATATCATAAGGAACTACTCAGAGATAGAATGCAGTAGCATTAAAACCCCTTCCTGACACAACCCTGAAAGACTCATGTAAAGAGAGACCTTCACAGTGGGCATAAATTTGAGTAAGATATAGTCATATATTTTATATGAAAGAAGAAATGGCCAGATGTGCAATTGTGATTATTCACTGATTAATTGACTATAGCCAACAGATTGTGTGAATGATCAAAGACTTGGAAATAGCATGATAGGAAAACAGAAGAGAAAGATATATGGGGAAGGAGTATGTGAATATATCTTTCCAAATGGGCAAAGAATGTGAAGATACTTGTGTCCCACATAAATGCTCACCAAAAGGTGACTTCAGCAGAGGAGGAGTTCAATAATTAAGTGGATAGGATGACTCATTCTATGGACAGTCAGCCACCTTTTTCCAAGCCACACCTCTCATTGCCCAGTAAGTCCATGAACAAAGTGATCATGGTGGCAGAGAAGGAGTTGACAACACAGACTTCCACTCATCAAGGCTGACCTGGCTGTAGCTGCTGCTGAGTAGCATATCTGCAACCAGAGACCAATACTGAGCCCCAGATATGACACCTTTCCCTGGGGTGATCAGCAGTGACCTTGTGGCAGATTGATTACATTGGACCTCCTCCTCCATATAAAGGGCAATACTTTATCTTTATTGTAAGAGATGCTTATTCTGGTTATGGATTTGCCTTTTTTGCCCATAATGTGTGTTCCAAAACCACCATCCATGGACTTACAAAATGCCTTTATCCACCATCACTGAATTCCACACAGTATTGATTTTGACTAAGGAACTCACTTCACAGGCAGAGATATTCAAAAGTGGGCCCATGATTATTAAATGCACTGGTTTTACTATGTCCCCATTATCCTGAAACAGTTGGCTTGACAGAGAGATAGAATGACCTTTTGAAGATACTGGATCAGTGACAACTAGGTGGCAGCAGCCTTGAGGGCTAGGACGGAATTCTCCAGAGGGTGATACATAAAACCAGATACACTGAAACTAATAGAAGAGAAGGTGGGGAAGACCCTCGAATACCTAGGCACAGGGGAAAAGTTCCTGAACAGAACACCAATGGCTTGTGCTCTAAGATCAAGAATTGACAAATGGGACTTAATACAATTCCAAAGCTTCTGTAAGGCAAAGGACACTGTCAATAGGACAAAATAGCAAAGGAACACTTTCTTAGGGGACCAGGGATCCTTAAAAATATTGAGATTGGCTTTTTGTAGCATTGCTTCATTGGTTTGTTTAACTGACTGGCAGTGACCTTAAGATGAGTAATAGTGCAATGCTGGTTTGAATTTTAGACATTGCTAAATAGTTTTGTCTGAATTTGATTATCAAAAGTACGCAACATTCAAAATGTTCATATCAATTAATATTGAAAGAATATAAAATTAAGTGACACATGATGTAAACATTATTCTTTTCTCTGGAAATGTCTTTTAGACTCCAAAACTCGCAGGGAATTTTTTTTTTTTTTTTTTTTTTTTTTTGGCTCTTCTATTTCTGTTCCTAGCTGTTTTTACAAAATGCGGACACATGCAAAAACATTGTAATGAACGTCAAAATTCAGTCATGTTCAGTAAGACCTCAAAAGATATTTGCTTTGAACTTGGTTCTCCGGGCAGGCAAATATTCATGAGAATAGAAGATATCTTATTACTCTCTGTGATGTGGTTTGACCCTTTTCAGGGTCTCGAAGCACGCTTTGTTCTGTAGAACACGTTGAGTTCACTTTAGAATAAAGAGTTGACAGAAGCCTTTTTCCTTATAGAACATCCTTGGGCTCTGGTTCTCGATGGGACAAGAGGTTTAGACAACAAAAGAAAAACTGGGCTGCATTAAGAAAAACACATTGGGTTCATAGTTGATACCCTGTCTAGATAATGTTTCTTTAGGTTGTCATATCTGGCATGGCTTCATGGGTTTGCCTTTAACATATTTACACCATTGATTACATTGCAATTCTGTATCTCTGAAACAGGTTTCACTGAAAGTTCCTAGAAGGTTTGGTTCTTAAATACATGCTACAGTCTTTCTGGACTCAATTCACAATGAATGCACTTATAAATGGTAGTTCAAGATTCAAGGATAAGTTCTAGATAATAGTATCCCCAGTTAGAAGAATATGATGACCAAGATTCCTGCTGTAACCAACTTTCTCCACATCATTCTCTAGTGTATTTTATCTTTAAGTTTTATTCAATATCCTTGATAATGACTGCAAGATACTCTGTCTGTTCTGAAGAAAACTGTTAGCTTTATGCTTTTCCCAGAGTGCCCATTTAACTGGTAGACCTACGGTTTCTTGGTTGAAATTTTTGATTGGTTTCTTTTCCTTATTCATATATCTTATCTTTAGTATAATTAATTTTATTTATCTAAGATACGGTGACCATTATCCAACATAAAGTAAATGTAGTCAGTTCTAAATGTCTGTTTCTGTCTTATATTCAGACATATTTTTCTGTTGCTTTATAGATATATGATGCTATCCCTTATCTCTTGTCATTAGATGCTTCCCAATTCTATTATTTTGAGTTATTGAAAACAGCTAAAATGTTTGCTTTTCCATCTTCTAGCCATACTCTCTGCTGTTTCTCCATTAAATTAGAAGTTTGTGTTTCTTGGGATAGTCCTCATTCATTCAATACCAACTATGAAATGAATTAGGTGCCAGACTTCTATTGTCAATGGCAATGAGAAGAGTATGCTCCCTCCCTTGGGAGAGATTCAATAGTGTCTTTAGATGAGACCATTTTTGTCCATATGATATGAGGAAGTCATGTCGCTAAGAAGAGATATTTAATCAGAGCTTCGCAATGTTTGTGATAGTTACTAAGATGCCAGGGTCCTTGACCAGATGGTCCCAAGCCTGGTTGGAAGAATGATCCTTAATTCATTAACTCTTAATCTAGATCTAAGAAGTAAAGAAGAAATAGCTGTTGGAGTGTGTGAAGAAGCTTTGGGTTAGGCAGGCAGAGGTAGCCAATGCTTTGGGGTACAGTACAGAGTGTTGAGTGAAGGGGATAGGCAGTGGAACATTTCTAGATATCTGCAGTAGATATCTGCTGTGAAACAGTATTCTGGCCCTTACAGAAAATCATTGTTGCAGAATATTTGCTCACAGAAGAAGCCCAAGATTGTGTTATTTACTGGAAACGCCTGTTTTTCATTTGTGGTGTGGCTCAGTCCTTATCACACACCTTTAATCCCTCTTGCTGGAATATAAACACATCCTCAGCACACACCCTTGATCCAAAACAATAAAGGTAAAGTTAGTTTGTAGAAGGAAACATCCATCTTTGTAAGTGATGTCTAATGGAGTGACAAAATTATGAATCAATGGAAAACTTGACAGAATGGGAAATGCCCAACTCTCATAAGAAGAGAGAGGAAGGGGGAAACTCAAGAGGGATAGGTAGAGAAGGCAATTTTACTAGGACTGTTCTCCAGAGACTGGTTGCAGACGGAACAAGCTAAGTATAGATAAAGACAGAATGAACCAGAAGAAGGTGCTAGAATATTATAAGAGATTGCCAGAGTTAATTTGAGGTCAAGCAGAGTAATTCAGGAAGAATTGAGAGAAGCCAGATTGAACCAGTCAGCTTGGAGTAGAGATTGAGCCAGAATGGCTGAGTTGAACCAGTTGGCCAGAGTTCAGAAAGAACTAGAAAATTGTGAGCTTTTTCAGCAGCAGTAAGTCACAGGGACTGAAAACATTCTAGGCCTAGATAAAATTGTATGGAGGCTAGAAGCTTCCAGGACCAGGCCTGGTTTAGCAGACAGAGGCAGTAAGCCTTGGAGATGACAATTACTTCAGGAGAATAAAAGTTACTTTTACAAATCCCAGTGGCTGTGCCTCCATCTACAAGACATGCACAGACAAGACCTCAGCATGGACAATGGAAAACTCACAAAATCTCGTCCCAACTGAAATGTTAATTCAATTGCTGACTGCTGGGGTTGATGGTAATAAACTGACTTCAATGAGGTAATCCCTAGAAAGCTTCCTGTTCTCTAGAAGATAGTCTCTTACTAAGTATATAAAGGCCACACCAAGAAAACTGTAAATAAGTAAGTAAGTAAGTAAGTAAATAAATAAATAAAAATATGATGGAGAAGGGGAAATTGGAGGAAATGGAATATGAGGTGGAGCCTATCGTAACACACATATCAAATTCTCATAAAATAGACATATTAACAACTTCTTTTTTAAGGATGAAAAACTGCCAACACAGCAAATGGGCAAATGTCCTGACAATACAGCATAATGGTGAGAAGAGCAAGAAAGTTGTAGAATATGCAGTGGGGCCAAGTGTGGAGATGTGACAATAGACAAATATGGAGTCTGGGGACTCATCCCAAAACAAATGGTGTCAGAGCTAAGACCTAAGAAGAATGGACTATTACTGAGTGATGTTGGAGAAAAGGCATACACCATGTAAGAGCAGCTTGAGGAAGGAAGGAAGGTCACAGGTAGGGAAAGGAGATGGAAAGACACTGACTGACTGTGGTCATTACAGAACTGGGAGGTTCTTAGGCAAATATGCCTATATTATCAGGGGCAGTCTTGCTGAGGGTGCTCTTACACCCTGTATCAGGCACTGAGTTTCCTTCTTTTCACCATTTGTTCCTTTCCAGTTCTGAAACTCTACATTTTGTCATTACCTATTTGCTCACTATTAGTAAACTTTCTATTTACCCTTGAATTTTCTCTAAAAAAAAGTTGTATTTAAAAAAAATACCTCTGGAATCTGTGGTCGCTTGAATAATAATGACCCCCACCCTTTGACCTTCAACCCTGACCCCAAAACCCTCAACCCCTACCCCTGACCCTCAATACCCACACCAAAACCCTCAACTACCACCCCCAGACTTGTATATTTGATTTCTCAGGCGGTGACATTAGGAAGTGTAGGCGCTGGAAAGATGCCTCAGTTTTAAGACCCAGGACCAGTGGTTCAGTGACCCAGGCTCAATGTCCAGCACTCATATGACAGCTCACAACCTTCCATGGCTTCAGTTCCTGGGCTTTAGATGTTCTGTTCTGTCCTCTACAGATACCAACTATGCATCTAATGCATATAAATATATTCAGGCAAAACACTTACGCACATAAAGTAAAAATAAAGAAGACTCAAAAAAAAGTGAAGGGATACAGAGAGAAATAGCTCCAATAATTAGTCACTTTTATCAGGATAGTAATACGTTAAGCATGGCTCCACCTTTGATTCCTTTCATAGACTTAGATTATTTTTTCAATCACTATAAACTGCTTAGATACTGCTAATCATTTTTGTTTATTTATTTTTAAACATTTAATTTTTTATTTATGTGCATATACATGAGTCTATGAGAGTGTATGTCAGAGTACCTATAGATGTCAAAATCAGAGGTCAGAAGACGGCATCTACCTCCCAGACCTGAAGGTATAGATGGTATGATTGGAATCTGGGAACCTTATTGAGGTCCTCTGGAAGAACAAGAAACACTCTTCACCACAGCGCCATCTCTCCAACCCAGTATTCATATTTAATACTGAAGTGAGCAACAGTATGTCATTGTTGTTGGGTGCCATATGGACACAATTTTATTTGACTTTCACAGTGACCCCGGAGACAATAATTTTGTCATCATTTACAGTCAAGGAAGCAAGATTCAGGGCTTGCGTCATATATGAAGAAGGAGTTTAACATCTATTTGTGTGACCACACACAAAAGCCTGATTCCTCATGCCCCGTGTTCTTGCAGGCAGAGAGTCCAGATCCAGTCTTGCTTCAATAACAAACACTTCATATCAACCCCACAAGTGTCGCGGATGGGTGGTGAGTGGATGCCCTACTGTGTGTATGTCACTTCTTCAGAGTACCCTGAAAATAATAGGAAAAAGGTTTAGCAGCTTTTCTGACTCCCTTGGAAGTCACTTTCTTTGGTTGGACAATTTTTTACACTTCTTGTCATGGTCATTTCCCCCTAGCAAGCCACAACCGTGCTAGTGGTGCTAGTGATGTAATGGCCTCAGCTTTCAAATTGTGAAAGACTAGCTCAGCCATGCGAATATTTTATTCGTTATTCAATTTGCAGCTTAATCCTATAGATAGTATTATCTATGGATTACTTCCAGAATGAAAAAAATTCTTTTAAGGAAATACATTAAGGATTAAAATGAACTTTTTTTTACTTCTAATATACTTCTGTATTAATGGTGAGAGTAAGGGTGTTGGCAGGTAATCCTGTCACTTGTGAAGGGGACACAGGAAGAATGTAAGTTTGAGGTTTGCCTTGGCTGTAACTTAGAAACAGACAACTCCTGTTTTCTATGGCACATATTTGTTCACAAGCTGGTAAAAATACTGTTTTTTACTTTTCTGATTATTCTATAGCTTTTTATTGTACATAAACTTATTTTCAGATGTATCTAATATATGATATTGATCTTTTTGTATCTAATAGTAAACAAAAATTAGAGAAGGATATTAAAAATAAAGACACAAAATTAGGTTTAATTGTATAAGTTAATAGAAATGTTTTACTTTTCTGATTATTCTATAGCTTTTTATTGTACATAAACTTATTTTCAGATGTATCTAATATATGATATTGATCTTTTTGTATCTAATAGTAAACAAAAATTAGAGAAGGATATTAAAAATAAAGACACAAAATTAGGTTTAATTGTATAAGTTAATAGAAATGTTTTCCTAAATGCAGAGATATGCCTGGTGATATTATTTACCTGAAATATCAATCACAATTTAAAATCAAAATGAGACAGGCAGAGAATCCCAGACACAGGTCCTTGGTATTTTTGGAACTTTTGTATCTCGTATTTGAGTTTTCCTGTACGTTTCCATTTGAGTCTCAGTTTAGGAAGCTAGTCATTTTAGCCATTTGGTCATTTTGCCAGGAGCAGGCTAATTTAATTTCAAAAGACTACATTGTGTGTTTTGTTTGAATTATGAGCCTCACATTCATATTTGACTGACCTTAGAAGAGTTTATCCAGGTACTTTACAGATTCCAAAGTGACATCTATTGATTTTTTTTTAAAGCATAATGGAAGAGAATTTAAAGGCTTAAAGATTTCAAAAAGTAAAAAATTCAAATTGTCAACTGGTTTTTATGATGTCAGTATTATAATTAGGTTACCCACAAGATTAAATTAGAATCCTGAGCGTGGTCTTCCTCCTCCTGTATATATGACCGACATTTATCACTTTACACAAAGGCTTGGGGACATAGTCACAGATAACTCCACCAGTGAGCTGAGCTAGATAACAAGCTCCTTCTTACGTTTTACAGGTCTCACTTGGATCTCCAGCTCCACCTACAAAATATGGTTTAGCATCAGAAATACATTTGTTTTTTTAAAGTATGTTTTGTTATGAAATTAATTATATATACATAAAAATCACTCGAATCATACACTTGTCTTAATTAATCAACATTGAGAGAAAACCACAGCGGTTAAGAGCTCGAATTTTGTCAGCTAGCTATGCATCAGTGGGCTACATCCTGCTTATAGCCCCCTCCTCCTATCATAGACAAGCACAATCCTAACTCTGTATCACGTAACTTTCCAATGTAAACATTTTCTCCTCGTATGCACCTCTGGGCTCTGTGGCTGATCTTTGTCACCTTTAGGAAATCAGATATGTCTTCCAACTCGCAATTGTCTCCTGTCTCTGGTGTTTTGTTACAGCATGCTTGCTAAAATGGAAAGGCAAGTTCTCCTGAGATGTACCTGGTTTTTTATATCTTCCCTTTTGTTTCACTTTAATGTTCTAGCTTCAAGTTCTCTGTTCTCCACATAGTTGGTCTTCCTTTCTTTTTAATGTTTGCTACTTTACTTAAAATTCTGTCTTTTTAAAAAGACCTACTTTAAATTTTTTTCTTAAATTTCAATCTGAGACTTCTTTCTCCCTAGGGGGAAGTACTTCAATTCAAAGAATATAGCTGAAAAATGAGTCATTTCTTTTTACGCTGGTTTTTTGTACACTGTCCTTTCTCTGATCCAGCCTTCACTCAAGGAGGTCACCAAGGTCACCATGCCCCCAAATATGGAGCCTCTTGTTTTTAGTCCACCCACTTTTTTTTACCTGACACTGAAGGAAATTAAAGCACTAAAGTGCTTTTCCTACTTGAGTAGCCACTTTTAAGAAAATAAGAACAAAGAAATATTTTAAATCCTTCAAAATTGAACATTCTTACTGACAGTCATTATTCTCGTAATTATCCGTATTCATTTCCATTATCACT
Organism: Arvicanthis niloticus; assembly: GCF_011762505.2. Taxonomy (NCBI): domain Eukaryota; kingdom Metazoa; phylum Chordata; class Mammalia; order Rodentia; family Muridae; genus Arvicanthis; species Arvicanthis niloticus. The sequence goes on along the minus strand of NC_133433.1, from coordinate 33,944,640 downwards.
AAATGAACTTTAAGACATCAAAGACTTTGAAGAAAGGCGTAAATCACTTTTATTTAAATTTAGAAATTGGTTATTTGCACAGAGATTCAATACATCTTGCCCTCCCTCTCTTTAAACCTTTAAATTCACTTTGTATATCTGAGGGTTCTGCCTGCATGTATATATGTGATGTCGGGCTCCAGCAAAGAAAGAGTGCTGATGCCCTGCATTGAGAGTCACAGGAGGAAATATGTATACATTGGGAACAGAACCCATGTCCTCTGCAAGAGCAGCAAGCGCTCTCACACACTGAGCCACCTCTCCAGGGCATGTTTTGTTCTTAAGAGAAATTTGATGAAGTTTGAGGTTATGTCTTCCCAGAACAGACATCCTGCTATACCGGTAACCCTTTAAAGCAGAATGAGTCACAATCCCACTGTTCTAATAGCATCAGTGGTTTGGGTGGTGATGGTAGTGTTCATTCTGGGTTTTTGAGGGTTTTTGCTTTGTTTTGTTTTGTTTTGCTTTTTGATTTTTAATCCTAAAGTATCCTCTTTACTGAATGAAGCTGTCATTTGTGGGAAAAGGTAGTTGGACATTATATCTATACATAATGTTATTGACAGATTTCCAGGACATAAATTTCTCACTTGATTTGAAAGAACACTGGGGAAATTTACAAAGAATCAGCATCTGTTCATATATGCAAGTAAGAAAACAAACTAGATTCAACTTCCTAAATGCACGAGTGGCTTCACAGACTTCTGATCTCACCACAGCTTCCCAGGTGTTGATTATCTAAGTTTTTAAGTAGCCAGACAATAGTAGCCATTGTCCATAGGGTGTGCAAAGCTCAAAGAGTTGAATTTCCCTCTCCTCACCTCCTGGGAAGATGGTGGGTGCATTTACCCTGTGTGATGATGCAGGTGGAGAGCAGAGATCAACCATGTGTGCATCTCCATTCCACACACTTGCCCTAAGAAATGAGGACTGAACACACTGCTGATAGTTGTCCATCTGACAACATAGTACACACTGCAGTTCCTAGTGTCTTTGTGATTTTCCTTGTAATTCTCATGGTTCCTTGTGTTTGTTCTGTTGTTTCTTGAGCAAAATTTTCCCTATTTCCAAGACCTCCTTGTGTAGTTTCAATATCAGGTTAGTTGTCTAAATCTTCAAGATGATGTCTGAAAACAATATCAAGCAGGACTGTGCTGTTTGTCCATCATCTTATATGTACAGTGTCAACAACAGTTCTCAGCCTTTCCGATCTCTCAGTATCTGCTTAGTCAAGAATGAATGAATGCCTGGATGCTTTTCCTCTCAGCTTTTCCTGTGGCAGTTTAATGTTACATGGGTCAGGGACCTTTTGTACTTGATCCTCATTGTCTGTCTGTTCTCCCAAGGCAAACTTCTTATAATAGGGGTACATTTTTATCCAACTATTTGTCCTGATTATGTACACCCATCTGTGACTCCCACGAAGTGCTTGATACCTCACTGAAATAAATGATGATGACATTTGATGTTTTGCTTGGGTTTGGGGATGGCTTGACCAAGCCCATTGATTTTCTATCCTTCTGTGGGTGGCATGTAACTCAGGAACTTAAGATAGACGTCTATGTGCTAGCAGTTTTGCTTAGTTTTATCTGAGTAGGATAGGAAGCAACAACATTTCAGTGAAGTGGGGTTCTCATGAAATTTTCTTTGAAGGAAATTAATCCCACAGACCTTACACATGTACTGTTGTAAATAAATACCCCTTACTGAGAGAGTCAGTCTGTGTTTTGTCTAAAAATTAGTAAGAGATGAATTGAAAATGCTTACTGATCAAAACAGGAGACTCACATAATAGTTAAATTGCAAATGGAATGAAGAAAGGGTAAATTTAATTCTGCTACTAGAATGTTCTACATTACTGAGACTGTTTCTTCAAATATAAAATACCTAAGAAGGTGACACAGGCCCTCCTTCCTAACAGCTCACACAGTCTGGTAGGGGACTCTTGACTCCAGCCTACCTCTCGCCAACTTTCTCTGAGTTTGCAGTATATTTTCTGTTATATATTCATAATATTTTTTATTTCAACTGTGACTGCATTAGAAATTGATCATAAGTGAGACCATGTTTCAGGAAATACCTTCCCTTGTTTTTGTTTTTAAAGGCATAGTTTCCATATCTCTGTCCTTCCTCTCCTTCACTCACTCCCTTCTTCCTCTTCTCTATTTCTTTTACCCTCTTTGATTTTCAAGGGAAATTGCATTTGGGTATTTTTGATTCTTTTGAAAAAGGTGATTACCAAAATGCTATGCTATTGGGATGGCTTGATATTGAAAATACCACTCTTTATACTTAAGAAAATGGGGACTGAAATTGGTACATTTGTGCCATGAAATGGCACATGTGTTTTATTTCCTTATCACCCCCCCCCCAGTTATAGGAAGAGAGATTCATTATTTATAAGTCTCTAAGGAAGCTGGGACATGAATGTAGAATCCAGTTCTTCATAGGGCTCCTCTTCTGACTTTAAAACCACGGGTTCTACATCTTATCTTTGCCTCTGTTCACTGGGCCATGGACACATTTGTAATCCTCTCCACTAAGTGGTTCTTTTCCTTTATTACCAACTGGAGACTTTAATTTTATGTTCTTTATTTATTGGAGCCACCAATGCAGTAATTTGTGGATGAGGCTTGTAGCCAGTGTGTAAAAGGAATGATGTGTGGGTTCTCCTGCCAATCTCAAGGCACAGACAGATTCTCAGAGAATGACGGCATTTATCTGGGACTGGCAGGGCATTGTGATGGCCATGCATGAGCCATAGTAAATTCTGGGGTATCAACATGGATGAGGCAATGGTAAATTTTTCAAGGCAAAGGGGAAAAACTTCACTGGTGTTAGAGACTTCTGGGGGACTTGGCATCAGTTCATTGGTGAAGGTGCTATTTCTGGGCAAGTTGAGACTATCTTGTACAGACTGTTGTTGTTTTAAAGATTGTTAAGTTATTTCATAAATCTGTGGACATATGTGAGGTGTTCCACAGGTTCCATTGTGTGTCCAATGAGACTTTTCTTCTGAGCATTTTAAAGCATTTTTCCCCCCCATGGACAAGAAGCCATGAGTCCTCCCACTTCCTAACTTGCTTGCTTTAATTCCATGTCAGTCTTACAAGAGTGACTTCATATTGATATAATTTCTGTTCATGGTCCTTTTCTATGGCATCAGCATTAACAATTTTGGCACAGCTGAAGGAGCAAAAGTGTCCAAAAAAAAAGTACTTTTTTGTATATTGATATGTGATCATCAAGAAAACCCTCTGTCATTACCAAGTCTTAGCAGAAGACTGTGGGCATCTAGACAAATTGGAAAAAAAAAAAAAACAAAAAAAAAAACATTATTTTCTAGTTGGAAGCAATCAAGTCTTTTTAGTGAGCATATAGAAACTCTGAAATTGCACTTCATTTCCTCCAGTGTTCAGAGACATGACATGCAGCTTTCACGTGGTGGCCACTTAGCATATTTATTGTCAAAAACAATTTGCCAGCTAGTCCTTTTTCTCCTGGCAACTGAGGTGAAAAAAAAAAAAAAGATAATTAGGCATGCGATAGACATACCGGAAGGGTTTACAGCATCTTGGGGCTAGTTGTTCAGCTAATGAGGAATTAAGTGTTGAACTTGTGGACTCAAATTTCCTCAGTTTTTAAAGGGCTTACATGAATTTGATTTTTCCAAATAGTTTATACTTTAAGAACACAGAACTAGCCTATCCTTTTGACTGCTTTATGCATTGAAAAGTGCCACAAGCTTAGACGCATTTGGAGATTGTTAAACTGCAGTATACACTGGTGTATGCGCACATATATACACACTCACCAGTCCGATGAAATTACGTGTATGAGGGACTTTGAAAAGTCACAAAAGGTACTATGAAAACCATGCTAAGCTTCATTCACATTTATTTAGCTATCTTTTGAACACATGTGACACCCTAGAATTTATCATTTCATGACACCACAGAATTTATTTCCAAATGTCCCTGACTATGCAGTCTAAAAACATAACTTATCCAAACCAACAACTTGATTGATAGTTTAGAATACCTTTAATTTGATGCTTTAAATTTTAGTGATCTCAGGCTCACTGGTTTCTAGAGTTCAGTGATGTATTAGCAAAACACACAAATGGAGACTTGGCTCAGCACACATCACTATGGCTGGAAAGACTGAATGCAAAGACAAAATATTTAGTAATATATTGTCTTTTCATGGGATAGTCTTAAGTCCAGATGTTAGATCTTCATGAAAATTTAGAGCATATGGAATTAGTTACTTCATCTCATTTTAAGAACATAGTTAGAAAGTTAATAATGGAAACTTTCAAAATAATGGAAAACCTGCCTAGCATTTTCTTCTAATATTTTATAAGCTTCACTGACTGGTTGTTGGTTTACACAAAGTGAAATGTACTTACAAAATTAATCTTTGTTTGGAAAGAAACGATCTCTCCCTCAGAGGGTCCGAAGCTGTCAAAATGACAGGCTTAAGGGCTTTGTTTGGGCAGATAAGAGTGAGAGAGGTCTCCTTGCCCTCTCTAATTTCATACTGTTCTTTCTTTTCTTTTCTGACTTTTCAACCTCTGTTTGCATTTAGGGAGAAGCCTCCAGTGGAGGACACTCTTTGAAATCCTACATGGAAGAAGTGAGTTTTTAGAGGATCTCCCATAGCATATCATCAGTCTATCATGTGAGATGAAGCACACATTTGGCTTTCTCCTTCTATTTTTGGGTTCCTAATACATATATGTTTACAGGCCATGTTTAGAAAAGTACAATAAATGATGTTATCAAAATCACTTTTGTTCCTCATTGGTAGAGAGATACTGTCTATCAATCCAGTCATTCTGAAAATGGAGGAGAAAGTGCATGAACTGAGTGCTGTCGGATGTTTTCATTCACAAAACATTTGTTGATAGGTGTATAATGAGAAACATGTGTTTTGTACTGGGTATGAGCAAAAACAAAAGGAACAAACCCAGAAAGACACAGTCATGGCCTTTATGAGAAGAGCAGTCATAATAGCGCAGCAGTCATTCATGTGCAAATGATGGTTGCTGTTTTCTGCACCTATTACCGTGTAAGGCACATTCTTGGAAAAATGCCTTAGATTCTTGGCTTTATATGTAAAGATAGTGAAGAGTGTTCTGTGTCATAGAGCTCTTCACGTACTGACAGGCATTTGGAAACCCTCGGAATTTTTCCAGAGTCCCTAAGACCTGAAAAAGCTCAAGATGCTTATGAAGAAAACAGCTTAAATCTGCAGGGCATGAAGGTGGTTTACAGATAGGATCCAATCTTCGGGTGAAATGTCAGTTCTCAACAGGAGCTGATGTGCTTCCGTGCTTCTTCCCAATTCAAGGGTCCATCCAAATGACATCTGAGCACACTGTGCTCATCCTACCCAAGATGATGCATGGATATTGAAATCCTCAGTTCCCATAGATCACTAGGAGAGGAATGTGGAGTGCGTAGTCTCTACTGGTTTGCCTATCTTCTCAGAGATAATTGGAGCTTTTCAAAAGAGCACAGGAAGGAATAACAAAATGATAGGAAGGAAATCACGGGAAAGAAGTTCAGGCTCACGAGCATCCAAATAAATGGACAAAATGTGGGAGGATTGGATCATGAATACTAAGTTTCAATTTAATGAATCTGATGCAAAAACGCAATATGTTTGAACAATTAATGTTACACACAGAGAGTGTGGGAATCTTGTGGTCACTTATGCTCTTGGTCCCAGGCTCACAATGTGTTGATGGGGTTGGATAACATACTTCCACAGAAAGGCTGAAAATGACTCTTGTTTCTGGTCCAAGGCTGTAAAAGGAAATCCCTGAGGCATGCATGCATGGACTGTCGGCTACATATCAAGAAGAGGCATGTTAGAATGAGTTTTGTTTTGGTATTTGTGCTTTCTGATTAGAAGTGCTTTGAAAGGCATTGCTGCTGCAAGGACAATTACATCAGCATCAGCTGGAGGCTTGTTGGAAACAGGAACTCCCAGTATTCACCAGGTTCCAAGGACCATGTGTTCATTTTGCTAAGCTTATTAAGGTCTCCATGGGTTGACGAATACCCCAGCTACGTATGGAAAGCATTTCTCTAGCTAAAGTCTTAATGGAATGATTTCTAGAGATAAAATGTCAGTCTTCTGAGTCGAAAGGGACCATCAAAGAAAGAGGCTCACTTAAGGATGTATTAAGGCCATGCTGCCAGCAGGAAGATACAGCTTCTATGGACAGAATCTTAAAGAGATGTACAAAAGCATGTTTCTTGACTGTAACACAAAACTCCTCCTACGTAACCCCTAATCTAAATTATATATTTTTTGAAGAAAAACACCATGCCCCTGCAACTTTTGTCCTTACTGTTTATTGTTTGCAGTACTCAATAATGCAAGACATTCCAGGTGTGCCAGGACTGTCTTGTGACTAAAGTCAGCAAAGGCTGTAAACTCCTTCAAGAAAAACAAACAAACAAACAAAACAACAGCAAAACCAAACCTCTATAGATAATAGAAATCAATCATTGTTTTCTACAGTATTTTCTTTCAAGGTCAAAGTACTTCTAGAAAACTATTTCATTCTAAGGTTTATCCTAGATATGACTCTAACAGATTTTTTTTTTCTACAATTGAAGACATGCATCATGGGAAAGCCCACCCCCACTGTATATTCTAGAAAAGGAGGACAGCTCTTTCAGGCCATTGGGGGTTTGTTTTCTCCTCTGTTCTCAGTCCTGCTCTGTTTGTGTATTGGGAGTATAAATGTCTTCAGCTTATGAGCTTCACTGTTGCCTCTCCCTGTGTGAACCAGGCAGTGTAAATGTTTCCCATCTACCATCACGGTCCATTGCTGCATGGAATTTTCACTTTATATTGGTTGGTGCTTAGATATTAGCTGTTTCATAAACCAACAGATTATCCTCACAGTAAAGTTACACGATTAATTAGTGACTTATGAATTAGTTACTAGTGTTTTTCTTCTAAATTTGTATACATTTGAGTTTTAGAAAATAAACATTTAAAATCTCCTATGGTAACCTGTTTAAAATGTGAAATATAAAATGACATTATTTTCTGTTGTTTTGTTTTTTCTCATTTGGGCTTTTACTTTACTTTTCATGTTATAAGATCAGCAAACAAGGGTGGTGGGGGGAAGTGGGGTAAGGGGATAAAATCTGAAATGTAAATATAATACCCAATAAAAAAAAGGAAAAACAAAAGATCAGGAAACAAAAAAAAAAAAATCCAGTGTTTGTGAATGTTAGAAACATTGACATAAAAACTGAGCTTGCAAACATTTGTTTTTATTTAGCACAGACTAAAAACTCAAATAAACTATATTGTTGATGCTTTACTATAGTTCACATTTATTGTTAAACTTTGAACAATTTTTAACATATCAGCCTCTCTGTTATTTTGTTTTGCTTCCTTCCCGTGGGGCTGGGTTTTTTTTCTTATTTATTGATTTATTATTGATTGATTGATTGATTGATTGATTGATTTACTTACATGCTTACATATATTGTAAATGAATTATAACCACACAACATTAAGCAATTGTGGTGAGATCTAAATAGAAAAGGCAAGGCAACATAATTTCCTTTAAAATTATTCTATATAATGTTATTCTATGTAATAATAAGCCTAGTCTTAGTCTACATAATTTATTTTTAATCTATTATTTCAGTCTAGCATTTATATTTTGAAGGGGAGGGGTGAGACAAAGTCTCTTTGTCCAACCCTGTCTCTCCTGCAACTCACTGTCTACACCATGCTAGCTTTGAACTCACAGAAATATGATCTCCAAGTGCTGGGATTAAAGAAATACCCAGCTGACATTTAGGTCTTTGGTCTTTAGATCTTTTAGCAGGTAAAAAATAAGATACTTTATGAGTCTGTTTCCACATATTCAAAATAGCTCTTAAAGTTAAATTTAAGAGACTACATGGTCTTCACATGTGAGTTATCTGACAACTCAAGTTAGAAATAATTTCCAAATACACTTTATCATTTACAATCATAATACTATTGCTGATCAATAAAGTGAATTAAAAACAATTTATCATATTTAAATATTCCTAAAGCTTTATTCCCGTATCTTTATAAGAAAACTAATGTTCTTAAAATACAGAACATAATGTGGGAGGAGCACAGTGCACAGCCTCCAAGTGCCCTAGACTGGTGGGGGAGAGTGGTGTGGACACAGGCGCCTATGAAGTGCTAGCCACAGCAACAACGAAGACGCTATAGAGAACTACAGAGTCAAGGCAACTGTTGCTGAAACTTTTCAGAAAGCAGTCATGACTTTCACGAAAGTGGTGAAGGGAAGATGACAGAACAGCAGTGGAACACGCAGTGTGAACTCACTCAGGGTGACAAGTGGCAGCTTTGCCACCTCTAAGGGTGCCATCCAGGAAACAGCACTGGAAATATGAAAACTTTCCCAACTCTTGGGCTTGGTTTGCCAGATGCACCATCTGAACTGGAGAGGAACTGAATCTGTCTAACATGGGGGTCTCCACATCACTTATACTCATTCAGGCCTGTCTGGTTCCCCCAGGTTGAGCTCTGTGACCTTCAATGTAAATGAGCTTCCAGCTATATTTCTGATGGAAAAGGAACATTTACTTATAGAAAATGAATAATATACATTTTGTTCTTCAGATATACTAGCTGTTGGAAAATCAAATTAACTATTATCACTATCAGTTTATTCTCTCTCACACACATACACACATACATACATATGGAAGAATACATGTAAAATGTCTAGGAACAGTAAATTAATGATGGAACAAGTTATACGTTATAACCAATAAAAGAAGACTTCAATCATATATAAGAGCAAACAAGAAGTGTTAAGATGACATTATAAATAGATGGAAAAATTGGCCAAATTAAATCCATCTCCACAGGCTAACAATCAATCACATTTACAATGGACGCGGTTTCCATCTACATAGACAAGAATCATTTGTGGTGTTACTTTTTTTTTACGAGTTACATAGTATGATATAGAATATGTCTAAAGGACTCATGCAGCCACAGAAGCAATGCCTAGAAGGGAATACTGGAAAATGAATAATTTTTCATGGACCACAATAATGCTTCGTTCCTATCTCTGGAAAGGAAGTCAGCAAGTAGAAAGGCTTGCCTAGTGCAGTGGTGTGCTCTCTCAGTCCTCTGCACAGAAGAGAAAATAGGACAAATGGTTACGTTTTCTGAAGTAGTTTGAATCTGTACTTTTTCTCTTCCTTTTCTTCAGACAATTCATCATAGTTTCTATAATTCAGTTATAATGTTTTATTTTTTTCTCAGAACATATTCATTAAAAGCTACAGCTCTCAGACTTAGTTAATTCTGAATTCTTGTATTTCAATTGCTTTTTATGGTTCCCAAACAATTGGACCACAGAAACATTATTCATAAAAAAGAAATTAATAATTTCAGAGTAATGGTGAGATATTTTGTTAACAAGTGCTAAAAGGCAGTATTATTAATATTGCCAACTAACTGTATAAATGACATAGAGGAAATTTTACTTTAGTATAAGTACCAAATTAATTCTTTGTCATTTGAAGCACTCTATGATATGTATCTGGAGCAGACTAATTTTTTGTGTACATAATCAGGCTTGATGCCGTTATCCATTGAGCTAACTCACTTGTTATTATGTGCACCATACTCCATGGATCATCTATTTAGAGGGATTCCATGACTTGAGAGTTCACAGGAAACTGAGGAAGTATGTCCAAAAAAAAAAAAGGAACCATTGTCAGGATGTTATTTACATGTTCATACCCAACAGGGAGAAATACTTAATTTAGAATTAAAACATTTTCAACAATGGAACACTTTTTTCTTTAAATATACTGAACTTCTATGGTCATGTGAACATAAATCAGTTATCTGTAGCATTTTGAGAATCCAAAAGTCAGTTATACATATGAAATATGAAATAACAAATCTGCTATCTTTAAATCTCTTGCTCTGTAAGCAAAGAGGATTGATTCGGGGCCAATAGCTGTTCTTCATAAGATTCATGTCACTAGTACCCACCGCACAAATCCCTGGGTATTTGCTATACTTAGGGGAAAAACCAACCAACCAGCCAAACAAACAAACAAAAAACATTTTAAAAACGATGAGTGGTACTTTTTCTAGATGCAGCCCTGAGAGCCTGCTCTTGGTAATATGAAAACCTTTGTGCTATACTGAAATATAGCTTAATATACTGCAGATTTCCTTGAGTAAACTTAGTGAGAAGGAACACATCAGCTCTTGCTTTTGAAAAATGTTCAGGATTTTAACTTCTTGACCCTATCTCAAAGAATTATATGCAGCCTTATGGGTGAGCTTCAGACACGCACTGCTCTTGTTGATCAGAAGTAGGCAAACTAGGGGCTTCTATTTCTAGCTCTAGTTTAGGGATTGCTAAAGTACAACAGTGAAATCCTCTGATAGTGATACTTGCTCTGTCATCATGACTCTGTGTCAAGAGTGTAAGTTCTCCCCAAACTCCACTGAGTTCCACTTCTGCTGTATACCACTTGCAGTAAACCAAGACCAGTTAAACCTTCTTTATTCAGGACGAGCAAGGCATTAACCTAGAAAGCCAGTTGGTTATATTGCTTATATCTTGAACCATTGTGGAGAAAGTAAAACTTACGACTTATTAGTCATATTCTTTCTTATAAAATGGATTTCAATATTTGGGACAAGAAGCTAAACAACAAAAACACTTTTCTAAATTAATTAACATTGTTTTCCTTGGTTAATTTATATGTTCTGTTTTAAGTAAGAAGCTCTAACCTTTGATTTCTCCTTAGAAATCTAAAGCCATCTTTTATTTTTTTCTTCTTTAAAAACAGAGACTGCATGATTTACTTTGAGAATTTTCAGGATTGTAATTTTCCCTCTTTGATGCATGAAACATCCTGAAATTGTGTTTCTACACACACACACATGTACACACAGAGAGAGAAAGAAAGGGGGGGGGGAGAGGGAGAGAGACACAGAGAAAGAGAGAGCATTTTCAAGCTAATAAACCCAATATTTTCATATTTGCCCAGTTTCTTTGGATGTCTCTGCAAAGCCAAACCTCATTAGTTGACACAAATTTAAAAATTAAATTAAATCCTAAGAATAAACGTCCATTTACATATAAATTACATATTCTAAGATATAGCTTGTTTTGGTGATAAATTTCCTTTAGAAAACGCAACTACAATCTTTCCCATTCAACTTTCTGAAGAGTGGGGACTTAGATGTGACCTGCTTGTAAAGCACCAGGCATTGTCTACTTCAACACCTTTCCCCTCTTTCTCAGCTCTAAGACAGTGGTACAGTCTGAATCTGAATGTCTATAGGCTCATGGTTTGAAGGCTTTGATGGAACTGGTTGCTTTTCTAAAGCTGTGGTCATCAGACTATAGGACTTTTGTGGTGGAAGCAGGACACTGAGGTGGCTTTTGAAGGTGGCTCTCATGTGTGGCTACAGTCTGTTCTCTTTCTTTCCTGTCTACCACACAAACATCAACTGCATGGGCTACTGCTATCATAGCCCAAGTGGCTCTACCATTTCTTTACCACCTTGATGGACTGAAACCATACAGCAAAGTAAACGATTTCTCCTTTAGTTTCTTCAGTTATGTGTGTTTCCACAGCAACAGGAAGGGTAACTAAGACAGAAGGGAACTCGAGGGCCTTCGAGCAGCCAGGATTTCTCACCCTGGAGCAAAGATATTTCACAGTGGAACCCATCTCTCATTTGATAGGAATTTATATTTCAGTCCAAATCACAAAATGTTTTTAAGAGCTGCTGGTACAAAAAAAAATATCAAGCTATTATTTTCTTTATGAAAATCATTTCCAAGATTGGGTTTCTTTCGCTTCAATTATTAAAATAAATGTTTTAATTTTACTGCAATGTTAGAGCCACAGAATTATTGCAAAGATGTAACATGGTTCCTATGTTTCTCCCACTCAGATTCCAACTAGTATTATCACCTCACATTATTATAAATATATCTTGGGTCGTTTGTCACAATTGCTCATTTTTTCTATCTTACTAATGAAATCTGTGCATTGTGCAGATTGCCATGACCTGGGTTAACAAAGGGAAATTTATCACAAAAGCAAAGTCTACTTTGTTCCAAGATCTTATGAAGAAGTCTGCATTTCATGCCATGTGTCACCATCTTTAATTTTATTACTTATAATCATAAATATGCTGACATAAATACAGTGTACTTTTCAAAAAGAACAACACCAAGATAAAACTCATATTCCCACCCATTATTATTGAGGATGTGTATGACCAGGGTATAGAAGACTGACTGACTGCTCTTGATTGCTTGGTTCACAGTAGTGTTTGTCAGTTTACTCTCCTGTGAACTTACTCATTTTTCTCTCCATTTCTCTGCCACCTTTTAAACTAAGTCACTCTACACAACTCAGAGTTGGAGTTACTTTTTAGTTTAAGAGCAGAGTGTGTATATAAGTTATCCAGACTCTTCCTATATGTGTATTTGCCTATGATCACCCACTCACACACTTTTTTATTGAGTCATTTATTTTTAGCAAAAAGGATTCATTTTATATTGCATTTTATATTGCATATATATGCATTTTATATTGCAATTAATAACCCAATCCTGATATAAGTCCATAATGAACTTATCAATTAAAATAGAGTCCCTCTATGATTCCCATCTAGTCTCTGAGTTTACATAGTCCACAAACCTCCAGAATTACTTGGTCAGCATTTTATTTTCCACCCCTTTAAATGTGAGTGGCTTATTTATCTTTAATGCATCATACTTTCTTCATAATCTCTTGTCAATCCTGAGGTTCCCTGATCTTTTTCACTAGAGCACATAAAAATTTTCATTGTGGCACAAAACCAATTCGATTTCAACCAGTGTGCAATATCATGTGTTTACTCTAATACCATACAGCACTAGCCAGCTGCTTTGAAAGGTCCCTGTGCTTTACCAGTGGATCCTATCTCCCATACTCCTGGTAAAGTATGTGATGTGGAAAAGTCTACACAAGGACTAAACACCTCAGGAATTTACCACCAAATCAAGGATTTGTGCATAGTGTATTTCTCACACATGGGAGCTCTCTTAAATAAAACCGACATTTAATGTCTGGTAGTCCATGTTTCTTAGAATTATGAGAATTAAGTTTCACATTGTTAGCATTTGTCAGAGCAACAGAACGCAAAGTATCCTAAGATGGAGGGAAAAAAGAGCAAAAATGGGGAAAATAACAAATGAATTATAGAAGTCATATAGGTGAACTGACAGATCTTACTGATTTTTACTTTTTAGTAGAGTACTTTTTTACTAAAATATATAAAAATATTTTGTATTTAAAAAATAATGTTTCTGTGTTTTTAAGAATAGATTTATACTCTAAATCTCTTTTGTTCTTAATGTTCTTCCTCTCTTTTCTTTTTTTTTTCCTCCTACATAAGTGCCTATTTTGTGAGTCCCTATTTTGTGGCCTACACTCTTCATACTTTCTTGGGATGACCAGTTTCAAAAGCCTATCTGTGCCTTTATGGAGTCCATGTTATTGCTGAGACAAGAAAATATGACTGGAAACTTACTATATACTAATTGCATATTGATCCATTAAGTGTATAATGAAACTGAGAAATAACTTGCTTTGTAGGGAAAGGGAAAACTCTCAGTTTAGATAACAATTGAGCCCTGCAAGCATGTTGTCTTGTAGGAAAGAGATAAAAATGTTCAGTGTAAGACATCATGTTAGGTTACAACTTATGACAATGTTGAGGAGTTACCAGATAATTATAGATGACAGAATAGAAGTGGAAAGGAAACAGTAGGGATCAAAAACCAACTTGAACCCTATTTTACCCACGGAACAATGAGACAACTGCAACAACAACCAAAAATTATAAGCACGGAAACAATTTCATCATACAACTTCTTCAAAATCCCACCCACAAACAACTTAAGAAGAGACCTAGAAAACATAAGAATGATGGCCCTTGTATTTCATAGATGTCCTTTACCGCAGACAAAACAAGAGATGGTGGGTTATGTATGTTCATCAACAGAAAGGAAAGGCGAGAGTAAAGATGCATATATGAAATATTTTAACTGAAACAGAATTGAAGTTGAGTGTGGTCATTTGTATCTGTAGTACTGGCATACTTACGAAACTTACATAGTGGAATCCCTGCAGCTCAGCAGATTGAGACCAAAGAAATAAGGCAGCAGGAAAGGACAGAAGGCAGGGGGAAAATACTGAGGGAGTAAAGGCAGGAAACAGGTGTCAGTCATCCTAATCTCTGTCCTTATAAAGAAGTCTTTCCTTGATAAAGGCTACTTCTATCCAATTTTATCCTGTGCATTTTGTGTTGTTATTTCCAAAAGAATTTATATAAAACATTGCCTCAGAAGGATTATAGTCTAGATATAATTCTTATTGCCTAAATATTACTAAAGAAGAACGTAAAATGACTTTAGGGTGAAGAGATTTATAAATATGACATGAAAAGAAATTTAAGCTTCAATTATTCCCCTGCTGTGAGGAAGGTCTTTAGGGCTTCTGAACATGGACTTTATGGAAACTGAACTGTTCAACCTCAATCTGTGATATCAACCTAGACTTAATCTAAAATAATCTTTTTTTTTCTGGCAGGATGAGTCTTTGAAGCAACTGCAGGTTGTGCTTCAGCCATGGCTCTTACCAAGCGACACAGAAAGTGAAGGAATTGAAGCAGAGCCAGAGAAACGTGAGTAGACTCCGTGTTTGGTGGCAAAGGACTTTTAACCAACTCCACAATAGCATTGCTTCAGTGTTATCCCAACTGTTGGAGAGAGGTTGATAAACTAACATTTGAAATATGAATTTTTTTTTTGATTCCAACTAAAATCTCCTATGAATTCTGCAGGATAGTCATAATGAGTTGGTAGTATTTGGAAACGTCAAACTATCATAAGATTGGCTGATGAGGAATTACACTTACAAGTTAAATTATTAATAAAAGAGTCTTGAACAAGCAGCATAAAGTAAAAAAGAGGGAAATTTCTAAATCTGAAATAATTACAAACAACATGGGAAAAAAACCAGGCATATACCTGTAAAGTGGTTCTTCCCCCTAGCCTGTCTGTACATACTTAAACAGATATGAGTATGTTATTGTTGCATTCAGTCACTTGCACTAAATTCTTTTAAAGCCTTTATAAAGTTTGGACTAAAAAACTGTTGCAATTATTATATAGACAGACTGCATGTATGATTTGAATTAGTTTAGCTACCAAATCAAAGGTGCCTGAATTTCGCCAAACCAACATTTTTATAGAATGCCATTTACTAACTGGATTCATGTGGCTGTGCTAATGAACTAAACCTTGAATATAAAGAATGGATCTATAACAGTGTATTGAAAGTGACCCCACATGCAGGCTTATGTCCTTTCCCTGAAACTCATGCTTACAACCATCTGGGCATCCAGTCTGCTCTCATTCCATGTGTGTGGTTTGTGCAACAGCTGGAGACTCACAGCTACATCACCTGCATCTGCTTTCTCAGTAAAAGGAAATAAGTGGTATAAGTCTGTGTCAGAGTTTACAGCTTTAAATCCTGGGAACTTATAAATGCGCAAGGGACCAAGTTCTTCTCCCCAACAGTAACTCCCATTTCTTGATTCAGTGTTTTATAAATAATACTTAGGTTATATTATAAATTACTTAATTTTAATTATTTCATGACAGAACCATCATGAAAGGAATTTTACAAAAAAAAATCTTTGCAATGGTACACATTTCTAATTGCATTGCTTTAAAATAGGATTTTAGTTCAAATATTTTTTATTTGTTTATTTTTGTTTTTAAATATGCACCTGTTAGAAAGATGCTTTGGAACAACTGAAGGGAAATATTTATACACTTTGATTCTAAGCAAGCAGAACACTTGGTTAGAGAGATTTCCTCTTTACTATCTTTTACTAACAAACACTAAGCTATTGTGTAAACAAACTCATGTCTCAGTGCAAATGCATGTTTGGATCGCTCAGATTATAATCCAAAACCACTAAGTAAATTAACTTCAGATGTCTAGATCTACCACAGTTCTTCAAGACCCTGAATCAGAAGCCCTCTGCACATTGCTTAGGATTCTGTTTTTGCATTTTAAATAAATCTTTGGTGATTTAGATTTAATTTTTTTTTGCTTATCCTAAAAAATAAATGATAAGTATTGCAAAGCAAAGTTCAATGAATTAGAAGTTGTTTTTTTAGCATTGCTTTCATATTGGCCTTTTCTTCTTTAGCCCTTTTCTTTCTCAGAGGTAGAAGTCAATTTTGCATGTAAAGCATGAGATAGAGGAAGAAAGAAGACTAATCTTGGAAGGAGTGAATATAGACAGAAACAAGGGTAGCCCCTCCACAATGAAGTTTATAAAGTCAAAATTGAATATCAGTCAGCATTCTTTAACTCCATCTTGCATTTTTTTTTTTTTAAAAAATAGTGTTTGTGTGTGGATATTAAGTGATCTTGGTGTAGTATAGTTCCATGAGCAGGGTTCACTTAGAATGTATGAAACCCTAAATTCCATTTTTGTACCACAAGCAAAGAATTAAAAGCAAATATGGAAAGAAGGAAAAAATGTCCAAGCAAATCCACAAAACAATAGTTGTCCAAAATAAACAAGTACCAGCTAGGCATATGGCTCACAGCTGTGATACCAGCACCCCAGAGACTGCCAGAACAAGAAGATCCTTAGTTTGTGGCTAGTCGAGGATACACAGCCAGACACTGTCTCAGAAAACAAACAAGAATCAGAATGATATATTGAAGCTAGCTATGCAACAATGCCTCGAGATGTCAGAAATGACTGAATGTTCTAGGAATGCAGAAGGAGTCTGTGTTGATGTTCTATGGTATAAAAATCATAGAGAGACACTGTGTCCTTGGGGAGGCTTTACTGTACAAAGCCCAGCACCTAAGGAGTTCCCACAAGTATGAATAACCTGTGATCTCCAGATGTGAAGAAAGCCAGGAAGTTTGTTCTACATGGGCTTTAGTTGAAAATGCAGTTATTCATATGAAGACGAACGTTCATGTCTCAACTAAACAAGTTTAAAGGGGAACTCTCTATATTGTTTGGAACTTAAATTGCTGTAGAAATTGGGCTTTCTTATTAAAATTCACTGGGCTCTTTCCTAGGTAAATGTAAGAACTGCAATATTTATAAACCATAAAGATTTAAAAATCAACTCGTTGGAGATAAGCTCTCAGGAAAAATTTACAGACTTGGTAAAAAGTCACAGTAGCACAAGGGCAAGTCAGTGGGTAAGGAAAAGAGTAGAGATGGCCTCACCAGGATGCATGGTCAACCGTTTGAAGATGCAAAAGAAACCCAGAAAAGCATCCTGAAAGGCTAAGGGTGTAAGAAAGGTGGATATTTAAGAGACATTATATAAATCACTTATAATTTACACAGCACTGATTTCTAATTCCACCACTGTGAAGTTGCTGCTAACCTAGTTTGGTGATTTACTACCCTCTGTCTCCTGTAAGCAAACCACCGACACTGCTCTTCATTCGGGGCTCTGCCATGAATTATTATTGTCTGCCCCTTGTGCTTCCTGTGGAGCACTTAGACGCTGGACTCACTGGGGACCCTTTGTAGATGGTGTGATATTTTTCTCTAGCTACTCCCAGGATTGTCTCTTGGGTTTTGTCTTTTGACAAAGTCTAGATAGGTATGAACATCTTCTTAGAATTTCTCACTATCTAAATTACTATTTCTTTAATCTAAGAGGTTCTTATTGTTGTTTTATCATTTCTCATTCAAAAACCCTGCCCTTCTTATCTCTATGTCTCTTTTGGAGACTCCAAAATATACACACTCTTGCTAGTGATTCAAGAGTCTCTAAGCTATTCTTACTTTCTCTTTTTCTTTAATGTTGTTGTTCCTCAGAATGAATAATCTCATGTACCATTACTTTTTTCTTCTTTAGAACATAAAATCTAAATTGACCTATCTTTAAACTCTAATTCCTTCTTCCATCTGTTCAGCTCTGCTATTGAGCCCCAGTCCAATAAATACGCATTTCAATTCATACTTATCCAAATATGTTTATAACAATTCATTATTGATTAAGCCTTATCTTGTGTGTTTGTCATATAGACTTCCCTGGGGATTGTTTCTATTATCAGCCTTATTTATGGACCACAATTTTTTGTTTTGTGATATGTCACTTGCTTAACTTTTTACATTGTTTTTGGAATTGACTACTAAAGCTCTCTTCAGTGGCTTAGATAACAGACAGATATTAACATGAATCACACTACTGCTTACTTTTATGCCACAGTGAGATAAAGACCTCCAGAGAGTAAAAAGTATATTTCATTCTACACACAGATTACAAGATTTTAGTCCACAATTGCTTGCGCTCATGTATATATATAGAGGAAATGATATAGAGTTACCACAAACTATAACTATTAGAGCAATGTTACAACTTAAGCTTTTAATGAGATGCAGCATGTGTATGAGAGAACAGCTGTTCCCATCCTTGCAAACAGGAAGCAGAGAGCACACTACAGAGGATGGATAAAATCTTCAGTGGCCCATGCCCAGTGACCATCTTCTGCCAGCTAGGATAGTCCTCCAAAAGTTTCTAGATCTTCTATGGAGGCTAAGAATTTATAACATGAACCATAATGCATCATATGTCATGAAAACATCAACCATTTTCAGTTCTGTTTATATGGGATCTGTAAGTCAAGGAAAAGTGAGAGATAGGGCCACATTAGTTATTTCCTGGAAGACATACAGCTTTGCAAATCTGTGCAGCTTCCTACGGAAATCACATTCATTAAATTTACGTCTTTTTCTTTCCCTTTTCTTCCTCTTTCTTTTTCTTCTCTCTTTCTTTTGCTTCTTTTTCCTCTCCCTCACTCTCCAATTCTTTCTCCTCCTCCTCTTCTGCCTTAGCCACTACCACCCCCCTTTTGTTTCAACTCTTGTAACTGCTTTAGGGATCTGGTATTCACAACTATTATTCTTGTGGGGTTTTGTTTTTATTCTTTTTGTTTGGGGTGTTTGTTTGTTTGTTTGATTGATTGATTTTGATTTTGGTGTTTTTCAAAACAGGTTTCTCTATGTAGCTTTGGGACCCTACATCTAGCTCTGTAGACCAGGTTGGACTTGAATTTACAGAGATCTGCCTACCTCTGCCTCCTGACTAAGGAGATGTGCCTGCACAGCCTTGATTGTGTTTAATAAATATCCTAGATGCATGTGCATTCTCATAGAAAAAAATTTAATTGAGGAAAGACATGGAAGACCACAAAGAAATGTTATCCAAGTATTCATAGAAGTCTAATTATGATAAATGTTTAAATATGTGCATTTGGAATTCCAAACTCATTCTGTTCTCTGTGCCTGCTAGAATGTTCTGAACACACAGTCTCCTACATGATGAAAGTACTTATTTTCCAGGGTGGTGCTGAACTAGAGGGAAATATTTTGATAGAGGTCAGTGAAAACTGCCTATAACTTAAAACTTTTGCTGAGCTAACTGCTTGTCTTGACCTAATGTTTTTAATCTCAGGAGTAGATACACAACAGCTCACTATGGAATGTAGAGTCAGATAGTATCTGCCTGAGTCTTAGCTTCAAATGAAATTTAAAAGAAAAGTAAGTTTTAAACAAAATTTAGTAAAAATGACAGTGGAGAAATTCTATGTCTTACTATATTTGAATCTCTTAGACACTGATGTGGTGACAAATTTTCAAGAAGGACAACTCAACTGTATATTTGTTAATGAACAGACCAATAAATCAGAGTGTTGGCATAAATGGTAGAATTATTGTCCATTGTTGGACTGGAGGAATTGTTTCTGATAGTTTTCTAAAATATCTATGTAATAAAGTCACTACTTAGTTCTTGAGAGACAAGCTCTGCTTAATTATACTGACCACAAGTTCCCTCTGAAGAATGCCAATCTGTGACTTGAGTCTACACTTCTGTAAAAACAGATGTCCATCAAATCTAACCTCAGTCTTATGTCTCTCAGTCAAATAATGGGAAAGTTGGGGCTCCCAAATACTATTTGCTCATTCACCTCCCCTCATTACTAACAGAGAAAAGACCAGATTCTATATCCTCTGGCCAGTGGTGGTACTGTTACAACCCTACCCTATACTTCATTTATGACCTTCCCTCAATCCCATTGCCAAGGTTTAATTTTGACTCTTTATATCAGAAGTGTGTGGGGTAGAAAATGGAGTCACAGGATTTGACCATGTGCCTAGGAATTTCACCTTCAAGAAAAACCTACTAACTTATCTTAAGTTATTTTTTTCTGGGTACTCTCCCCAGATTTGACTTTGAAGTATGTGTAAGATTAGGGTTTCACAGGTGACTACATCAGCATGTATATTATGGAGTACTAATGAGTGGATCTAAGATTGAAAGGTGTAGAAGAGATGTATATGAGGGTAGTGGACGGTCTATGATCTAAGGGAAAAATATTATCAATGGTGAATTAGGTCTGACAGGTGTCAGAGCTTCAAGAGACTTATAGCTCTTGAGAATACCATAATATTAGGACTGTGACATCAAAGTGAGGACTAGAAATTCTATTATTAATTCTATGGAGTTAAAGGTCAGAGGACTTTGGTGCTTTGTGATTATTTATAGATCATGTGAGTTATCTTCACACTACAAACATTTGTAAGTAAAAGAACTTACATGCCAGAAGGAAATGAAAAATGTCACAATAAAACTAATAAAACCAAGGCAATAGAAGTAACTACTGAGATGAGCTCTTACAGAGAAAATTGCCAGAACTTGATACCAAACAGTAGTAGACTAGCTTTCTGTATTAAATAAATTTTGGTAATAGTTTAATCTCACATTTTTGCTTTATTTTTTAATGCTCTTTAGAAAAGAAACCTTTTTATACATAGGTTATGATATCTGAATCACATCAGACAATACACTCTCTAAGTTTGGCATAGTAGACATATAATGATAGTAAACATTTTAAAGTTGATCTTTAAATGCTAGAAAGATAAGTCAAAGTACTTGTAGTCATTTATTTGTTAAAAGCAAGTGATTACAATGTCGGTTGTAAGTCTCTACTACGATACTTAATGTTGAGAACTATTTTGGTTATGAAAAATGTTTTACAATTTTTGGAGTGCAAATGCCTGTGAATCACTCATGTAATGTTCTTATGTGAAAATCCTCCTCAGGTCTGTGGTGACACTCACAAATTATGAAATGTTAAATTAATTCCCGAGGTCCTAAAAAAAAATTAACTAATGATAACTTTTAATAGTACTGTTTTAGTTAGCATTTACTGCTGTGAACAGACACCATGACCAATGCAACTCTTATAAAGACAACCTTTAATTGAGACAACCTTACTGGTTCAGAGGTTCAGTCTATTTTCACTGAAGGCAGGAATCAGGGCAGCATCCAGGCAGGCATGGTGCTCCAGGAGCTGAGAACTCTACATCTTGTTCAGAAGGCAAGCAGGAGAAGACTGACTTCCAGGAATCTAGGAGGAATAGGAAGAAGGTCTCAAAGCCCACCTCCATAATTACACACTTCCTCCAATAAAGCCACACCTCATAATATTGACACTCCTTGGGCCAAGCATATTCAAATTACAACATTCCACTGCCTAACCCCCATACGAATTGTTTAAACATGAGTCTATGAGAGTCATATCTAAGAATAGAATAATGTAAAAATATATTTAGTCAAACTTTAAAAGTCTCTGAGACAGTCTCAACAATGTTGAAAGTCCAAAGTTCAAAGTCTCTTCTAAGATTCATGTAATCTCTTAATTGTAATCCCCTATAAAATAAAAATCAAATAGCAGATTACATATGTCCAAAATATCATGACACAGCATATATATTACCATGCCCAATGGATGAAAAAAAGGCCAAACCCCATTGGAGCAAACTCCAAACTGTGCATTTCCATGTCTGATGTCAAAGAGCTTTTCAGATCTTCAACTCCTTTCACCTTTGTTGACTGTCCATAATTCTCTTTGGCTGGTTCCACTCCCTGTTAGCAGGTACCCCATGGCTCTGGCATCACAGACAACTTAGGATCTCCAAAGCAACTTCAGTGTTAAAGTTTCTTGTTCCAGTGTCTAAGATCCACACATGATCAAAGGGCACGAGTCACATCTCCAGCTCTCTTTCTGAGTACTCTAGGTTCTGGCTGACTCCACTCCACTGCTGCTGCTGTTCTTGGTGATCATTCCACGATATTAGCATTTTCAATACACTGAGGTCTTCTATTGCAACTAGGCTTCATCAATAGTCTCGCCTAGGCTCTCTTCATCATGCCAAGCCTAAGCTTCCTTGCATAACCCCTTCAGTTCTCAGCCATCAACTGCAACTGAGACTACATTTTCATCAATGGCCTTTCCTGGCCTTTGACAGTGCCAAGCCTCAGCTGCTCTCCATGACCCCTTCATAACTTCAAAACCTGTACGTTCAAATTCCTGCATGAATCTTACACATTGCCAAGTCCAGCTGCAGCCCAAAGTACATACAACCTTGGCTATCTCTGGAACACAGTTTCTTTGTGTTCTCAGAAAACACTTCCCAGAAGATTACACCTAAGTGATGCAGTTCTCTTTTTAATCACCACTAATTTCTTAGCTTCAGCTAACCAGCATCAGTTGCTGGTAGTCCCTTCTGTACTGGACTCTAAAGCCAGAGTCACATGGCCAAAGCTAATGAGCTCTGCCACTTGCTGGGGCTAGAACATGTCCCTCTTGTTCTATTACATTATCAACAGTTTTCTGTTTTCCAACTCCTTCACTGCCAAAGTTTGGCTGTCCTGGAACTTGCTTTGTAGATTGAGCTTGTCTGCATGGCTCTGGTTCTTTGAGTGCTGTGATCAAAGGTGTCTACCATCATGCCTGGACTTAAGCCTTTCTCTACTTGGAACTTTCTCTATAGCAGGTTGGCCTTGAACTCAGAGATCTGCTAGCCTCTCTCTCTTATGATTAAAGGCATGTACCACCATGCTCAGACCTAAGCTTAACTGGGTAGGATCTTGACCCTGATGTCACCTCTTCCTTAATCTGTTAATCTCCTTGAACATAGGATTCAGCTCCATTTCACTTGTTGGTGAACCATACATTTTATACTTTTCCTTTCTCAGTTTGCTCCTTTGCATTAAAACGCTCTTCATAAGAGTGAACTTAGTAACCATACAACAGAATTTAAACAAGGCTGTTTTGAGACTTCCATTGCCAGAACAATTAATCTAAATCTCTTAGCCACAGGCAGACTCTTTAGTAAAAATAGTAAAAAACAACTCAATAGTAAAAAACAACCATGTTCTTCACCAAAATATCACAAAACATTTAAACCTCGTGGGCCAGGAGGCCTACACAGTTTAAAATACCCTCAGCTCCAACTATCTTCCACAGTCCTACTAGGATGGCCCATTCAGTTCCACGTAAAGCATTCTATGGCTTTCCAAATCTAAAGTTCACAAATCTACATTCTCCCAAACAAAAACATGGTCAGATCTATCACAGCAATTCCCCAGTCTATGGTCCCAACTTCTGTCTTAGGGTTTTACTGCAGTGAGTAGACAGCATGACCAAGGCAACTTTTATAAGACATTTAATTGGGGCTGGCTTATAAATTCAGAGGTTCAGTCTGTTATCATTAAGGCAGGAAGCAGGGTAGCGTCCAGGCAGGCATGATGTTGGAGGAGCTGAGAGTTCTATATCTTGTTTAGAAGGCAAACAGGAGACTGCCTTCCAGGAATCTAAGAGGACGGTCTCAAAGCCCATCCCCACAGTGACAAACTTCCTCCAACAAGGCCACACCTCCTAATAGTGCCACTCCCTGGACCAAGCATATTCAAAACACAAGTATATAAAACTTAATTTTACCAAATATACTTGTCTTAAGAATAGCAGAAAAAAAATGTGTCATATTGCTTAGCAGTATATAAATTTATAAGTTTTAAACTACATGGTTCCCTTATTTAAAACTCTAGGTCATAGAGAGTGGTTGTTAGAGTCATCCAAAAGGAGGTATGTAAATGAGGGAACTGTGATGCTATTTTGCAAATTTTATGGGCTAGAGAGTTTCATGGAGTTGAATTCCCTAAACTAATAGGAGCTACAGGGTCTAATATTTTGTTTTTGTTTTTTAAGAAACCAAAGTTAGAAGTGAATAGCACATGTTTTTAATCCTTTTACCAAACACTTTGTTTGTCTTGGAATATTCTTATCTTTCAACTAGGTGTGGCCTGAAACTACAAAATAGTGACAATAAAACGTAAAACAAACAAACAAACAAAAAACAATTTCCCTCTTTAGCCTTGGGGAGCATGCTCTGGAACAGTCTTTTATATCAAATGTAATATATTTAATGTGAGGGATGCATGGGCTGCCTGGAAGCAAAGCCTATTCCCAGTGCTAGGGATTTTATTGTTGCATTTTCTGTTATTGAAAAAACTTGAGTATATTCACAGCAGCTGAGCTGCTTCAGAATTCTCTCTAGATACTTTGGCTGGACCAACTGGCTACAGTTTCACAAATCATACAGTCTTGGACATGTTTGTCTCAAATTAGAAACAGTTAAGATTTTCCAACATAAATCCCAGGAGTTGAGCTGTACAGGCCAGATTACCAACTTGGAACAGCCATCATTATGGACCTTAAAAGTGTATATATGTATGCTGAGGGGCTCTTGTGTTCTGGGCTTTGTTGTTGGGGGCCGACTTTTAGCAGAAAGTGGCTATCAGCTTTGCAGCCATCTTGAGCCATATACCCTGACATGAGACTTGGATTACAATAGCCTACAACAGCTGAGCACACTCTGATAATCTTGTTTAGATACCTTGGGTGTGTGAGATTAAAGGTGTGTGAGATTAAAGGTGTGTAATTTAAGAGTTTGACTTAGAAGTGTAGAGATCAGATTTAGAGACAAGACCTAAGGGCATGATTAAAGGTGTGACCAAAAGGCATAGCTTAGAAGTGAGACATATAAAGGCAGAGGCAGATGGCAGAGAATCAGACACTTTTAGGAGACACTTTTAGGAGACACTTCAGAGAGTACAACTTGGAGTAGGAATTAGGCATTAGGTAGCAGGCACTTGGAAGAGAACTTAGAAGAAGTAACTTGGAACTTGGAGGCACTAGGAACTAGGAACTAGGAACTTAAGACTTGGGACTTAGACCAGGAAGAGAGACTGAAGAATAAACGGGATTGAATCATACTCTGTCTGGTCTCCATTCTTCGAGTCCTCACTCTCTCTCTTGCTGAACCCCGACCCGCGGACTGGAGCAGCAGCTTGGACTGGGATACAGTGGCCTCCAAACTCGGGGCAGCCCGGTCCTCAACATTTTGCTTGGGCTGCTACATTTTTGGCGCCAGAACAGGGACTCGAGATTAGGCCTCAACATTTTTTGGCACCCAACGTGGGGCAAAGGGGCTCTCAACATTTTGCTTGGGTCGTGACACTTTGTGACCTAGAGATGCAGAAACAGGTCAAGTTATCTGCTCACTTTTTTCTCTACTGCTGCGGACAGATACATATACACATTTGTAACATTAGCTACACCATTTCTTGAGTCAAATATATTAAGGAGGTCAAGGGAGGGAACTGTCATCCAGAGTGCGTAGCAGACACTGGGTTAGAGAGGCCTTCAATGATGAACATGTTGTTTAAATTTATGGATGGGTAGTATTTTAGACAGCAGAGCTAAGTACTAATTTTAAAATTATTTCAAGTATGATTATAGGAAGATTACCTTGGGAATTCAACTTTTTAGGTTTATATATAAATATATATTTATATGCACATAATATCCAATTTTTAAAACCAATATAGTAGGTACAACTTACGTAACTTTTTCTGATTGTTTTGTTTGGAGACATGATCTCACTAGATAAGTCAGGCTAGACTTGAACTCACATCTTCTTGCCCCTACCTCTTGGGTGCTAGGACAGGAGTCACAACACTTGGAACATGATACATACTTTTAAACTTTTCCAGATAAACTTGAGAATTCAAATGAAATGTAGAAATTCTTAAAGTAATATAACTTACCAAAGCAGACAAAAGAGGTAATAACAATCTGAGTAGAATTTAACTATTTTAAAAAATTAAATCCACAAGTATAAAACTTTACAATGAAAATTTTCTGATCCTTTGTTACTTTAACACCAAATACTATACAAATACTTCCAGAGAATCAGAAAGGAAATAAGTTCTAATTCATTTTACAAAACTAAGTATGATTTTAATACTTAAAAGAAATATTACAGGGAAGAAATGAACATTCTAAGAATAAGTAATAGGATTATCAGCTAGATTTAAAAATCCTACCCAAATTGATGGCAATACAAATCTTAAAAATCACATAAATCATAATATCAAACTAATAATGAATTACCACATTAAAATTTAGAAAAATCAATGAAATCAGCTATATTAAAAAGCTCAATTGCTGGGCAGTGGTGGCGCGCGCCTTTAATCCCAGAACTTGGAAGTCAGAGGCAGGCAGATTTCTGAGTTCGAGGCCAGTCTGGTCTACAGAGTGAGTTCCAGGACAGCCAGGGCTACACAGAGAAACCGTGTCTCGGAAAAAAAAAAAAGAAAAGAAAAAAAAAAAAAAAGAAAAAAAAAAAAGAAAAGAAAAAAAAGAAAAAAAAAAGAAAAAAAAAGAAAAAAAAGAAAAAAAAAAAAGAAAAAAAAAAGCTCAATTTATTTTAAACGTAAAAAAAAAATTCTTAATCTAAAAATAAAATTCCTTTTAACAAACTACACAACACAATATTGAAACCTTCCCTATTCAGATCAGGAGGGAGAACAAAATTTGCACTGTAACTAGGGAAACAGAAACTGATTCAGAGCATAAGCTCCCACTGTAATATACAGAGAAGTCAAAGAAACACTTCGGATAAGAGAAAAGCAGCTTTATGTTTGGTTGACAGAGTTCTTCTTATCAAGATGGGTAGTAGCTAATAGATATTTATGGCATTATTTTCATTACTAAGGTGCACGTTATTTTGTGTTTTTCCACATGTGTGTTACCTTTTCAAAATTCAGAAATACAGGTCTGCAACACACTCGACTTTCTATTGGCTTAGAATATTTTTGCTATTTTGAGTTTGAACATGGTTGAATTATTAAAATGTTTTATTTATTTATTTTTTTAAAATGTGTATATGTGTGTCTGCCAATGTGTATAACGCATGAGTGCAGGTACCTGCAGAGGTCAGAAGAGAGCAACAGACACCCCCCCTGGAACTGCAGTTACAGGCTGCTGTGAGCCACCTGATTCAGGTGCTGGGAACCAACCTCACGTTCTCCTCAAGAGCAAACTCCATTCTTAACTGCTGAGCTATTTCTCCAGACCCCACTAATTCAATTCTATGTAGAATTTCATCCAGCAATTCATGAAAGGCTTACCCTGTCCCAAAAGCCATTGAGAAGTGTTCATACCATCTTTGGAGCATCTGCTGTGAATCTGACTCTAGTTGCCTGAACTGAAGTCTAACAGAAACATTCTGCACCACATATCAATTTTCCTCAGCTGTATAGTCATTTAAAAACATTTATTTAAATTTCAAAAGAATAAAACTCTTCTCTTGCCAACTTTTATAATTGTTTCATATATATATTTATCTTGTTTCCACAAAAAATATAAAATGTCCCTGAGGACTGCTCACAGATAGCACTTGTTCCTAACTTTCCCAGCACTGTGGCTAACAATTTAATACTTAAGAATTATAAACTATGTTTTTATGAATCAAAACAGATGGATAAAATGAGAAACTTTTTGAAATAGAGTATTGCTTTCAGCAGTCAATATATTAAAGTTAAATAGCCTCTTCATTATTTTCACATAGATTCAAGAAAAATAATGAGATTGAACTGGGGTATTTTCTCTAAACAAATGTCACTAACATCCTTCAATTGAGAGCTAAATCAAATTAACACAAACACCAAGGCCTAGCAGAGTGAGTGTCTTCTTTTCCTCCATTCATGACCGAGCCTCATGATCTACAGACTTACATGTCAGTAGGTACTTGCTGATAAAAAGCTTGTTTCAGTGACAAAATACAGGTCTCGGAGAAGATAGACGGTACTGGCACAAGAAGTTGGCCTTGTTTATTTTCAGCCCTTCTTCATTTCAGACCTGTTGGTTTAAAAAGAAGTGTTCTCTACATGTCTAACTCTGTTTTCATATTGTATCCATGTTACGTGGCTGCTTTAAATCATTTGAAATGTGTAGAGACTGCATGGATAATGCAGGATGTGACTAGTTTGAGACAATTGGGAAGAAGCAGCACTTTCCTGAACAACAATGAGGAAGATCTACTCTGTTGCTGGGTTTAGTCTTTTCTCTGTGTGCATTGTGTGGAGTTGGCTGCTTTTGCTGAGCATACATCCATGTTTTTTGGTATTTGAGTAGGTAGTATTGTATTCATCGCCATGAGGTATGTGTTAAAAGCTCCTAGGATGCATATGGATTTGTTTTCTTTTTATCTAGGTCAATTCTTAATTTGATTTCTAAATTTCAATGTTATTCAGGTTACATATATTTAGAAGTACACTTTTCCTGGCAAGTTGGGATTTTTAAGGAAATACAAGTAATTATCCTTAGCAATAATTCTGCATTAGTTTTCACATCATCTGACATAGTATATCAAGTATATTTTAGTTGGTGTTGGTATAAACGCTTTCTCTGTCTCTTTTGAGGAATTTTGTATTCATGTGTAACAGATAAGTTTATTAAAAAAAAAAAACAGTTTTAAAACCAGTGTGGGTGCTATTAAAAAAGCTAGATAGAGGTCCACTATTTGATCCAGCTATACCACTTCAAGAGATATTCCCAATATTCTACTTGCCCATCATGTTTATTGCTGTTCTATTCACAATAGGTAGGAAATTGAATGGCCTAGATATCTGTCAACAGATGAAAGGATAATGAAAAATGTGATACATTCATACAATGAAATACTATTCCACAATAAAGAGAAATGAAGTTATGAAATTCCTACGTAGAACTGGAAATAATCATTCTCAGCGAGATAACCCAGACCCACAAAAACAAATGCCATATGTTCTTTCTCATGTATTGTTGTTGGCTTTGAATCTTTAGATAAGTGTTTAAATTGTAAAGTACCCATAGAATTCAAGGAACAAATAAGGGCCCATGCATCTAAGGATGGGAAATGCAATTCATATAGTATAAAAGGGGAGAGGGGGTATTGGAGTTAAAGGGTCTCAGTGCAATGGGAGATGGGAGAGCAGCATAGAAAGTACGGGAAATAAAAATAACACTAGTATCCCTTGAAAATGTGATACAAAATCTTCTACTGTAGAATCTTTTCAAAGTATATACATATATAAAAGGAGTTTAAATGGAATTGCTTTGTAACAGGAGACAATACCCATCACAGATACCATAGACTATCAAATAATATACCCAGTTCCAGATATGGGTTATCTCTTTTTTTTAGTTGTTATCTAGTGGCATTCCATAGAACCCCCTAAACATTACCAGCTATTGTTACTGTTCTTGGTTACTCTCTAGAGCAGTAGTTCTCAACTTTTCAAATGCTATGACCTTTTAATCCAGTTACTCATGTTGTGGTGACACCCCTCAACCATAAAATTATTTTCATTGCGACTTTATAACTGTAATTTTACTGCTGTTATAAATCATAATGCAAATATTTTAGGAGATAGCAGTTTATCAAAGGGGTTGTGGCCTATAGGATGAGAAGCACTGCCATAGAGCTTGATAGTAAGACTCTATTGCTGAAGATACTTCATACTCAAGTCATAGGACATGAAAAAAATCAAGCTTCATCCCTAGTGGATAGTTTTTATAGTGCTAGAGGATTCTGTAGACAGTGCTAGGGGAGAAGAGTAGTCAACAATCTTACTCAAAAGTGAACCCGCAGATAGAATAATGATTGGCTTGGCAAGATACACCCACTGAAGTAATAGTGGTGCAAGTGTTATGGGGTTAACCAACCATTTTCTGATTGGATTTAAGGACCATTCTATCAGATAAAACAAATGCCTGATATCATTAATGAGGCCAAAAAGCCATTGTTGACTAGGTCATAAGCCTTAGAAAAGCACCTACTAGTGTTCTGCTAAAATAACATGGCAATAAACCTCCCCTAAGATCATATGTTTATATTTGTTGGTAAGACCATCTCTCAAACCTTATTAGAGGAAGGTTCTTAGAGACCTACAACTGGTCAACATGAAGAAAATCGGAGAGGTAGAAAGCTCAGTTCCAGATGGGACATCCATTTAATTGTCCTCCCAAGTCTCATGGATAATCACAGAAGACAGAGCTGGAAAAGTCTTAATTTTCAATCT
Organism: Arvicanthis niloticus; assembly: GCF_011762505.2. NCBI lineage: Eukaryota > Metazoa > Chordata > Mammalia > Rodentia > Muridae > Arvicanthis > Arvicanthis niloticus. The sequence goes on along the minus strand of NC_133433.1, from coordinate 33,914,198 downwards.
TTCCTCGTATTATCCTTTTAGCTCTTTAATTCTTTATTAGACTGATGGACATGTCCTATTTTAATATTCTGTTAATGGTTGTTTTGAGATTTGTATATGAATTGCTTACTTGTAAAGATTTTATATTAAATGTTCTTTGTTTCTTTTTTCTCTTAGAATGTGTTGGTTCCTCATATTCCTATCTTCAATTATCAACTGTTGTAGGTGTCCACTGAAATTCCCTGCATATTTTAAACCTGAGACAACACTATTATTATTGCAATGCACTGGCAACATTCATTTATTTATTCTGAGTATTTACTCTATGTGTTGTTCTTCTTCTTACCACCTGTGTCTTCTTAGTTTGTGTGTGTCTCCCTGTGTGTGTATGTGTGTGAGTGTGTGTGCGTGTGTGAAACTGAATAATTTTTAATTTTCACTAGAGAGGTCTTAGTTACTTTTGTATCATGTGTCTTTGATAAGACACATGACTGTCTTAGTTATGGTTTCTATTGCTGTGAACACCCTTATTATCTTACCAGTTTCCTGTTTTCCAGCTCTCTCACTACCTAAGCTTGGCTGTCCTGGAACTTGCTCTATAGATTGACCTTGAACTCAGAGAGCTGCATGGCTCTATTTCTTGAGATTAAAGGTGTGTACCATCACACCTGTATTTAAGGTTTTATTCATTCAAAACTTGCTCTGTCCCAGGCTGTCCTTGAACTCAGAGAACTGCTCAGCTTTGTCTCCTGGAATTAAAGGTGTGTACTACTGTGCCTGGACATAAACTTAGCTGGGTAGAATCTTGTCCCAAAATTCTACTCCCTTAATCTCTTGTTCCCTAGAACATAAGGTTCAGCTCCATTCTACTTCCTGGTGTCTCTTTAATACTGGAACCATATATTTTATATTTTTCTTTTCTTAGCTTGTTTTTTTTTTTTCATTAAAATGCTCTTTATAACCATGAACTTTAGTAACCACACAACAGAATTTAAACTAAGCTGTTTTGACACTTCTTTTGCCAAAGTAATTAATCTAAATCTGTTCACCTTAGCCTTGGGCTGACTCTTTAGACAATGGCAAAAACCAGCCATATTCTTCACTAAAATACCACAAAAACAGTCTTTATGCCACATATTGAAATTCTTCTCTACTGAAACCTCTTGGGCCAGGTCTGCACAGTTCAAATCACTCTTAGCAACAAAGCCTTCCGTATTCCTACCATGATAGTCTATTAATCCCCACTTCTAAATCCAAAGTCCCCAAATCCACATTCTTCCAAACAAAAGCATGGTCAGGCCTATGACAGCAATACCCCAGTCCTCATACAAACTTCTGTCTTAGGGTTTTACTGTGAATAGAAACCATGACCAAAGCAATTCTTATAAGCATGACATTTAATTGGAGCTGGCTTACAGGTTCAGAGGTTCAGTCCATTATCAAGGTGAGCACATGGCAGCATCTAGTCAGATGTGGGTTTGGAGGAACTGAGATTTTTCACCTCTTGTTCCAAAGGGAGCTAGCAGAAGTCTTGTTTCCAGGCCCATGCCACAGTGACACACCTACTATAACAAGGCTATACCTCCTTATAGTGCCACTCCTTGGGCCAAGCATATACAAACTATCACAGCTATATTCTATCTCTGACTCAACTGTCAGATCTGTCTCTGATTCATCACTTGGTTTCCTCCTCAACTAGACATCACTTTCAAAGTGATGACTGCATCCTTCTATGAACAAGCTTTACATACATTGTTGGGTGTGAAACGTGTGTACTAAAGGTGTGTCTGTAATACAGCCAGAGGGATTAAAGGTTTGCCATTCCAACTCGGCTACACATACCTTTGTGTCTTTGGATGTGATCCTTTGCCACCTTGTAAGATGAAATTGCTTTATAAAAACCCAATTTTGAAAATGGACCATGAAACTAAATAGAGTTCTAAAATAAATAAATAAAAATATGATAAACTGATTAACTGTCTTAGCCATCAGGGAACAAGAAGTTAAACACACTTTGAAACTTCATCCTATTATAGTCAAAATGGCTAATATTAAGAAAATAAATGACACCACAGGATTGTGAGCATGAGAGGAATTAATTGTCACTATTTGTTGTTGATGTGACTATAAACTGATTTAGCCCCTATGAAAACAATTGTGATGCTTGCTCAAAGAAGCTAAAAGTAAAACTTCTATGAAACCCAGCTCATATCACTCCTGAGCATATACCCAAAGGACTCCATATCTTATTACAGATATATTGCACACCCATGTTCGTTGTTACTCCATTCACAATAGCTAGAAAGTGGAACCATCTTAGGTGTCCACCTAACGAGTTGATGATGGAAATGTGATACAAATACACAATGTAATTTTATCCAGTGGTAAATAAAGATGAAATTTATAGGAATAAGATGAACTGAAAAAGATAATACTAAGGTAATCCAGGCCCAGAAGACAAATGCTGCATGCTATCTCTCATATGCAGATTCTAGCTATAAACCCATAGTGTTCTTAACTTGGAGTAAGTGCAGAAACAGAGGAGATAGATAGGTAGAATACAAGTTTTAAGCACGGACATCTAAAAATGAAGCATTTAAAAAAATCATCATTTTTGGAAGAGTCACCAAACATTCTGATAGCGGTTGTATTGAATAATAAATTAGAAAAGCTGTCGCATAGCCTAGTATAAAGTAGACCCACAGAAAACATTTGGAGAGTATATTTGACACCACAGCATGTCAGCTCACGTTTAAGCCTTAGATGTTTTAAGGATTTCAAAAATAAACAAGCTAACTAACAAATAAACAAGCTCCAAAACAAAAAAAAAAAAAATGAGAAATGGAAAAGAACTGATATTTACTAAACTTTAAAACTCAGATATAGTATAATGCTGTCCAAAATTCTTGAGCATTGTAGAAAATTATAGATAATCTATAGTAATACCCAGGACAGGTATTCCTAGAGCTAAATAGGACTTTTTTTTGAGACTTTTTTTCCATTTTGTTTCTCTTTAAGACAGGTACATTTGTCTTTTTAAATTTGCTTTTATTGTCTGATTTTCACTTACTCCTTTTTTTCCCACTTTTTTGAAATAAGGTAATCATGTCCCATCATCCCAGTAGGCACTACTTTCCCCTTCCTTTAGACATCAACTCACAGTCTATTCTTCTTACTTCATCTAGAGGAATTCCATTGATAATGCAATATTGTGTATCTTTCACTATAAATTTGGTTTATTAGTACATATACACTAAATCATTGGGACGATGAAATTTTGTAAGTTTTGTAGCATCATTATATGGTACATATAGTTATTCAGTTGACCTCAGTCTAACACACTGAGCCTCAGAGTTGTGACTGTAACGTAGGTGAGGGTGTTCCTAGTATTCACATATATTCCCAGAATATGACCTAGAAAGACATCTTTTCTTTATACTTTATTTAAAAACCAACAAAATTTTGAAATTGAAAGTGACTGGATTGCAACATGACAACCTACACACTATTAAACAGTTAACATGCAGCAGTCATTCTGTGCATTCTGCAGATACAAGTTTGATCTTAATTGTGATTAGTTCTCTCAAGGAATGGATTAAGGCAGCAGAAAATTATATTTTTCATCTAGATCCAGTGTATTACGTCTTTCTCTTTCAATTGCACAGGTTCTGCCGATCTTCTCTGTGTGCCATGCTCTTCCTGTCCTACCCTGGTCTACTCAGGTATGTTTACTCAGGGGATTTGTAGGGGAAATTTCCCCTAATTTACTGATTGGCTAATAAAGATGACAAGAAGCCAATCACTCGGCAGAAAAAGGGTCTTCCGGTCCAGCCGGAGAGAGGAAGCGGGGATGCGGGAGGAAGAAACTACCCTTTTTTACAGTGAGATAGAAAGTGAGAGGAGGAAAGATGTAGACCAGAAACTGTTAGACCTGGTGGCAACCTCTGCCACCGGAAGATTTCCAACATAGAATAATTGCTAAGTTTAGGATGATAGATTCTGCGCCTAACAATTGTGTCATCTTTTGATTTTAAACTAAGATGGTCTGGTGTTTTCTATTCACAGTGATTCAGTGGGGCAGAAGGGAAAGAACTTAGCTGGGGCAGAATTCGGCCAGGCTTTGGAACGGAAGATTGGGCAAAGGACTTGAGAACCAGGGGAGATGTAACCAAGCTGAGCGTGCGCTGGTGAGAGCATGCCCGCAGCTGGCCACAGGGTTTTGGGCTGGCAAGAGAGTGATCCTGGAGCTCTAGAGAGGCAGAGCCAGGGTTTGGGGGAGAGGTGTTGGCTAGGAGAAATATGTAGTCTTGTTCTCGGTCCGGCTATGCTCTAGGCTAGGAACAGAATGAGACCACCGATGTTGGTGCATCAACGTGTATAATTTTTTAAATCTACATGCTACAGGCATTTAATATCAACAATAGGTAATCATGTGTATTCTCTGTAACTGCTCACAGCTCACATTGTTTAAAATGCATATTGCTTAGGACTTCATGAGGAAAAAGTTTGTGTCTAGTCTCTATTGTTTTCCTTTCTTTCTCTCCTCTTCCCTCCTGCTCCTTCAGTTCACTGTCCTAGGACAACAAGTAACTTCTAGACTCTAGATCTAGAGCCTAGCTAGCTAGCTGAAAACATACTTCCCAAACTATGCTAGACTCCACAATGGCATTGGTTGTCTCCTGGAGCTTCAGAACAAAAAAGACTGCATCCATGAAGCTATCTACATATCTCAGATATTTTTAAAAGATAAAAAGTTCAGAAATATCTTCTTTTCAGATATTTCAGAGAGAACCAGTGAATTTTTTTTCCCTTGGTATCCAGTAAGTCACAAAATGTTAAAACTAAAAAGAACTTTGGAATAGTCTAGCCCTCTCCTCACCCATCGATGACCTCTCCTCATAATACCTCTTGCTCGTGTCACTAGATCTAGCCACTAGCCGGTGTCACTGTGGACCTAGGAAAGGGAGCTCTCCCATGGCTGAAGTCTCCCACGACTGCTCATTTGATTTCCACCCTGCCCACGGATTAACCTGCAAATTCCATATTAGGAAATCCTTTCAAGAAAACATCTTCAGTGAATTTTATATAGCATGAATAATAGTATATTCCCCTCCACATGTTTTGAATAAAGATGTTCTATAAAACCTGGGAAAATTTTTATAGTAAATGTGGAAAGCATATAAAAGGAGAAACAATCTAGTTTCCAATAACAAAAATTAATTTTAAAATTATACATGTTTTATACTAAAGAACTGTGATTTTGTTAGGAAACATCATTCATACACACACACACACACACACATATATATATATATATATATATATATATATATATATATATTTAGACACACAAATACACATGTACCACATACACTTATATGTACATATACATTTTGATTCTGATGTTTTGTCCCAATATTTTTATTAAAAAGTCAAGTCATAGAATGGAATATTAAATATAAACTAATTTTTGTCATGTATAAGTTACAGGCATATACACAATAAACTTATATTTATGGAAAATAACCTGGATGGTTCCAAACAAAAATGCCATTAGTGTTGTATTTTAGTAATGTGATAATTACTTTTGTTTTCTTATAATAATTCCATAATGAGCAGATATTATATAAACTATAAAAATCTTTATAATCTTTTGTTTGAAAATGTGGTGAAAACAAAATCTTGTCTTTTCTTTCTCTAGTCTTCAAGCCCTTGCATATGTCTTCTTTGTGGTTCTGCCCATGTGGATCTATGTTCCATAGAATGACTCTACCACTAGATCCACAGCCATCATGCACTTTTGTCTTTCAAATGTTCTTTACAAGGTTTATAGATACACTGCTCTTCAATCCAAGAGTTCCTAGAAACACTGTCATTCTGGTGATACATATTTAATAAATGGATTTGAAAATGTACCAAAAAAATAGCTCATCACAATTTTGGGTGACGTGGCAAATAGTATAGTTTACAACCCAGGAACATATGGAAGAAAAGAAAAACTTGGACAAGATATAAAATGGACAATCATCTTGACAAAACGCAGACTATTAAGTATCTTAGGATATGTGCATGCACCAGACAATTCTAATCGAAGGTATAGAGTGATAGTCACAGGTGATAGGAATTAGTCAAACATGGGAGTTAGCTGGGGTTGATTGGAGTAAATAATGGATTCTAGGTAAAGAAGAAATAGGCAAAGACAGTTGGAGTCTCCTGTTTCTGCTCTGCCATCCTTCCTTCCCTTGTTGCTCCTCTCTCATTAAATAAAAATTTATTGAGAATTTTGCTGTATGCAGTTTTCCTCCAAGCCCTGTGAGTAATAAGAAGATTAATAATCTTCTTCTAAAATATTTATTGCTTAATTGGTAAACCAGAAATATTAAACATAAGTAAACACAAAAGAGAAAATATAAAAGAATATCTTGATTAAGATTTTATGCAGATACCAAAACTTATGCACTATTACAAATGAGCTAATCTGGCTAATGTAGGTAAAATCAATGTATGTCAAGATCGTTGCCATGGTAAAAATTCACTCAGAGTAGAAGAATGCACTAAAGTTCCAGTCTCTCCTTTGGATATGCAGCTCTGTCCATGCATTGTTGAATGCATTTTCTTTTTATTATTTTCTCTTCTACAGGTCTGTCTGTGAAACAGGCAAAGGAAGTTGCAAGCGGTCCTTAAGGAGACTATAGCTGACTGAATCCTTATATATAGCCCTAATTTGATGTACTAAATGTAATCTCTAAAGAAATGTTATTTTCCTAATGTCAATAATAAACAAGCACTCTTGTAAGGAGGGTATGCACCTATGTATAGTCCAAGAACACTAATTCAAGCTCAGCAGTCTATTGGCTATGGGATCTGATACCCTTTGATCTGGTCAGTGGTCTTGGGCTTATGTTACTTTATATGTAGTTATTAAAATTAATGTTTGATATAATAAATATTGGCTGACTCAAGTGCTTAAACATTTCTGGATTTTAATTCAGTTAGGGTTTTCTACCTCTATTTTTATAATAGCTTCTCATATTTTGGGTTAATAAACATTAAACTTGCCCACATGTGCAAATATATAGCAATAGTCCCGTGCAGCAGTGACTGCTTAGTGATAGCCTCTGAGATGTAAACTCTTCGTATCAGGAAGAAATTTATCCCCCACAACTGCCCCGATATAATATTACTCTTTCCTATTAAAATATGGTGGATATGTTACTTCAGTAAAGCAAAATAATGAATAATGAAATGCATGCCCTCAGAACAATTACAAGAAAAATCAATTGATTATTTATGCAATTATTGAGCCACATTAAGACTTCCCATTTAAATTGATGTACGCTTACTTTTGGAATGTGCTATGTATTGATTCTAAATGAATGAATCTCAATCAGTCTATTGAATATAGCTGCTATCTTTTACCTTATTTGTCTTAATGCAAGTTTTTTTTGGTGGGCTTTAATGAATTAAGGCTAAATTATACAACTCTGTATAGCTAGAAAAGAAACAATTGTTAAAGACAAGAACATAGCTAAGGAATAAACAAGCAATTTCTGACTTCTGAATTAAGCCATGTTTATAAATACGAAAGTTATAAATGATGTAATAAATTTTCTTACATTATTGTTTTCTTGTATGATGAAACTAATTTTAGTAATAAGTATTTTTATAGATGGAAATAAATGAAAGGTTTATGTATTGGTTGCTGTTTGTAGATGTGACAACAGAACTAAGTATCATCAACTTAAAAGAGAAACTTTTATTTTGGTTCATGTTTTTGGAGGTTTCAGAGCATGGTCTAGTAGCTCTTTTGCCATTGACCTGTGGTGAAACAGATTGTCATGGCAGAAGGAGCATGTGACATGAGATCACTCACTTCATGAAGGCCCAGAAGCATAGAGATTGAAAGGCAGGAACAACATACCTTTCAGTGACCCATTTCTTCCAGCCAGGTCCAACCTTCTAGTTTCTACTACATCATAATAACCCATTAACAGTCCTTTTATCAACAAATTACCCCACTGATATAAGTCTGACAAGTTAAGATCCAATTGCTTCTCTGAAATCTTACTTCTGAAAATGTTATTGGGAACCCTACAAGTTTTAGAGAGGGGACTTTTTTGTCTAAATTATAACAGCTTAGAAAAGTTTTTAAGCAGAAAGTCAGAAAACAGGAGATTAAGCATATAGAATCAGAATATTTTTTATTTTAACACTCTACACCATGAAATGAAGCTTCAAAAAAATTCAACTGAGGATTTAAAGTATTTTCCTTGTTAGAAACTTTTGGTTTAAAATATGTCACAAATAATGTGTTTATCTGAAAGCCACAATTTCCTCCAATAATGACATATTCAAATGTGGCCTTCCATTTGCCAATGGGCCTTTTCTGAAGACTACCAGCCTCCTGTCCCACATGAATCTCAAAAATCACATGCACCAGGAAGAATGGATGTTTTTGCATGCACCAAGGAAGATAGGCCAAGTCTAAGCAAAAGGTAAGAAAATATTCTAATCAAAAATCTAGTACTGCAAACAAAAAGGAGTCTAGTGTGACTAAACCCGCCCCCAGTTTGTACATAAGTGAACGAGTATTTCCATAGCATAATGGGTGAGTAGAAATGATGAGTGATGGCTGAGATTTGAGTAGAGTCAGGGAAATGGAAATTTATAAAATGTAGGAATGAAAAAGGATGGTTGTTCCAGGTGAAACTCACCTGACTTTGCTCAAGAGTTTTTCCAAAGATACATGTCTAACCTATGACAGAGACAGACAGTGTGGCTGGAGCATGGCTGTACCAGCTTTGCTCAGTGGTACAGATGAGAAGTCAGTAGCAACCAAATTATAAGGTAAGTTGCAAGATACAGTCCATCCAGAGGGGAAGGAAAAGCCAAGAGCTTTGAGCAAGCAAATAGTATAACTTGCCTTTTAGGAAGACAATTTCTGGGAACAGTGAGGAAATTGGTCATAAAGGGAAAAGATTGGATGCCAGAGGAATGATTAGGACACCCGAGCTGGAGAATAAACTGCACGGAAAGGGAGGAATCTAGACAACTAATTGATTAAAGATGGGAGACAGAGGTCATAGATAGTGTTCAGATTCTGGCCAGTACACCTGGTGGTGAAATATCTTTAAACGATGTGCAGATGTTTAAATGTTCAGCTCAGCTTGGGATATAGCCAAGATTTTAAGTGTCTTCATTGTGTGGATGATCAAACAGAGCATAATAGAAGTCAAGGCAGTAGGTGACGTCACCTGATGAGAGTTTGTGCAGTTGAAGGAGGACAGATGTCCTAGGGAAACACTAAGGGTTTAAGAGATTGAAAAAATGATTTCAAGAGTCAACGTTTTATAGACACTTCACAGAGTGGGTGGTCCACACACTGTGTCTAGGAAGCAGAAGGTCAAAATCCTTGAACCTCAGGTCTCTGGTTCCCGTAAGCACAGCTGGATTTGTAGGGAGAGACAAGTGTGGCCACATTTGTGGAACAACCTTTAGTAAGCCAGTTAATGATGCTGTAGAAATTTCCTGTGGGTGGACAGAATAAAAGCAACACTATTGGAATAGAAGCCAGCATGTAGGAAACCTAGCGGTTTCCTCACTTAGGTCCTAAATAAGGCATTGCAAATCTGAGGTGCTTTCAGTCAGTGAGTACTAATGTCTGCTTTGAGAGTGTCTATTTATTTTGTAGTAATGAAGGGGCTTAAAAACTAGTCCAACTAACTTATCTCTTGGTAGGCTTTATTTATTTGCTTACACTTATTTATTGAATTCTCTCTCTCTCTCTCTCTCTCTCTCTCTCTCTCTCTCTCTCTCTCTCTGTCTCTGTGTGTATGTGAGTACATATATATACAATAAGTCTGCATGTGGAGATCAGAGGGCAGCACTGAGTTTCAGTCTTCACCTTCCACATTGTTTGAGACAGAATCTCTTGTTCACTGATTCATTTGTCAGGCTGACTATGTTTCCCTGTAGGAACCTTGGGATGCACACTACAATGTCCACCTACATGGGGCTTCTGGGGATCTAAACTCTGGTCCTCAGTTTTGCATGTAAGTATTTTACCCATTTAGTCTTGATACAGTTTTAATGTTTTATGTTTTTATATATCTCCTCTGTTTTCAAAGTAATGAAACATACATTTCTATTGAGTATACAGAAAGCCACATTCACTAGGTGTGGAACTGAGAGCAGCCCCCACCATCTATCTTCATCTGGACATGCAGGTTTTGCTCTCCTGCAAATGCCATCTTCCACATGCCAATACCTTTTGGTTTTCAATTCGTGTTTCATTATTCTGTAAACTTTGTGTGGTATTTCTTTTGCCTCTTGTCTTTGAAGATTTTAGACCCCACATCTGGAAAGCCAATATGTGAGCATCCGAGAAATGGTTAGAGCTGGGCTTAGATCTTTTATGGTGTGTATGAAGAGCCTACAAGAAGAATTGAGCTGTTGTCTCAAGAAGACAGAAACCACACAGCAATTTTCTTTCAAATATTGCTTAGTACATGCAAAGAGGAGTGCACAGACTCTTAGGTAAAATGGACATCATATGATTTACAAATGTAGGTTTGGAAAGAGTGTAGAACCAATGGGGAGGCTTGTAGACCTAGCACATAGCTTCAAATAAAGGCCTTTAAAAACAATGGAAATTTGATGAGCTCCAAGACTTGCATCACTATATGGTAGCTCAGTGAAAGAGGGACTGTGGTAGTTGTAGAAACTTTACATTAAATTTTGAAATTATTTTTCTTAATAATGTAAACAAGTTTTTTTTTAAAGATTTTATTTATTTTATATATGTGAGTACATTGTAGCTGTCTTCAGACACTCCAGACATGGGCATCAGATGCCATTGTAGATAGTTGTGAGCCACCATGTGATTGCTGGGAGTTGAACTCAGGACCTCTGGAAGAGAAGTCAGTGCTCTTAATTGCTGAGCCTTCTCTCCAGCTCCCAGACTTTGAAATTCTTAAGAAAAATAATATTGAGCTGCATAAGAAACATTCCTTATAACATAGTCAGGATCATGTATCAGGAGCCTCAGATAGGCTATGAAAGTTTATATTTTCATGAGAGAAACAAATATGTGTATATCTTAAATAATATGAAAGACAAGGTTTTGGTAATATTTATATACTTGCTGTCTGTGTTCTGTCATGTGTACAATTTTTTTACTCAACACTATTCTTTGCCTCCTGGACTTTTGGAAGGTCCTGTAGGTAGGTAGATTGCACAACTAGTCCTGGTCAATGAATCACCTGTGCCATACAACATATCACTTCCAAGCCGAGGCATTTGGGAAAGGCTTGGGATACAGATGTTCCTTTCCAATATGTGTTACAAGGTGAGATGGTGGCATATAAAGATGACTAGGTTCATAGGTGGGGTATTGATCTCCTGATATGAGTTGGACAAGTAATATGAGCAAGAAATGAACTTTCATTAGTGTGTTCTTGGCATCTAATGTTCTATATTTGCTTTTATTGTATTCCCAAACTGGAACTGTGTCTCAGGAAGCTTTCAAGAACTAAGTTATAAAAGTCATGGAAAAAAATGAATTCTGCATAGGTAATTTGCCAATGACATTTAGACTTAAGATTGTACATTATCAGAAGTAGGGTTATCATGCCAAACAGATCTCTTGAAAGGGAAAGATAGAAGTAGTGTGCCATAATACCCATCCTAGGACTTTGTTGCTAACATTGGGGTTTGAACACTTGCTACATTCCTCAAAGGCTTACCAAGTATAGCTAACATACTTACTGTGGGTCTCAGCACAATAACTTCATTGTTATGTCTAGGAAATCTAACCAGATGCCCCACTGAGATCTGAATCCATTTCCATATTTTATCTTTATCATTATGTTTTATAAAGACTCGAGGAGTTCAGTACCCCCCCTCTGCCCTTGCCATCAGTGTGGAGAGAGGTTCACACCCAGTGCATCTTAACTCACCACTCATCAGTAGCTTTTCTAGGAAGCTTCTTCAGCTACAAGATCTATATTTAAATTAGGCTAGATAAGGCAGCATTTGATATTCTGACATTGTGAGAGATGCAGTCATTGGGCCTCAAAACCAGAATGTCATTCACTAAGGGGTTAATAAAAGATGGCTACTTGGCATTACTTTGGAGCTGCCTGGCCAGGATCTAGGCACAGGGTTAGATTCTGTTGAGGATTACTTCCTGTCTTCCCCAATGACCTCATCTAAACCAAAGGCTTACCTCTAGATACCATTCCCCTAGGAGTTAGTGCTTCAGTATATGCAGTCTGGGAGATACAAATGTTCTTTGTATAACAGGTACAGTAAGTTCTAATTAGAGCATAGTGACTACCGTTCTGATAATAGTAGTATTATTATCTATCTACAGAAAGGACCACTGTGATAGTTTGAATGAAAATGGCCCCAATAGGCTTACAGAAAGAGTTACTATTGGGCAGTTGACCTTGTTGGATAAAGTATGTTACTGGGATAGGGCTTTGGGGTTTCAGAAGCCCAAGCTGTAGACCCATAGTCACTCTCTCTTCCTGCTGCCTGCCAATCAGGATGTAGAACTCTCCACTACTTCTCTAGCACCATGTCAGCTGTTTGCCTCCGTGCTTCTCATCATGATGATAATGGACTAAACTTCTGAAATGTAAGCCAGCCCCAGTTAAATTCTTTCCTTTATAAATGTTGCCACGGTCATGGTGTCTCTTCACAGCAAAATAAATCCCAAGTAAAACAACTGTTAAATGACAAATGTTAGTTCAAGAAACTTGAATCTTCAGCCCTTTCTGAAAGTAGACTACTTGCATGGAACCTGTAACATACCTGTATAAGAAAACTTACATGTAGATCTTAGGGCCATATTTTTTTTTTCAAAAACTACCTAGTTAGCTGTGGCCTCTCAGTCAATCCTCCACAGCAATTAATGGCAGAAAAACATAAAATTGTAGTGTACAGTCCCAACTCATTAAGCATCTACTTTAACTTGTCTTCTAACTCAAGTGCTTCTGCAAATCAGCTGTACCGTCTCACAATTAAGAGGATTCTAAGAAAGATCCATAGCTGGGATCTAATCTCAGGGTAATGAATCAGAACATCTGAGGTAAAACCAGACATGAATACTTGTGAGTCTTTTTAGGTGACTCTTATATGTGCTTAGGCTCAGAAACACAACTTAAAATATGATGTGAGGTAGCATATCAAAGAGATTTGAAAATTCCATTTTCTTTATAATCCATAGCTGAGCAAACAATTTTCTTTGTAAAATGGGATTATAGTTATAAATTTTTCAATAACTTTTTGGAAAATGACTGGTTTTCTCAGTAAGTTATGTCTGAGTGTCTCCCATCTTAGCTTCTTCTCACAAACTCTGTGTCCTTTTTATCATCTAATGTTTACAGTGTCCCTAAGAGGTAGTCTCTTGACCAGCTCCCTTTGTCTTTGTCAGGGTTTCTGTTGTTGTGATGAAACATCATGATCAAAAGTGAGGTGAGGAGGAAAGGGTTTATTTGGCTTTCATATTATTACCAAAGAAAGTCATAACAGGTACTCAAACAGGACAGCAACCTCAAAAAAGGAGCTGGTACAGAGACCGTAGAGGAATGCTGTCTACTGGCTTGCTCTCCATGATTTGTTCAGGCTGCTTTATTATATAACTAAGGACCACCAGCCCAGGGATGGCACCATCCACAATAGGTTTCACCTCTTCTAATTAAGAAAATACCCTAAGGCTTACCTGCAGCCCAAGTTTATGGGGGCATTTTCTTAATTGAGGTTCCCGCCTCTCAGATAATTTTGGTTTCTGCCAAGTTTACATGAAACTGTCCAAAGCATCACTCTTATAGAGGAGAGAGAAATCAGTGAACTGGACAATGGGTGGTGTAGGTTGTAAGCAGGCTTGTGAAATGGGAGACCAGGAATGCTAAGACTTTGTCCTCTGTCCCCATATGGAGCTGAATTCAGAAGACCTTAATGAAGGTTATTTGTGGGAAGAGCATGGTTTCCTAAAAGTCTGTATCTTTAATGTCAGAGGGTACTCTGTACTGCTATTACTGCTGGCTACATCCCTTGTTCATGGCCACATCTCTTGAGTGACAGTCTCAGCCACTTGGCTCTGAGAAGACTCTCATTAGTGATAGCATCTGACTTATGTTTATATATATAGGGTCAGTTCTTCTGCAGAGTGAGGTCTCAAAACATCAGTAAATATGTGCATAAGCAGTAGCCTAGAAGAGGATTTTCTTAAGCCTATATCCATTGTGCTGGAGCAAGCATGAAGAAAAAATACTATGCCCTCCCTTCTTGAAAATTCTGGTATGAGGCTCCATTGAACACTGAGATCTGGGTATTAAAACAAAGAATCAGAACTGAAAGTGGTGCCAATGAATAGATACTGTTGTTAATAGGGAGAGCACGTGTGGTGCTAATGAGGTGTGGAGGAAAGACTGTTTCATGATGTTAAGAAACCTGTTGTAATATCCATAAACGAAGAGGGGCTCCAACCAGGGTCTCTATGATTGTAAACCCTTTTAGCCTGGAGCATCTTGTTTTATAAGACATCTTAATGGAGGTTTACTTATATGTTCAATTATAATAAAGGTAAATAAACATGTTTACTGTCATGCAAATGCTGAATGTGCACTGACTTATTTGTACACTTACAGAAAGTCATTCTGCTTTCATTGATTTCATCTGAGAAAGGATGCAGTTTAGCCTTAATTCCCTATGTTATTGCCCAAGTCAAGGAGCAGTAGAGCCTAGATTTAATCCCAATTGCCTAGTGTGTGAAGCCAAGGATGTAACTGTTGGATACTAATCCTCTTCCTTAGTGTTTGGTAGTGCATGTGCTCAGCTGTCCAGAAGAGCAAGGTGTGCCTTTCATTTTATACTTCTGCTGTGAGACTTTTCACATATATTTCTTTCCCATTTTGCTATGCAGAGTCATAGCAGGGAAGAACTCAGGATACGTATTTGTGATTGTTCTAGAGTTTGCGAGACCATATTGTCATCTTTCTTTCCTTTAATTCAGAGGTTTCAGTGACTTTGAATCTGTGCACAACTGAAGACAGGCCAATGGTGCACATGGTTCCAAAGCAGATTGCATATAAAGTAAGGGTGGCACTTCCCTGGAAGCTGTCAGGCCAAGCTCCTTGTAGTGTGATAAAAGTGTTCTCAAGGGCAGCAACAGCCAGGCAGCTTCGAACTTTGATAGGTCAAAGAAGATGTGTAGAACTTAGACCAACTCCCATCTCAGCACTTAATTCCCTGACACTCTTGGCTGCCTTTGTTCTTTGCCCCATATTATTTTCTGGAGTAGGGTTATAGAATGTTCATGAGGTTTTGTTTTTATACAAGGAAGAACCTTTGACTGGGAAGAACTGGGCATGATTTCCTGAACCAGCATCTTCACTGAAGAGAACTGCCCCTTGGTTGTTGCTTTTTCATATTGCATTTCAAGAGAACAGTTAATCTTCTGGAAGCAAATGATGTGCCATGCCTGTTCTGGTTACAGATATATGGGAAACATATCAGCTTTGCTTTCTCTTTCTCTACATATACGAGGTCTTCATCTGCCTAGTCAACCAGTGCCAAATCCAAGTTCACAGTCTCTTGCCTGCCTATCTTGTATGAGCTGACAATCAAACAAAATAAGAAACCAGTGTTGCATCTCTCTCTGTCTCTCTCTTTCTCTCTCTCTGTCTCTCCCTGTGTCTCTTTCTGTCTCTGTCTGTCTCTCTGTCTCTGTCTGTCTCTGTCTGTCTGTCTGTCTGTCTGTCTCTCTCTCTCTCTCTCTCTCTCTCTCTCTCTCTCTCTCTGTGTGTGTGTGTGTGTGTGTGTGTGTGTGTGTGTGTGTGTGTGTTGAAGTCTTACTGAGTGGAAGGTGAAATGAGGAGAACAAATCTGGGAAGCTGGCATTGGTCTGAATGTCATCTCAGCAAGTGCCATGAGAGTTAAACCAGATCCTAGAGGAGCTCTGAGGTCATTAGTGAAATTCCCTTCTTGTTTTCTTTTTCATGTTCTTTGTTTTGTTTGCTTAATTCTTTCACTGAATAGTTTTCATAGACTCAGAAGGAAGTCAATACCACAGAAGAAAGAGAATCTGACATGTGATGTTCCTGACTGGAAATATACACAACAGTCCAAGTTTGTGAGATTTTCAGCCTGAAAGCCAGGCCACAAAAGTTAGCTGTGACATGTGGGTCTCTCCAAGGTGACCTTTTGTAAAGTTTATGTTTATCCTGTCACTTGTCTGTCAGTGGCATTGACTTTCTTATATTAACATCTCCTCCAGACCAGCAAGTAAATAAATATACTCTCCCAAAGCCAAAAGGTACGTCATTACAACGTGCACAGTAATATACTAACCCCTCCCCTCTGGTATATATCGTAATTATAACATAGTCTGTAGTGGAGAAATCTGTATTTGTATTATTCTGTATAGACCACCCTAAATCAGTGTCAGATTTTGTGATGTGTTGGCCAGTGACAAGCTAGTATTTTGGAGTAAAATGCTCTGCCTTGTTATGTCTAGTTATAACTGATCCCTCTGTGACTGATGCTTCTGCCTTCATCTCATTACTTAACACATATCGAGGAAGTGATGTGCAGAAAAATAGGTCCTAATAAGCCTGGTGAGCTGGCTCCAGTTCTTCCTTTGCCTTATATACATAATTCTCAGATCTTATAATTCTGATCTTATATACATAATTCTCAGAGAAAAGTGTCGCTTGCTCAACTTAAGGGACAAATTGGGATAAGAACTACAAATGAGACGGAGGTATCATAACTCTAGGCAAAATTCACTTTAATTATTTGTGTAATCACATACAAATACTATCATTTCTGGTTTAATACTTGCTACTTCTGGGAAATTAAATCAAGATATAAGGTTCCTTCTCTCCTTAGAGGGACTATTTTAAACCTAGTGAAAGGTTTTCAATTCAGGGTAGAGGAAGAATGTGTAAAATTAAAAATAAGGCTAATTTCTAGTATGTTCCTGGGTTTGGAGGTCAGGAGTATTTGTAATTTAAATTTCAAGATAACTTAGGGCTACAGTTGCCTCTGGCACCACAAGATCAGTATTATGTCTGAGTGTTACATATTATTAGTGTAAGATAACTTTATTAACCTCTGGCTGTATATTCAGTTGTGAAAGCCAGCATGGCTCTAGGAATAGAACTAACTGGGGTACTCAAGAAATGAAGAAAAGACAAACACACACAGACACATGGACACACAGAAATAGCTGAGATCGGATGAACTGGGCTCTCTGATGGAGTAACACCAGCACCCCGGAAGCTCAGAATGTTTGTTATGTAGAGCTGAACAGAGGGATGGTTTACTGCATACAGTTGAACAAGGTCAGGGCTTATGATATACAGATAGACAAGGGGGCAGGGTTTATGGTATTCAGATGTATCAAGAAGACAGATATAGTTAATCTTAGTAGGCACAGACTCTAGTAGAATCATCCTTTGGCCATAAATATATAAGGAGAAAGCCATGGTAGATGTTTTTTTGAATACACTAAAACATCTGCACATGGACCAGAAGGTTCTGTTATTTTCCCACTGGTCTAAGGCTATGGTCCTTGATATGGTTGGTTCATGTCAACCAGGTTCAGTCAGGACTTACCTCACTCAGGACTTCCTCCAGTCCCCATGCTCAGTCCTGTTACACTGAAGCTCCCAGTGTTTCTCCTCACTATTTGAGATTACTTATAATAGAATAAAGAATTTTACAACCTTTTAGTTATTCACAGTGCTTATTGCTTATCCCCATCTGAAGAAATATTCCTTATCTTACTTAATGTTATACACACTAATCTTTCAACTAGTTAATATAGAGCTTATATTTCATTTTACAAGTTTAACTGAACAGAAAAAAATAAGTTGTCAAACTTTATACTGATACTTAGAATTGGCCTAGGTTCAAGAGTTAGCTCTCTCTAAAATCAAGACCTTTGTTATCCTGGCAGCACATTTATTATCCTGGGCAGCACATTTATTTATATGGAATGATTCTTTTGCCTATTTTATGAGGCAGGAATATGGCCCATGGTATGGACTTGACAGCTTCTTCCAGAAAGATCAAATTCAGGGAATGGGACTCGGGGTCAGTCACAAAGACTGTGAGCTTATGGAGTGTATATGACTCTGTATGAAAACTACTCACTAACCTTACATCAAGTGATGACTCAAGGTATGCAAAGGCCATAGGTCACAATTCTCTGCTCTTGTATTTGCTCCCTTAGTACTGATTAGAGAGAAGTCTATCAAGCGTAGGAGAAAGAGCTTAACTTTGTGGGTATGTTGTTTGAAAGACAGTAAGAAAACATGCTCTATGTTGTTTACATGTTTGTGAATAACATGGGTAGCAGGAGATCCTGAGAAGGAGTCAAATTGAGAGCTAAGACTCACTGCTGTCCTTGCTTGGTCATTTGGGGGAAGTTATATTGCTTCTCTGAGCTTTTACCTTTTACACTAGGATTTGCATTGCTCATTATAAGGCATTACCTTATACGACATGTTTGGTTATTATATAAGCAAGTACTGTATGGAGTGAGTGGTGGCTCTGAAGTAAAAACATAGATTTATTGTATCTGTGGTAGTTTCTTGAGGAAATGTACCAGATTCTGACATGAAAGATCATACAATTTAGTTATAGTTAAAGAATGCAGATTATCTAAATGGTAAGCAATTCAAGTAATGAATTAATTGTGTAAATGCCAAGGAATGACATATAACTTTATTAAATAATATGCCTAATAATTGAGAGCAAAACAAAAATCATAATGTGTACTTCCTACTGTTTAGTAGTAGTGATAGTAAATCTTTCCCTCCTCTGAGAAGACAGCTGTGTGCAAATGAAAAGAGAGATTTTCCAGAATCAAGACCTTACCAGAACACTGTTGAGCTATGTGGACTTTTCAGCCCATGGAACTGTGTGGAAAGGTATTAACTAATTAGGACAACTGGCTTATGACACTTAGTGATGACTGCCTTAGCCAACTAAGACAAAGGCAATTATGAAAATAAGAGAGGAGATTTGGCTGGAGAGGTGGCTCATTGGTTAAGAACATAGGCTATTCTTCCAGAGAACCTGGGTTTGGTGACTCATAATTGTGTTTCAGTTTCAGTTCCAGGGGGTCTTATCCCCCTTTTCTGGCCTCTGTGGGCACTAGGCAGGCATGTGGTTCACAGACATATATAGAGACAAAGTAGTTTACACATAAAATATTTCTTAAAAATTAAAATTAAAGAGGGGAAGTGATGTGCTGAAATCTAAGAAGGATGTTCATTCCGAGCTGGGTATACAGCTTAGTGATAGAGTGTCTGCCAAGCACATGAAAGGACCTGGTTTGATTTCTCTCACATACCCACAACTCCACAAAAAGGAGTCTGAAATAGATCACCGCACCACCACCATGACCACCACCACTATCAACAACAACAACAAAAACCCTAGTCATTATGGACAGAAACAATAACCTGCGGAATTAAGTGTTTATAAAATTTATTTAAATATCTAATACTAAGCCAGAATTAGATAAAAAAAATTACTCTGAAGGTTCCCATAATTTCTCCTGGAGCACAAATGAGTACGGCCTTAAATTTCTGAACATGAAATGATACAATCAGAAGTCAACCAACACCCTAGCAGCATTTCTGTAAAGGAAGAGAAAGGTAGGTTTTAAAGAGTAAAATAGTGAGTTAGAAGGCCTCCTTTCTGGTTTTAGCTCACACATGAAGCTGTCTCTGCTGGTTCTGTGGGAGTAAAAAATCTGTACTTCTGTCCAGGAATTCAGTGGATGGAGCTGTTCCTTCAGCTGTCTCTCTTATTGGTTTTGCATGTCCGCTGCATACTACACCAGGGTTTATCTACATTTTTCAAAGTAATTTTTATTAATTGACTAAATTGAATGAATATGTATAAAACCTAGCAAATGGCAGTCTTGTTCTGGGTGAACTAAATAGCAATACAAAACAAAGTCTTTCAGCATGCGTGAACTAGATTCAGAAAAAGAAAAAAAGAAAATTGGAAAACAAACATAATAAAGGGAAGGGGTATTATACAGATAGAGTCATACAACATATTACATAGTTATATACCCTGTAAGCATCACATATGTCTAATATATACTGGGCTGTCTTCATAAGATTTATAGGCTAGGGACGGGAGTTAGAACCAGTTAGGAGGAGTTAGGTGCTTCTAGGAGAGAAAAGACTAAATTATGTTGAAGAGGTGTACCTTAACCAAAAGGTGATAACTAAGGTGAGCTTCATCTCTACCTCATATTGTAGGTGGATATAACACTCATAGAGCAGGAGATAAGTACATAAAAGGAAGGCAAACATGTAATGAGAAAGGCCCAGGGTACACAACAAGAGTTATAGTCCAGTGAGAGAAAGAGACTGTTAAAGGAGTTGACAGCTAGTTGATTAACTGACACTTTTCCTCTGGTTTTCATATTTCAGGAGGTGGTTGAGCTTTCAAACTTCAATGAATGAGACACACATTGATTAGAAGTACTTGTAATGATGGTAAGTGAACGGCAAAACCTACAAGCCTGGCTGAAACAAGCCCAAGAGAGCAACATGTATACATGTACCAAAGAAAAATTTTATTTGCACTAAAACTGGACAACAAGCAACTCCGTAAACCACAGTCTATGGAGAGCATCTGCCAAAATACTCTGAGATTTAGATGAATTAAGGAAGGTTGCTTAAAGCCAAAATAAATGAGTATCTCTACATTCTGAGTAAAATGTAAAATTCTCACAAATATGAGAATCCTGAGGGAGTGTGGGTGAGCTGAAGCAAGCCTCCATGTGGACTGAGGGCTTCTCTTAAATTTGAGCTCCTAAATGGGAAAAAAAAAATCATCTGGATGAAACTTAACAAGAAACAGAAAATTTTAGTTCCTGCTCAAGTCTGTGGACAATGGGAGAGGCTAATTTATGCTCTGCAAGAGGATTTTGAATGACTTCCTTCACCTTAGGAGAAATATATTCAGAAGCACAAGGCAAAAGTCATGCAGTGGTCAAATACTTGTGAAAAGATGTCTCACTTAAAAGTAGCCCCAATCTCAGGTTATGTTTTCTGTTTCTCTATCTTATTACTGGACACATGGTAGAGACAGAACTCTACCTGTTTAAAATGAAGAATGGGTCATCCACTTCTGGTGAATGTGGCTTTTCTGCCTGAAGAGAAATGAGCTATATTTCTGCCATGGTGGTTTCCAACTGTTCAAGGATAGGCATAGAAGGAACAGTTGGTGAAATTCATACAGCAAACTTAAGCTGGCGACTGCCATGGTTTATCTTCCAGTTTTAGACGGGAGCATGGGGAATTCTGGTAGCGTGCTCATCTCTCCAGACTAAAGATGTGGAATTAGAAGTCTAGAGGGCCAGGAATTTCCAGTGAGAAGAACAGAGGCAAGCACAATGGAAAGGGACTCAAGGGAGGCACAGAATTTTTTTTCCAGTCATCACCTGAGTATTGGTCTACATATGCGCAAAACAAAACCAATAAGACCAAGAGCAGAATGGCATAGGGATTAGAAGAATATTACTTCAAGTTCCCTTGTGGCTGGAATATTCCCTGTTCTCACCAGTCAGAGTTTCAATCTCATGATCAGCTTAGGTTCAAAACATAGTATAAAAAAATGATCAGGAAGGAGGAGGGATGGAATAGGAGGTTCCTGGGTGGTGGGGGGAATGGGGGTAAGGGGATAAAATCTGAAGTGTAAATATAATATCCAATAAAAAAAATAATCAGAAGACCGACCACTGCTCTTGTCTTCACTAAATATTACAATAAAGACTTTAAGGGATTAGATCATTTCTTATCTATGCCTTAGGGCAAAGCTTAAGATGATAAGGGTAGAGGGAGCAACTCCCTGGTAGAACACTTTCCCAGTATACACAGGGTTCTGAATTCATTTTCTAGTAAAAAAAAAAAAAAAAAAATATATATATATATATATATATATATATATATATATATATATACACACATACACACAAAATAAACTTACTAGCTCTCAGTAGGGACAATTCACAATGTTTATTATCCTACCCTCTAACAATTGGAAAACAATATAATTTCAACAAAGTAGAAATATCAATTTACAATAAAAAGTAAATTTAATCAATTAAAATGAGCTAAGAATTCCAGAATTATTAGACAAAGACATAAAAACATTTGTTACTGCTTCATACAGCCCAGAAACTGGAAGAAAGATAGAAAATATTCTAGGTATAATGGATAAGAAGATATAAAAATTGATCAAAATCATAGTTTTGAATGAAGATAATGGCAATTCTTGAAATAAAAACTGCACATTAAATTGTATTATCAGAGATGGGAATCACAGATGAGTAAATGTGCAGACAGCAATCAGGAAAATTCAGAACTGTAATAAAAATATACAGAAAGATTAGCACAGAAAAAGAAAAAGAAGACAAAGATGTAAACAGAGATCCTTAAAGTGCATGTTGTGTTGGTTTGAATATGCTTGGCCCAGGGAGGAGCACTCTTAGGAGGTGTAGCCTTGGTGGAGGAAGTGTGTCACTGTGGGGATGAGCAATGAGTCCCTCCTTCTAACCACATGGGAGTCAGTCTTCTAGCTGCCTTCAGATGAAGATGTAGAACTCTCAACTCCTCCTGCACCATTGCCTGTATGCTGCCATTCTCTGAAGTAAAAGTCAGACCCAATTAAATATTGTCCTTATAAGAGTTGCCTTGGTCATGGTGTCTGTTCACAGCAGTAAACCCTACGAAGACAAGGTGTGAGGTAAGTTAGGAGTTAAGTACACGTAGAGTTTCATGCCCAAAGGAGAAGAGGGAGAAAATGGTAAAAGCAAACAATTTAAAAAGTATGAAGGGAAATGGGCAAGTTCCATGAAAACCATAAATGTATACCTCTAAAATGACCAGTGAGCCTCAGCAACAGGAAAGCATGAGGAAAACTGTGCCAAGATATTTCATAATACAGTGTTGCCAACCAATACAAAGGAAAAACATAATGAAAGCAAAAAGGAAAAGTGGGTACCTGGAGAAGCAAAGATAAGACAAAAATGTCCTGACAGCCCTGCAAGCCACAGGAGTGCAGAGAGAAGTGACTTCCTACAAACAAAAATCTCCAAGGCAAGCTGTCAGCCTATAATAGAAAACCATCAAAACTCCTTCTTGAAACGAAGGTGATGTAGACATTATCAGACATAAAAGTTTGAAATCACCCAATGCCAGAAAATTTGTACTAAAACAGTGTACTAATCATTCTTTAAGCAGAAAAGGGAAAATTCCATACACAAACTTAGATTTACACAAATAAAAAAAAGTACAGCAGAAGGGTGATCTTGAGAATATGCATATGTGTGTTTATTTTTATTTTATGTGTATGGGTGTTTGGCTTTGCATGTATGTCGGTGCACTGCATGACTGCTTGTTGACTGCAGAGTTCAGAAGAGAGAAGTGGAGTTGGGGACAGCTGTGAGCTGCAACATGGTTTCTGGGAATCAAACACAGGAGCTCTGGAAGAACACCCTGTACCCCTGAGTGCTCAGCTATCTCCACAGCCCTGGAATGCAGGTTTCTTAATGCTGAAGCATGAAGTTACAGGTAAAGAAGAACAGACACTGATTGGTCCGTGTGGTAACAGATCATCAGCATTTACATAGAAGTAATATCTTATGTGTGGTGTAAGGTACACATTGTTATAGAGAAATATTTATAAATGCCTATCAGTGTACAGCAGTTATAAAAAATACTTTCTTATTCTGTCAGTCAAGTGTGCCTGTTCCCCAAATTAACATCCCAACATCAATTAAAAACGATGTGATTTGTTTCCCTCTTGGCTTAAAGGGTTTATTAGAAGTTATTAATGCCACACAGAGAAGTCTGTTGGGAACTGTGAGAAGCTCAGCCCAATGGGACAAAGCAAGTGTTCCCTCTTACAATTTTCTAAAAGAATGAGGAGCTCTTATGCCATGCAAGCGATCAGTAGTCCTCATAGTTGGTGCTCTGTGGTTTCCAGATGTAAGGGAAAGGAGTCTGAAGCTCACTCCTTTGTTAATAATTCTTCTAATAAATCTCTTACTCAAAGGGGTCATATGCTTAGCATGTGTGATATTCTGCCTTTAATCTCCAGAGCCAATAACAATGAAGAACTGGATGTAGGAGATGTAGAAACTCTCTGGACTCAGTCTTTTTGATGAAGACTTTCTTTTAGTCATCTAAAATTGTTCTTAAAGTTGCTTTAAAAAGGAAAAATAACAAAGATTGGGAAAAAAGAGGATACATTGAGCAGTAAAGTTTGTATACCATATGTGTTATAAGACCATTTGAATACATGTTGTGATAAATTCAAGTGTGTATTATAAACACAAGAGGACAGAAAGACAATATGTATTTACAACTAATAAACTAGCAAAGGAGATGAAATGGAGACATGAATAACGGTCCATCCAGAAGGCAGCCTAGAGAAGTAAGAGTCAAGAAAATAACCCATGGACAATAGGTCACAGAGAGTAAGCTGGAAGATTCAAAACAAGTTATACTGAAGTAACGTTAGATGTCAATGTCTACCACTGAGTTAAAACTGTCAGACTGTAATTAAGCAAATGGGTAAGCTCCACATGGACATTTTCTACACGGGAGAGTTTTAACTAGAAATGCAACTGATTAAAGCTAAAAGCTAGAACACATCATTCTGACAATACTTAACAAATGTTGGACTGTTATGTAAAAGAAAAAGCAGGGAAATCTTGTAATAGAAAGAAACTTTAAGGCTGTTTCCTGAGGAAGATATAATGATGTAAAAGTGTATGCTATTAAGACCAGAGATCCGAGTATGGTGTTAAGCACAAAGTGGAAACTTCATAATCAAGACTACTTACTATATTTTCACCTTGTCCATTTCCTTCTCTCTCTGGGCTCCAGATTTTCATAATTTTTTTAAGCAGTCTTATGTGTCCTAAAGTCTTTTGTCCAGTGTAGCTGTCTGTCTTTTCTCCTTGTCTAGATTAATTTATATTTCGTCTTCTAATTCACTGATTTTATTTCCCTCTATTCCCTCTATTTTGCCTTTGAGTACAACTGCTGAACATTGTATTTTGTTTATTACATTGTATTTTATTTACATTTTTCAATTGTAAAATTTCTCCTTTATCCACCATAATGGTATCTGCAAAGACCTACAAATATACTGGCTTCAAGCTCCCACACTTAAACACAAATAGTTTCAGTAAAAAGGTCTTCAAGCTGTGTGGTACACTAACAGAAACCACATCACAGGGAGCTTAGACCTTCACAGCCCTGCCCTACTTACACCCTCAGGGTGAGACCCATAAAGCAGATCTGTTTCACCAGATCCTCTAGGTGATTTGATGCAAGCTAAAGTACATTCTTCTGGGAAGTTGACATCTAATATTCCTTCTGTGCTTTCTCTGCTCATGCATGCATACACACACACACACACACACACACACACACACACAGAGACACACACATACAGACACACACACACAGACACACATACATACACACACACAGACATACACAGAGAGAGAGAGAGAGACAGAGACAGAGACAGAGACAGACAGACAGAGGCACAAATGCATGCATGCCCCAAAATTTCTGATTGATTGTGAGTAATATTTTACTCAGCTTTCCACGACTACAACAGAATATCTGACACAGTCAACCTAGAAAGAGAAGCATCTTGTTTTGGCCCATTTCTTCAGGGGTTTCTGTCTCTGTCTATTTGGCCCTCTTGCTTTAGACCTACAATGGCACAGTGCACCATAGTAGGAGGAGCCAGCATCCCTATAATTCTGTCAAGTGCACTCATGATAGTCTAACTCTCTCTACTAGTTCCTATTTCCTAAAGGTTTCATTGCTTCCCATTATTGCCAGAAGCCTGAGACCAGCCCTTCAGCAAATGGGCCTCTGGTGCCCATTCAAGATGAAACTGTAGTTATTAAGACCGATTTAGCTGTAGTGCAGAAGAGGCCCTGCGGAGCTAGACCAGGATAGTCTGAGAAAGTTATTATGGAACCAAAGCCTGACCTTATTCTCATACACTGTGGTCTAATCATCATGAATGCTTCCATTCCTTGCTCACAAAACTATCATCAGACCTGCTACAGGTATTACTGTTAACAGTAGTAGAAATTAGAAGAAAAAAAACAACAAAAACAAAACAAAACAAACAAACAAACAAACAAACAAAAAAAACCAGTCTTCTCGTCCTAGCTGCTCCTGGTTCAGGTTCTGTTTGAGAATTGTGACCATAGAATGAGAGTACAGAGTAAGACAGTCAATATTTATTATTTCTAACCAGCTCTGAGAACAAAACAAGCTGTTCACAAGCCACAATAGTGTGAAGTTGCCAAGGGCAATATTTCAGTTTACAGAGCAGATCCTTTATCTATATCTCAGCCTCCCTATGCCCCAAAGAAGGAAGTAAGGAGAAACAGACAATTGCCCATTGCAAACACTCTTCTATGGTTAAGATACCCTTCATTGGGTTTGATGTGTATAGCTGACCTCTGTATTGGTAGATTCTAGGTGCATGGTTTCAATCAGTGCCAACCAAAACTGCTTGGAAGACAGTTGTACCTATCAAGGTGACCTTTACCCCTTGTAAGTTCCTAAGCAATACTGTATGTACCTCTGTTTACATTTACATATACTGGTAATAATGAGTACTCTAAAGATATTTAAAGAATATGACATAATGTAAGGTTATTATATGCGAATTAGACACTATTTTATATAAGGACCCTTTAATTGTGGCACTCCAGAGTCATGGGGAGAGTCCTGTCACCAGTGTTTCTGGTGACAAGTGAATGAACCCATTTTTCTTTTAATACTTATACCGAATCTAAATAACAATGTGAACATGGTTGCATCTATTTTGTAGATGAGAATGGGTTTGGAGTCGCTGAAGAAAACCTAACAGCTGTGCTTTAACAATGACTTAGATATACTTCTGTTTCACATAGATTTCATAACCCGAATGATCAAAAGAAAGACACAGTTGGAACAGTCTGAAGAAAATGCCTGTTAGGCTTGGCATCAGTTTTCACTTTATTGAGAATATATTATCAATTTCTGATACTCTGGCTTTTCTTGGCCATGTTCTGAGCTCCTTCATTTGTTCTCACAGGAACTCCTCCTGGTGCTGCATCTGTTAGCAACTGTAAGAGCTGCTTGTGACAAAACTGAGGAGGGAAGGGATCTTGTACTCACCTTTGTGTCTGAGACAAACTTCTGAAGGTTTGTTATGTTTTCCACAATGATAAAACTATTTTCTACAAAAACAAGAGCTTTGAGGGCCGTTTCTCTTCATTGGTAGCCTCAGAAACAATTGCCTTCTCTGATGAGCCAGATCCAGCTGTGTTATGCTTCAACTGGAATCGATGCTGTGGCCACTCTATAATAATTAATTGAACACAACGTCTGAGGCCTCAAACCCGCTGAACCTTCAATTCCCTTTATTACCCCAGTTTTATTACTGCTAGAACAACTATGTCTATGTGCACCCCCACACCCCCGACTGGGAATGCTCTCACATAATTTAGCTCTCTCTCTTTTCCCAGAACCTCAAGTGCTGAAAACCAAAAATGATCTTGTCTGGGACATGTGAATATATATGGCTCATGAGAAATCAACTGAGCTGGGAATAGCCACTCAGACCATAACTTTAAATCCACTGTGGGCTAAGAAAAGCAAGGCTCCATGGGGGAGTGAGGCTGCCTATGCTAACAGAGTCAGGATTTTCCCGCCCCCTCCCCAATTTCTGACTGTTATCCTAGAGAGCCCACTCTGTTCTCCTGTATTATGTTGTCCTGTGGAATGTGTGACAGTTCAGTTCAGTGCATCTCCGTGTCCTTGGAGTATTCTTTGTTTCTCTGACAATTTCTTGGCTTTTCCAAGAAGTCAGATGTATATAATATCCAGAGCAGAATTCCTTGGGAAATCTCTCCATGACCAGACTTGTGGGAAAGGTCAAGGCCAGATGGTATTAAAGAAATAATAATTCTCCTCACATGCCCTTTAAACAAGGCCAGATGCCTAGAAGCCCCCATGGAATAAGATTGTGTCTGGTCCTCTAAAAGCTGGCTCATTAGAAATTCAAGTTTGTGTGCCGGGGTGTGAGCATGAGTATGTGCATGCATCTTTTTTGCCCTCAGTAAGCAAAATCCTTTGACACAAGAGTTCATCCCTTAGGTTTTGCCTACCACCATCCAGTGAAACTTACACAATCAGTCTCTGTCTCTGTGGGCTCTACATGCTTATATTTAACCAACAGCAGCACATTGATAAATTTCAAGAAAGAAAAAAAATGCATCTGTACTATCATATTTTTATTGTTGTCATCATTCCCTAAATAGTACATTGTACCTATCAACACGGGGTTTGTATTGCAGTGGGTATTAAATAACCCACAAGTGTTTTTAAGAAATATACTTGGGAGTTTTTAGGCCAAATGCAAATGCTGTGCATTTGCTGCTCCGCATTAAAGACTTGCACACTCTCATAGTCTAACATCCACAGGGAGTCCTACAGATGCTGAGGGGTGCAGTTGAATGGCCCAGGTCCAGATAAGACTCACCTGCTTCAAACATAAGGCACAGGCAGGGAATACAGGCCATGTGTATTTCTTAAGAAATGACCGCAAATTCAGAAGTTCCCAGTCTTCTCAAGTTTGATAATTTGTTAGAGTGGCTAAAAGACGTGTGGCAAATTCTACATGCATCAATTGTAGCTTTATTATAAAGGAAAAAACAAACAAACAAACAAACAAACAAAAAAAAAACCCAACACAGTGGCCCATGTCTATAACTCCAGTACTTAGGAGGCAAAACAGCAAGATACTAAGAGTTTGAAGCCAGCCTAACTTGTAGTGTGAGACCCTGTCTCAGAAAATAATTTTTAGAAATCTTAAAAACAGAACTCACTAAGAGTTCCTAAACTAAAACAAAACCAAGGGATGAAGAAAATAAATCAGAAATCAGCCAAAGGAGACGGCACAGAGGGAAAGGCTGGCAGAGTTCCTAATGCAGGGCATCTTTGCCATCTGCACATGGGACTGGTGTTTATCATCTTCCTGGAACATCACGATTTCATCAGCCAGCAAACTCCACTGAGTTGATGATCAGTGTGTGGGGGCTTTCCTACATAGACAGGCTGAATAATTGGCCTTGTGATTGAGCTCACTCAAATCATTGTTGGCATTTCCAGTGGGTGTCCTTTATCTTGAGTCAATCTCCTGGCTTAATATAAATTCAGATGTGAGCCCAGAGACTCTGAATGAATGACAGAGATCTCCCTATACTTGGAAAATCCGAAGATCAAGTGTCAATCGAATTCTCTATTACACCGTAGCACACTTTGTCTTCATCCCTATTTTGCCAAATGATAATTAATTTTCATATTTGAAAGTTTTTTTTATACCTATCTGTCTTAATTAGGGTTACTGTTGCTGTGATGAAACACCATGACCAAAATGCAAGTTAGTCAGGAAAGGGTTTATTGAATTTACTCTTCCATGTCATTGTTCATCATCAAAGGAAGTTAGGACAGGAACTCAAGCAGGGCAGGATCCTAGAGGCAGGAGCTGATGCAGAGGCCATGGAGGAGTGCTGCTTACTGGCTTGCTGCTCATGGCTTGCTCAGCCTGCTTTCTTATAGAATCCAGGACCACCAGACCAGGGATGGCACCAGACACATTTAAGCTGTTCCCCAACCCCATTGATCACTAATTGAGAAAATCTCTTACAGCTTGATCTCACGGAAGCATATCCTCAACTGAGACTGCTTCTTCTCTGATGAGTCTTGTCTGAGTTGAGTTGACACACAAAACCAGACAGTATACCATCTAATAATTCTTAGAAAGATTTATTACAGAATAGTCGCTTCTACTACAGAAGCTTCCTAAATAAATGATGTGTGTGTGTGTGTCTGTCTATCTATGTGTGCCTTTCTGTGTTTCTGTGTAGTGTGTGAATATGTAAACATCCCACAATGTGGGGCAGTAGGCCCTCACCCTCTTTCTAGGACTCCTTCCCTTGAGTGAGACTTTCCCCTCTCCTTTTGAGATAGTTTCTTTCTCAAGACTGAGAACCCCAGGCCAGGCCTGAAAAACTGCTCTCAGAAGCACTAGCTCCAACCCAGGTTCCACATGTCTCCCCCATGGGTCAGTCTTTTGCACAGTTTTTTACTTCTTATGGCTCTGACTATCCTATTAAGCCTCTATGTTTCTTCCTTTAAGCTTTTCTTCAAGGTTGTCCTTTCTTCTCTTTCTCTACATTTAGGATTTGCTGGCCAAGAAAAAAACAAAGAGGAAATACAGGAGACCTCTCTGCTAGAGCACTCAGCCACCAAGTGGCAGAGCAGGTCCCTCCCCCACTTTATCTAAACCCACCAAAGACAATGGAGAAGCATACCTGAGACCCTTAACCCAAATTTTTAAATGCTTGTTCTCTTTAACAGTAATGCCTGAAACAATGTTCGTGCTTTTAAACCCAAAAATCTTCTTGCTTTTTATTTAAATGTTTTCTTTTCTCCCTAGCATTTGTGATATGTGTCAAAAATTTTTTCAACTTGTTTGAGATTTCTTTAAGGTTCAAAATCATCTAATTTACTTCCACAGATCACATGCTGATCACCATTTTTTGGCCCCATAATTAACAAGTAGTTTCCTTTTACAGACAAACTGTTGCTGCCTATCCCAGATACATAATTAACATGATGTTTTCCTTCCTCAGCCATCTAAAGCAGACTCAAAGGTACCTTCCAGGACTAAATTTCCTCAAACAACCTTGCCTTTCTAGGATTATAATGCAGACCTTGACATGTTCCCAAGTAGCTTAATGCTTTCTAGCCAACCTTTGCAGACATCCTGCTGCTGGAATTTTGCTCCCCTGTTGTGATCACCCTACAGGTTATCCACACAAAGGAAAAGAATAGTGCTGCTCTCACAAATCCAGTGGAGACAATGCCAACTCCTGGAACCTGCCTGGGACAACAAGCTGCCTTTCTCCAGACACCTCATCTAACTGAAGACTCCTGACAGAGGCTGAGATCCAGAGACAGGCACTGAGTCCTACAGAAGACAGACTTAGACCTTCCAGCTACAGATGAACTCTCTTGCCAAAGTCAAATGGCTACTTAACTTGGGGGAAAGTTACATGTTAGTAAGGAAAACATAATGTCTATCTAGATTAATCAGATGTTATTACCCTCAAACTGTACAACCCATGGCAATGATCCCTTGCTTTCCCAACCCACACCCTCAAACTCCTTACCCTGCGACTTAATTGTGCTACCCCCCTACAGCCTGTGTAGTGTTTTGTTCTGACTTCCATCCCATCCAAAATTTTCACTACAAATGACACAGTCACTCCAATGACAACTCTTAAAAAAAAAAAAAAAAAGTAAAAGTAGGAATTGTGGGGTGGTGGGCTGTGAGAGGCAGCTAGGTACCTGGCTGAGCAGGCTTTGAACCTTGGAAACCCTCAGGGACAATAGGAGTTTGGCCTTGCTCCTGGGATCCCTGGTTGTTTTGACATAGCCCTCTACAGCCCCTTCCAAAGAGAGGTTTGTGGCCATCGGTCACGATCACGTAGCACAGGTAAAGGATGTGACATAGGCCACAGAGCCTTAAGACATTTCCATATTCATGAGTTACTTAAAGGCCAGAGGATATAGCCAATTAAACATTCCTCCCCAGACCCACCTCCTCACAAAAGGTATTTAACCTCAGGGCCACACTGAGAATAGGGGGTATAGCTTCATCCATTTTTCACCATACAATAAAGACCATATCTTAAGACCTGGACTACCTCTCTTCTTTGGACCTGCTGTGGGAAACCGTAGAGAAGGTCTTCAACTACCAAGCCACCTTCTAATCTCCCGCTGATGACCTCTCTATGTTCCAGCCACGGAGACCCGGCCAAGACTCAGGCAAATAAGTAATGACCAAGAGTCTCATTCCCCATGGGACACAGCTGGAGCTTACCTTTTCCCCCTCACCCCTTCAGCTGCTGGTTGATCCAGCCCATATGCCCCCATCTCGACCTTTTTGTGGCCTCTCAGTGGCACCTGAGAGCCCAAGGGTCTGAGACCAGTCAGTTCCCGACTGCCTCCTGGCCCTGGGATCCCCAATCCAAGAATTCCGCCCCGATGGACCACAGACAGTATTCTCTCCATCCTGAAGCGGAGCCCTGTGGCTTCTCACAGCCCAACATCTGCCTGGCATGAAGTGAACTCAGTCAAATTCCTGCACTTCTGCCTCTCTGAACCTCGGCACCAGACCCTTGGGGTGGCAGACATAGGACGCACAATTCAGCGCAACAGGACCCATGCCCACGAGCATGCTACAGCCCAACACCACAACATGAATGTGGACTCAGAGGATAACTTGGTAGAATTGGAGCTCTCCGTTCTCCTTACTTGGGTGTAGGCTATCACATTTATGTCATCAAGCTTGCACAGTGTGTGTCCTTTCACACTGAGCCATGCCAGTAGCACATGCCTAGATTGTTCTATGCAGTTTTGTGGGCTGAACTTAGAGCGTTGTGTTTTCATAACAAGCACTGTACCAAGTGTACTACCTCTATGGTCCTTGTTGTTTTTCCTTAATAGCTTCCAAGTGAATGCTTTGAGATTTTACCATCATTCATATTCTGATCTTATTTGAATTTTTAAAAATTTAATTATTACACTGCTCTTCTATAAACAAATAGCTTTTTAAAATACATTGTATTTTTTTTTTTTTTTATCGAAAAGGCATTTTGCTTTATTCTAACTGAGAGTCATCCAGCTCTAACTGTAAAGTGAGTTACTGATTAACCTCTGTAGATGCAGATTTATCAATGGGAAATGCAGCATGGTCTTTATGAGAGTGACATTAGAATGACTAATATTTAGATTTTAAAAAAAGAAAGACTGAATTTACCTCCTAAGTGTATCACCTTGTACAAGTAGCACAATTTCTCTGAAGCCCAGTTCTCTGGTTTAAAACACAGATATAATGCCTTCATGAACATTTTAGAGATCAAACAGCATGCATTATTCAGCAACTAATCTGGTCTATAATACAATGGCAACATCTAACAGCAACTTTTTACAGACATATGAGGATGGGTTCTGAAAACATGCCATTATGAGGTTCTGTCCTTGGTTGAGTGTCAGAGAATAGCCACAGCACCTGATGGTATTAGTGGTTTATCTCAGGATGCAGTTGAGATGCATAGTAAATACAGTATGCATGAAGTTAGTGCCTGTACAGCATGTTGTGCTGTTCTCCAGAGCAGTACATTGTTTTATAAGTCAGAGCACATTCTAAAATAGTGTAATAAACTTTGCTTATGAACACATAAATCCAAAACTAGTAATATGGCCATTACCATTAGCAAGTGTAGCGCACTGTCCAGCTGTGTGCATGTTTTGCATTGGTGAGTAAAGCACAGTGGGCTTGTCTTCACAGCATCCTTGCTAGCAGATAGTCAGTGGTCCAGTCTTACTACATCTGATTGTAGGCTGGTGCATCTTACTACATCTAACTCAAAGACACTTTCTTCTCTGATGTGCTATGGTTCCACCAGCTCTGAATTCTTTTTTCTTTGCAAAGGACTTCTAGGCCTCATGGTGTTTTTCTGACAGTGTTTTCAGGCTGTGTTGCCTGTAAGTTCCTTCTAGTTTTAGCTCCTATGGTCTCAAATGCCAGACCTAGGCAGTAAGAACAGGTTTTCCCAGGGTGCCCAGCAGTTTTCACACTTGTTAAGTGGGCACTGAGACATCTAAACTCAAACCTGTGAAACATTACCTATGAAATAATATTAGTACAAATGTTAAAACTGAGAAAAATTCTCATAATATTTTCTCTTGCTAATAACTCTTTTCCTTTCTTAAAAAAAAAAGTATAGCTAAGATGTATTTTTTTTCTATAAAACCTTTTGTTTTATATATATCTACAAATAAGAGATTTCAAAAATTGTCTAATTACTTGCTTGTATTTTCAGATTCTTGGAATTGTGACACCTATACAGCATGGCCACTTAGAGCTGAAGAATAGATTCTGAGAAGTAGACATTTCCAGGTTGCTCCATGAGTGATAAAGCAAGATCCCACGAGCACATGTAATGGACCCCAAATTTTTCAACAGTTAATACAGTACCTCTTGGAGAAATTCCTACATATCTCTGTACAACATATGTAAAGGAAATAGCCTTTGGGCTAAGGGCTCAGCTAAACCTTTACAAACAAACCAGTCCAGAGCATGAATGACAGAATTAAAACAGCAGTGGGGTCCAGCTTTCCCAGCTCATGGTGACATTGTGTGGACATGAAGTGATTAAATGCTTGAATCATGTAAGAAAGGCTGAATTCACTAGGGGAACATGGGACTAATGTCTGGGGCAAAGCTTTGGCAGAGGACCAATTTGCATCTAGCCTAACACAATGGCCATATTGATGGAGAACCATTTCTGCTTTGGAAGCCATGAGTGCAGTTTTAACACATTCAGAAGAGGCTGCCTTAGGAAGGTGAGCTAGTAGGCAAACATTATCAGTATTGATGGCATTTCAAGCAAGGTAGCTAAGCCTTGAAAACTAGTAGATTACTAGGCCTATCTCTCTTGTTATAAGCACATAGGCAATAGTAAATATTCTGGAACATCTAACAGTCTCATTGAGCAGTGCTAAAAGGAAAACAGTATGTTATATCATATCCAGTTCACAACAAAATGAAAAGGAAATCATATGTAATGCATATATGAAGGAATAATATGGCAACAAATTAAAGATACAATTATAATTGGCATATTTAAAAACAATAGAAGACAACTCCTGCCTACTAACTCTGTGTACATTAAGGGGTAATATCAGGCAGCCCATACATGACTTTTAAGCAACTCACTCTGAGCTAGCAAGGTCTACCCAGCAGACAGAGATTGGCCCTGACAGCACAAATAAAGCTCAGATCAAATTGAGGTGACCTTAATTCCAGCACAACAACCATCAGGGGAAATTTTTCTTGGGGGTTAGGGCTTATATGAGAAGCAAAGAGGGTCTCAGGCAAAAAGACAAACCCATTGTAAAGTATCCCTTGTACATACTATGAAATGCAGTTTGCTTACCTGTCCAACAGTGCAGGCGGGGCTTGTGGCTCCTCAAGCTGACTTAAGAATGTGTTTAAGAACATATATCTAATAATTCTAGTGAATGAACAAAAATATGTTTCCCAGGCATGGTGTAGATAAGGCAAGGCAAAGCGATTTAATTCACGTTGTCGATAGCACCTTTGTCTTGCAATACTTTCATTACCACATGCATGATATTTCTACAGTAAGAAAGCTTAAGTTTATGCACGGACAATGAACTATAAGAGTTGCTGAGTTGGCCTGCTCTTTGACTTTCAGTCTAGTCTGTTCCCTCAATCTCTGCTCTATGCCTGATTCCTGCATTTTTTATTGACAAGATGTTTGCATAAGTTTTGGGTAAAAAATTTTGTGGGTGGGTTGATGTCCCTATTGTTCTACCAGGGTTCCTTCCTGGCTATAGGAGGTAGCCTCCCCAGGCTCCATATCTCCAATGCTGTGATGCACAGCTAAGATCACTCCCATTGATTCTTGGTTATTTCCCCTATCCCATGTCCCTATCTGTTCCTGGAAATGCTCCCTGCCTCCTGTAACCCACAGCTGGTTGAAAATTTTCATTCATTTCCACAGTTATCTGGCCATCCACCCCGCCCCTCATCATACCCAACCTCGAACACCCTACTTCTCTCCCGATCCTTTCTCTTGCCCAGTTTCTTCCCTTCATTTGCTTTTCAAGACCATTCTATTCTCCTTTCCAAGTGAGATTCAAGCATTCTTGCCTTTGACCTTCTTCTCATCCAGCCTTGTTTGGTCTATGAAGTGTAGCAAGGGCATCCTGTATTCTATGGCTAATATCTACTTATAAGCGAATACATACCATGTATGTCCTTTTGGTACTGAGCTACCTCACTCAGGATGATATTCTCAAGATCCACTTATTTGCCTGTGAGATTCATGATGTCTTTGTTTTTCTTAACTGAATAGTATTCCAATGTGTACCACATTTTTTTTTATGCATTTCTTCAGTTGAGGGACATCTAGGTTGTTTCCAGTTTCTGGCTGTTATGAATAAAGGTGCTATGAACATAGCTGAGCAAGTGTGATTGTGGGATGTTGGAGCGTAGTTTGGGTATATGCCCAAGAGTAATATAGCTGGTTCTTGAGGTAGAGCTATTCTCAGCTTTCTGAGAAACCACCAAATTGATGATGTTGTTTCTTACATACAGCCAAGTCAATATATGGAGAGCTAAAAAAAATAAGATAAAGCATTTTATGTCATAAAGCTAAATATGCTAAGAAGCAATAATATGACATAATGAATTAGTATTGATAAGAAAGAAGAAGCAATGGGATGTGTGTTATGTCGTCATGTTGAGACAGTTGGTGTGGCTTACATACATAGAAGGCTAAGTCTACTATAGCAAACTGTAATTACACAAGTAGCTGTTACATTTTATAAAAATATAAAGAAAGCTTTCTAAATTATATGTTCAGAATTGTGACTGTAGTAAAGCCCAGGGCATAACTAAATATCTAAAATAAAATGATCTAGAACGATGAAAAATTAGAGGAGAATAGCACTCAATGAAATAAGGAAGAAAGATAAGCAACTACTACATCAGGCAAGTGGAACTCACAGTGAGAATAAGGAACTATGAGCAGAAAGGGTTTCTGAAGTAGTGTGGAAGGAAAAAAAATCTAGCTCTTAGTAAGATCTAAGCACGAACAGCCTACAACCAAAATTAATAAAGTGCACATGTGTGTTAATACACACATATACACACATGCATACAATCTCACACACTCACACATGCATGCACATGTTCACACACACACATATGCAGGCATTCACAGATAGGCACACCTACCACAGTGTACACATGTGCACACACACACACATGCACAAACACACACACACACACACACCACACTACACATAACATATCGAAATGGCTCAAAAATGTCAGCATTATTCAAGTATCTCTCAAATATCAGACTTGAGAAATGACTCACAAATATATGTATGTACACAAAAGAGCACTACGAAGATTTTAAAATGTGCACCCTCTTCTGACTTACTTCTTCTAATCTCTTCTGTGTGCATTTTTTTTTTTGTAACTTGTTTCTTCTTGTCTTCTGTTTGTTTATTTGTTTGTGCCCCAGGTCTTGGCAGTCCGACGGCCCTGGGCTTGCTCCTAGGCAATCCTCAGTAATGGAACTGTACCCAAGCCCTTGCTACATTCCCTTTGTCACTGTCCCTTTTCTATGGCAATTGATCCTGTTTTCCCCCACATCTCCACGACTTTTTTTCTAATTCTGTCACTTTGGATTTCTTTAAAATCATAGTCACTTTAAAACTACTTCCATTCTTGCTACAATATACAAGCATTTTAGCACACAACCAGCATGGACTTCCTTTCCTGCCTATTGCACATCTTTATAATTTATTATTTAAACATTTAATTTAAAATACAAGTACATCAATCTCCCTTTTCCCTGTCTCCCTCTAACCTCTACCATGTTTTCCCCTTATTCATTTTCATATTGATGACCTTTTTCTTTGATTATTTTTGCTACATGTTTATATATAAATACGTCAATACCATTTGTTGAGTCTCTTTAGTGTGGGTTGGGTGTATAATTTCACCACTTACCACTCTGTATGGAACAATTAGGGGGCTCATCCCTGGGAGGGGCTTATTGTCCCTCTCTCAGCTGTCACCCTTTGCCTGTAGTTCTTTCTCCAGGGGTCAGACTACTCAGATTTCACATTTCTGTGTTAGTCTATTGGTTTTGTTGGTGTCGAGGTTTAGGCAACTATATTGTTGGGTTATCATAAATGTGGACTCCCTGTCATTTCTAAAAGATAACATCTCACAGCAAACTTCCTGGTTCACTAGTTCTTACCATCATTCTACCTCATCTTCTAGGATGTTCCCTGAGCCTTATGTACAGGAGTTTGTAATGTAAATATACCAGTATGGAATGGGCTCCTCAAAATCTCTTTATGTCTCTATTATGACCTGTTTGGTTTTGTGTAATGGTCTCTGCTTAGTCTAAAGAGAGATGCAAATGACATTTATCTATAGGTATCAGGCTGGTTTAGAACACAGTTAGAGACTATGCTGGCAAAAAGTTAAGTGACAGGAATAGGTTCTATTCTAAGACCCATGACCCCACTAGTCTCAAAAAGTTGTCTAGTTTTCTAAAACCAACTATGATTTTCTTTTTATTGAGTGGGCCTTAACTCTAATAACACAGTTATTTGTTACAGCCAAATTATTAGTCCCATTATTGCACCTTTACAGATAGCATACCTGCTGCCCATTGCTATAATTCATTCCTATTGCAGCAGGATATGACTGCGGATTGATTTTCTGCCTTAGTCCCTTGTACAGTACTTTCTGGTACTATGAAAACTGGTCCTTATGGAGGAGGATTTCAGGTCAGACTCAGCTCAGATTTTGAGTCTTGTTTCTAAAGTATGAAGTGTGTCTTCAGTAACTAGGCTGTACATTCAACCTCTAAAAGGTGACTAAGGGAAACAGCAATGGCCCCTGTTGCTTTGGGAGTCACTCAGACTCCCTGACTAGGAATTCAAACAGAAGTCTCTACTGCCTATTGGTAGCGTTTCTGTTAGATAATCTATGATTCTTGTGTGAATCATTGTCACCTTAAATAGTACAACTTTATCATACATACATACACACACACATACACACACACACACACAGAGAGAGAGAGAGAGAGAGAAGAGAGAGAGAGGGAGAACAGAGAGAGACAGACAGAAACAGGTAAAGAGAAAGATACAGAGAGAAAGATAGACATTCTTATATGTATTATGCGAAATTTTAGGTAAATATAAAATGATATTATTCTTTGAGGCTTTATCAAACATATTTGCTATTATTAGTTCCTCTTCCCTATATACTTATTGTCTGTCTTACTTTGTCAAGTATTTATGGCATAAACTGACCGTTAGCAGGGCATTAACTCTCTTTTATCACACATTTGGCCTCTTATTCGCTTGTGAATTTAAGCTGTGAGTGAAGGGGTTACAGCGCTGGTTTGTGTGCCCTGCCAGTCCTAATAAAGCAACTTTGCATTTGATTCTGACTAATCTCTCAATTTGCTTGCTGAGTTTAATGCTATTGTGTGTTCTTGGGGTTCTAGTACCTCGAGGCTGAATGTGTTTAATGTGTTTAGACTCCTCAGTGTCATGTCATGCTGGGTAGGTGTCATCTGCTTCCTGGTGCCTTTTCTCTGTTGTTTATGATCTTGAATAGACAGAAGGACAACACTTACTTTACCCTGAAATGATGTGCAAAAATTTTCTATAAAATCAAGAAAATGTGAAGCCATATGTGCAGAGTTCGGTGGGTCAGATTCTTTTCCAACATCACTCTTGAACATTAAAAAAAAAAAATTGCATTAAAATCACTCCCCATAAATACATATCAGATGCACAGTGCACTTTGGTTGTTAGTTTTTGTCTATGATTATTAGTGTCTTCAAAGTGATAATATTTCATCAAAAAATGGGAAATGACTTAATGAGTGAGGTTCTTGCTCCCCATGTTCAAGTCCATGTTAAAAACCAGGTTGTGACAGAAGCCAGTAATCTCAGCAAGCATGAGAAAGCTGAGAGGCAAAGGTAGATAGATCCCTGGCATGCTTGGCAAAGTTGCAGACCAATGAGAGATCTTATCTCCAATAAAAATGCAGAAGGCACCTGAGGACTAAGTCTCTCGTCTGATGCCCACAAGGTTACCATGTACCTATACCAACGTAACACCTCTGACTTGAGATGTTACACTTTCTTCAATCCTTCTTTCATTTACTCTTCTTGGACCCTGATATCTGAGCTGCTACCTTTTTGTTCTCAGGTCACGGAAAGAGTACCAGTCCACATCTCTCTTCTGCACATATCATAGATTTGAGCTTTAAATCTCTCCCTAAGTCTCTTTAATCTCACCGTGGTTCTTACAGAAATCATGTTCCCAGCACAGAAAGCAAAATTTTCTAGCTACAAAATCATAGAATGCACAGTCCTTGAACCCCACCAACTTTATTCAAGGTAGTCTATGAATTGTCCTCTAGAATATCAGAGATGCCTGATAGCTCCTGTCCTAGCTGAGACCCTCAAACTTTGTCCCTCAGAGGTCTTCATCCAGATAAAACCATTGCAGTGAGAGCTTTCCATATCTTTATTAAAGAAGCATATCTTTCCTCCTTCGAACTCTACTATAGATTTAAAATAATTTTTAAACTGTTATATACATCATTTTGGTAAGTCAAGAGGCAGAGTCACCCACATATAGTTAGCACCTGCCACAGCACCTGGAAATAAATTAAAATTCCCCCACTATCAGAAACCCTGATTCTGCTGGTCAGAGACCCCTCTGTGTCGGTCTACAATGCTGGGGCCTGAACTCTCCTCTGAGCCCCCATCATGCTGATGTCTATTTGTTTGTGAATGGGATTAATAACCCTACCGCACCCCATACCCACAAACCAACCAACCAACAAAATGATCATCTAAGATGAGCAAGTGACATAGCACAATCCTCATTAAAACAGAAGTGTAAGAATGGTTTTTATAAATATGTCTTTAATTGCATAATTCAGGGGTGTGTGTAAAGAAAGAAATAAAGAATAAAACTAATAAATATTAGTTCTTATAATTAGAGACAGACATTAAGTTCTTAATTGAATTTGTGAACACAGACTAGGAAATATATTTAATCAGTAATACATGGCAGGGTTCATACGAAAATTCACTGAGCAGAGTAATAGACAGTTTGACGAGCGTCATCTGGCCAGCAGGCACTCAGCTCGGCACCAGGAACATTTTGCTGTTTTTTTTTTGTTTGTTTATTCTGAATTCTGGTAATTGTTAAGGTTTTAGATGTCACCGAACTGGAGGTTAGAATGCGAGAAAGCCATCTGCATATTACTTTTTGTTACATAAACCCATCCTCCTGGTTTGAGATACAACCATAGGAGAAGCTGTTCTAAGCCATCATGGGAGACAAAAAGTAATTACATTTGCCGTCATACCCGTTCCATGCTTAGACAGACAGACGGACGCAAGCACGCATGCTTGTGTGCACATCTTCCTCAGCCCTGCTTCTCACACCTGCTCTCTTTGTGGCAGGTTAATGAGAGCATGTGGCCTTTAAATTTTTTGTTTGCCTTTAGCTTGGGTCAGGTGTTGTAGGGGTGTGTGTGTGTGTGTGTGTGTGTGTGTGTATGTGTGTGTGAGAGAGAGACAGAGACAGAGACAGAGACAGAGACAGAGAGACAGACAGAGAGACAGGGAGAGAGAGACAGAGAGACAGAGAGAGACAGGGAGAGAGAGAAAGAGAGACAGAGAGAGACAGAGAGACAGAGAGATAGAGAGACAGAGAGACAGAGAGACAGAGAGACAGAGAGACAGAGAGAGAGGATCCAATAACGTCATTACTGAAGTTGGTTAAAATCATGGACCTTCTCAGACAGATCAGTGAGTAAGAAGTCATTTCCCTCAGTGAGAGGCTGATTTACTTAGTGTTCTGTGCAGAGGGATCCCAGCTGGAGGCAAAATTATGTAGATGATGCTCCTCTCTTAGTGGCTTTCTCACAGCCCCCCCCCCCCCCCGCCTTGTGAGAAGATTTATCCTTGCAATGCCCTTCTTTGTCTCCTCATAACTATTATATGGATTTCTTAAGGCCTATTGCCAGTGTCAAGTTTTTCAGTATATAAACATTTTATCTCATTTTGCATCCAAATTCAAATTTTCCTTTACAACAATTCTTTGCTTCAGATTGCCTTGTCATGTCATAATTGCAAGAGTCTGTGTTCCTCCACTCCCTCTGTCTTTCGTCCTTAAACCATAAAGATAACAGTATGGTTGGGGGAGGTGTTTGCTGGAAATAAGATGACTCTGAGTGTGGACTTAGCTGTGTGACAAAACAGAGACTGGAATTTTGCCATTGAAAATCCCCCTCAAATCCTCTACTCTCTGGAGAAATCTCACAAATCACAAAAGACATTTTGTTATTGTACTGTTTGTTCTGTAGATTTATAGACTTTTAGGCGGAGAAGAAATGTGCATGGTTTTCTGCAAGCTTTGAACTTACATGTACAACCCTTTGCTTCTTTCTCCATTTGTCCTTAAAAACAAACCATGGCATTTTTTCATATGTAGGAAAAAATGGCTCATACTTTGTGACACTTCAGAGACTTAAACTTACCTTTATATTCATGACAAATGGACATCTGTGTAGGCTGCAGCCAGCTCTGGGGCTGAAGAGCGTCAGATTGTTCTGTGAGCTAGGGACACTGATATCTCTCTCTCTCTCTCTCTCTCTCTCTCTCTCTCTCTCTCTCTCTCTCTGTCTCTCTCTTCCTACATTTCTCCCTCCTTCCTTCCCTTCCTCCTACTCTCCCATTTCCAAGAATCCATAGTTCCATAACAACCAACCTTGCTTCCCTATACTGGGCCTGTCAAGTCATGCATTGGGGAAGGAGGACTCATGGGGTCCACCCTCTCCTGTACTACTGATTAATGATGGGGAACTGGAGAGCTCATGGGGTCCAGCCCCCTCCTGTACTACTGATTAGTGATGGGGAGGGTGGAGGCATGTTCATCTGTTTACCCGCTGGCAAGCCCACCTGGCTCCAGTGGATAATTTCATATTAATGGTTACACACATGACTCTGGTCAAATTCAGTGGATCACAAACACAAAAACATGCTAACATGAGAAAGGGACAACATGCAAGGAAAGGGAGGATTTTCCAGGACCAAGAAGGGGGGGGGGTGATTCAGTGAACATAATTAGAATGGGTTAATTATATATGTATGAAATCGTCAAAGCAAAAAAATCAATTAATAAAAAAAACAGAATCTATGTAAGAAGCGTGTCTTAAAATTTGTCAACATGTGTCTGCCACATAAGAATCACACCTTATGAAGTGTCCAAATGCCCTTCCCCTTTATTATTGCAAGGATTTTGTCACATAGATTCTCATCTAAGATGTAGAACCTCATTTTTAAAAAGAAAAATGAAGCTTTCAGAGGTGTTCACCATAGCTCTCTGTCAAAATCAGCAGCAACACTAACACACCCTCCAGGCTTCTAACTTTAAGTCTAAGCTCAACTTTTTGACTTCAAAGACAAAATCAAATGTTAAGTCTAAATTCACCCTGCAAAGTCTACATGAGTACCCTGTGTGCTGCACAAAGTCCTCCCACAACTGCTTTTCCAGCCAAGTGCTGGAGAACAGCATCAACCAGAGAAAAGGGTGAAGATTTCTCCTCATAATGTGTCATCTGTTGTCATGGCAATGAGCTTGGAGCCTACTTCTTCTCAGTAGAGTGGCTGAAGTGTAGACTAGCATTAACTGTGTTAGAATTCTATATAGAACTCAAGTGGGGATGTGAAGCAACTAGCTCACATACTCTGAGGACTTTAATCCACAATGTTCTGTCCGGGTTTGGTGGAGTAAGACCATCCATCTACTTGCATTTTCAGTATAGAGATCTCATAAAAAATCTCATTACTTCTAGTCAAAGACCCTCTAGCAATCAACCTTCTTCCCCATGTTGCTCTCTCTTTTCCTTCCCAGAGTTCAGCACCATTTTTTTTTCCTCACTGGTTAGAAATCATTTCTGTTCTCTCTACCTTCTTGCTGCCAAGTGCTGCAGTGCTCTGTGTGTAGGACCTGATATCCCTTATTTCCAGTAATCAATGAATTATGTTAAAGTTCTGGCAGATAATATCCGAGGAGGACATTTTATTTTCATGATAGAATTTTTCAGGCTGATGTCAATTTTGAAGTGTCAGTTTTTAAACACTTTGAGTATAATCTGAGAAACTCTATCTCTGTGGCAGGAAAATACAGCAGGGGGCTGGGAGATAGGAAGCTTTTGAAAAGATCCCATCATCTCCCTCTAGGTACTCAAGACCACTCTTAATACCATCCTTTACCCCTGAGTGAGGACTGGATATGCAGGCTCACAACTAATACACAGAGTATGGCAATGATGATATGCTACAGTTTCTGAGATTAAGCAGCAGCAGACTGGCACATTCTTTGGCTATATTTATGGGCTCATGTTGATGAAGAAGGAAGTGGTAAGAAGATGAGAGATGTGTCCAACCACTCGCCTACAATAAAATTAAATTCTAACTCTCGCAGCCTGAAAAGCCCGGAATCTGACCAACAGCCTCATGAGAAGGCTGGGAGTTGATCCTGACCTGTAGCTTGCTATCAACTGCAGATGTAGCCAAAGCCTTGTCTGCAGCTTATGAGGGCAACTTGTAGAGATGAACCAGCTAAGCATGCCTGGGTGACTTCCCAATGGATAATAAGATGCAGTACATGAATGCTATTACTACAATTGTTC
Source organism: Arvicanthis niloticus (assembly GCF_011762505.2). NCBI lineage: Eukaryota > Metazoa > Chordata > Mammalia > Rodentia > Muridae > Arvicanthis > Arvicanthis niloticus. The sequence continues at coordinate 33,869,723 of NC_133433.1, read as the reverse complement.
ATAGGTTCTTTGACTTTTGTCCTTTGGGATTTTACTTTACTGTGTGGTCCGGGATGGCTCCAAACTGATAATTTTCTTGGTTCAGCCTCTTGAATAGTGAGATTATAGGTACTGGAAACTATGACTGGAATTTGTGGGATACCTCACACGTTACAGTAGAAAATCTAACAAGTGATAGAAAATATTTGGAGATGAGTAGGTTTTTTTTGTTGTTGCTTTTGTTTTCTAGAAAGTTTAAGTTAAACCAGAAGTATGGCAATGTTATCCATGTCCTTGGATCAGGTTAGAAACAGCCCTACTAGGGCAAAGTAGAGACCAGAACTTAAAAGGCTGTATATTGCTAGTTATATGATAAGGAACTTTTGAAATGCTAGTATCCGTGGATCAGAATTGAGTGAGAAAAATGAGATCATTATCCAGGGAAGGAAGATACATTTGGAGAAAAGAATGAGCTGTGTATTCCTAATAAAATTAATAACATTTAGAAACTGTTTCCATCTGAAAAATGGTTACCAGGAGACTGAAAAATTACTAAGGTTCCTCAGAGTTCACTCATCTAAAGATGCATCTTCTCTGCCTTTAGAGTGACCACAAACAGAAAAAAAAAAAAAAAAAAAAAAAAAAGGTTTCATATCAAATATTTAAAGGCCATTTCAACATTTCCCAGTAGATCATTTATCACTTTCCAGAACTCGGAGGCTTCTGTGGATATACACATCCAAACATGTTGCTTAAATAAACAGAATAGGAGGTGCTCACAATCAAAGGATAAATTATTTTCTCAGAACTTGGACAAATACCTGACAGAACAAGTTAATAGACAATTTTTTTGACTCAGAGTCTCAGGGTTTGACCCATGGTTGCCTGGCCACACACTTTGGCATCATATCATGGCAGTAAAGTGTAGTGTGTGTGTGTGTATAACTTTATGATGGGAATAAAAAGTAGAGATCACACACACACACACATCTTTAAGATGGGAAAGAAGGTGAGAGAGAGAGAGAGAGAGAGAGAGAGAGAGAGAGAGAGAGAGAGAGAGAGGACACTGGAATTTTTGAAGGATGTGAATTAGTGACCTACCTTTAGCTGGACCCCACTTCCTGAAGTTTCCACATTTCTCAAAATGAGATCTAAGATGTACATAATGTAAGATGTACATTCAATACATAAGCCTTTGAGAGGCACTTTATATTCAAACTTTAATACCCGTCTTGGTTGCAAAACAGAGAAATTGAGCTAACACCAGGTTGGATGCTTCCTCCCTGCTGGCCAAGTGTGCTGCTTAATTCTATGTCAACTTAACATGGGCTAGAGTCAACTCCTATTGAGAAAATACTTCCATAAAAGTGGTCTTCAGGCAAGCCTATAGAGCATTTTCTTAATAAGTGATTGATGAGGGAAGGCACAGCCCAGTATGGGTGGTACCACCCTTGGCTTGTGGGTTCTAGGTTCTATAAAAAAATCAGGCTGAGCAATCCATGGAAGCAAGCCAGTAAGCAGTACCTTCATGGCCTCTGTATCCTCTGTATCAGCTCCCGATTCCAGCTTCTTTCCCTGCCTGGCCCCCAGTTGAGGGATGGGGCCACCAACCCACCTCAAAAATATTAATCCAGAATTCCTCCTGTCAAAAGGAAATGCAGAGACAAAGAGTGGAGCAAAAACTGAAGGAAAGGCCATCGAGACACTGCCCCACCTAGGGATCCATCCCATCTGCAGACACCAAACCCAGACACTATTGCTGATACCAAGAAGTGCTTACTGACAAGAGCCAAGTATAGTTAGCCCCTGAGAGGCTCTGCCATAGAGCCTCTTAGAGTAAGACTAATACAGATGTACATAGCCACACATTGGACTGAGCATGGGGACCCCAGTGAAGAAGTGAGGACAAGGACTATGGGAGCTGAAGGGGTTTGCAACCATATAGGAAGAACAACAATATCAACCAACCAGACCCCCCTCCCATAGCTCCCAAGAACTAAACCACCAACCAAAGAGTACACATGGAGGGACCCATGTGCTCCAGCCACACATGTAGCAGAGGATGGCCTTGTCAGGTATCAATGTGAGAAAAGGCGCTTGGTTCTGGGAAGTCTTGATGACCCAGAATATGGGAATGCCAGGGAGGGGAGGTGGGAGTTGGTGAGTGGGTGGGTAAGCACCTTCATAGAAGCAGAGGGAGGGAGAAGGGGATGAGGGGCTTGTGGAGGGGGAGCTAGAAAGAGGATGGCATTTGAGGTGTGAGTGAATGGAATAACCAATACAAAATTTTTTTAAATCCCTTAAATAAATATAAAATTAAATATAAAAAATCCTGTCCTGACTTCCTTCAGTAATAAACAGTAATATGGAAGAATAAAACAAATGAACCTTTTTTTCTCTAAGTTTCTTAGGTCATAGTGTTTCATCACAGCAGTAGTAACCCAAACTAAGACAATTTGGTTCCAAGAAGGTAGAGTATTGCTGTTATAGAACTGACTAGAGTGCTTTGGAAGAGGATTCCGGAGGGACTTTGGAACCCTGGGCTAGAAGAACAATTGAGTGTTGAGAGCTCAGTAGGTTATTCTGTAAGACTTTGAAAGAGGGCTGAGGGCAGTGCAGAGGCCTGGCTTGTGACATGTAAGAGGAAAGCAAAGACTCTTTTGGGCCTTTTAGTTTTTCCCACTTGAAGTAAGAAATTATTTATTTTTGATTTTTATAGGAGACCACAGTTGAAAGACATTCGCTTTTAAAAGTTTTTACAATTCAAAAGAAACTGGATTTTAATAGAAATTTAGCTTTTAAAAAAAATTTAATTCTGTCTTATGCGTACAGTGTTCTATCAACATACATGCCTGCATGGCAGAAGATGACACCAGATCTCATTGTAGATGGCTATGAGGCACCGTGTGGTTACTGGGAACTGAACTCAGGACCACTGGGAGAGCAGGCAGGGTTCTTAACCTCTGAGTCATCTCTCCAACCTAAAATTTAACTTTTAAAGTATTTAAATTAGTAAAGACTATGGGACTTTTATATTTGTAATATGTTTTATATTTGTGATTTTTATTAATCTGAGATTATGGGGGAGGAGGAGGACAACAACAAAACAGAAAATGTTATGCCTTTTAAAAATTCTGTGTCTGTATCTTATCTGAGCAGCACAATAGAGTGGGCCCTGGACTTTGGAATTTCAGGTTGGAAATACCCTGAAGACATGCGTGTGGGAGATCTGAATCTCGTCTGCTGTCCAGCGTGGCACTGGCTAAGAAGAGATCCCTTCCCCTCACTTTTGCTCTAGCAAGCTGCAGCATTCAGGAGAGCTGTCCATGCCCCTCACCTGCTGCAATACTCAGAAGAGTGGGTATTCATCTAGGAAGAAGGGTAAACATGACCCTTGGTGCAGGGGTTGCTTTTGAGTCAGCCATGAGAATGTGAAAATGGGAGAACTGATGAGCTGACCAGCTCAGATGCCTCTCAGTCTCAGATCAAGGGCTTTGAGTTGGCCTACCCCTCCATCTCCCCCATTGATGAAGTGCTGGAGCACATGAGGGGGGCAGAACTATAGATTCAGAACTACAGGATCTCCATGACAGAGAGCAACAACACGATATCTGATAGGAGTCTCAGTAAGGTTCCACTATTGGGAGAGTCGCAGAAGACCGAGTTCTTATACCAGACCAAAGAGTCATTGTAATAAATATATCCAAGAAAAGAAGTGTAGACAAGAGGTTATACTGTGGGATACTATGGCCCATTAGAGCTTCCACAATGAGAACTTTTTCCTCTGTTTTGAAGCTGGGGTTTCCAGGGAGGAGGTGGATGAGAAGGGAGAGATAGATAAGTGGAATTGGAGTGCATTATGAGAAATTTACAAAGAACCAATAAAAAGTTAAAAAGAAACTACTGTGTGAAACTACAATTAGCAGGCTAATTGTATGACAACTTGATCCAGGCTAGACCTGACCCAAGTTGAGAAAATGCTTTCATCAGACTAGGCTGTAGACAAGCCTCTAGTGCATTTACTCCAGAGTAATAGTCCCCATACTCATGAACTAGTATTATTAGAGTTACAGTGCCTAAATCAGGGTTTCCATTGCAATGAAGAGACAACATGACCAAGGCAACTTTTTTTAAAGGAAAACGTTGAATTGGAGCTAGCTTACAGTTTCAGGAAGCATGACAACATATACAGGCAGACATGGTGATGGAGAATGAGCTGAGAGTTCTGACTCTTGATCCGATGGCAACAAGGAGAGTCTGGCATCCTCAGGCAGCTAAGAGAAAGCTCTCTTCCATAATGAGTGGAGCCTCAGCATAGGAGAATACCCTCAAAGCCCACTCCCACAGTGACACACTTCCTCCAGCAAGGCCATACCTCCTAATAGTGCCAATTCTCTGGGCCAAACATATTCAAACATATGAGTCTATGGGGACCAAACCTATTCAAACCACTACATATATCCTTATTGGAGTAGTTGTGGCCTTGTTGAAAGAAGTGTGTCACTGTGTAGGGGTGGGCTTTGAGGTTTCAGAAAATCAAGCAAGGCCCAGTTGCCAGGGGCCAAACCCAGGAAATTACCTGCTGTTCTGGGAAACCTAGTCAATACAAGGTTGAGAAAGGATGTTCGCAGGTCTCAGGTCCCAAGAACGTAAAGACATCTGGCATTTCCTGGGAGCCGGTTATGACAGTGGGATAATCTTGGTGGGGTAGCCCTAAGCAATAACCGTTGCCCAAACTTTCCAGTTTGCTGTGTCTTTATAACCTGCCCCCAAAATGAAAGTTTCAGAGCTTGATCAGAACCTCAGAGTTGCTCACATTCTTTGTGTCTCTTGTCCCTTCATTCTTTTGCCCCCTTCCTTAGGGTCTCGTCTAATCCCTGTGGGCTAGGGAACCCAGTGACTCACTCTCTTTCCTACAGCCTGTGGACCAGAATGTAGAACTCTATGCTCGAAGCTTCTTCAGCACGATGTCTGTCTGTGTGCTGTCATACTTCCAGCCATCATGATGATGGACTAAACCTCTGAACCTATAAGCCAACCATAATTAAATTTTGTCATTTAGAAGAGTTTCTGTGCTTATGATATTTTTCACAACAATAGAAACCTAAAATATATGGGTTATATAAGAAAGCCATCTGAGCAAGCCAGGGACAGCAAGTCAGGAAACAGCACCCCACCATGCTGTCTATGTTAGCTCTTGCCTCCTGTTTTGAGTTCCTTCCCTGTCTTCCTTCAGTAACGAACTGTAATATGAAACTGTATGTCAAATAAACACTTTCCTCCCAAAGTTGCTTTGCTCATGGTGTTTCATTGCAAAAATGGTAACCTAAACTAAGACACCAACCTTCATAGTGCCAAAAGTGCAGAGCTAAACCTATTAAAGAAGAAATTTCTTCATCTATCCTTTCTAGAGTTTTCAAAAATCACCGGCCATGCTTGCTCATATCTTTATGCCCTTTATACTGCAAACTTCCCTATCATAAGGTATTTCCTGACACATAAGGGCAGGAGGTTGTTACCATCCTCTTGAGAGAGAGAGAGAGAGAGAGAGAGAGAGAGAGAGGTCCTTTGAAATTCATACCGTTTGTGAAGAGTTCCTCCTCCTCTTTCTCCTTTCTTATTTCTTATGTAATCCCTCCAACCCAAATGCTTTGATCACAATGTGTAACCATAGTTGTTGCCTATCCACAATGTTCCATCTTGGAGTGACTTATCCTGTTAACAACACCTCCATTGCTAAAACTGATCTACAGTGACCTCAGCTAAGATTCCTTTTGTTTAAACCACCCTCTGTCCTAACCTCTGAAGATAGTAAGGATTCCATCTGAAACTGCCTATTGTTGCTGCAGATTTTAGCCTTTCTCTTTACAAACATTGCTTAATGAATGTGCATATATACACAAACATGTTCCTAACAAAATAAGACAGAAACACTATGTCAGTTGTAACCCAAAAATCTGCCTGTCTTCTGCATAGAACAAATGTGAGAGTGAAAGGGAAATATGATGGAAACTGCCATCTGTTCATCTTTCAAGTGCCTCATGATGGACCAATTTCAGTATTTCTTTCAGACATTGTGACATTGTTTTTGGTCTCAATAATTTCTCTGGAAGAGACAACTTCAGTGGCTTCCATTTGGTCTTTCTGATCACAGTAGCCCTCACTCAATAGGTAAGGGAATCATTACAGAAATTATGCCACCTACTAAGTATGTCTATTTTAATTATATGTGCTGAAGCTATAGAAGAGACCAGAATATAAATTTGGGAACCACTGGAAGTACTATGAGGGAGACTTCACCCAAACTTTCATTAATCACCCAATCTTTCCATATGTCCTTATTTTAATTTCAAGGTCATAAACATACATCTGTGTGGGTTTGAACCCCACTCTTAGTATCAACTTCTGTCTTAGTTTCTTTACTATTACTGTGATAAGGTATCAGGACAAAGGCAACTTAGAGAAGAATGCATTATTTGAAGACTACAGTTTCAGAAGCTTAGAGTCCATGATTATCACAGTAGAAAGCATGGGGAAAAAAGCAGCCATGCATGAAACTAGAACATTTGCTAAGAGATCACATCTTGAGAAATAACCTCAGAGCAGAAAGAAAGAGACATGGCACACTGGGAAGAATGGAAGTATTTTGAAATCTCAAAGGACACTCCAGTGACACACTGCTTATAAAACAAACAAACAAACAAACACACCTTCTATTCCCAAATATTCCCAAACATTTACACCAACTAAGGGCTGAGTATTCAAATACTTGAACCTATGATGGCCATTCTCATTCAAACCATTGCAAATTGAAAGCTTCCAAAACAAATAAAAACAAGCAAAAACATTTCTGAATGTCGAAGTAGCTATTTTGAAATAACCTACCACCAAGTAAAATGAGTTTTAACAAGTGTAATGAAACTATAAACTTACAGGATACAATTGACAAATTGACAAATATTTGGATTATAATAATTCCAACAAGGTTAGAAAAATGGACAGTGAAATCCTATTTTGTGAGATAATACCAAATCACCACCATCACCAACAACAACTCCAAAGAGCAACAGCAACAATAAAACCAAGTCTTCATACTCATGGATATCCAGATCTAAGAAGTTTAAAGGGCCTTATATTTAATCAACCAAATACATACTGTAGCCAGATGTCAAAAGTACAAAATAAAGAAGGATTTCAAAAGACAGAAAAACTTATCAAATCACATATAAGGGAATGACTATTCCAGAAAACCTTTGAGCAGAAACCCCATAGTCCAGAAAAGAATGTGATTACTATTAAAACCTTGAATGAATGTCCTGCCAAAAGAACATTGTGTTTCTCAAAATTATTCTTCAGAAATGAAGTCCTTCCCACTTTAGTAGAATCTAAGCCTTGTAAGACATGTTTACAGAGTTCTACACTAAAACAAAGAGTTACTAGTCACCATGATATGCACAAACACACACACACACACAAATGGACAAGGTTCACTAGAATAAAAGATGCACAAAATAAAAAAAATAACAGAAGAGAAACAAAATTTATAGTAGAAATCCAGCAAAGCATAAAAACAAAATCAGAGTTAAGGTGGAAAAGAAATATATATATATATATATATATATATATATATATATATATATATTTATAAAACAAGTGTGAATAAGAAAATCAAGGGAATAAATTTGCACCTTTCAGTAGTATCTTAAATATAAACAGTAATGAAAACCACATACTGTAGAAAATGCAGACATAATTTGGTATCCAGGACCTGGCACACTGTACTTCTATAAATAAGCTGGTAGATGGCCTGCAGCTAAGTCTGTATGCTCTATGTTTCCTTTCATGTGCTACTTCTGTATAGAGAACCTGGCACTCACTGTCCAATCCAAGGTAATACGCTAACTAATTAGTCAGTAGGCTTCCACTATATAAGTGGTTGCTCATGTACTATAAAACAGATGCTATCCCCTGAAACTTTCTCTAGATTTGTTTATCTTCATATTCTTTACAGATCTACCAGCGTTGCTAATTTGTTGGGGCACAGTTTGGTAACAGTAGCAACACACTTGCTGAATAGATTCCAATCACAAAGACCCAATTATTTGCTGCATACAAGAAACTCACTTACCAGGTAAAATATAAATTGGAGTGAAGGACTTCAAGGAAGAAAAAGAGAGAGAGATCAAACACGAAAAGGAGTGGCCACTCTCAGATCAGATAAAGCAGACTTCAAAATAAAGCTCAGAAGAGATAAATAAGGTAACTATATACTTATACAAGGATCAGTTCATCAAGGAAATATAACTATGTGTACAAACACACAAATGCATACACATACATATATATTTAAATATATACATACCAATGAATGATACACACATAGAAAGCAAAAATCATTATATCTGAGAGGTGGAATAAAGTTTTTGTTAATTTTTCATCACTGTAGCTAATAGGTAAGATGGAGTATTTTACAGCAGGAGTATTTATTATGACTCAAATTTCAGATTTGATTGACTTGGTGCACTATTTTTGTTCCTGTGGTGGAACAACACAAAAGATGGGGTTAGGAAAGTCGCACTGTTCTCTTCACAGGAACAGGAAGGAAAAAAAATAAAGAAGATTCTGGGACAAAGCATGGCCATCATATAACCTTTCTTTCCAGAGGGGCCACAACAAATGTAGTTTACAACATCTCCCAAAATAATACCACCTGTCTTGTATATTCAAAACATAACAGATTCCTATGTGAAAATATTAAGATGCACTAATAACCCACTGTTGCATTAGACAGATTTTCCTGACAGAAAATCAATAAGAAAGCATTTGAGTTGAGTAATACTACATAGCAAATACACATCAGACAATTCTGAAACACCTTATCCAACAGCAGTAGGAAACACTTTCTTTTCTCAACAAGCTGATGAACATTACTAGGCACAAATCATTTTAAAGTATAAATCAATAAAAATTCAATGGAATATCTTATCTTCTATCTTCTCAGAGCACATCCGAATTAAACCACACATCAACAAGAAGAATAAAAACAAACAAACATGCCTGGTGATAGCGGCACAAGCCTTTAATCCCAGCACTTGAGAGGCTGTCAGGTGTGACATGGTTACAGACAGAGGTGCATGGCACAGTTTCGGCTGTCGGAGCATTGTCAACCTGAATAATGTCTTCAAGCACAGCTTCAGAACAGCAATGCGTCTCCTGTAAGTTTGCACCTGCAACATTGCCTGAGTCTCTGATTTCACACTGATCCAATCCTCCCACTCTTGAAGACCTGAAATGACTAAAGCTGGTCCTCTGCAGGAGGCAGAGGCATATGGCTCTCTGTAAGTTCCAGGCCAGCTGGGTCTACAGAACTAGTTCTTGGAGAGCCAGTACTACAGACACAAATCATGTCTCAGACAAAAAGCAAAAGAAACAAACAACAATAACAAACCCTGATAAACACACGAAGGTTGAGCTATGTTTTAAATTATTGAGGAAATGAAATCAAGAGGAAATCAATGAAGAAATAAGAAAGGTGATCAAATCATTTTTGAAACAATTTATGTTGTAAACACAATATACTATAATCTTTTGGATACACAGAAAAAACAGGACTTAGTTTATAGTAAACAAACCAAAAAGAAAGAGAGAGAGAGAGAGAGAGAGAGAGAGAGAGAGAGAGAGAGAGAGAGAGCAGCCTACAGGTATATTTCAAAACAAAACTAAGAAGAAACCAAATGCAAAATTAGTAGAAATAAATAATAAAGATCAGACCAGAAATCAAGTCAGTATCAAAATATAACAAATAGCCATAAAGTAGAATAATTTTTAAAACAATAAGCATATAAGAAAAACTTTAGCTAAACTAACCTATAAATATGAGGTAAAACTCAAAATATACTTCAAAACTACAGCAAAACAATATACAGATAGACCAGTGGAACAATAACACAGAAATAAATCAACCAACAAGTCTATAGTAACATTGTTGACAAAGATAATTACATGTAGTTGAGAAAGAGCAATCTTTTCAATAGATGCTTCAAACAAACTAGAAGTGAGTGTGTGTGCGTGTGTGTGTGCGTGTGTGCATATACATGTGTGTATGTGTGTTTGTATTTGTGTCTGTTTGTATGTGTGTGTATCTGTGTGTGTATATGTGTGTGCACGTGTGCCCGCGTGTGTGTGTATATGTGTATCTGTGTATGTGTGTGTGCATGTGTGTGTATCTATGTGTGTATGTGTGTGTGTGCGCACACATGTGTGTGTATGTGTGTGTGTGTATGTGTATACATTCATAAAAGACTCAAACTAGATTTCTTGCACTTACCATACAACAAAATCAACCCAATCAAAGGTCTAAATTCAAAACTTGAAGTATTAAATTACTGCAAAAAAGAATGAGGGAAAATACTTAGAGACATGGGTATAGTTAATTATTTGTTAACTGGGAACCCAAAGCTTGGACATCACAGGCAATAAATGTGAAAAACAAAACTGAACCAAACTGAAAAATATGTGTATGTGAAAAATCAATAGTTTGTTGTTGTTGTTGTTGTCCTTGTTGTTGTTGGTAAGGAAAATGCAGAATGAGAGATAATGTCTTTCTGTGACTCACTTATTGATTGTATTTCAGATAACTACCTCTAGACTGTCTACATTGCTACAAATGACTTGGGTTCATTTAAATGCTTAAAAATTTATTGTGAATATATATTTTCTATTATCTACTCATCAATTGAAGGATATCTAGGTCAGTTCTGTATTCTAGTCCTGTATTTTAGGTCCTGTAAATGTGCTACAATAATCACAGTAACGCAATTCCCCTTACCCCAGAAGTTTATATCTTCAAACTGTATCTTGATTGTATGGTAGTTCTAGTTTGAGGGTATCTATATTGTTTTCCATACTAGATGTACTAATGTCTTCAACTTATTTACCTGACATGGGATTAATATCCAGAATACAAAATGTGGTTAATATTGAAATTTCTATGAAATGTTGAGTAAAACAGTATTTGGATGAAATGTTCTATAAATATCTATTTTGTCCATTTGGTTTATTATACCAGTTATCTCTATCATTTTTCTATTGGCTGGATAACCTATTTATTGGAGAAAATGGGATATCGAAATCTTCCACTATCAGTGTGCAAAGGTCAACATGTGATTGAAACTGTAGTAATGTTTCTTTTACAAACTTGGGTGCCCTTATGTTTGGTACATAAATGTTAAGAATTGTAATGTCCTCTTGGTGGAATTATCCACTAATTTCTTTTGATTAGTTTTTGTTTTTAATTTTTTGTCAGATATTAATATGGTTACATCAGATTATGTCTTATGTCTGTTAGATGGGAATATGTCTTTCCATTCTTTTACCCTGGGTAATGTCTATCTTTGATGTTAAGATGTGTTTCTTGAATGAAGCTGAAAGATGGATCCTGATTATACAACTGTCTGTTAGTCTATGACTTTTGGGAAGGGAATTGAGACTGTTGATATTCAGGGAGATCACTGAGTAGTAGGGTGTTTGTTGATTTCTCATATTTAGTTGTGTTATGTTTTATGTCTGTGTGCACACAAACACACCCGAGCTTGTTTCCTCTCTTTGATCTGACATTATTATTTGTGTTTTCTTTTGTGTGGTTAACCTGTTTAAGTTGATAGAGCCTTCTCCATAAGGCTGGAATTATAAATAGATGATGCTTAAATTTGGTTTTAACATGGATTATCTTATTTTCTCCATTTTTGTAATTACTGAATATAGTAGTCTTGCCTGGAATTTGTGGTCTTTTAGAGTCTGCAGTAAACCTTTCCAAGCCTTTCTGGCTTTTATTGTCTCCATTGAGAAGTCAGGTGTTATTCTAATAGATGTGTATCTAATATCTACACTTAGTCTTTTTCTCGTGAAGCTTTTAACATTCTTTCTTTGTTCTATACATTTAGTGTTTTGATTATTATGTGCCAAGAGGACTTTCTTTTCTTGTCCAGTCTTTTTGGTGTTCTATATGATTCTCGCGCCTTGAAAGGCATTTCTTTTAGGTTAGAGAAAGTTTCTTCTATGACTTTGTTGAAAATATTTTTTGTGCCTTTGACATGAGTTTCTTCTCTTTCCTCTATTGCTATTATTGCTAGATTTGTTCCTTTCCTCATATCCCAGATTTCCTGGATGTTTTGTGATAGACATTTTCAAGATTTAACATTTTTGGCTGATGTATCTGTTTCTTCTCTCATGCCTTCAGTGCCTAAGGTTCTCTATCTACTGTACTCTGCTGGTGAAGCTTGCCTCTGAAGTCACTATCTGAATTCTTAAATTTTTCATTTTTAGATTTCCCTCAGTTTTTATTTTCTTTATTAATTCCGTTTTCATTTTCAAGTCTTAAACTCTTTCCTTCATTTCCTTCTATAAGTTGTTTGTGTTTTTATTCATTTCTTTAAGAGGTATGTTAATTTCTTCTTTAAGGACATCAATCATATTTTAAAAGGCTATTTTCAGGATCTTTTCTCGTTCTTCAGCAATGTTGGAATATTCAGGGACTGCTGTAGTGGGTTGCTGGGATCTAGTGTAGACATATTATATTGGCTATTACTAAATGTGATTTTTAAGGTAATGTCTAGGCATCTGAGTCTGAGAAGATTGCAATTTTTGATGCTGATATCTAGTCTTGTCTTTCTTGGCTGGATATTTTGTTTCTTGATTCATTTGAACTCTCTGGTAATCTGTATAGTGTGGTGGCTGTGTGTCGCCTAGTAGGAAATTCCCTTGGGATCCAGATAGGTGTGGCCACTGGGGGTTCCAAGTAAAATACATGTTTGGGTATTTGAAACTGACACCCCAGAAAGTGGGTGGACTAGGATGGGAGTATAGGAGGTCCAATAAAGGAAGAAAAAGTTGTTCCACCAGAATCTGCTTATTCCTTTGGGAATGGGGAAGAGAATGAGGAGAGGCCATAGCAAATGTGTAGTAACAATATTTCAAGTAAGTCCAGGTGCAGGGTTACAAATGCCTCAATGGTTTATGTTCCCAAATAAAAAAAATACACACGACCTTTATATTTTAATATGCCTTAAGCAGCACAATATCTGTGCAACTGTCTAACTTCCATGCTGTTAGAATCTACCTCTCACCAATACCTGCAAGTTACTACTCATTAATTTCTATGTTCTATCTTTGCTGCTCTTGAACCAGTTGAGCAGTCCTCTGTGTTGCATTCTCTTGACCCCTTTACATGGCAGCTCTGCTTCCCCCTTCTGAATATTATTACCCTTCCATGGCGGCCTCTTTCTCCTTCTCCTCGTGGTCCTAGACCCTGGAACCCTACATCTGGCAAATGTCAGTCTCCTCTCCAGCTATTAGCTGCTGGAATCTTTATTTACCAATCAGAATTACCTGGGAGCAGGTTCCCAGAAGCTACCTTCAGAACCTCTCCTGTAAACAGTTTTGGGGGACCCAATTAGCATTAGAATACACGCAGCTACACAGGTGGGCTGCTACAGAGCTGGGAATGAGGCTGAGCCATTAGAGGGAGGAACGGAGAGAGGTGAGTAGTTGCATAATTCTATTGCTTTCCAGGTCTGAGTGGCTTGTGGGTTCCTAGGGAATCCTAGCTGGACTCTGGTGGCTGAAATAAAGCAGTGAATTCTGAGGAGGAAAGTTTGCAGGGGAAGATCTATGTGAGAGACTAGAGGTGGGAACAGGGGGGAAGGGGAGGCAGCAGCAGGTGGTCTGCTTCAGACCTGAGCTTGAGACTGGAGGATTGGATTTGGAAGAAAGGAGGAACAATGAAGATCTGCTGGAATGTTTTAATAATTACATAGTAAACTAATATTCTGAATTATCCTTCTATAAAGATATGCAAATATATTGTATCTGAATAAGGCAGAAATATAATACTAAAAGTTATAAATATGGCAACCTGAGAGGAAATTAATAACAAATACACTTATGATAAAAATAAAATTTAACCTCCCTAATTCAACCTAGTCATCTTTGATTTTAAGTCTGACACAACATATATGATAAGGAAGACAGGTGAACTTCTTACTTACTGTAAGAAGACACAAGAAACAGGCTCAAATACTTTACAGATATGTAGATCTTTTCAGAAGAGGGCTCTTCCAAAGTTGTGATGTTTGAAATTATTGGACACAATCCAGAGAACCTTTTAAACTAATCTTTCAGCTCATGAAAAGATTTTTGCAGGAAACACGTGTTCAGAAATTGTACAGCTGACTGGCAAGCAGGTAAAGTACTTCCATATAGACTTTTATCTCCAGGGGGAATAAAGATGTACTTCAAAGTCTGGAGAACTTCATCAAAATCCAAAGAACACACACAATGTCTTGATTTCAAAATGTCCCTGCTGCATGAAAACTGTGCCTGATACTTTATCTGCTGACAGAAAACACCGAATAATGCTTTAGCTATTTGTTTTGCTTTCATGACAGAGAGCATAAACACATTTAATTTGCCCATTAGAGACACCTCTTTGCTGAGGATGAAAGAGACTATGAAGAGCCATTTCTGTTTGTAACAGGATACCAGATGCCATGCGCCAAATCCCAGCTCTCTCCTTTGCATTCTTATCTCTAGCTGAAGGAGAAAAAGTTGCTAGTCTCCTTTTGTTTGAAAAGAGACTAAGAATATTCTCAAAATCAGATGCCTAGACATGACTTTAAAATATACATATTCACTTATTAAACAATGTTTTTGGCAACCCAAACAAAAAAGTAACTTTTGGTTATGCAATTTATCTTGTCTATTTCCCCATTATTCAGGGTTACTACTGACACTTAAGTTTTTGCTAGTAAAAAACTCGTTGAGGACCATACTATGGTGTGTAAGGCAAAAAAAAAAATTTTTTTTCAAGTAACAATCTGATTAATAAAATGTGTTCTATTTAGATTATAAAACTTAAACAGGAAGCTTACAGTAGACAGAAAACTTGAAAACCTTGTCCAAGTTCTTGTACAGTTTGGAAAGTTCTGCACCACGGACATTTGTTATGCAAGAAAGAAGTGAAAATACTGTACAAAATTATTGTAGGGCCATGCATATTAGCTGCATATGAAATATGAATGAATTTAGTATGTAGACATGGGTCCCATCTCCTAGATATTTCATTGTGTACACAAAAGCATCACAGTATCTGACAAATCATGAAATTGGAGACATTAAGTCTCAAGCTTTTAAGGAAGGTCTTGCCTGGAGCAGTTGTGTAATTGGATAAAGACTCAGTCTCTTACAAGTGATCTTTCCATGTATGTAACTGAATGTTCTCAGTCTCCGACGAGTGATTTTCACTACAGTTAACACTTCTGAAAGCTTTCTAGTTTGGAAAGCAAAATGTTCCACATAGCAATTTCTGGTTTCTGCCCCAGCTTGGATGGTGTTTGTGGTTCATCGTTCTGAATGATTTAGAAGCAACATTGTATGACTGACCCCTTAGTTTTTATTTCCAGGTAGGACATTTTCTAAGGGTCCATTCAATTTTTTATCACTGAAAAGACCACAGTGAATGGCTTATGTGTCTTTCTGAAGTATATAAAAAGCATTACCAAGAAAACAATTTGTGCAGACATTAAGCACACATGAAAATCTGTGCCATGTGCTTTCAGCATTTGTAATGTATATGTAATTGCAAATCTTGCTAAATGTTTTCTTATGGAGACTAGAAAGATAACTCCAAGGTTAAGATTGATCATCCAGGTTGCATTTCCTGCTTTCCAAAGGCTCTGAATTCGGTTTCTAACACCATGTCAAGTAACTCACAAAACCTTGTATTTTCAGCCCCTGGGGAGTCCAATGCCCTCTTCTATCCTCTGCAGGCACTTGCACACAAAGGACATGTACACACACGCACCTAACAAAGTTTCATTTCCTAGAACATAAAGAAGAGAAATATAATGAAATTGAAATCCACAGACTGTCTACAAATTCTACAAGCATTTACAGAGAAATGTTTATTTTACTGATAATAGCTCTCCATCTCTGAAAATATGGGGCAGCCAAATATATCTGTGTTAGATTTTAAAGAATAAAAAAAATAAAATAATGTTTCATAATCACAAGAACATGGCTGTGTGCATGCAAACTGAATTCCTATTGGTGTGGTGTGGCGTGGCGTGGCGTGGCACGGCGTGGCGTGGCGTGGTGGGCTTCTTATTTCTCAAAAGCTAAGCTCACATGAATTAAGTTTCATTTCTGTGGAAACTCACCATGTTTAGCAGTTCATTCGTTGTATTCTTGCCTTGTGACATCCAGGGGAATAGAAATATGTAGGCACGGGTTTCTGTGACATAAATGTTCCAAAGCTAATATTTACAAATGAGTACCGTTGATGGAACCCAGCTCTATGCTTTTGAAAATGTTGTGGTTTTATAATCCATGATAGAGTTGTACCCTTTCTTAAAATTCTTGTCCAGGACTTAGCCTCTTTTTTATTTCATATGTAAACTCCTCAGAATAGAGCATAAAGATGTCTAACACTTTGCATTTGCTTTTCTACATCTTATTGTGAAATAATAACCAAAAATACAGTAGAATAATTTGGAGTGAAATTTGTCTTGGTAGATGATGGAACTTTCTGCTGATTTCTTTAATGAGCAAACCTGTTTAGAGGTCTGAAATAAGTGCAGAACTTTTTTTTGGAAGATGACCTATGAATGACTTCCTGAGAGAATCTTCTTTCATACGAATTTTTAAGGACTTTGGAGTTTGCCATTTCAATAGCCATGGAACTAAAGGGAAAAGGATGACAACAATTTCCAATTGTCAGTGACTGTCATAGTCAGGCCTACATCGCTTTCTGATTGGAAGAACTACAGTATCTGAACTCCATAATCCACAGCATGAGAAACAGTCACCCACTCTATTGGTCAAAACTCAGACGTCTAGAATATTGATTACATTCATAATTAGTAATGTCTTCCATGAAGCTGTTATGTTGGCATGCAGTCAACTCTTTCATTTCAACATTTCTAAATATTTTTTAATATCTCTGAAAACAAAGGTACTTTTATCAGCTCTTGAATCTAAATCAGATCCTATCTAACTCTCTTTTGTTTTCGAAAATTAAAATGACTGACAGCTAATCTGAAGAACATGACTCAAAGTCCATGTAGCTTTGGAATAGCAAATAGTCCCTTTAATGGGTCTGTTTCCACTTAGTCTCGTATCCATCAGTGAGGTGGGTGGGGCTGATGCTCTGTCTTGGTGCAACACAGGCTGTTCTTCCTGAATATTTGGTTTGAAAAGCTGGAAACATAAACCAGCTCCTCTCTGAGCTGTTTTTGCTCAGTTGTGACATTACTGTGAGATTTGCCAACAAGGGAAAAAAAAAAAAAAAAGCTTAGTAATCATAGGATAATTGAGAATGCTTGTCTGGTTCCCAGCCATCTAGGTTAAATCTCAGGAAGTCTGAGAGACTACATCTGTATCAAGACATTTTCCACACTGAACAGTCCTTAACTCCAAGCCAGACCATAAACTAGAAGGAAGAGCCTAATTACCTAGTCTGTTCAAGTGACTAGGTTTGGGCCAGGTCCCAGCATGTAAGATTGCTTTGAGGAGCTCTTAAATTCATTTTGAGAGTTGGGATTCAACTGAATGGTATTCAACATGGCTCTTACCAATGCCTCCATATGTCCTCCGATGGTGGAAGAACTCCAGAAATCTGGTGTCTTCTGAGGCTTGGAGAAGTGTCTCTAAAGGCCAACACAATGAAGGTATGTGCCCCACCTTGTGGTGTTATTGGAACTACTTGAAACTTTAAGGCACAGAGCTTAGTGGTAGATCTGCCAGTCGTCTGGGCTTCTCTCCTGTCACATCCTTTGCTTCCTAGACATAAAATTAATGTTTATCACCTGTGCTTCTGTCCCTCCTGTACTGTCCCATGCCTAACAGCAATGAAACCAACCAATCATGGATTACCTCCAAACTGGGAGCTAAAACACACTCACTCTTCTTTTCTTTATGAGATGATTATCTTGGACATTTGTGAGTAGTGGGGACTAATGCCAACACAAGGCCCTGAACATGTTTCTTAGGCTTGTTCCTACACTAGGAAAGCTATCTGTGAATGAAAGGGGAGGTATTGTGAATCAGAGAAGAATCTTGATGGCCTGTGCAGTCCATCATGCCAAAATGGTTTTTGCTTCTAGGCTTCTTTAGGCACAGAGCATGCACTAGTGTCCAGTGGGTGAAATGAGTGTGATCAGATCCTCCGTATTGCTTACGGTCCATCATTTTTAACTCTGGGTCATGACCCCATGAGTCCAGTAACTGAGTGTAAGGATTGAAAAAAATGGCTGCATTAAATGATCTCTGAATACCCAACAACCAAAGTGAATTCAGAGTTTAGTGCATAAGGATATGAGGTATTCATGAGTGATCTCGCCAGTGTTGCATGTGACTCCATGGCAACCTTCATTTAGAATACTACATAGGCACTTAGCCCCACTATGCCTTTACAGCAAGAGATTCAATCAGCATTGCTGGACACACACTTAGGTTTCTACTGCTTTCATACCGTCAGCTCCAACCATTTAAAGATCAAAGTTGTATATATTTAGATTGTATTGCATTGGAATATTTGCTTTTTAAAATTGTCGCTGAGTCACTAACTTGAGTTTCATTTTTAAAAATGTGAAATGAATTTTGGCTTGGGATCAGAATGAAATTTCCAACAATTTCTGGAATGGTTTTAAACATGCTGCCATTTCACATTATGTTTTTGTAGAAATTGACATTCACAGAACTGATACTTACAAAATCAAATATATCAATCAACTCTGAAAATGGTCAGGATTTTCTATTTTCTGAAGTATCAAAATTTAGCTGATTTGATCCTTTATATAAAAATATATAAGCACTTCTATCCTGCTACAGTTTAAATTTACTTTTGTGTGTGTGTGTGTGTGTGCGCGCGCATGTATGTGTGTGAGATTATGTGTGGTGTGCTTTCATGCCCCACCATGTACATATGTGTGAGACAAAGTTTCTACCTAACAAACATGGACCAGCACAGCCCTGGAATGTGCTTGTCTTTGCTCAATATTCAATATCAGGTTTACACATGTGCAAAGCACTCAGATTTTACATTGAGTATTGGATATCTGAAATAAATACTTTTGCAAAAAGACATTTAAATAATAATTTTATTATTGGTATACAATTGATTTCCATACTGGTTTTAATACTTATATACTAAGGGTCATATAAATATTTATTTGGTAAGGCTAGGCATAGTGTCTTACACTTTCAATCCCAGTACTTAGGAGGCAGAGGACAGGCAAATTTCTGATTTCTAGTCTTGCCTGGTTTATTTAGAGAGTTCCAGGCCAGCCAAGGTTACACGGAGAAACTTTGTCTCAAAAAAACACTTCCAACAGAAAAACAAAAGCAACTTTTCCCCTCTTGGGTAAAAAGTTAAGAAGCAGATGATAATGGCTTTTCTATGCAATGCCTAAAGAACCTGTCTAGACTCAAGATCACTCTACAGTTCATTGGAAGAAGAGGCAGAAATAGCCATCCTTATTTCGATATTCTTTTAAGATTTTCCCTACCCACTGTTTAAATGAAATATAAACTAGTCATATTTCTTAGCTCAGGACATGGAACAAGAAAAAATAAATCTTAGAGACCTTCAGGGACATTGGTGCTGTAGCACAGAATGCACTGGAAGCTCCTGCATCACATGACCTCTGTGAAATTCCACATAGATGTACATGTTACCTCTAGACCAAAGGTGGGGCATCGGAGCATGCCTTCAGGCAAAGCTTCTCAATCAAACTTTTTACACATACAAGCTCTGGGAACCTCTCCTTTGCATTTCTTTTTTGACATTGGTTTATTTACTTCAGCATATTCTAAAGTTGAGCTTCATATGTCTATATTCTCTGGAAAAATCATGGTCCTTGATTCAGTTGTTCCATTTGCTTTGAGGTCTCAAAATAAAGAAGAACAGAAGGACTTCATTATAATTCTCTCTCTCTCTCTCCCTCTCTCTCTCTCTCTCTCTCTCTCTCTCTCTTTCTCTCTCTCTCTTCCACTCCCTTTCCACCCTCTCTCCTCCACTTTCTCTCTCTGTCCCTTTATCCACTCTTATCCCCTCTCTCCTTTCTATCTCTCTTCTTTCTCTCCCATGCCCTCTCCTTTGTCTCTTCTCTCTCTCCTTCCCCTTACACACACACACACACACACACAGAGAGAGAGAGAGAGAGAGAGAGAGAGAGACAGAGACAGAGACAGAGACAGAGAGACAGAGATTAGCAAAGTCTGTTAACTTGGTGGAGTTGGACTGCTCTGAGTGCACCTACATGCCTGTTCCTTTCCAATATTGTCTCTGTAATCCCTGCTTGGCTATGTGTTCAGCCAGCCTAGGCAGATGTTGTCAATTACCCTGCAGTACTTTCATGTAAATGAACACTATGCAGACATTACCTGTTCATTTTAGAATAAATGAAAATTGAAGAAGCATGGAAGTAAATAAATTCCAGTGACACATTAACAAATCTTTCAAAATGATTATTTAAATATAAAAACATGAAAGAGAACAATGTGACTAAAGTCAGTATTGCTACGTAGAAATTTTAAGGTGACAGACAGGCAAATTCAAACTAAATTAAGAATGAACTAAGGATTAACTAACATAGATTTATAGATAGTAGTATTCTTGGAGAAAAATATTTTTAGATGTGAAAATAGTTCCTGGGATATTATATGCATGGATACTGCAGGTAAAATACACCAATGACCACAGACCTCTAAAACATGCTTTAAGATACCAATAAGAAATATAAAACTTAAAGTAAACTGAGTTCCAGTTGGGAAAGTATCTTTTCTAGCTGAAAGCCACAGGTCCCTTTGGGTCTTGTTAGTCACTAAAGTTCAAAATACAGACAGGCACTCCTTGTATCAAGAAACCTCTTCAAACCTAAGCCCTCTGAGATTTGGGTCTGTATCATGAGAGTTTAGATCATCTAGGGTTTTAAATGTGTCAGGACTCTTGAGAGTTTGACCACCTAGGATTCCAGATGTGTCAGCGTTCCTGATAGTTCAGAAAACCTAGGGTTCCAGAGGAATGAATAAGTAGAGACTGGTAATAGATAATGTTGGCTAATAAGGAATATAAATTTGCTTTTATTTTAAGATTTTTTTATTTAGCTGTCTCCATTTTAAATATGGTTCAAAGTAAAACAAAATTAATTCCTGAAAAATGTATTCTCAAACTTTCACTATTGGATCAAAGCATGTCTTCAGCTCTTGGAAATCAGAATCCATTGGGGATTGAGGTTTGTAACATCAAAAGTCAAGAAAGATAAGGAGCTTTGCCGTTTTATGGGATTTATTTCTAGGGAGGCACTGTGATGTTTACTTTCAAAATCACCTATTGTATGTGATAGCAGATTCTATGGCATACAACAAGATATAATTGTTATGATCAAGTTTTGCAGTTATTTATATTGTTTTTAATATATAATATTGATTCTTTGAAATTTTCATACAAATTACTTTGATCATATTCATTCCTGTATCCTCTCTATCTCACCTCCTCCCAGATCCATCTTTAACTTTCCTTTTCCTTCCAACTTAGTTTCTTCTTTCTCTTCTTTTTATTTGCTATTTTCCTCATTTGTTATTTCATATGTATGAGTGTTTTATCTTTATATGTGTCTGCTCACCACATGTGTGCAGTACACTCAGAGGACAAAAGAGAGAGTTGGATTCCTGGGACTGGAGTTAAAAGAGAGCTGTGAGCTGCCTTATATTGAGAGAGCAGATCTTGGGTTCAGACTATATCTGAGATAACCTGACCTAAGGTTGAACTCTCTAGCACAAGTTTCCAGGTTACTCCCAACAAAGCTGCACCTCCAGGTTATAAGCCTGCCCTGGCATTTTATTTCCTAACAACCACCTATCAGAAGGAAAGCAGAAGTTAAGTTTATGGTTTGCCTTCCGGCACCAGCCAATTATTTTTAAGGGCAACAAAATTTCATAATAGGCTCCCAATCAGATATGAGCCAGGTAACCCACTCACTCACTTGCTTCCCGTTTCCTATAAAACTCTGTTCTGCTGAGAGCTTGTTGATTAACTGTCCTGACTCAGAGGTGGCAGTGTGGCCCAAGCTAGTTTGAATAAAGAGATCCTAGTGTGATTATGTCTGAGTTGGCTCCTTGGTGGTCTTTTAGAGTTCACAGATGCTTAAAGGATCCAGCAGTATGTTGGGAGTTAGGACTGAACCTGGTCCTCTAGAACAGCAGCTAGTGCACTTAACCAGTGAACCATCTCACCAGCCTGTTCTTCATTTTTCCTTTTAAATTTCTTTCTTCCTTCCTTCCTTCTTTTCTTCTTTCTTTCTTTCTTTCTTTCTTTCTTTCTTTCTTTCTTTCTTTCTTATTGAGAATAACCTTTTGCCACACAATATCCTTTACCATTCTCTTCCCCCAGTTCTTCCCAGATTCTCCCTACTGCCCTATCTACCCAAATCTTCTCTCTCTCTTTCTCTCTCTCTCTTCCTCTCTCTCCCCCATGCACTAAAATAAAATAATGATAATGATAATAAAATAAGATAAAACCAAACAAAACATAGCACAAAACATTAAAACAAACAGAGAAAAAAAGAGCCAGAGAAAATGCACAAGAAGTACATACGGATGCTGAACGCACACCCTTGCACACACAGCAACCTCACTAATCCATACAGATTCTGAACACACACCCTTGCACACACAGCAACCCTACTAAAACAAAGTTGGGAACCATGATATATAAGCAAAAGATCTGTAAAGGGAAAAAAGGGTTTATGTAAAGCATTGTGAAGCAAAATAACTCTCCAAAATTACCACTGAGCTCTTCTTGTTGATGCTCTGTGCCCTACTTCTTCATGTAGTTTGTATACTTAGTGGGATTCTATTGGAGAAAATTAATTTTTCCTCTGTAAGTTATTATCAATTAAAGGTAGCTTCTGAGTTAGAGATGGGGGCTTCTGTCCACTTCCCCTTTCAGTGTTTAGACCACATCTATCTCAGACCTGTGTAAGTCTTGTGCATACAGCCACTTGTAAGTTCAAGTGTGTATCAGCCTTGTTGTGTCTGGAAGACTATTTTCTTGTCATCCAACCCTACTGCCATGTACAATCTTTCCTCCTCTTTCACTGAGCCCTAAAGGGACATATTTGGTGGAGACATCTCCATTAGGACTAGGCATTTCAAAGTCTCTCATTCTACGCACATTGTTCAGTTGTGTGTGTCTGTATTTGTTCCTATCTAATGCAGAATGAATCTTCTCTGTTGATGACTGAGCAAGGCACCAACCTGTGGGTATAGTAGTATAATAGAATGTCCTTAAGAATCATTTTACTGCCATGTTCTTTTTTTATTTCCTGACCTCCTGCTCAGCCTCTCTTCTGCAGTTCCCCTAACCTTTGGGTAGGTACTGTGGATGGATACCCTTGTTATGACTGAGTACTCCACTGACACTTTCTTACTATCCATTGTTTGCTTGAGAGTTTCTCTGTTAACCACCATCTATTACACGATGAAACTTCCCTGATGGGGTTTAACTATTGCACTAATGTAACAACATAAAGATATGAATTCCTAGGGCAATTTGCTACTATATACGTTTGGTAGAATTAGAGTGATAGCCCCACCCCTGTGGACTGTGAGCTCATCAACTGTGTCTTCTCCCACATATTTACAGAATGTAGCATGTATTTCCTCCTTAATTTCACTAGGACAGTGATAGCAAACCCATGACATTCCTGTCATTCTTGCACCCATGGTCATATCTTGACAGGCTGATGTTATTGTAGCTCCCTGGTTAATAGCGTGTTCATTTCTATCCACCACTTTCCTATGTAACACCTTCCAGCAAGAAGGAACTTTTTCTAGTCAGTTACAGCTTCTCATTTCTTCATATTCTGTGACCAAAGTATATGCTGTCTTCAATAATATGACCTTGCCATCAAGTATTAGTGGACAACACAAAGCAATGGCAATAGGCTGCATTGTTTTGAGAATGGCTAGGAAACCAACAACTCTACGGGAGGTGTTCCATAGCTGCAACTGAGCTTTATATTTGGCAGCATATGGCTCAGGGAAGATCTTTATTGTCTGATTATAGGAAAACTCTAGTTGAATTTCACATACACACACACACACACACACACACACACAGAAGAAACTCCATTTGATGCTAGGCATCCATCTTGGTACCACTAGCCATCTGTCTCTCACGCCACACCTTGGAAGGTAAGTTCCTAGTAACCCTCACTCAGTAATCTTGATTCAGTAACCACTCCCACCCTGAAATGTTACTTGTTATGACTAAAGCACTATTTTGTTTTCTGAATCTTTCTTATACAGATACTTGTTTGCATTGATATTGATGGTCTTCTTGTGGTGTTTTCCTCAAAAAGTCCTTCTCTATAATCCTCCTTCATGACCTGCCTGATATTTTGCCTTAATCCTGCTAGCAGCTATCAATAAATGTTTTAATTATAATTGGATTGAGTCTATAACCTTTTCTCCGGTGACACAAATTCCCTAACATATATAAAGCTTATAAAATAGGTTTCCTTATGGCTTTTCAAACATGTCCAGTATTAATCATCCTCCTCTCCCTCTCCTCTGTCTACCCCCTTCTCATTATCTTCATCTGTCATTTTTTATGACCTGTGCTCCAATGTCACCCCTCCCTTAAGATCTGTGCCACCTTCATTAACAGTCCCGTTCCAGTTTCCTGAGTTCTGTGCCTTTCCTAAGTTAATTATACAAATCTAAAGATATTCCTCTGATAAATGACTACCTGATAAGTACTAAACACTATTGTGATGGTTTAAATGAAAATACCCCCCCCATAGATTCATAAGGAGTGACATTATTGGAGATGTGGCCTTGTTGACAGAGATATGTCATGGGGCTGGGGGCAGTTTCAGAAGCTCAAGCCAAGCCCAGTTGCATTCTCTCGTTTTGCTGGCTGCCAATCCAAATGTAGAATGCTCAGCTCCTTCTCCATCACCATGTCTGCCTGTGTGCTGCCATGCTTCCCACTATGACAATATTGGACTAAATTTCTGAACCCATAAACTAGACTTATTTAAATGTTTTTCTTATAAGAGTTGCTGTGATCATGGTGTTTCTTCACAGCAATAGAAACTCCAACTAAGACAATTGTTTTCCATGCTACTCTGAAAGATTTCCAGAAAGGTGCAAAATCCAATATTATTTCTCAAAAACTGGAAAGTCACATGGTGAAAAACTGAAAGTCACATGGTTAGGTGGTTTGGGACATTATGTAGGTTTCCTTCTCCATCTAAACTTGCTCTTTGGTCTCTATAACATTAACTAACAAAGAGGAATGTGGCCATGCTGAGTATTCCTTTACTGTGCTTTATTACCTAATGTCAGCTGACAATGAAATACTTTGGCAAGTATATTCAACATTAGACTCCAGTGGTCTTAAATCTGAGGGAAGTTGGTAATTGCTTTGCAAATGCTGAAGATAAGAATGCCATTTTAAGAGTCCGGGTTTTATCCTTTCAGGTTGATTATATATGTTACCCAGAGGTAGACTTTTTAAGAATTATGGAAGGTGAATTTTGTAATTTTGCCAGGAACATATTCATGCACATAAATTGAAAGAATTGAGTTGATAGGAATTTGCAAAATATTTTAGGAGAGAGTAAGAAGAAGGCATGCAGTGTCTGTTTTCTTCAGGGCATACTATTTCATCTAATGAGCACCTTTAAAATATGTTTTATAGCCTTCCTTGTTCATCTTACTGAAAGATAAAATCTAGATGATTCCTTGAACTCATGAATTCACAGAGGACATTCTGTCTTCCTGGGTGTTGCCCAGACAGATGTTATATATAAAAGAAGGAGAAATAGGAATGCAAAAATAGGCATTGAACTGAAATAACAGCATTTTACTTAGGTCTTATGTCATTTAATATGAATTAGGTTATGGAATAGCAAAAAGGAAAATAAATTTATGGACTTGTATAATAGAATATTTTATATGCAATTACCCAGGTAATGTAACTCATTGGGGGCTTCTCCTCACCTTGGCTAGCCAGTGACCTGGAAAGACAAAGGCTTCATCATTATGATTCTTCTCGAACAATAGGAAGCCTATCAGCAAATCTCTGAATAGTTTAACATATGGGTCCCTAGATTTGATACCCCCCTCACTTACACACACACACACACACACAAACACACGCACACACACAAACACATTCACACACACACACACACTCACATAAACACAGAAGATGGACACGGGGAGACAGGAATAAAAAAGGAGGAAGGAAGGAAGAAAGGAAGGGAGAAAGGAAGGAAGGAGGGAAAAAAGGAAGGAAGGAAGGAAGGAAGGAAGGTAGGAAGGAAGGAAGGAAGGAAGGAAGGAAATTTCACTTGGATTTTGTTTGAATTACTGTTCTGGCTAATTTTATGTCAGCTTGACACAAGCTATAGTTCTTAATTAGTGATTGATGAGGGAGGGTCCAGTCTATTGTGGGTAGGGTCATCCCTGGGTTAGAGGTCCTGGCTTCTGTAAGAAAGCAGGCTGAGCAAGCCATGAAAGTAAACCAGTTCACTGTCTCCATGACGTCTGCATCAGCTCCTGCATCCAGGTTTCTGCCCTGTTTGAGTTTGCTTCCTGATTTCCTTTAATGATGGACACCTAGATGTGTACACAGAAAAAACCTCTTTCTTCTCAACTTGCTTTTGGTCATGGTGTTTCATCGCAGCAATAGAAATCTTTGCTGAGACACCCATGCTTAATTCTGAAGAATGTGAGAATGGATGTTCTTTGTACCCAAATGACAAAGCCAGAAACAAGTGCTTACTAGACAGATTTACCTGCGGCTCAGGAAGGATCTGGAGAGCAAACTGATCAAATGTCAATCAGTTTTAACTCCAGGGGTTTGAGCTTCAGGTGAGGTTCAGTATACATAGCATGCTCTCATGAGTGACAGAATGCTTCCAGGAAAACTGTTTCCGTTTCATCTTGTAATCAACAACTGCAGGGATTTTGCAATACAGAAAGAAGAATTTCTCAAATAGAATAATCTTTCCCTAATATTTTTCAAAAACTTCATGAAACAGGTTCAAAGCATGAGTCGGTACAAGAAGACCATTGGACACTTTGTTTTTCACAGGTAATTCTTATGAAATACGCTTCGTTTATGGTGCAGTAACTTGTGGCCAGGTCTTGATCCTTAAAACAAACCAAGATTTGTGTAATATATTGGAGAGTTTGTTTATTAATGATTACACCTTTACCCCTATTAGGAGCCACTAAACAGTCAGTATAAAATCTGTGGCTGCACAACCACATACATATCCTGCTTTATGAAAACATGGTCACATATGTCACGTGGTGACAGAATGTGTTTTAACAATATCTAAACATGGAATAATTCCTTCTTACCTTATTTCTCCCTTTCTCCTAAGAGAAGGGGAGGCTTCCCATGGATGTCAAACAGCCTTGGCATATCAAGTTGTAGTAGGTGAATCTTCTCTTACTGAACCTAGATGAGGCAGCCGAGTTAGGGTAAATGGGTCCAAAGACAGAAAACAGAGTCAGATACAGTCCTTGCTCCTGTTAGGAATCCCACATGAAGATCAAACTGTACATCTGTTACATATATGTAGGGGGCCTAGGTCTGTCCCATGCATACTCACTGCTTGGTTATTCAGTCTCAGTGAACCCCTTTGGCCCCAAGTTAGTTGCTTCTGTAGGGTTTCCTGTGGTGTCCTTGACCCCTTTGGCTTCGTTAATCCTTCCTCTCCCTCTTTCACAGGACTCTACAAGCTCCACTTAATATTTGACTATAGGCCTCGCCATCTGTTTCCATCAGCTGTGGGATGAAGCCTCTCAGAAGACAATTATGCCTGGTTTCTGTCTTCAAGTATAGGAGAATATCAATAACAGTTCAGTGGTGGATTATCACCAATCCTTTTCTAATGGTTAGTGTATAAGTTAAGGTTCTCTAGAGGAACAGAACCAATAGAATAAACATTATAAAAATGCATATATGCATGTGTATATAAACATATAAACATATATATGAATATATTTTTTAAAGTTTTTTTGTTGAAGTAATTATTTAATAACAGTTGCTGGTCAAGCTGACTATCTAAGCTGTGGCAGTTCTGCCTAGCTCAGCCATCATGTTCAGTGGCTGGAGGCTACGTGCGTGCTGCAGCTAGAAACGGCCAGCCAGAAACACCAGCCCTGCCACCTGCAAGACACCAGCATGGGAGATGGCTCTGCCAATCTTCCACGCTGTCTCCACAAAGGCTGGACATTGCCCAAACCATCCCACCAAGCATGCAGGCTAGGTACAAATGAGACTCTAATGTTTAAATATTAATCAAAGGCTTTGTATGTTCAATAATGCTCAATAATAATATGCCCATACAAAGAGAGTTGTTTCCCAATTAGCTAACTCTAAATAAAATTTGTTACCTGTGACTGCACTCCCTACCTGTGTGGCTCTCTATCCCTCCTACGTCTTTGCTCTCCCTAGCTCCTCCTCTTCCTTTACTTACTCCTCCTCTTCCTCTCCTTACTTCTCCTTGCTCCTCCTACAGTTTCTTATCTTAAAATAAGGTTATTTAACATGTGAGAGTCTGAGAATCCTGTAGTTACAAAGGTAGAATGCCTATGAACCACAAGAACAATCGGCATGGCCCAGTAACCTTTAGGGTTCACAAGCAGCATGTAAACCTTTATAGTAACACACTGCTCTCCCATTAGATATAATACCAACCATTAAGAAGGAAACTGTAGCTAACTACCCATGGCTAAGGAAGTCTTAGATGTGTACCTTCAACTACCACTCCCCTGAGCCATCATAATTCCTAACCATGGTCTACGTATTTGCACTTATACCCAGACATAAGTATGGTCTCACCTTTCACCAAGAAAAGATCAGGGTTGTAGATGAAAACTATTACTGAAAGTCACAACCAAACAAAATAAAGTGTGGTGGAGCCCAGTCCTAGTAGATGCATCCACAAACTAATGTTTGTTTTGAAGTACAAAATTTAATTTAATTCTCACATATTTGTATTATATAGAAGTTATCAGAATATCAAAAATATATTAGCTTCTCATCCTTCTGCTCCTTTAGGTAAGGAAACTTACAGAAACTTCATTTCAGATCATGAATATCCATGCATCATAACCATCTTTTATTTTTCAGTTTTTCATCCTAATTCATAGCTAAATAGCAGTGTTAGGTAAATCCACAGTTCAGTTTTTTTCAATAACCCATATTCTAATATTATTCTTACTTCTTCTCAATGGAATCTAAAACCATAAATGTCTATTTAATGTAAGCTGTGTAACTTAAGTGCAAGTCAAGAAACTAAATGAGCGAATGGCAGTAAGTGTGCTAAGTGATTCACCTGCAATGTATTTCCTGTTCACTAAGTTGTGCACTACTGCAGATCTACTGAAAAAACCCAAACTCTTAAGCTACCACAAGTGTTGTGACTTGTTGATTTCATAGTACAAACTTGTTTGTAATTCTACTCATGTAGAAAAGTCTTATTGCTTCAGCAAAAATTCATATTGCAGTCTTGTACAAAGTGATTCCCATTGGAAGTCTCTAAATTGGTCTTCTGTCCTCTTTTATCTCACTGTCCCTACCCTCTCCCATTAAAAAAAATACTTATTTTATTGTATGTTATAAGGGGACTCTATATGCAAATGAGTATGGGTACCTGAAGAGGCCCAAAGACAGCTCAGATTCTCTGGGGTGGGAGTTACAGGTGGTTGTGATCTTTCTAACATGGGCTGAGAACTATACTGAGGTTCTCAAGGTCTCCTGAAATATACTGTATTGTTCACACTGAGGTTCTCTGTTTGGAGTAGTGCAGGCTTTGTTCTGATATGAAGGGAAGGTAGCATAGGATGAGGCTGCAGGGAGTTCTCTTCTAAAGACATTTCTTATATTCCACTCCACTACCCACTTCAAATAATGCCACTTTAAAATAAGAATCTAATACTGATTTTTAAAGGATTTATTTGATTATGTCTATGGTTGTTTTATCTTCATGTACATCTGCAGACCAGAAGAAAGCATCAGATCCCATGGGGCTATAGTTATAGATGGTTATGAGTCATCATGTGGGTACTGGGAATTGAACTTAGGACCTCTGGAAGAGCAACCAATGCTGGGCCATCTCTCCATCAACCTCTCATCTGTGCATTTAGGAAGCTGAACCACCAGGATCATAATAGGTTTAAGGTCAGTCTTGACTAAATAATGAGTTCTAGTCCATCCTGGGCTATAGAGTGAAACCCTGTCTCAAGAAAAAGGGATATGTACAGCTTGGAGTAATGTGGTAGAGTTTAATAGCACTTGTTGCTCCTCCAGAGAATGAGCATTAGGCTCCTAGCATGCATACTGGGTGGATCACAATCAGTAGCTTCAGCTCCAGAAGATCTGATGTCCTCTCTGACCTCTGAAAGTATTTCACACACACACACACACACACACACACACACACACACAGAGGCCATAATGTTTGAAAGCAGACACAAATACTGATATGCATTTCATATTTCAGAATAGAAATATACTTAATACAAAGAAAAGTCCATTCATAATACACTAGTTAAAAAACAAAATAATTTTAAATGAAGCACAAAGAACATATTGAAAAAAAAATCAAGACCGTTAGTCCTATTGTTCGAAAGAGCAATCAAAATGTTATTACATTTTTGGGAAAGTAATAATTATAGACTATTTTATAATTCATAACATTGAAGACCAGATATAAATATCTTTCTATTTATTGTTCGAAAGTAGATATGTGTGTGTGTGTGCGCGCGTACACACACAAGATATATTTATCATGCGTAAAGGTTAGGTTTTGTCAACTTGACACATACTACAGTAACCTGGAAAAGGGAAAATTCAACTAAAGAATTGTCCAGATCAGATTGGCCTATGGTCATGCTTATGAACCATTTTCTTATTTGCTAGTTGAAGTGCGTAGACTCATCCCACTGTGAGTGATGACATGGCCAGGCAGGTGCTCTTGGACTGTAGAAGAAAGATAAGCAGTGAGCCAGGGGATGTATGTCAGTAAGCCCTAGTTTTTTGTTTGTTTATTTATTTGTTTTTTGTTTTGTTTTGTTTTGTTTTGTTTTTATGATCCTTTTCTTCATGCTCCTTCTTTGACATCTGCCTTGGTTTCTTGGCATGGTGGGCAGTAATCTGTAAACCAAAGAAGCCAAATTCTTTTGGGTCAGTGTTTTACCACAGCAACAACAGTACAGCAAAGTAGGACATCTTGTTACCTTGAATGTAGAATTTTTTAAAAACCCAGAATTGTTAGATTGTGTTGTTCCATAATATTTGAGGCTGTGATAGTTCATTTTAATTGCCAATTTAACAAATGTTAGAATTACCTAGAAAACACAACTCTGGGCATGTACATAAGAAGATTTGAAGACAGACTTACCTAAAAAGGGAAGACACACCCTGAATATAAGGTGGCACCATCCCGTAGGTGAGGGGCATGGTTGAATGACAGAAGAGGCATGACTAGACAAGCTGTCAGCATTCATCTCTCCTTTGGTTAGAGATGCAATATGACCAGTTATCTCATGCCTTTCTCACCATCATAGACTGGCTTTTCAAACTGTAAACCATTCCTTAAGTTGCTTTAGTTAGGTACTTTTGTTATCAAAGCAATAAGAAAAGTATATTTATATAGACAGAAGTATAAATTGCATAAATCAGACAATACTTGATTAGTTAACCATTTGACCCCAAGCAGAAACTTTCTGGAAATTTTTTATAATGTGTTTTAGCTTGGCTTAGAAATAAAAATTAATCTTATTGTATGTGGAATCTGAGAGATGCTGTTGCACCATGTTGGCTTAATTACAAAGGAAGCCTGTGGGGAGCTGATAGATGGCAGCTATCATCCTTTCAAACATCTTGAGCCATATACCCTGACAAGAGACTTGATTACATCAGCCTACAACAGCTAAGCACACTCTGATAACATCTTGCTTTAGATACCCAGGATTTTCCCTTGGATGTGTGAAAGTTAAAGGTATGTGACTTAAGGGCGAGACTTAGAGATGAGATTTAGAGACAAGACCTAAGGGCATGATAAAAGGCGTGACTTGAAGGTGTGGCTTAGAAGTGAGACATATAAAAGGCGAGAGTCAGACAGGAGAGTTCAGTACAACTTGGAGTAACAGAGAATCAGATACTTCAGAGAGTACAACTTGGAACTAGGAATTAGGTTAGAGAGAACAACTTGGAGTTAGTTATTAGACATTAGGCACTTGGCACTTGGAAGAAGAAACTTGGAACTTGGAGGCACTAGGGACTAGGAACTCAAGACTTGGGACTTGGAGAGAAGAAGAGAGACTGAAGAATAAATGGGATTGAATCACACTCTGTCTGGTCTCCATTCTTCGAGTCTGTCCTCACACTCTCTCTTGCTGAACCCCGACCCGTGGACTGGAGCAGCTTGGGGGCGTGCAGACTCTAACAGTATAGTCCCCAAAGCTTTGGCAGTGCAGGTCCCAACATTGACAGAACGGTCCAAGACACTTGAGCTCCTAAACGTGGGGCAGCTCGGGCTGCAACAGAAGCCCATGTAGAATACTCAACCAGAGAGCAATCAACCAATTCCTCTCTTGAGAAACTTTAAGTATCAAAGAGCCAAATTAACAATGAAAAAATTATGTGTTTAAAATCCCAACTTTGGGGCTGGAGAGATGGGTCTCCAGTTAAGAGCATGTCTTGCTTTTTCAGAGGACGCAAGCTCTGATCTCAGGAGCCATGTCCAGCAGCTCATGGGCACCTATAGCTCCAGCTGCAGGGAAACTAATGCCTTCTTCTGGCTTGGGCATCCCTACACACATGGGATGCAAAGATACAAACACACATTAGTAAAAATAAAATCAATCTTTGTATTAAATCTGAGTCATCCTCTTTGTTTATAAAGCTGTATCGTAAAGCTTACTGTAAAACCCTTAAATTTCAATCTTTCTACGAATGGTTTTTTTTCTACTGGTGTTCAGCTGTATCAGTATTTCCACAGCCAGTGTTTTCAACCTTACAAGGGTAAATTTACCAAAAAAAGAAGCCATGAAGAAGTATCAGAAATGTGTGGGGAAAGAGAGTTACAATAGAGATTTCCAGATCAGTTCCAGGAATACTTTTGTTCTCATGGGGCCTATTCTATTCCAGGAATACTTTTGAATTATTTAAGTATATTGAGGCTAGACTTCTACCTGCTTTTGGCAAGAATTTTCTAACATACCACATAAATAGTACCAAACTTGGCATCTTGCCATGAGAAAAATATACAGTTGTCCACAAATAGCAACACAGATCTTATAATATTTCTGTCAAATGAGGTGAGAAGCAATCACACATGTGTATGCACATGTGCTCACGTGCACGCGTGTGTGTGTGTGCACACACACACAAACACATATACATACAAATTGACACACAAAAAAATTGAATTTTATTTAATCAAAACTAAAAAAAAAAATTTCTATGCTTCAAATCATGGAACACCAAATATGTATGCATACATATGTGAGGACCCTTTTACTCATTACAAACCATGTCTTGGGGTGAGTTGTAGATCTGGGTGACTAGTGTGGAATTAGTACCATAGTAACATTTTTACATTAGCAACATACTGTTTATAATTCAGTGTTTCTGAAGAAAGAACTTAGCAAAATAGCCTACTTTTAAATAGAAAACATTAGGAAAATTCAGGAGTTCACATTGCTGATTTTGTTCACTACATTGCCAATTTTCTGTCCTTAATGTTTGCACACATATCTAAAAAGAAATATTTTCTGTTATTGTTACTTCTGGGTATATTATAGTCTATAATGTCATGCTTGCCATTTGGGGGGTAACACAGTTTCTTTAGTAGTAAAATTTTAGTTTATTCTTGGTTAACATGTCATCCTTCATTGTGGTCATAATACACTTTGAAGTTGACAGCAATCTCTGATAGTTATACAGCTTACATGTGAGCTATATACACAATACCTTTAAAACAATATATTTTTTTCATCTGATGATATTTATTTTGTGTTTGTATGTGTGTGAACTCCTATGTTTCCTCCTGTGAATTCTGGTAAACATACTCCTAGCAGAGATCAATATCAGATATCTTCCCCTACTGCTTTCCACTGGGCTGGCTGGCCAATGAGCTCCAGGGTTCAGGTCTCTGCCTCCCAGCGCTGGCATTAAAGATGGCAGCTGTTACACCCATTTTCTCCAGGCATTCTGGGGATTTTAAAGTTTCCTACTAAGTCATTTTTCCATCACTACCAATGACAGGAATTTTAATGATATTCTTGAATATCCATTCTGGATGCCCTGGATTTAGCTCCTGAGCTAGCTTAAGGAGGTGTACGGTAGCATGTCGATTCATGAAGACTGTTATAAGGCCTGAGATGTTATTATGAAAAGACTTCTAATATCATCTATGTAAATGTTGGGTAAGTAAGCTCTTCTTCTTGAAGAAGCCACTGTGGCCTCAAGAGTTCTTTCAGAACTCTTTTATATAGGGCAGGAAGTGGATTCTACTAAGGGTCTTACTAGAGCCCTAGGAGGGCACAGTGGTGGCTAAAGTATTAAGCCTATTGGTGGTAATTGCTCTAGACTGCTCATAGAACAAGAGTCTATCTTCTGTTTTCTCAACAACTTCTGTCTTACTTCCA
The DNA here is from genome assembly GCF_011762505.2 of Arvicanthis niloticus. Classification (NCBI taxonomy): domain Eukaryota; kingdom Metazoa; phylum Chordata; class Mammalia; order Rodentia; family Muridae; genus Arvicanthis; species Arvicanthis niloticus. The sequence continues at coordinate 33,835,001 of NC_133433.1, read as the reverse complement.
AAAGACTAACTCTAGATGAGTTAAAAATCTACTTCAAATCACATTTTCTTAAAAAAATGAAGAAATTCTAGCCACAATAATTTATCATCTAATTATTTGTTCATTGTTTCAGAATGTAGCTTTCTAATAACATGAAAAGAGAAAACTCTATCCAAAGTATTTTAAAAAGTACAATAAATAAAATTATTTGTATCTTTTGATGTCATTTAAAATATATTTCCAGATATATTTTATATAATAGATAACATAACTTTATCTTAATTATATAGGAAACATTTTTAAAAATATGACAGGGGAAAAAACATGGATCCTGTTTTTTTTCTCAACTTCCTTAGATGATTATTTATAAATATGAGTTCCATAAAGTTGTGTAATACAATATAAAGTTTTCATATGTAGACATTGTAAAATAAATCAATAAAGCCACTTATTAGTGGGTTTGATCCAGAGAGATGTCTCAGTGGGTAAAAATACTTGCCATACAACCTGAGTTTGATCTTCAGAATCCACATGAATGTGAAAGAAGAGACTTTGATCCACAAAATTGTCCTTCAGACTCCACACATGTCATGATGTGGTGCCTGCATGTACATAACAAGCATACAGAAAAATAAATTTAAAATAAAAACTTAATCATATTTTACTGGTGACAGTTCATTGGTAGAGCATGCCTAATACAGCCCTGAACTTAATCTCAGTACTGACAAAAAAATAAATAAATAAATAAAATAATAAAATAAAATACCCATCACTTGGGTATTGTTCAATGATAAGAACATTTAAGATCTACTAAAAATATTTAAAAGTACAACTTTTTTTTAACTGTATAATAGTGTGACTTCATTAACAAATCGGCTACATTTAGAATCAAATAGGAGTTACATCACTGGGATAGTGAAAATCTTTTCTGGGAGGTTTCACTGAGGAAGGAAGATGCACTCAGAATATGGGTTGTACTTTCCTGTGGACTGGGCTCTCAATTTAAGTGAAAGCAGAAAGAGGGGAAACAGTCCTGAGCATTCATCTCTCTGTTTCCTGAGAAAGGATGCTATGCTATATAAGAAGCTGCCTACGTGCTGGCTGCCATAGTTGGAGTCCCGCTCTCCACATGCCTTCTCTGAGGTCATGGACAGCATCCTCATACCATGATTCAAATCAAAATCTTTCTTTTTTGTGTTGCTTCTGCCTGATATTACAGCAGAGCAAGTAGAGAAATAACCAATGCAGGGTGCAATTAATTTTATGCTGTACAAAGGTGGCTTAAAATGTAAGAAGTGTATGTAGAATCATCATCTCTCATATTCCATTGAGTTTGTTGCAAGGAAAAAAAAACACCTTACATGCTAACACAAATTATATAGTTTTTAAAATATTCTATTTATCTACATTTTGCTTTCTTTCAAAGATGAAAGAGACTTCGAAACTATCAATTCTTATCTAGCATACTGGAGGGTTTTTTTTTGTTGTTGTTGTTGTTGTTCTGAACACCTTATTATTATTTACTATTTAGTAAGTGATGACAAATCTTATCTGAACAAAATGAAATCTTCCTCAGAATCAACACCAAACAAATAGGAGCTAGTGTGCCTCACCTTCACCAATGTCACCATTCACAAGCCCTGTAGCAATACTGGTTAAACAAGGCTTTTCAGACTCTTGTAAGGGGTGCAGGTTAACAGCTACTTTGGGGCCAACATACAGTGGTCATGCCATCCCCTACCTCTGAAGAGATGGGTGACTGGAGTCTACAATCTCCTGATCATATATACTCAGACGAGACGCTTCTAAAGCGAAGAGTACAGGCTGCTGGCTAGGAATTAATCAAACTTTATCAAACAGATGTAAGCAGTCCTTGTGGATCTGAACCAAGTGACTCTATAAATTCACACATGGGCTAATTCAAACAAAAGATTTTTTGTTTTGTGTTTAGAAGTAGGAATCTGAGAAGAGAAGAATTTTGGGGTCAACTGGCAAGAGCATTTTGGGGTTCCATGAGTCCATGATGCTGACAGCTACACAATGCCTTTCTGCAGGGTCTTGTTGGGGTTCAGGAAGTCTGTGACATTTGACATGGTGGTGACAACAGACACACCAAGGAAAACAGTCTGGTAATTTTTAAAGTTGAAATGATTAAATAGCAAGAATTTCAAGCTAAAAGTTGAACGCTACACTTTGAGCCATTGAGTATGGTCATTAAATGACATTCAAAGATGTTTGTCTGAAGAGTTACTTTTATTTGGACAAATTAAATTTTTTCAATGAATTCATTTTGATGGAGATTAGTAGAAGTTTGACAGAAGTGAATGACCTTTTCTGTAAGTGAAGATAAACACAGTGTGAACCACTGTGTTCCAGTGTGCACTGAGGAAGCTGAGGTTGTCTCTCAACAGGGGGATGGTAGCACAAGGGTACCCTGGCTCTGAGACACTGGAGTCTGTAGTATTTCTGAAGGCCAAAGCACTGAGTCTTCTACCCACCTGTCAAAGTGAAATTGACCAATTGATGGACTGAGGCAGGTGATGTAAGTGTTGGAGGACTCTCATGTGACACTCTTCAGCATCTTCTAAAGAACTTGAATGCAGACTCTGCTGGAACGAGAGATAGAAAAATTCTATCTAATCAGGGCCATTCTAATCCCTGAAAAAAATTCTGGGATATCTATCTGTTCCATATACATTTAAAGATAAGAAACTTTTATTTACATTTTTTTTTGAAACAGGGTCTTGCTTTGTAAGCCAGGCTGATCTGAAATTCTACCTCACCCTGCTGAATGATGGGATAACACTCAATTTGCTGTGTCCAGTTTAAAAAAAAAAAATAAAACCCACTAACTTTCTTCAGTGTGTGTCTGGTGAAGGAAAAGAAAGGATGGCATCCCTAAAAATCAGAAGAAAAAGAATAAATGCCATGAAAGAAAGGAATCACCAGGTACCAGGAAACTAGGAAAGAATAATTGTATTTCAGCTTGAAAAGCTGTAGTTTGTACCTTACAATCTGTACAAAACTGATCAAGTCCACTAGAAAGCAACACATCGTGTGTTCTACTTTTATGTTGGTGAATTATTTATTTATTATAAGCTTTTATAATTTAATCAGCATACAAAATTCATGGAAGCTGTACATCTAGCTCTCTGAAAAGCAACCATCTCCTTTCTTCTACTGAGGGCGAGGAATGGTATGTGACTTGATGGAAGGAATTCCCATAGTCTGGAAAGAACTTCCACGCTGTCCGAGAAATGGCTGATCTGAGAGTGGACATTCAGCTGTGCGAGTCTCACTTCTGAGGGCAAACAAAGCACTTACCCTACTTCTGACATTACTACTTTGTCCAGAACAACTCAGAGATGGTTCAGGAACTGCACTGAAGGGGGAATGTTTTATAAGGTGTGTGAATTATGGAAGCAGAACATATGGTTTGTAAGCTGGACCAAATTCACTTGCACAAATTATTGAAATGAATGAAAAATGCTTTGATTTATGGTAGAAAGTAGGTTTTCACAGGGAAGGTCCCAGGCTGTTCTCAGTTCCTTCTTTTCAGTCTGAAAATCAGTTCCTATAAATAGCTGAAATATGAGAGAATAGAGTCCATTTCAGAGTGTTAGGGTATGTGCTCCACTTATCTTTATGTTTCCCTATAATCTTTCAGTGTCTAGACATGTTCTCTTCAGTAAATTAGAATAGAAGTTGACTTCTACTCAGAAAACATGAAATGATGTGAATTGGATGGAAAATGTGTTCCTAATTAGAATTTCATTCATGAAATTCTATACAACATGTTCATAACATAAATAGCTGCTTGTTGTAATTTTCTCGAGTTAAAATGAATTAAAATGAGTCTCAGTAAAACTGAGGCTGTAAAATACTTGTGTGTTTTATGTGGATAGTATATGGATGCAGTAAAATGGGACCAGAACGGCACACACAGGGCTCTAACTCCAAGCATCCCTAAGTTACATCTGCTTCCCAGATATTTGTAATTGCTTGAGTTGGTGCTAGGCAACAAGGAAGCTCTTTGATGGCCATTGTTGACTCTCTTACTCCATGTTCCTCTTCCCTCACTTTGTTTATGTGAGGTTAGCAGAATTACCCCTCTTTTTCCTTTAGTTTACTTTCTAGATGGTCAGATATCTAAGACACATTCAGTTTTTTTAATCAGAATTTTTTCAGATGTAATATGACCTTTTAAATTTTCAGTTCACTTACACAAAACTGTATTTGCCTCTATTCTAAAACTAAATTTTCATTATGGTTGGGCAGGACACAGATCCATAAATGTACAGAAATGAGCTAGCTGTGTGTGTGTGTGTGTGTGTATGTGTGTGTGTGTGCGCGCATATATATAAACACATATATACATATATTATATATACATATATTATATGTTCACATATCTATATACATATATATACATATATATATGTATATATATATATGTGTGTGTGTGTGTGTGTGTGTGTGTGTGTGTGTGCTGGCTTTATGGGATAGGTTATATTTACCTTTAAGCTCATATGTCACAATTAGCTATCATCTCTTAAAGGGTATTTATATCCAGGGGTAAAGATTATTTCTAAATATGAATACATCTGAAATTCCAAAAGAATTTGCAACAATGTTGGCTTTATTACTCATTAGTAATGGACCTTTAGTAAGATCCACTTCAATTAAACTATGTTAATAGTCAATTACACCTCATCCAGATGAGTTTATCCTTGCCTGACACCCACTCTTACTATCACTAACATAACTGACTGGAACAGTGTGGTCTTCTTAGGAGAAACATATCTACAGAGCAGTAACAGAGATGGTTCCATTATTTCATAGAATGAATGTGTCCTTGGCATTCATTCCAGTTTTCAATTTAAAATTGATCAAGGTTTTCATATCTGTGGCCAAAGTTGGTCTATGTGCCTTGAACTGACATTGAAACCAGCTCTAAGAGGCTGGCAGACAGAGACTTGATGAGACCTTATGGGATCTACTTCACATGTGGCTGCCTTCTCACAGACAGTCATCAGTGACACACATGCAAGGGCACGTGGCTATGCTCACTGTTTCTACAATAAAGTATGCTCTGTATGAAGCAATATTTATATAGTACAAGAATGTTTATTTGTCGGAGGTAATTATCTGTGGATGTTAAGTTCAAAGGATTCTGCAGACATTTCCAAAAATAGCATTACCCCATGAAGACCAAATGGTGATAAAGGAGGAACCTGTGAATTTACAATGTTTGTATATTTCTGAGGCTCTCATCCAGCTACAGAGAGCTTTTACAGCCATGGGTAAATTCCTGTATGACTCAGCCATAAGATAGCCCATGCTCCCAGGTGCATCATGGGCCATTGATTATTATATAAACAGTGGAAAAGAGATATTTGATTCAATCCTAGAGCAATGGTTCTCCATATGTGCTGTGCTGACCAATGGCATCCGTGTTATCCACCTTCATAAAAACACAAATACTTGGTCCCCATCCCAGACCAAATCAAAGTCTTTGAGGCTGAGACCTTTCTACATGTGGTTTTGAAAGGCTCCAGGTAGTTCCAATGTGTGTTTAGTTTTGAGAAGCACCATATAGCATTCTCGATATACATTGGGAAGTAGTTAAGTGCCAACCAGTATGTGTGTTAGGTACAAAAATGATCAGAAAACATTGCCCTGATGAAGAATCACAGCTTAACTTTTTCAGATAGCCTAGGTAGCCTTTCTTTCTTCTCATGATAATTTAGTTTTGGTCATAAGATAACAATGAGAAGTCCAAGCCTGGTTTGATTTTTGTTCTGGGTCTCTTATCTATCTAAATGTTGGATGACAGATATTCTTGAATTCTACTACCTCCTTCCAAATCACAGAAGGAAAAAGAATACTGTGAGATACAGTCTCTTTAGTTTCTCTCTATCCTGGTTCCACAAAATATCCATCTCTGAATACACATTGCAAAGATATCTAGACAATATATACCTAAGTGTAGGGTATAAAAAAAGAGGAAAGAAATGCCCTGTCTATCTAGTGAGATATTAGAAAATGTATGCCAATTGACTGTAAAAGAAAAAAGAAAAACCACCAACAATAAACCATCCCTAATTTGTGGTATTGCTGTTTTCTGTGGTGTAAATACTCTCATTGATTTAAAATTGTCAAATGCAGCACAGGCATAATTTGTGCCGGTCAAAGGAGTATATAACTGGCGCTTTCCAGACTATTTGAGCTGAATTTGATGTAGTCCAGCCTTTATTCCAGTTCCTGACATAGACTAAGTGTTCTGAAAATAAATATTCAATCAATTAAGGAAGGTAGGTAGATCAGTGAGAACCTTTTCCCAGTTCTACTGAAGCAGCCTGGAGTCTCATTGGTGTGGAAGTGTGGCAGCCATCTATGCAAGTTGCACATTTTGGTTTACATTCTTGTCCAGTCTTGAGAAATAAACAGTTGACATCAAATTGTGTAAACACTAGTCACACAATGAAAAACAGCCATGATCATGTAAATAGGTATAATTTAAGTATTCCAACTCATCCCCAAATAATTCGGCACACAATAATAGGAGGGTGGGATCCAGTTTCAAAGGAGAATTGATCCATATGCCAACATGCTCCAGTGTTAGAACTTGTCACTGACAAGTTAAATTGAAGAGGCTGGCATTTGTAGACAGGACACTACTTTCCCCTTTGTGCTTCTTATTAAGGACACAAAATTGTTATAAAACTCACTATTTAATAAAGCCCTAGTCCATAGCTTTATTAAATAGCTTTACCTATGTGTAAAGCACTTATTTTAATTTTTTCTTAATAAATATTAAGAAAAATTTAGTCTTTCTTTTCCTCTAATTATAAGGATAGATATTTATTTATAAGTATGTTGATAATAAATTCTTTTTTTTTTCTCTGAAGCAGTTTTATACCCTTACTCGGAAAGAAATGTTAGGCAATAATTTTTTTCCCTTTTCAGACTAAAACTGATTTTTTTTTTTTTTTTGAGCGAATTTCAAAACACCTCCTTTGACTACAAAGCTTTTGTTAACTTCTCTGCAATTAGATAATAGAAATCCTCACTATTCTTCCTTTCCCTTCTGGGCTCTTCACTTTTTAAATGCTCCCTGTAGGTGTTCATGTTCACTGGTATTTTCTTTCAACAATTCCTGTAAGTTATCCTTTCTTTGTGGCTAAGTAAGAGTTTGCAAAACTTTACACCCTTATTCTTCCATTAAATACGGACAAGGAATGGTGGCGTGACGCATGCTAATCGGCGGGACCTCCCTGTGGGAATCTGTGCTAGAAGACTGGTTCACATTGAAGGCAGACAGCGCTGTTGACACTGGCTGTCAAAAAGGCTTCAGGTCTTTGAAAGGAAATCTTAATCTTCTTTATTCATGTGTGAACAGGTCCAGACCCCCATCCCGGGACTCTTATGCATTGACTGTTTAAACTGCAGGTTGCTAGGCTTTGAGGGAGAGTCTGTTTGCCTGTGTCTAGTCCCCTGCAAATGGATGAGGACTGAAAATTAAAATCTGTCTGACACAGACCGAAGCTTTTCTGTCTCTGTTTGAAGAGACATGGCAACGTAGGAAGGAATGAAAAGGAATTTTATTGAATGCGAAACCACTCAATGTTTAAATGTTGGAAGCAGGAACTGAATGGTGATTTGGGGCAATGGTGGATTGTTTATAGACAGTAGGATGGCTGTCAATCAAATCACAAAAGCAAAATTTGTGTCAGAGGAAGAAAAGTGCCTTTCTAGTGACTGAACGCTTGCTTCCTGTTAACATGCTCAACTCCACAAATAAAAAGTTGTTGTTGTTGTTGTTGCTGTTGTTTTCTGAAGTTTACAAGTACAAAAATTTTAGAATAACAGAGATACTTTACTTATCTAGGTGGCACAATTTCAAGCTAAGTTACACCCAAACCACATTTTATGATTCCTGCTTGCATCTGAAATCACTCCCCTGTGATAGTGTCACCTTCATTTTCACACTTTTTTAATAATCAGGAAACCAAAGATTCGAAGATTTAGTCGTCAATTGAAAAACATTAAAGATGTATGAGACAAAAGGTAATGTTTGTAAAATATAGTACAAAACCCCATGATTTTAATTTGAGAACCATTTGTCCCAAAGAATCTGAAATTTCTTCAAGTTACTCTTTCAGATCATTCATGAAGAGTTTCCATCACTGACAGTGTCTGTATAAAACAGAAGAACATTAGCAGTGAGAACAGTAATAAATAAATCTCTATTCTTCCTAGATAAAATGTAAAGCATGAAGTAATATATAGTAATATGATAAATATATATGAATGCATACATTTAATCTAGTGGATGAGTACTTCTGTTCCCTCATTTAGCATAAAGAAGTGATTTAAGGTTTAAAAAAAGATCTTCAAATAGCTCTATATTCCAAAAGCTCCTTTAGTTCTCTGAGTATTTCTTAGACCTCTGTGTGTCTCCAGCAAGCTATTTTTTGAAGCGAAAATGGCAGAAAATTTGCCCAGGAGAGATGCACGTTGCTGGAGCTGGCTGGAGAGTTACTGAGTGTTCTCTTTGTACATTTATGTCCAGCTCCCATTTGAATTCACACCCTCAGCTGTCAAAGACAATTTAGGGATGTGACTACTATCCTTTACAGGGGTAAGGGTGGAGAAAAAGAACTAAAGACAAGTTCATCAAAGCTTCTCCAGTCAGTTTTCCTTTTGAGAAGTGTTATCATACTTAGTATTCCCTACTCATTCAGAATAATTTAAGCTATAGTCACAGGACTCCTTTGGGATTGAGAGAATGGCAGCTTAGATTACAGTAAGATTTATTACAATGACAAAAGCAGATTTGTCATGACTTCTCTTTCTGTAGTTTGTTAGATATCAGAGACTTGGAGCACCTGAGGCTGGACCCCTCCTTTATAATGAACAGCTCATTAAACCAAGGACTGGAACTGAAGAATTCCCATTATCAATAGGTAGAGGAGTGAGACTCTTGAAGGTATGACATTCCAAACTGCCTAGAAGGTAATTGATAATAGTTATGTTATCTTTGTTCTAGGAGTCTGTCTTAGTCAAGGTTTCTTTTGCTTTATGGAAACACCACGAGACACACCACGACCAAAACCAGTTGTTAAGGAAAGGATTTATTTGGCTTATGTTTCCATATTTCATTTCATCATTACAAGAAGTCAGAGCAGGAGTTCAAGTAGGCAGAAACCTGGAGGCAGGAGTTGACTCACAAGCTCTATGGCTTGCTCAGACTGCTTTCTCATAGAACCCAGGACATCCAGCCCAGGGATGTCTCCACCCACAGTGGGCTGGGCCCTTCCCCACTGATCACCTTTTTTTTTTTTTTTTTTTTTTAATAATCTTGAAAGTATTTATTTAGCACTGTAGACACAAGCTTTGTGGGTGATAAAGAGATCTTCAGCCTGGCGTTACCACACTGATGACTACTAAAGTTTGTGTTTCTACTGTAATGAATGTGCACATCCAACTTCCTCCTGATATTGACTGAGATCTGCTGCCAACACCCAGAGGGGCTAGGGATGGCCAACTCTTTTCTTTAGGTTGCTGGGTCTGGCGATAGCAACAGGTATTCTTTCAGAGACAATTTCCATATACATCATTTGGATTTGGGTAGGAAGGAGTGGATAGATTTATAGTGTTAAAACCAGTCTTTTGGTTTTTTTGAAAATAAATGTTTTGTTTCTTTTTATTTTTACTTTTGGATATTTAAATATTTCTGACTTTTTTATTGGATATTTTATTTACTTATATTTTAAATGTTATCCCCTTTCCCCATTTCCCCCTCCCAGACACCCCCTATCCCATCTCCCCTCCTTCTGCTTCTATGAGAGTGTGCCCCCATCCATCTACCTACTCCAAACTCCCTGCCCTGGAATTCCCCCACACTGAGGCATCCAGCCTTCAAGAGACCAAGGACCTTCTATCTCACCTATATGCCCAACAAGACCATCCTCCCTTACATATACAGCTGGAGCCATGGGTTACTTCCTGTGTGTTCCAGGCTGGTGATTTAGACCCTGGGAGCTCTGGTTGGTTGGTATTGGTGCTTTCTCTATGGGGCCGCAAACCTCTTCAGCTCCTTCAGTTTTCTTTCTAACTCCTCCATTGGCAACTCCTTGATCAGTTCAAGGTTAGCTGTGAGCATCTGCCTCTGTATATGTCAGGCTCTGGCAGACCTCTAAGGAGACAGCTACATCAGGCTCCTATTAGCATGCACTTCCTGGCGTCTACAACAGCTTTTAATGACTCCACATGGGATGGATACCTAGGTGTGGCAGTCTTCGGATGGCCCCTCCTTCAGTTTCTGTCTCTCATGTTGTCTCCATATTTATTCCAATGAGTATTTTGTTACTCCTTTTAAGAAGGACCGAAGCACCGGCACTTTGGTCTTCCTTCTTCATAAGCTTTATGTGGTCTGTGAGTTGTATCTTGGGTATTGTGAGCTTTGGGGTTAATATACACTTATCGGTGAGTGCCTACCATGTGTGTTCTTTTGTGATTGGTCTGAAATTCTCTTTCTCTGTTGTGTCTTTGTGTGGTTTAGGTATGAGCATACTTGTGGCTTCAAAGAATGAATTGGGTTTCTACTTCTGTTTCTATTTTATGGAATAGTTTGAAGAGAATTGGTATCAGGTCTTCCTTGAAAGTCTGATTAATTCTGCACTAAAACCATCTGGTCCTGGACTTTCTTTTCTGGGGAGACTTTTAATGACTCCTGCTATTTCTGTAGGGGTTATAAAACTGTTTAGATGGTTTATCTGCTCCTGATTTAACTTTGGTTCCTGGTATCTGTCTAGAAAATTGTCCACTTCCACAAGATTTTCCAGTTTTGTTGAATATAGGCTTTTGTAGTGAAGACCCCCAAACTCGGGAGACCCTCACTCAAGTCTCAGGAAGTCATGGCCACCCAAAAACTAGCAAGACACCGTACCTGGATGCAATTAGCAGAGGCTTTATTGGGGAGAGTTGGCCGGCCAACGGTCAATTCATTTGCCCACGAAGGAGCTGAATTGACAAAGACCAGCTGGCTGAGGGGCTTTTTAAAGGGGAAAACCACAAACCATGGGAGTGAGAAGGGGGTTAGGGGTTGCTAAGGAAATATAACATAAAAATAGTGGAGAATTCCAGAGGAACCCAACCTAAGTGAATCAGGGTCATGTGGAAAACACTCTGTATACTCATTCTTCTCAAAAATGTGGTCTTGCCATGTCACTTGTTCAACTATTTCTCAGTCGATGCCTGTCACTTGCTCAACTATTTCTGAGTTGCTGCCCTGTCATCGTGGTTACTAGTTTCTCAGCCCCACCTAGATGACTTGCATTCCTCTCTTCCAGTTCCTGAAACCAGCCAGTCTACATTTTTAGCTTGCTTCAGAGAAAATTTTCTATGTCCTTTAAAGAAAAGCCTGTATATATTTTATAAAATGATTTTTATAATTTTTCACTCTACATCAGTAGGATCTGATGATTTTTTTAATTTCCTCAGTTTCTGTTGTTATATCTCCCTTTTTAGTTCTGATTTATTAATTTGGATACTGTCTCTCTGCCCTCTGGTTAGTCTGGTTAATCTATCTTATGGATTTTCTCAAAGAGCCAGCTCCTGGTTTTGTTGATTCTTTGCACAATTCTTTTTTGTTTCTACTTGTTTGATTTCGGCCCTGAGTTTGATTATTTCCTGCTGACTACTCCTCTTGAGTGTGTTTGCTTCTTTTTGTTCTTTAGCTTTCAGGTGTGTTGTCAAGCTGTTAGTGTATGCTCTCTCCAGTTTCTTTTTGTAGGCACTTAGAGCTATAAGTTTTCCTCTTAGAACTGCTTTCATTGTGTCCCATATGTTTTGGTATGATGTACCTTCATTTTCATTAAATTCTAAAAAGTCTTTAATTTCTTTATTTTTTTCTTCTTTGACCAAGTTATCATTCTGTAGAGTGTTGTTCAGTTTTCATGTGTATGTGAGCTTTCCATTGTTCTTTTTATTATTGAAGACCAGCATTAGTCTGTGGTGATCTGATAGGATGCAAAGTATTATTTCAATCTTTTTATATCTGTTGAGGCCTATTTTGTGACAAATTATGTGGTCTATTTTGGAGAAGGTGCCATGAGGTGTTGGGAGCTGACTTTTAGCAGAAAGCGGCTATCAGTTTTGCAGCCATCTTGAGCCATATACCCTGACATGAGACTTGTATTACAATAGCCTACAACAGCTGAGCACACTCTGATAACATCTTGCTTTGGATACCCAGGACCTTCCTTGGGTGTGTGAGATTAAAGGTGTATGACTTAAGAGTGTGACCTAGAGATCAGATTTAGAGACAAGACCTAAGGGCATGATTAAAGGTGTAACTTAGAGGCATGGCTTAGAAGTGAGACATATAAAAGGCAGAGGCAGACAGCAGAGATATATACTCTTTAGGGAGACTCTTTAGAGAGTACAGCTAGACTTGGGACTTGGATTAGGAAGAGAGACTGAAGAATAAACGGGATTGAATCACACTCTGTCTGGTCTCCATTCTTCGAGTCCATCCTTACTTTCTCTCTTGTTGAACCCCGGAAGCTTGGACACCAGGATACAGTGGCCGCCAAACTTCGGGCAGCCCGGCCTCAACATTTTGCTCGGGCCACGACATTTTTTGGCGCCTGAACGTGGGACTAGTGAGGCTCACAACAATGAGGTGCAGAGAAAAAGGTATATGCTTTTGTTTTGGGATGAAATATTCTATAGATATCTATTAAATCAATTTGGCTCATAACTTCTGTTAGTTTCACTGTTTAGTTTCTGTTGAAAATGGGGTGTTGAAGTCCCCCACTATTATTGTGTGAGGTGCAATTTGTGCTTTGAGCTTTAGTAAATTTGTTTGTTTGTTTGTTTGTTTGTTTGTTTGAATGTGGGTGTCATTCCATTTGCATTTGGAGCATAGATATTCAGAGTGGAGAGTTCATCTTGGTATATTTTTTCCTTTGATGAATATGAAGTGTTTTTCCTTAACTTTTTTGATAACTTTTTTTGAAAGTCGATTTTACTTGATATTAGAATGGCTACTCCAGCTTGTTTCTTGGGACCATTTGCTTGGAAAATTATTTTCTATCCTTTTACTCTGAGGTAGTGTCTGTCTTTGTCACTGAGGTGCATTTCCTGTATTCAGCAAAATGCTGGGTCATGTTTATGTATCCAGTTCATTAGTCTGTCTTTTTGTTGGGGAATTGAGTCCATTGATTTTAAGAGATATTAAGGTGAAGTGATTGTTGCTTCCTGTTATTTTTGTTATTAGAGGTGGAATTATGTTTGTGTGGCTATCTTCTTTTGAGTTTGTTGAAAGAAGATTATTTTCTTGTTTTTTCTAGAGTGTAGTTTCCAATCCCTATACACCATGTTAGGGAAATTGCCCCGGCCCGAGACCTTAGGGAAGGGGGCGAACGAATGAAAGGACAAGAGACACAAAGAATGAGAGCAAGTCTGGGTTCTGATCAAGCTCTGAAACTTTAATTTTGGGGGCAGGTTATAAAGACACAGCAAACTGGGAAGTTTGAGCGAGGGTCATTGCTTAGGGCCATCCTACTATGGAATCCTTATTGCCCTAGACCATCCCACTGTCATAACCTTATTGCCCTAGACCATCCCACTGTCATAGCCAGCTCCAAGGAAATGCCAGACATTCTTTAGGTTCCTGGGACCTGAGACCTGTGAATGTCCTTTCTTAACCTTGTACTGACTAGACTTTCTAAAACAGCAGGTAATTTCCTGAGTTTGGCTCCTGGCAGGAAATTTTCTGCCTTCTAGCCTTTTGGGGCATAGCAGATAACTGCAAAACCTTCGTGGGAAGAAGCTAGTCATGGGGCAAGGATGAGGAAGCAAGAGAGGCAGAACACATTAAGGTACTTTGGTTACCTTGAGCATCCATTCAAATCACTGGAAATTTGTCCAGCTTTCACTAACGTTCAAAATAACAGGGAGAGCTGGGGGCATAGAACCTTGACAGGTGACACTCCACTTGAAAAGGGATAGTAGGCAATACCCTGGTCTTTTCTGTCACCTACCCACTGTCAAAGTCTTTCTCTTTGAGCAAATCTTAGCTCCTCAGGAACCTCATTTCACATAGTCTTGAACCATGGGCCTTAGGATTGTCTTCCTTGTGAGCCTGTTTTCAGCTTTCAACAAGGGCCCTCCTAAGTCATGTGGAGATAATTCCTTAGTCGCCATCTGATACTCATCATCTGGTCAAATTCCACAACCATCTTCCCATGATATTTGATAACTTTCAGCCTCCAGCCAAAAACAAAAAAACAAAGAAATATCCTTAAAACAAACAAAAAAACCAAAAAGCAGTTAATTCAATTTTTGAAGAGTCACCCTTGCCCTATTTATTTACTCTCCCTACATTGAGCCCCTTGGTTGCCGATACCCACTTGTTCTTGTCTTTGTAACTCTGTAGGCTGCTCAGGGTTCTTTTTCCTCAGGCTGCACTGCTTCCTGAATGAAAGCTACTTTTACTATTACACTACTTACTCCCTGGCTCTCTCTTCCCTTGCTACTACCATTATTACTATCTCAGACAACTTTTCCATGGAAAGAGGCAGAAATCATGTTTGTTTTCACTGAGAGAATCGTTGTTCTGTTTACACAGCTTCTAAGATGAAGGTAGGCTTCCAAACAATGCCTCTATGCTCCTGAAAACTGTAGAATAGGACCATAGACATTGCCAGAACCAGAATCATAAAAAACCAATAAGTCTTTTCCTTCCTCCATAGCTGCTTTTCACTCCCAGGTTAAAAGAATTTAGTTCCCTTTGCATACTGATTTCCTTAGGAGCTCAGAACAGTGGAGTTGCCATGTCTTCATGGCTGGCATTTCAGATTATTAACTTTGGGTACCTTATAGTTACTAAATCACCTTGAGCTTCCAGGAGAAGGGAAATGAATGTAAATAATGTTAATACTGCAATAAGGATGTGGACTCCCTGGGAATTAAAAGGAAATTGTTTGAATTCCAGAAAACAAAAAGGTTCTTGAGGTGTAGATTTCTCTACAGGGTGCTGGGCAGAAGTTGGTGTTGTTTAACCAAACTGCTGCTATTTAATTTCCTTGTTCCAGCTCAGACCTACATTCTTCTGGTGTCCCAGCTGCAGCCATTCTTTGACTCCTTGAAATCATAATTTATTCTGTCTTTATAGGAGACCAAAGGACACTTGCTGCTTTGATCAGGAAAATCATCTTGTCTGTTTTCCAAAGCCATTTTTTTTTTCTGATATTTCTGGCCTTGTTTCATCTTTCCCTACTCTCAAGGAAATTGAAAGCTTTTGAGTGATATGATCATCTAATTAACTGGAATTTTCTAGATTTTAGGCAATAGTTATTAATCAACCTTTAAAAATCAGCTGAACATTTGTAATTGTCTACAGCATGACCATTGAATTTATTCCATTTTACAAATTTTTATTTTCCTGTTTTAAATGTTTCAAAGGTCAGTGAGAGCTTCATTTAGGACAGAAATGAAAATCAAACCAAACTCTCTAAATTACAATTGCTAAAAACTATTATCTATCTGTCTATCTATCTATCTATCTATCTATCTATCTATCCATTATCTATCTATCATCTATCAACCTATCTGATCTATCTAGGGATAGATAGATCTCTAAGTTTCAAATCAAAATGCAAGGGTTTTAAAGAAAACTGAAATGATATTTTTATTTCAAAATTCTATAACGAATTTTAAGCAAAATAGTAGCACCATTGCTCATTTCTCTGTTGATATATTGGTCTGTCCTTCTCACCTTCAGCCCCACTCTCAATCAGAATCTTCTAAACAAGAAAGAGGCTACAGAACAGGAGCATCATGGCTGCTCCTCCCAGGTATTTATTTAGTTAACTATTGGCTTCTAATTTTGTAGCCATTTTTTCTGAAGGCTTCTTTCCATCAGTTCGCCCAGTACCTCATGACTCTTTTAGCTGTGTCTGTCTTTACTATCACTGGGAATTTCCTTAAAGCATTACTAAGAAGTATACTGATTTTGACATAGCCCTGCAGCAGATGTTAACATGGCTAGGCATTGTTTGTTTGAGAAAAAAACAGCATTATTTTTCTTTACAGACTCAGCAGACCTGTGCATCATTCACAGAGAGGTACTGAATTCAAAGAGAGGTGGTGAATGGAAAAAACTAAGAGTAAATGACTTTTCTGGCTCAACTCTCCTCTACATGAAGTTTCAGGGAGATTTTTACATTTTTATTATTTCTTTAGTCACAATTAGTCAATTACTTAAATGTTGAAGTGAAGACCCCCATACTCGGGAGACCCTTCCTCAAGCCTCCGGAAATCGCGACCACCCAAAGATCAAAGGAACCATACCTGGATGCAATCAGCAGAGGTTTATTAGGGGAGGAGCTGGCGGTCAAAACGACAAGCTCTTTAGCTCCAAGAGCAGGGTTTTGGCCCCATGTGGTGGGTTAAAGGGTCTTTTATAGCATGGGGTGGGGGGAGGAAGGCATTTTCGCGCACTTACACATGAATGGTTGCATTTTCATACGCTTACACATGATTGGTTGTTTTACAAATTTTGAACATAGCACTGGGAAGACCAAGGGAGGGGTAACCAAGAACAGTGGACCATTTCAGAGAATCTAGCCCAAATGATAGCATCTTTATCTGTAGTCAGCAATGCCTTCTTGCCTTGGGCGAGGCTTGGGGAATGTAATCCAGCAAGTGTCCTTCACCTGGAATGTGAAGGCCTGAAATCTTATTTTCAGTTCCGAGTTCTGTAAGGCGAAAAATCTACACATATTTCATAAAATGGCCTTTATAATTTTTCACTCTACAGAAGTATCATCATAAAACCATAATTTTAGTTTTTAGCCTATGAAAGGTTCCTACTCTGCTTTCCTGCAAGGGCCGCTTTAAGCCTAAAATACATCTGTGTGGTTAGTAATCTGTGGTTAGCACCGACTTTCCAGCTTTGTCCTCTCTATCATCCAAAGCTTCTAATAGTTTGGAGTTGGGTGAACTTTGGAAACTAGTTCTTAAGCAATAGCTCCAAGTCTTCATACCACTGTAATGCTGAGACTCTACAGTTTCTCTTGTTGTGTTGACCCCAACCATAAGATTATTTTTGTTGCTACTCCATAACTGTAGTTTGCTATTGTTATGAATCATACTGTATTTTTTTTTTTAAATAGAGGTTCACCAAAAGGGTTACAACCCACAGGGTGAGAACCACTGCTGTAGTGCATAAGGCTGTTCAGGTGGGAATCTCTGAGCCTGGTTCCTTCAACTTTGAAACAGTTCCTCAGACTATTGATAATGATAAGTCAGTACACAGTACTTATCATCTAGACTTCTTAGAATCTATCAGATGTAGGGTTTCACCTCCAGAGGTGCCGATGTTGAGGTCTTTTATAAGTTGCCTCTGAGTTTAACCTGTGGTGGTATTTGTGAGCTATGAATTTCAACTCCAGGGAAAAAAATGTATTCTCATTGTTACATTCTACCCATCACCCACAATGCAAACTTGTCTCTTCTAGGACATAGTTGCTTTTCAGTGACATGTGAATATGTTCTTTATCAAAGAGGATAGGCTCTCCATATGCCAAAGCATCTGCATTCAGACCTGTATAAGGGGCCGTTTTATTTTCTTCCTCTTTCTCTTTGCCCCTTACTCCTCTTTGTTGGTTTGGTTCCTTTTGTGTTTTGAGATTAATCACACTGTGAAACCAAGGTTGGCTTCAAACTCCCAACTTTCTCTTAAATGCAAGGATTAAACATCTACATGATCATGCTTCGCTTGCACTTTTTAAATCTATATTTGAATAACTGTCATGCTGGGTATCAAAATAAATGATAGAAATAAAGTAGCCAAATTGTATCTCTGTTCTACCTTAATTCCATAAAAAATAATTGTAAAGCTGTGAGCCCTTGTAACAGTGACAACAGCGCAAAAGCTCCTTTATATGGCTGATGCTATGAAGACAACCTAGCCTGACCTCAGAGAGATACATCAGGTTCATGGTTAGCTGTAGGTACTCCATACAGATCAAGAAGTAATATTCTAATAAAAATAAAACTGAACATCAGAAAAGCTCATTGGTATCAAGTATCCTTACAAATAATCTTGCTCATTAATGAAAGTAATTGTGACTAATTGAGCAGGAAGGCCAAGGGAGATTTCTCATGCTGCAGTGACCTTTCTGGAAATGATAAAGAGTGAAACCCTTATTTTATGTAACAAGGCATCCTCCTGAAGACACCTTAATTAGAGAGTAAGGACCAGTTCAAGATCTGTGCTGCTTATTTGCTCAAGTGCATGATCCCAAGGCACATTTAAAGTATCTCAAACAAAGACAAAAGATAAAAGGCTACCTCGCCCTACACAGTCTTTTCCAGATAGTCCTAGGCTGAACATGATTATTAAAGTATATGCATTTTTGGCAGGCTTGGAAGTAGATTGATCACTATTTTGTAGACAGCTGACCTGACTGAATGTTTAAATGCATGCTTTGCCCAAAACCTCGAGAGAGGCTTCACAGTTAATCATACTTGGAAAATCCTAGGAAGAAAACAGAATAAGTGATCCATTATGTTCAAAAGCAAAATGGACATCAGCATTCCTTAAAAGGCATCTTGCTGCTGGTTCCAATGACATTAACACAAAGAGAATAAACATAGGTGATGAGATGCCTGGGCAGCCACTGTCTGGAAAAATGGCCAGAAGACACTGGTATTAAGAGAAGCTCTGTGATGTCCTCTCCCCAACCCCATCTATTCTTTAAATACATCTCTTCATGGAAGACTAAACCTCGGGTTCTATTTAAAGGTAAATGGGTTTATACCAAAGTCGGGCCAAGCTTGACCTAGGAGGCACCTGCTTAGTGTGCTTAGGAAAGGCTTTTTGTGGGTGGGCCACAGCTCACAGATGCACAAAGAAAAAAAAAATCAGCCACTAAGCATTTCACAACATTTTAAGAAATGCTATACATTACCAGGTGCTTTTTTGGCAACCAGAGACCTAAACATTGAATGAACTAATCCCTCTGATCCATGAGCCTTTTCAGCCATCTTAAGCTGCAGTGGCAACCTGTGCCTTTCTGACAAAGGCTAATTGTTCTTCCTGTGTGAACTCCGTGCACTTTGTTATCTGATATGGGGATATTAATTGCCAGCTATCTGGTTTATACCTTTAACCAAATACAAAAGAACTGCTTGTTTATTAAAATAAGAAGAGTTGAATGGCTTCTGCCACTCTGCTCCAATTTAAAGAATGAGGAAGGATTGGGTGAATTGTTCTCTGAAGGACTCTAAGCAACTAGGTCTCCTCAGATCTCTTTCCATGCTGCATTGCTAAACAAAATTCCTTGAGACTTTTTCAAATATTGTGTTCAACTCTTCCAGCAATAGACAAGGTGTTGAGAGGGAAAAAAAATCTCTTTTTTAAATCAAGTAACCGTAAACTGAAAAAATTCTATCATAAGAAAAAAATGTGAACTTTGTGTTATTTGAAATTTAGCAATGTTGGACTGGTTCCATGTATCTGCCCTTCATGGTTCTTGTTCAAAGGATTAATATGTATTCTCTCTCTCTCTCTCTCTCTCTCTCTCTCTCTCTCTCTCTCTCTCTCTCTCTTTCTCTCTCTCCTTGCCTCCTTCCATCTCCCTCCTCTGATACCTCCCTCCCTTTTAGCTACAATTCCCATTAGTTAATTACTCATTAATCTCATATATGAAGAAGATGAAGTACAATGCAGAAGCTTAACTCATTCAGAGTAACATGCCTCTGCAGGACATATGTTTCTATGACTACATCCTTCTATGACTACATCCCAGAGTTCCAGCTTTTAAAAAATTATAGCATATTGGCTGAAGAAGTGGTTCAATGGTAAAGAGCAAACCAGCATGTGAAGCCATGGTTTCAGTCCTAACCCTAACCCCAGCTATTCAACAACAAAAAGTAAAAATGATGTTCGAAATTTTATAGTACTAATGACAGTGAATGCAGAGGGTCCTTGAAGTACAGGCTTTAGTCAATTAGAAAAATTGAAAAGAACAATGTTTCTGTTCCACTGGTGTTAAGAATAAAACAAGATGAACCAAATTTCTGTGTTATTAGAAGCCTATCATCATTCTAGAATAATTAAAACACAATTATCACTGATGGGGTCAGAGTGACATTTTCATGAGGTGGATTATGGCTGTCAAGATGTCTTCATTTCGAGACATATGAATCAATAGAGAGATTTAGCTTCTATAAGGTGAGTAAAAGCAAAGAAGGGAAATTTAATGAGAGCATGAGTTAAAGTCAAAAAACAAAGAATTGGGTGAACTCTTTAGAGTTGTGGAAGACAAACGGCCAATATCTACAGTTCCAGTAGTCACTGGTTATCCTCATGGGTCCCCATGCAGGGACTTCCTGCAGAAGATAGCAATTACATCAGTTTATTTCTATTGCAAAGGACAAATCACACTATTATGTTCTCCTCATAATGTAGAATGATCTGGGTCTTCGACATATGATCTTCAGTGCAAACTACAACAAACCTGTGAACCCTGCTTAACCTTCTCACTTTGACACACAGTTATAGTTCATTTTCTCACCCTAATTGTCACTGACAGCTCAGAGATCTTAATCTCTCTCACAAAAAGTTGGAAATGTGTATTTTCTTAAGCCAAGGATTTGTTCCTGCTCTCCATTAAAACCCAAATGTTTCAAATCAATCATTTTTCTATGAATGATTTGTGGTTTTCTTTTAGGCTTCCTCATGAATCCTACCTGAAATGAAAAAAGTCAGCCAAGTATTGACATGCATGGGTCTTCTGAACTCTTATATTAGCTTCATTTTTAATCTAAGAAACAAAATATAGGAGGAGAGGGCTCATAAATTCTGATACCTCGGCATATTGACCAGCATTCTCTGGTAGAATCTTCTATGTAAGAGACATGTTACCTCTAGTCTTTAAGAAGCCTATGTAGACAGCAGAAAAAGCTGGGGCAGAATCGATGTGCTACCAGAACCACTGGAGCTCAATCTCCCTGGCTTCGCCAACTTTTCCAAATGAAGTTGGTAATGTCTAATGGTATTTATTATTTTCCTTTTGAGTTGAGCCGTACCAAGTTTTATGTATTTATTGGACAAAGAAGCAAACTATACTTTTGTGCATTCATGATCATTTACTCAGTGGGTCATAAAATCTAAAAGTAATAAATCTGAGAAAAAGATTGGTAGTGGGAGAGGGTAGGCAGGGATGGAAGGAGACAAGAGTGTGGAAGAATAATCATAACACATTGTATACACATAAGAAATTGTCAAAGAGCAAAATTAATCAATAAGAAGTTACATTTTTTATTGTGTCCACAGAGAATTCTTTTTTTTTTAGAATTATTTTATTTTATGTATATGAGTACACTGTTGCTATCTTCAGACATACCAGAAGAGGGCATCAGATCCCATTACAGTTGGCTGTGAACTACCATGTGGTTGCTGGGAATTGAACTTAGGACCTCTGGAAGAGCGGTCAGTGCTCTTAACCTCTGAGCCATCTCTCCAGCCCCCACAGAAAATTCTTAAGCTTTGTACTGGTAGTATATGTAACATTTGCTCCATGAACCACAGTGGCACTGAAAAATTTTAATGCACGTAACAGAGTGGACATCCTCCACACTCACAGTTATTTTTATATACATACATACATACATACATACATACATGTGTGTTTGAGTATATTCTGCATTACAGATTCTTGTTTCCTTATTTGTTCAGTTATCTATTTTTTGTGCTTTATTCTGCCATAGCTGCAATAGCAAAGTATCACAAACTAAGTGGTAAAAGATAAAGCTAATGGATTGTCTACGGACTATAGAGATGGTTCTGAGATTGAGAGCAAATAATGCTCTTGCCGAGGACTAGAATGAGTGTGATCGTAGCACCAAAATTGCACAGCCATGAGTCCTATTGAGAAAATAGCCATGCCATAAATAGAAAGCAATCTACAGACATGATACAGTCATCATCAAAATTCCAATAACATTCTTCAAAGAAAAGAATAGTTAGAAAAATATAAATCTTCTTTTATGTTCCACATCAGCCTCTCATAATCACTATCATCAAGAAAACACACAAACAAAAAATAACCAATTACAAGTAGGGGAAGGAACACATACATTGTTGCTGGGAACGTAAGTCAGTACAGCTACTGGAAAAATCAGTATGATTCCCCCTGAACCTAAAAATATAACAGCATAATAATGCTAATTTGCCTTGGGTATATAAACAAAGGAAATGGAGATAGCATTCAATAAAAATAGCTACATGTACAATCCCATGTTTATTATAATGGCATATACCACAGATACATGCTTGAGTTGTTGGACTCTAAGATCCAAAACCAGGGGACACACTCCCCTGATGACACACATGGACAGATGATTCGCTGCAACAACATGAGGTTTAATGATTCCAGTGCACTGGGGCTCCCTTGCATGTAGGCAAGAGAACTCTGAACAAAAGCTGGGAGCAGTTCTTATACAGAGTTCTTATTCATGGCAACCACAAAGGACCACAAAGGCTGACCTCCCCGGGTCAGGTCCGGTCTACAGATGACTCAGATTCACACATTACTTTTATGACAATGAATGTCTTCCATTTGCCCAGGTTTATTACAATAAGGGCTCAGTTTCCTGACCAACTCCCATCCTGGGCCCCTCTCCTGGAATGTGTCTCTATGCTCTAGGCCTTCCCCACCTGCAGGTGGGTTCCCTTCCCTGTGGTCTGAGGAATGTTAATCAGCCTCTTCTTTCCTCTTCTGAATGTTAATCCAGCAAGTGTCCTCTGACTCAGGAATAATGTACTCCTCCCAGAATGCATCCCTGGGCAATGAATTCTAAGTTCAAACTGAGACCTAAATTTTTCACATTTGGTTCTTACAGAATCAACGAGGAATGGGTTGAAAATTATATATATGCATGTGCATTATGAAGTACTCAGTCATAAAGAATGGTTAAATAATTTTCTTAATGAGAATATATGGAACTATAGATCATGTTAAGCAATAAGCCACCCTCAGAAAGAGAAATATTATATTTTCTCTTATATTTTTGATATGACTGTTCATCTTAGTTATTGACTTGACTAGTTTTATAATAAATTAAAAGCCAAAGTGTAGGGCACAGTGTTTGAAAATTTTCTTGATCATGTCACTTTAAGTGGGAAGACCCACTCTAAATGTGAACTCCCAGTGGCAACCCAAATCTTTTTCCTTTGCTCTCACTGGCACGTTGATGTGCATCGCACCTACAGTGTTCCATCACACCTTCATTCCATCACTTCATTCCATCACTGATATCAGAACCCAGATTCTTTGGGCTTCAATCCCTCCTGAAGACCAATGGCTTTACAGACAGATTCTAGGCATTTCATAGAACAGTGGAACCACTTAGATACCCAATCTCATGAACTGTGCTGTCACTGTGTTCTTAGCCTCTCCAGTATAAGACATTGTTGGATTACTCAGACTATATGTAAACCAGTGTAATAAATTCCATTTTAATATATTTTTATTCTATAAATTCTACTCCTCTGGACAACCCTGACTAATATGTAATCTAATAGAAAAAATATATGTGAAGTTAGATGGCTGCTGTAATAATGGAATTGAAGGGATTTAAGAGAAGGCCTGATTATGGGAGGCATTTTGGGTATAAATGTAGTCAAAGCACATTATATACATGTATAAAAATGTCATGAGTAAGCCCATTATTGTGTATAAGTAGCATATATTTTCAAGCTCAACACCTCTACCTGAAAATATTTGAACTTGTTTTTCAGTCTGCATTTATAGCATTCCTCCATTCACTCTGGTTTTATCAATTTCTTTATGAAAAACAAAGCTCTGTGAAATTACTATTGTTGCAATTAAACTTGAAGAAACTAAAGTTTATTTATAAACACAAGAGGAAAAATGTTCAGTAATTCAGGATAATTTGGAAATTAATAAAAGATAGAACCAACAGAGGACTGGGTACTGAACAAACTCCACGTGGTCACATGATATGCCCTATGTATTTGCAAAGAGCCTGAAAAGTATCTAAGATGTAAAGACAATGGTTCCCTGGAAGATTTGAAAAGGAAAAACAAATTCTCCCTGGGATTCAGTTCTACTGGGTCTACAAAAGGTACAGCTTGTATATTTCTTTTCTTTTGCTTAAAAAGCTATATTGAATTAAAAATATTGTTGATTCCTTGTTCATACAAACTTTTGAAAACCTCACACTGGTAGATATTTGTGGTGGGTTCAATTTGTCACACCAGAAAATATCTTAGATGAAAAGACTTCTTTACTGTGGGCCAATATCAGTCATGGATGCTGTCTCAAGGATGCTTTTAGGATACTCTTTATGCTTATAAAATTTATCTCTGGAGCTGTTGACGTCTACATTGTTCTTTGAAAGCTTAGTAATTTTTTCAATATTTTGAGCTAAAATGTCAGTGCATCAAGAGATTGCTTATGAGCTGATGGAAAACAGCTATCTATATGATTAATAAAAAAAGTAAATTGAATAAGCACATACCGGATAATGTAATTGTGAAAAGGGAAGTTGTATGATGAGCTTCTGATTGATGAGGAGGTAGGTTGTGGCTTTTTCTAATATGATCCATGAGACCTTTTAATAATATTATCTCACACAGATGTGGTGAAAATTAAATTACATGGAGATATATAGTGAGCATTGAATTCAAAGCTAAGTTCATATTTTATTTGCTGTCAGTTTCTGTATCAGCAAAGAGATGGTAAAACAATGCACACCACAGGGAAATTGGCGTGAATTGATATAATCCATTCTTACATGTTGACCCAGTCTTTATCAGAGGGCTTTTGTCATAACTATTCAATACTGTTGTAAACATGAAAGTAGACATAGACAGTTTATAAATAAAATGCCTGTATTAGCATGTCTATATATTACAAAGCTTATGCATACTTCAGTTTGAAGATTATAGGACTTTGTGTTATGACATATTTTCTTTTGTTTTACTTCTCAGTGGCTTAAAGTATAAAGTCATTCATATCCTAGTTTGCCAAGCCATTACAACATTATAGAAGAACTCCAGGATCTGTGGAGAGTAGATTTATTTGTTGTTGATAATGAGTGGTTGCTATTGAGGTTATCATACTCCTAAAGTATTTGACATGTTCCAGATCCCATAATAACATCAACACAGTGTCATTTAACTTTCTCAGAAAAAATAAAAGAATAGAGATTTCTTGTTAACAGTTGATTAAATTATATCGGTTAAGCAAATACTTCCACATTACAGTTCAAATGACTGTGTGGCAAACGTGTTGAATGTTTATTCTCCAAATGATGGTAATATTTTGAGATATGGTGGAAATTTAAGAGTGCTTGTTTGGAGGAAGTAGGTCAACAGGGGAGTGTCTTTGAAGATTAAACCTAATATTTTAGCCATCTTGTCATCTTCCTGTTCTCCACAGGGTAAACATACTTCCCATCCACATTCCTCCAGGATAAGACTATAAGATGATCAACTTCATCATGGGCCCAGAAATAATGGAGCCAAGGAAAATCAACTGAAGTCTTTGAAACCATGAGCCAAAAAATGCCATTCCTTCCTTAAGGCAGTCTCCTTGGTACTTTGTTTAAGGTGATGAAGAGCTATCATCTGTGTTTCTTATACTCTGGAAAGTATTCTGCTAGGTAGAAGAGATGGTTGCACGCGTGATCATACACTCAGAGGATAAACACTGTGGAGATGGTAGAAAAATTATCAAAATAAAATGTAAATCCTATATCCTTAGAGTCTGTGGTAAACTCTGTAAGGGAAATAGAAAAATTAATGAGAAAGTGACAGTCATTCTCTCAGTCAACTCTTTGAACAGAATGTTCAAGGAAAACTCTTGACATCAGGTCAAAGATCCAAAGACTAGAATGAATCAGCTCTATGGAGACTATGAATAGGCACTTGGAGGTACTGCATGCTTAGAAAAACAGCGTGAGTAAGATGGGAAGTAGGGAAAGAGTGGGAAAAGTGGAGCTCTGGAACTATGTAGTGTGATTTATATGGTCTAGTAGCACAGAGCAATGCATTTCCTTTTTTATTACAAATACAATGGGAAGCCTTTAAAGTGCTTTTAGTAGATACTTACTACTGCATCATTTATACAGGTCAGATTTAGACGCCAAGGCACCAGGAAGGCAGCAACTCCAGCACTCCTTGAGGAAATACTGATGGTTTGAACAAAGTTAGCAACAGAAGTAGCAAATGAGTAAATGGCTTTAAAAATAGAACTTGAGCATGACACTCAGGCATAAAGAAGTATTTACTGACAGTGAATTTTGGATAATGAATAAAAGAAAGGATTGACCTGCAGATAGAAAGAATTTCTGCTTTATGAATTTAAGAGGATTGTGGCCTAATTTATTGATGTGTTATGTTTATGAAAATTTGAAATGGAAAATATTTTATTTGGAAAGTGATATTAAAAATAGGAATTATAGATTCATTTAATTATTAAAGTATCAGATGACTATATTCTTCTTAAATAAAAAAGTTTGCTCTTAAAATATAATCATAACTTAGAAGATACAAGTAATCTTAAATGAGGCGTGTGGAAAATAACATAATTATAAGACATATAAACTGAGATTACCTAATAAGTCTTTGCAAATCTAGTAAAATAGTGATGTAAGACAATGCTTTGTATTTAAAATGTCATTAAGAGGTGTTTGCAATCTAATCAATAAGTAAAATAGATTCAACTATAAGTAAATTTAAATTTTGTTAAAATAAATTACAATTTAAATTATTGCAAATTAAGAAATTTAAAATTTTATAATAATGTGGAGTACAACTGATTTAAAGATATATATATGTATATATAGAAAAGATAGCCATATATATGTATATATATCATATATATAGCCATATATGATATATATATCATGTATATAGCCATATATCTACATATCTTATATGTAGATATTATATATATAGCAAATATATGTTTCAAATGGCCATATATATGGCTATGTGAAAGATCATTCATATGCATTCTCAGATTTATGTTCATAGTCATATACATTCCTGCTTCCCAAAGTCTTCAGTAATAGCTTGATTTTGTTTAAGTCATGGGCACTAATCAATAAGGAAACTGAGAGAGATCTAATTTATAATCAGTCTTATGTGTGCTGTGCATCATTACATGAAGTTTAAAAGAGATTTTCTGTTATCTACATAAATTACCCTTTTCAATGAACTCCCACATTAATGTTCATGCTTCTATTTTACTTCCATTGTTGACACCTATTTTCTGTTTCATATTTGAGCTTCCAAATAAGGTTTACCCTCAACATATTTAACCTGATTTTTAAGTGTTTTAATACTGCAACTTCTTATGGGAAATGGTTTTCTTTATAGCTTTTCAAAATATTCTTAAGAATTATGGAGTCCCCAGGACCAAATTCCAGTAGCAAATAAGATTAGAATCATGTAATTCCTGTGCTTTATATATATTTGCCAAAGAAGTAAACCCTAACCAGCTGAGATTTATTGAAGGTCAGTCAACATTCATGGACTCCCAGATGTGTATGTAGGTACTTCTTCCTTGATGTCACGTTTACATAATTCCTGTATCCCTCTGAGATCCATGACAGCTGAAGAGCACATTTACTGAGCAATAAATTTCAAACATAAGCTATCAAGTGAGCTGAGAAACAGTGCCTATGTGTACTGTGGAAAATCAAGCCAAAGAAAGATAGGCTCACATGAAAACATCTGATGATCACTTTTATCCACATTGTAGTATATATGAAGCTAAAAACACAAATTTTGTTTTTATTGAAATGGTATATCTTTGCTAACAAACACAAATTTACTATGAATTTGCCACACCTTAATTTTAATCTTAATTTTGTAAACCTTATTACTTAAAAACTTGCAAATAAATTAAAACGTCACACATCAGAGTTAATCAGACCCTATATCAATGTAACTCAATGATTGTCTATACAACTAAACTAGGTATTCAAAATGGAGCTTCACATTAAATTTTACATTTTCATTATTTACTGTATCCACCATCCCAAACAAACAAACAAATAAATAAAAATCTAGAGCAGTATTAGGACTAACAAAAGAAAAACCTTAAACCCTTTCTTGTAACCCTTGTCAATTTTGTGAATTTAGTCCCTCCCATTATGCATGTTGTAATCTTTAAAATTAGATTTATTCCTTTGAGTTTATATATGTATTTTGCCTGCTTGTATGTGGGGGTATAAAATTTGTACTTGGTGCCTGCAGATGTCAGAGGAAGACAGTGGATCCCTGGAATTGAAATTAAAAATGGTTGTGAACCAATATGTGTGTGCTGGGAATCTACCTGGGTCTTCTGCTACAAGTATTATTCCTAATCATTGAGTATCTGCCCAAACCCCTCTTTTCTTCATGCTTTATTCCATCCACGTGAATATTTGTTTACATATATTATTGGCTAGGTTCTGCATATGAGAGAGAACTTTTTTCTTTCCTAGGATAGTGTGACTTTACTTAATATTATATATTATAAGCCTATCTATTTTTCTTCAAAATGTTTAACTATATGTTTCTTTAGGGCTGAGTAGTATTCCATTTTATACATATACCAAATTTTCATTATCCGTTCATCCATTTGGTGGACAACTAGGTTAACTCTTATTTATTACTGTAGCAAATATATCCCTAATACCATGGTGCATCACATATCTCTGTGGTAGAACATGGAGTTCTCTGGGTATATACCAGAAGTTAAAGGACTGGATCATATGGTAATTTTAGTTTTAATACTTTTAGACATCTCCAAATTAATTGTCATAGCACCTGCATTATTTTGCACCTCCCACAAATAGTGAATAAGGGTTCCATTTTCCCACCCTCTCCAACCTTTGTTACTTGTTGATGAGAGACATTTGGACTGGGGAGCAGTAGTGTCTCAAAGTAGTTTCAATTTGCATTTGTTTGATGGGCATCTCAATGTATGTATCGTGATTTGTTATTTAAATAGCCTGTTTTATTTTCCCCTCAGGTTGCTAAGAAATTTAACATATTATTCAAAACTTTAAACTATGTGTAGTTATATGTGCTTCAAACAAGTTTTATTTTAGAAAAATTAAGGGAAACAGAAGACTAGCATATGTAATCTTTGTATCTTTATATTACTATATACATTATGAATATACTTATATATTATACATAAATATATACACACATCTATACATACATATCATAGGTGATAGATTATAGATAAAGATAGATAGACAGACATATAGACATATAAATATATAAATAGATATATAGATATATAGATTAGATATAGATAGATATATAGATATATAGATAGATAGAGATATAGATATATAGATATATATAGATATATAGATATATAGATATATAGATATATAGATATATAGATATATAGATATATAGATATATAGATATATAGATATATAGATATATAGATATATATAGATATATAGATATATAGATATATAGATATATAGATATATAGATATATAGATATATAGATATATAGATATATAGATATATAGATATATAGATATATAGATATATAGATATATAGATATATAGATATATAGATATATAGATATATAGATATATAGATATATAGATATATAGATATATAGATATATAGATATATAGATATATAGATATATGGATAATGTACCCAGTAGATTGCCATGGAGAAAAGTCCTAGGAATGGCAGAGCTCATCAGAAACATTGAGATTTTTAACATGTGAGAAAACTTGGAAGTAAGTTGTGTCTCAAACGTGGGATCAAAATGAAGCTTGCACTTCTCATATATCCTCTCTCTCTATTATGTGGACAGTAATAAACAGCCATAAAGGGTGTTACTTAAAAAAATACAAACTTCTTTCAACAGAAAGATGAAGGTGACAGGATACGCCATCCTAGGATATGCCATTTTGGCATAGGATGTTTTGAGCTAAAGACATACAGCACACTAAAGAAGCATGAGAAAAGATTCTTATAAGAAAGTTGTGTTTGCTCCCAGCACAAGGAAGAAACATTTAAAAGAGGGAGGGCCTGGACCAATCCCATCTGGGAGTTGATCTTGTTAGAGTTGCTCTCCTCTGTGTTCTCATCTCTTTAATTTCTTCCAACACATTGTTTCTTTGTTCCAAGTGGTACCTCAACAAAAGGTTTTGCTACTTATATTAGTTTTATATTCCTGTGAAGGCTCCAGAGTACAAAATTAAAGTCCCAATTAAATGCATGAGAGGATTTTATGAATCTTAGTCATTTAATGCTATACATTATAGAATCTGGGACAGGGTACAGTGTTTTGTGGCAGTAGTTACTGAGTTCATGGAGTAACTCTTGATAAATTTTATCTCCATATGCAGACTAAGCATCTTCTCTTTCAAATCCAGAGAAAAGCTTCAGAGGGTTCAGTTTTTCATATGTCCACAATATAGATTAACTAGCACTGAGCTGTTCCATAAAATAAGGATTTATAAAGCATCTATGAAAAGTAATTTGCTAGAGTAATCCCAAGATCTGTCTCATGAAGACCCTTGTCATCTGGGGAAAATGAAAGCACTGTCAAAAAGTTTGTAGTCACCTTTTCAAAAAACTACCGCTGTTTTTTGTTAAAGACTTATTTATGCTATTCTAATATAGTTTGATGTCACAGTTTGAATCTTTGGATGTCCTGAGAAAGATTTGGGGAGAAAAATATCCAAGGGAACTTTGAAACACCGAGAAACACTCAATATTAGGGAAACCCACTTTTTACTTTGTTAGTCTCTTTAGATATCTTTGAAGAACCAGTGGTGCCTTTTCCTTTAAATTGGTAAAGTATGATGGAATAATGTTGTATTTACAGATAGTTGATCAATAATTGATGATGAGTCTCCAGCTGATTTCCATAGAGACAGTTTTTATACTAATATCTTTTCTGTGCCTCAACTAAAATTGATGAATGGAACTCTGTAGAAATATATGTTTGATATATTTGAAAAGATGTGTCCCCAAACCATGATAGATATTGCTTTTCTCCAAACAACAATTTTGATCAGCCAAAGGTGCTAATCTCATCATAATTTAATATCTGTATTTTAATATAACTTAACAAGGCCACCTTGACACATCTTAGAGATGCCCTGTGATTCTTGAGACATAAGTTCATAAGCTCATAGATTTCTTATATGTCATTGCATTAGTTACTTTTCTGATGCTGCAATAAACCATCATGACCAAGTGCATCTTATGGAAGAAAGAGCTTATTTGAATTTACATTTTTAGAGAAATGAGAGTCCATCATAGAGAGAAGGCATGGCAGCAAGAGGCAGGCATGGCAGAAGGAAGGTGTGAGCTCCTACTTCATCCTTCAACCAGAAGCATGAAACAGAGAGCAAACTGAGACTGTGGGTCTTTGTAGCGTGCCTTCTGTTGCTGCAAGAAACACCATGGGGAAAAAAAAAACTTGGAAAGGAAAAATTTTTATTTCATCTTACAGCTTACTGACCCTCATGAAAGGAACTCAGGACAGGAACTTGGGACAGGAATCTTGAGGAAGGAACTGAAGCAGAGGTGCAGAAGAATGCTACTTACCTGCTTGTGTTCTGTAGCTTGGTCAATTTGCTTTCTTATACAAATAGGACACTTGCCCAGGGGTTGGCCCACCTACAAATCCCATGTCCATTACTAATCAAGGAAATGGCCCATGGAGTTCCCTACAGGCAAATCTTTTGGAATCATCTTAATTGAGGTTCTTTCTTCTCAGCTGATTCCAAATGCTGTCAAGTTGACAAAAATGTAGCCAGCATAATTGAACCCTTGTCAACTTTTCTCACCAATAAACCATTATTGAATCACAATCTTTCCTTTCTTGTTTATTAGCAAGATCTTATGTTAATATTAACATCATAATATAAAACACAATATAACTTTAAAAGTCCATGCTGTCTTTAAAATGTCAACACTTAGGTCAGCTAGATGATTCAGTAGACAACAGCACCTACTTCCAAGCCTTATGATTCTGGTTCAGTCTGTTTCTCATGTGATAGAAGAAGAGAACTGACTCCCACAAGCCGTCATCTGACCTCACACTTGTGCCATGGCCAATATCCCCACCTGCAACAAATAAACAAACAAACAAATAAATAAATCCAACACTTTAAATTTTAGTCTCCTTAAAATATTCGATGTTTCCTTTAAAGTTAAGTCTCTCAAATGTGGGCCTCTTAAAAAAAAAAAAAAAAAAAAAAAAAAGTACATACTTTAAGGGAAGAACCAGGACATACTACCAATTAAATGAAAGCAAAACCAAACTCCATCAGAGTAAATAAAATTCTATAGTCACCATCCTAGGTCTGTAAAAAAAAAATATGTATATATATATATACACACACACACACACACACACACACACACACATATACATATATATATATTGAGACAGGGTTTTCTGTGTAGCACTGGCTGTCCTGGAACTCACTCTGTAGACCAGGCTGGCTTTGAACTCAGAAATCTGCCTGCCTCTGCCTCCCAAGTGCTGGGACTAAAGGCGTGTACCACCACTGCCCAGCTACCATCCTAGGTCTGTAACTCAGTATATTCTGGGATCTAAATGGCTTAGGATGTTTCTCCTCTCTGATTCTGCTATTTGCAACACATATAGCTCTTCTGCTTTAATTAGGTCAGCTTCACACTACAACTGTCACTGTCATTGGTGGTCATTCCATGGTCCCAGTATCTTCAGTATGCTGGGGGCTCCACAGACTGTACCCTTACAATGCCCCCTGGCATTTTTTCAAGGATCCCAACCCCTTCACATAGTGCCAGTCTCAGGTTCTCTCCAGGACCCCTTCAGGCCCTGGGTTTCCACTGTAACTGAGAAATGTGATATAGATTTCCCATTTAGAATGGAGAGTTCTCCATAGTTTCTTGTTCTCTGCTTTGGACAATTGTGAGTGTGTGCAGTAATCATCATCTGCTGCAGACATAGCATCTCTGAGAGGGTTTGAGAGACACTAATCTGTGGGTATAAAAATTTTTAGAGGCAGTTTAACTCTATGTCCATTCAGCAGAATAGTATTAATATATTCTCCCTTTTACAAAAATAATTTTTTAAGGTTTACACAATGCCTGAGACTAGTTAGTTATTTTATCATTCGGGTAGATATATATTTGACATTTCCATGTATAAAAATGTGCATTGGAAATTAAATAAGAGACAATATTCACTTTTCAAGAACAAGTTTAATTTTGGCTTGCAGTAAACTAACTAACTTTATTTATTTATTTATTTATTTATTTATTTATGAACCTTTATATTTTTAAACTAAAACTGTGCTCTGTGTATTTTCTTATAGAGTCTATTTATAGTAGTGAAAGAAAGACAGACAGGGCAATTACAGAGTGAAAGATTAGTTCCACCCAAGCTTTGCTTGCTCAATCATTTCATTCCACTGGGGTTCCTTACAGAAGCTACACCACTGAAGAAGCACTCCCTACCTGACTGCAGCCAACAATTGTTAATGTCATTTATCTTTGTCAACCACGACAGTCGCACCTCTTCTGTGAGGGAATATTATAAACCCAATCTTGTGAGGATCTCATATGTATGAACATAGATATTCTGCTTTCAGGATAGCAATGACTGGAGGGATGGGCTACCCATCTACCTTCAAAATTTTTGACCTGGAGTTGTTCCTGTCTAAAAGAAATGCAAGGACAAAAAAAAAAAAAAAAAAAAAATGCAACAGAGACTGAAGAAAAGGCCATCCAGTGTCCACCCCAACTTGGGATCCATCCCATCCAGCGGCACCAAACCCTAACACTATTACTGATGCCATGTTGTGTTTATAGACAGGAGCTTAGTATGGCTGTCCTCTCAGACACTATACCATCAGCTGACTGAGACAGATGCAGATACATACAGCCATCCATTGGACTAAGGACTGGACCCCTATGAAAGAGTTAGAGGAAAGATGGAAGGAACTGAAGAAGATGATAATCCCATAGGAAGAACAACAGTATCAACTAACTCAGACCCCTCAGAGATCCCAGAGTCCCAGCCACCAACTAAATAGCATACATGGGTTTGTCCATGGCACCCGCATATGCAGCAGAAGACTGCCTTGTCTGGCTTCAGTGGGAGAGGATACACCTAATCCTCTAGAGATTTGATGCCCCAGGGAAGGGATTGAGATGGGTGTGGGTGAGTGGAGGAAATGAGTGGGTGGGGGGAGCACCCTCTCAGAGGCAAAGAAAAATGGAGTGAATAACTCTGAGAGGGTAGACCAAGGGGGGGGGGGGCAACATTTGGAATAGGAATATAAATAATTTAATTTAAAATATCAAAAAAAAAAAACAAAAAAAAAAAAAAAAAAAAAACAGGATTGCAATGACAATGCCATTTCTAAAAGACAGAAGTTACTTCATCCTTTCCCTCTGGTTTTCAGATTCTTTCCACGACCGCTTGCATGATGCTTCATGAGCATCAGAAAAGGTGATGCACCTATAACATTTTTTTTCATTGAGGGCTGAGCATCAGACCACCATGCCACAGGAACTGCCAGTTATTTTTAACACTTTTATGGGTCGAAGCTATCCATTAACATCCACCAATTGCAAAAAGAATATTTTCTGGCCAAGACCAACAGCATTGCTAACATATAAGCATAAACAATCAGAAAGCTATTGGACATTTTATCTATTTAGCAAAATAACAGCAATCCCATGGGCAGGCACCAAACCTGCCCACACTGGGGCCTATAGTATTAATAGTCACAAGGTTTTTTCTTTATTACAATAGCAAATATAAGCACCTCCTTGTTGAGTAGGCCTTAAATCCAATAAGAAATTTGTTGGTTACACCACTAAGTGCTATGGCTTAGCAGTTAGTTTAAGTGACTAACCTTGTGGCTTCCAGGCATACTTTTTTTGACCCATGCAGATTTTTTTTTTAATTCAAACTCCCTGATTTCTTGATACCTGATGGACAGGGAGCCTCAATAAAAGGCATAAAGATATTTCAGAGTGCCAGTTTGAAAATAAAAAAAATAGTCCAATGTGTTGTTCAGATTATTATTAATATATAATTTGACAGAAGTATAATTCTTGAACTATACTGTATTTTGAGGGAATCTCACTTCCTTACTCAGTCATACCTACCTGGTCTCAGTGCTCAAGTTTATGGTTCTATTTTAAACAAATCATCATTTCTATTTGTGAAATATAAAATAAGCACCATCCTATCTAAGTTATAGGTAATCACCTAGAAAGGGCAAAAGAATATATTAGATAATCCATGTGGAGTGTATGGGTTACAGACACATATAAATAAAAGTTTTTAAATAAGATGGAAATATTAAAATTTCATTTAGTTTGTAGTCTTGCTTCATAAATATTTAACCTTGAAGCAAGATATATTACATGCAATGATTATGTCTATGTAGGATAAAAGGCTTTTCTTAAATTTTATATTCTATGATTTCTCAAAGGAGACTCTGAACAGAGTATGTTTGAATTAAATACATACATGGACATAACATTTGATTTTTTTTTCATTAAACTTCTAGGCTTTTGTAATGAGATCATAAATTGATTTGATAAGTCATATGTTTTTTATTCCATTAGTTCCAAAGTAGGACTGAAGTTCAGTAGAAATCTTAGTACTATTCTTCTGTTATGGATCAGGAATGTGTATGATAAGGAAGCTTTTTTGGGTTTAATCACTTGAGTAGAAATTTTTCATCAATTGTTACAGGACAGCTTTTAATTTACTTTAACATTTAATAAACAATAAACTTCAGTCAACAGCCATAATTGATACTGTCCTTTAAAAGTGTATTCTGGCTTCCTTTTTTTTAAAAAAAAACATTTATTTATATATCTCATTTTTATGAGTACACTATCGCTGTCTTTAGACACACCAGAAGAGGGAACAAGATCCCATTAAAGATGGTTGTGAGCCACTATGTGGTTGCTGGGAATTTAACTGGGGACCTCTGGAAGAGCAGTTGGTGCTCTTAACTGCTGAGTCATCTCTCCAGCCCCCAGGCTTCCTTTTATAAAATGTCCAACTGACAGAGATTCAATGAATAATTCCATTTTTGTGAACAAAGTCCCCCAGAGTGGGCTGGGGATCACTAATGGGGGTGACTTTGTGATTTCAATAGTGATATAGGTCCTTCCTGCTTTTCTACACAGTGCCCATTGCACTGATTCTTTACACGGCCATTCTCTCCTAGTTAGAGAATGAGTTCTCTGCTTCTAGGATTCTTAGTTGGAAAAAGTTATACACTGATGAAATCAAGTCTCATTGTGACAGTAAACAAGAGTCAGAATAAACAGCATGAAAGCTTTCTTCATCCAACAGGCTTGATTAAAAAAAAAAAAAAAAAAAAAAAAAAGCAAAACAAAAATAGTCCCAAAGTGGAATAGTCTTTTATCTATAAATTTTCATCTAAATTATTTATTGCTGAGTTAAGTGTTATGCTTTGCTATTTGCTTTTTATTAGTATAATGAGTGAGTTTAAAGTAGTTTGTAATGCCACATTTGAAATAAAAACATGTTGGCCACAACCCCAATTGGACCATACATTTATAATATAGATTAGCACTTTTGGCAGGTTGTCTCACAGTATGTGACATAGTGGAATTTCTCTCAAAAATTAGCTTCACATATAGCATTCCAAATAGTTTCTACAGAGAAATAAAACCATTCAGTGGCTCCTCTGTACTGCCACAGTGAGGTGTTCCAAAGGACTGTGTCATGAAAACAGAGCACTTAGAATTAATTCCTTTAAAATGAGTTGTGCATGCATGTGTATTTATTTGCATTAAACTTAATTAGCTAACCACAGCCTGCAGCTTACATCTGTATGGTATGTGGTTCTATAAATAGAGCAGATGACATAATGTCGATTTTGGCCAGTAATCATATTCTCTTTCTATAAACATCAACTGAAATGATAAAGACAACATTCTCATGAATAGCTCTCAGTAGGTAAAAAATCATTATAACCCAAACTTGCCAGTGCAATTTTAATCCCAATTTGTTGCTCAAATATTTTGAGAGAGAAATATATAGCTCTATTATGAGGCTCAGTATTTCATTTTAACAGGAAAATTACTCTCAGGTACCAAGGGCATAGGAGCAAGAAACACACCAGTTGGACAGACAAGGCATGTGCAAGAAGCTGAGTTCGATTGGGGGTTGTGCACTAGGGGTAAGCTTTGCTGAAGGGACCCCATGATCTCATACAGCTTCAGCCTCCTTGTGACCGCTTGCTAACATTCTGAGACAGGGAGTAAAAGGTATGTTCCCTTGTAATGTCTCGTTCAACGATGTTCTCAAAAGACACTGGGTTCTTTCTAGGCTCCCTTGCACATGACAACATTCCTAGCATGGGAGAAATTCACTCTAGCTTTGACCAAGTGGTGGGTATATTGTCTCTGATCACTGCTCTTTTCAATATGTCCCAGGATCCCCAACTGCCACTAACTGCCTTTACAGTTATTTTTCCAGAAACAAAATTTCTCACTCCCTGGGGAGGATTTAAATACTCATTATGTGTTTTCAGCACTATAAAATACTCTCTCGTCTAAATGTCTGTGGATAAAAGATGTGAAAAAAAATTAAGTAAGAAATAACTGTGAGCTTTAGCAACTCTGCTTAGGTTTAGGAGGAAGTGAAATATTCTTTTGTAAGCATTATTGAGTTTGTGCTTTTACTCATAAAAAGCCATTTTGTTAGACTGTCTTACAGATTTGTTTTGTGTTTCACTCAGACCATCACCTGGAATATGGTGAGAACTCAGGTCATCGTACACAGTTCAATCTCAAATAACCTGGACAATCGCCTTGGTGACATACAGAATCATTAGTTTATATTGAAGAGGCATGTGAACCCTGGGAAACATGAAAGAATTAGAATAAGAAATACAAGGCACAATTGCTTAACTTCAAAGTGTGTTGCCATAGGAGAGTTCTAGGATCCGAGAGTGGAAGAATACTGATGATAAGTTTCCGAGGGCCCTCTTACACTGTCGAACTCTCCATTTCTTGGTGAGGTTTGAATGGCTTGCCCTGGTGATGTATGGAGTTTGTTTTAAAATTGTCATAAGAATGATTTTTCTCAAGACACCACTCAGCACTGTTCCCCTACACCTGGCTGCCATCTCAATGCCACTACATGGCTTGTATTTTAGTTTCATAAAGATTTGAGGTATGGGACCAGAAGCGAGAAACTATAACAACCTTTCAGAACTACCTATATAAAAACATGCTACTTTGACTAATAAAGATCTCTTCATTTCTGGTTGTTTATATAAGCTTATGCTTAACATATCTTTATTCATATATATATATATATATATATATATATATATATATATGAATATATATGAATGAAGATTATATATATATATATATATATATATATATATATATATATGAATGAATGAAGATCTTTTGACAACATGTTAAAATTCTAAGTTTCCACAATGATCTTCTCAATGGACCCAATTCCAGAGCAGCTGAAATATTTTTTCCTTAATCAGGTTTATTTTGTTGTTTTGTTTTGAAGCAGGGCTTCTCTGTGTAGCTTCAGGCTAGCCTTGAACTCAGAGATCCAACTTCCAGTGCCTTCTAAGGGTTGGATTCTAGGAATGTGCCACCTCCTTTTTCATTTTTGTAAGAATTAGTCTATTATCTATAGGAAGGAAAGGTGATAAACACAAGTTTGTGTGCCTCTCCAGCTAGTAAATAAAAAATATATGCTTTTGTACCTGGTGTATACAGATTGAATATCCCCAGTCTGAAAGTCTGATGCCTGAAGTGATAAGAACCCCAAAGCTTGCTAAGGACTAATATGTCTCAAGTGGAAAATTTTAGCCATGATCTCATGTGACAGTTTGTAGACACATAAGAAATATGTGTAACATAAAACTATGTTTGAAATGAATAAAACATAGAATACCCAAGTATCGAGTGCATAAAAAGGTGTCTTTGAAGTACAAGTGAACATAGGGTTGAACTTGAGCATGATCATTAAGATATCTCATTATGAATGTATATGTAAACATTCCAGAGTCTTAAAATAGTCAAAGTATATACTTCTGGCCTGAAACATTAATAATAGACACTCAGCCCACACAACTAGTCTAGTATTTATCAAGTTATCACTCACTATGTCCAGATTCAAATGTTAGCCTATTAGACACATTCAGACACATATATGACATCTAAATAAAGTCTTTCTCCTGTCTTAATACCCTATATTAAAGAACCTTGTTTTTAGTAGAACATATGTTGATTAATTGTTCTTTACTCGGTTTCCTGGAATTGGCTTTTAATTATTACAATGTTGGGATAAATATGCCTAATGATTATATTATAATTTATATATATATATATATATATATATATATATATATATATATATATATATTATAACAATTTTTTTCCCAAATATACAAGTTAAATTTCTGGTTTTTATTAGTTACCATTTAGTTGCTTTGACAAAACTAGCTTGCAGAAACAACTGAAGAGGTGACTGATTTTTATCCTGACCCATGGCTTCAGAGGCTTCTGTCCCTTGTCCTCAGCTCCATTGTTTCTGAGAGTAAAACACTAAGGACCTGACATAGCTTCATAGGCATGTCCCTAGTGACGCATATCCTCCAGTTAAGCCCCGTGTTCTAAAGGTTTCACAACCTTCCTCAGTAGCACTGCAGCTTGGAAGAAACTGTTCAACCCAATTACTATCATTTTATATGTAAATCATAACATGGATTAAGTCTCCAATTTTTTTGATGCTATTAAAATTATATATAAATATACAGTGAGACACCAAAGACCCGAGATCTTTAAGAACTTTCTAATCCCCCAAGATCCTTTTGGTCATTACAAGTAAGTGCTTTACTACACAGCAGCTTTCTTTAGCAGTCTATCCCTGTAATTGCATTTTAATTAGAACATATCTTTATTGCCGTAGAGCTGCCGGCATGATCATTTAGATTAGACTCAGGGAAAAAGACTATATGTAAATATATACACACATTAAATTATTTTACCCTCTGAAAAAACATTTTGGGTTATTTCTAATGCCATTTTTGTGATTTTTTTTATTACAGCACTTATAAACCCTTTTACTAGCACTTTCATTGAGGAAGCCTGATATTATTTTTACTGTGGAACAATGAATGTCTAGAATAGAAATGGATCCCTAAATCTTAATCTCACATTAGTTATGAACTCACCATTTACTATTGGTCCATATAACTTACATTCAAGTTGAGAAAAGGGGACATGGAGTTAAGAACTTTGCAAAAGAGCTACAGTGTGAGTAGCTAGAATAAACCTAGAGTCAACAACCTTTGGTAGGTGCCACTTTGCCATTCCTTGGCCATAATCTCAGAGAATCACACTAAACACATAACACAAATGGTGCCAAGTATCCTCTCTCAGTGATAGAATGCTTACTGCTGAATATGAAGATTGTATTGAAGTTACACTTGTGACCTCAGTTATACTATCTCATTGTTTCTTATATAGTGATAGATACTATTAATTATCAACTTGACACAATCTATAACCACCAAGGAAACAAGTTTCTGTGCATGCCTATGAGGAAGAGTCTAAACTTTATGGGGTTTCCTTCTGGAAAACAACCATGTAAAGAAGTATTTTGCCAAAGTCAGCCTGGAAGTCAAACAGACTATTAAAGGGGTCATACAAGAGAATTAAGCTACATCCTAAACTAGCAGAACTTGACTGTGCTGGCCACCTTGTATTAACTTGGGAGGCAGAAAAGATGCAGAATTAATGGGTCACAGATCAAGAGAGCCACTCAGGTCACATGATATGTGGCAGAGTCTGTTCTAAAAGGAGACTTCCTTGGAGGCCACTATGTGAATCTGTGAGGATAAGCCACATGGAGACTCCAGGATATTAGAGATGCAAGGACCATGTGACATCCACTGAAGAAAGCTGCAAGCACTGAACTGGCCTAGGAGAGAATCTATGTGAGTTGAAGGCAGCAAAGTAGAAAGTGTGGGGAGATTACTTCATCACAAGTCTCAGATGCCTGAGACAGAGTATAGGACGTTTGCATTGTGGAACATGTTTTGTTTTTGTTTTGGCTACATTTCATCTTTGCCTCCTATGTCTTCATTCATCTCTTTTTGAATAGGAATGTTTTCTACGCCATTATAAACTGCAATTATACGACCTGAATTTTTTTTCTTTGAAGAGGGGTTCACAGTTAAGAAATGCCCTGAATCTCAGAAGAGAGTCTGCAATTAT
Source organism: Arvicanthis niloticus (assembly GCF_011762505.2). Classification (NCBI taxonomy): domain Eukaryota; kingdom Metazoa; phylum Chordata; class Mammalia; order Rodentia; family Muridae; genus Arvicanthis; species Arvicanthis niloticus. The sequence continues at coordinate 33,793,671 of NC_133433.1, read as the reverse complement.
ACTTTTAAATAATGATGAACCTGTTAAGGACTATGGGGACTTTTAAAACTAAATTGAATATATTTTGCATTTTAAGATGGTTCTAATCCTATGGGAGCGATGGGTATAAGGTTATAATTTAACAGTGATACGTAAGACTGGAGAGATGTCTGAAGGATAAAGAATACTTGTTACTCTTAACAGAGGACTCACATGATAGTTCACAAACAACTGGAACTCCAGTTCTCAGGGGCTGATACAGATGACCATGTGCGAGCAGAATGTCCCTACATGTGTGATGGCTATTTTCAGTTGCCAACTTGAGTACATTTAGAATTAACTAATATCAAAAAATGGAGGGCACACTTGTGGAGATTTTTTTTTTCTTAATATGAAGTAGGAAGATCCATTTCTAATTTGGATCTTGAGGTAGGAATACACATGTCTTTAACCTGGGCCACAATGACTTGTCAGTCTATATGAAGAGTTGGAAGAAGAATGCCTTTTGCTCTTGGCCTCTTGCCCTGGCCTTGCTAGCAAGTTCATCCCTTCACTGGCCTTACAGCTTACTTCTTTGCAATTCCAGCAGCTAGTGAAGAACAGCTGAGTTATCCAGACCAAGCAACTTCTAGATTCTTGGACTTTCAGTTTAAAGTCAGCCATTGTTGAATTAGTTGTACCACAGCCTGTAAGCCGTGTGTGTGTGTGTGTGTGTTTGTGTATAGAGTTATCCTATAAGTTTTACTACTCTAGAGAATTCTGGCTAATATAATATTTAAATTATTTTAAATCTAATAAAAAAAACCTTTAAATTAGAAAAATGATAGTTTGGGTATCAAATTAAAAAGACATAGATTTGTGATATTTAACATTGATTATTAAGTTGACAGTATCTAGAACCACTAATAAGCCCCTAAGGAATTAACTTAATTAATTTAACATCTACAAAAGACTATAAGGGATTATACTCATTAGGTTGATTGAAATGGGAAGACATGCTCAAACTGGATTGAGGCCTTCCTTAGACTTTAGATCTATGGTAAATATAAGGGGAAAAATCTGTCTAAGAACTGTTTACCTCTTATTTCTGCTTCTTGACTGTGAATTCAATGGGACTAATGCAACTGCCTCATGTTCCTGTCAATGTGACTTCCCAATTATGATCAACTGAACCCTCAAAGTCTAAGCCAAAATAGAGTCTCCCTCCACAAAATTATTTTGACACATCAACACAAAAAGTAGCTGCTGAGACGCTATCCGTGTACTGCCCTTACTGTGTAAGAGTGGACATGTTAGGTAAAATTATCTCAACCTCTCTTAGCTCATGTGTAAAATAACAGAAGTAGTAGAATTCACTTATATAGTAATTGTGGAAATTAATAATTTCAGCATTTCAGTAAATGACACAGTAGGAGAGCCAGAAAAGGTTGCTTTAACATAAACCTAGATATAAATACTTCCACAGATGATGAGACTAGGAAACATAAAGCAAGACTTGATGGAAACAGGTTCTTATTTGTGGTGGTTTGGATGGCCTGGGAATGGCAACATCAGGAGGTGTGGCTTTGTTGCAGTGAGTTTGGCTTTGTTGGAGTGGGTGTGGCTTTGTTGGAGGCAGTGTAGCACTGTGGGGTTGGGCTTTGAGATCTTCCTCCTAGCTGTCTGGAAGACAGTCAGTTTCTCCTAGCTTCAGTTAAATCAAGACACAGAACTCTCAGCTCCTCCAGTGCCATGCCTGCCTGGACCCTGCCATGCTTCTGCCATAATGGTAATGGACTGAACTTCTGAACCTGTAGGCCAATTCAAATGGAATGTTGTCCTTTATAAGAGTTGCCTGGATCTTGGTGTCCCTTTACAGCAATGGAAACCCCAACTAAGACATTGTTGTAGCCTTATATCAAAAAAAAAAAAAAAAAAAAAAAATAGCATTTCCTTCTTTCAGCATTTTCATGGCATGACACATGATCGCTACCAAATGACTTTCTTCAGGCAGGTAAAAAGTTAATGGGTATGTTCCTGCTTTGAATCTGCACAGCTAAGCTCGCCAAGGCGAGGAAGGAGTGTTTCCAATGCCATCCACCTGCTTCTCTGAGACTTAAAAAGTGGATCTACATGAGAAGTAGTAATGCACGTATTACCTCCAGCAAAGCCTCGTGAAGCAGCTCTTCCTACCTAACCCACAACATGGGTGAACATGATGTTTCCCAGAAAAATTTCTTCCAAATGTAAGCCTCACCTGCAGTTGCAGTCCCATAATTAATGCTGAAATGTAGCTTCAGGAGTCAATGACAGCACACTGCTGCCTCCACAACTAGCCTCATTTAAACTACCTGTTGTTCTGTGGAGCACTAAGTCCAAGACTCTAAAGTAGAAGAAAGACAAGAAAAATAAATGGGCTAGAGAGATGATTCAGTTAGTAAAATGCTTATTACGCAAGTAAGGGGATCCAAACTCAGTCTCTAACGTCCTCATAAAAATCTGGCCTATGCTTGTGATTTCAGCACCTGGGGTGAGGGCAGGGCAGGGGGGTTGGGAAGGTGATGTGAAGGTAGGATGGCACCTGGAATGTGCTGGCAAGCCAGCCTAGCTGACTTGGAAACTTCCAGGTCTCAGTGAAAGACTTAACCTCTAAAACACAAGGCGTTCAGTTACCCATGTGTATGCATAGACATATTCATGTACGTTCACACTTACAAGAAGACAAGTTATTTTAAAGAGGATAATTATCTATACTAGTGTCTGTGTATGAATCCTTGCACAATGTCTGCAAACAAATAGCATTTGCTTGAGGAAGAAAACAAAAACTTAAACATGGTTCCTGCCCATAACGCATGCGTGCAAAATGAGAGTTGCATACAGAGACATGGATTTGATCCAATGAAAGGAAAAAAAGTGATTTTGAATGCAGAACATCCTGTGTGGAGAAGCAAAGAAGCATTACCTTCAGCAAGCCATAGAGAAGGAAAAGTAAATACCAATCCAGTGCACATACAAAGTGGGAGCATTTGGGTGAGAGTCTCATGCTTTTAGATCATGTGCTAGTTCCCTTCACTGAGTGTGCAAAACAAGTTAAATGACATGTCCTTCAGCTATAAAAGAAGGTAAGTGGGCAGAATAGATTCTGAAGTCCTCTTTGCCTCTAGTTTCATTGTAGTTGTGGTCACAGATGGCTAGAATAATAGAGAGTTGCAGTTAAAATAACAGTCAAAAGAAATTAAAGTAGTGCTTACCTTTATAATCCAGGGAGGAAGAAAACAGCCATGACAGACAGGCCCGCTGAAACATAGTGGGTAGGTACATTACAAATGTTGGAAATTTAAAAGATAATTGATGTTGAATGTGTACAAGTAGGAGTGAAAGTTCACTTGTTCTGAAAATAACGATAATAATAATAATAATGATAATAATAGCCTAGCATTCTTTTCCAGAAGGTAAAAGAATACATCTACAAAATGAAAGTAACTGGGATAATCTGCACAGAGATCATCCTTCTCTGCAGGCTCATGTTTGCAAGCCAGCTGTTTGTAATAAGGCTGGGCTTTAAGTTGATTCATTATTTTATTCAACTGCTTTCCTTTTGAAAATACTTACATGAAATAGTGTGAAAATGAATCCAGATGTAGTTGCTTCTTCAATGTTATTGGGAATGTATGAGCAAATGGAAGATAAATCATTCGATTATAAAAATAACTCAGAATTCTTTTCATGTTTAGAAATATCTGAAGCAGTGTCACGTCAAGAGTCAAAATGGAATGCAGGAGACAATTCTGGTCTTTAGGGTAGTGGGCTCATGCATTGGCAATGTCACTATTTATTGGAGATTTATGGATCAATGTATGGCCTTATAATTTCATAGCCCATGAGGGGGTGTCACTGTCATGAGTGCCTAGCTTTCATGAGGATGCTACAACAGGTCTTTGTATACTGTGCAAAAAGATTACAGGACTTTACAGTAATTGAAGAGAGCATTTATTTAATTATAGCTATTTTCACTATAATTTTAGAGGAAATACTAGCAGTTACATAAACACTGAATAGAATATTTTAATTTGCATAACTGGTGGTTAAACCTATACTCTAAAATAAACCAGAATCATAATTATATATACTTTTGAAGTTAACACCTCTTATTTTTACTGCACATAACCATCTATCATTTTATTTGTAAATATTTTAGTTAACACTTTTTAGCCATTAATATATAGTGCACTTGAGAGAATAATTATTTATATTTCCTTATCCTCTTGAAAATATCTACATAATTTAATGTGGTTAATAACTTGGAAGAACATGACAGGCAACATCTTTAAAATCTTTATTGTTAAACTGGGTTTGAAGTTCAGTGTGAAATGTGCTGCTTGCAGTTTGGAATTTGTGGGGTTCCACTCCAAGAACCTGTCATTCTCTCTGTACTGTGATGGAGATACTTATACCATTTAACCACTGACATGATTGATTGGCTTAACACCCATTACTAATACATTTCATACTTTACTTTATAAAATTCACACTTCATAACTGCAAGATCACAGAACTGAATTATTTGTTTGTTTGTTTGTTTGTTTTTTCTTCAAGACAAGAGTTTCTCTGTATAGCCCTGGCTGTCCTGGAACTCACTCTGTAGACCAGGCTGGCCTCGAACTCAGAAATCCGCCTGCCTCTGCCTCCCAAGTGCTGGGATTAAAGGCTTGAGCCACCACTGCCCGGCCAGAACTGAATTATTTTTTGAAACTTCTATGATATGTAGGGGCTCTTCAAGAACATGAGGAACATTTATTCACCTTAAAAATAAGAGTTCCTGGGGATAACTATTTTTTTTGTAAATTTTGTGTCTTACAGAGGACAATATGCTAATGGATACACATACAGAGTAGGGTTTATTGTGATCAAATCAGGAGAAACTCTTCCCTTGCCTCAAACATGAGTACATTATATGTAAATTAACCTTTCACACTCCTGTAATTAGGTACGACATTTAGTGATTTTTGTAATAAAGATTACCAGGAAGCCGTCCCTCACCATGTGTTTCTGCTGCTTCTGCAACCTCTTCCCATCTTTCCCTTGTCTATTTTCTCTAAACTGTAACGCACTACTCCACTCCATCTGCCTATGCCACTGACTCCTGAGTCTTCACAATTTTATGTCTTTTGTGCTCATCTTATTTGTACATTCAAGGTTTTACAAACCCGAGTCTTGGATGCATCAGCCTTCATTGCCCATACCATATGGCCAAGGACATCATAAGCAAACTGCTGAGGACTTTGTTTTCTGAGAACTCACAAACTCTACTCAGAAATGGGATTACCATTTCATACCACCAAATAAGTTTCTTTAAAAAAAAAAAAAGAAAAGATATAATTATGTGTCAAATGAATAACCCAGTTCAGAAAAAGACAAAACTACAAAACTGTTAAGCAGTAGACAAGAAACAAAGGGGCTTATGTGTCTTTCTCCTTCTCACATTCACTCTAGGTAAAGGGTACCTTGATTCCTTTTTCATCAGGAAACTAGAGACAGTGAAGAACTCCTGTTAAGCATCTAGCCCTTCTCCTCACCTCCACAGTCTTTACTAACAACTCCACCAAACTACTGGTTATTCGTGACCACCTCTCCCATATCCTATCCAAGGCAAACTCCACCAGTGCACTGTGACATCTAGGGTATTTATAGTAAGTTTTTCTAAGCCAAACTTTGTTGTAAGCAGCATCTTGTCTTCTGAGGTTGATACTTTAAGGGTAAACCATCACTGTGTAGACCTTGTTTGTATCCTGAAGTCATGAGACTCCAGAGAATATGTCAGAAGTTCTTAGTAATAGTAGTCAACATCAAACTCTTTCCCAATCTGAAACAATTGACAGTTAAGTAATACACATAGTTAGTACAGATTCATTTAACTCTGATTTCAGACATAGGTATGAAAGAGTAGTAACACTTTAGCATTTGCTCTGCATTAGTTCCAACGGTAAGATTTTTACATGGAGTCTCTACTACTATCTCACTATTAAACAGGACAAACAGAAAGACAGAGATACTTGCCCAGCTAACACAACTATCCAAATCCTTCATTTCCTTAATTTAGTTATTTGATATTATTTTCTTTAAAATTCCCATTGCAATAGCTTTCTCTGTCATTAGAGCTGAAGATGTCAATAAAACTCAAACTATGTTGAATATTAAAACTTATACACCAGTACATGTGTTCTTCCTTCCCACCCTGCCCCCTTCTCTCTTTCTTCTTCCTTCCTAATCCACTTTTGTCTCACAGAGTAAGGAAGGAAATTGTCTCTACATGGGCAGTCCAACCTGCACAGAGACATTTGGAAGATCAGAGCTTGGTAATTATGCTTTTCTGTGACTCCTTGAAATTATGTTGGTTAAACAATGCAACTGTTTCCTAAATCCAAACTGTTATTACTGATGAATTAAATATCACAGCTTAGCATCATTGGGGGGGGGGGGGAATATCTCATGTAATCCGGAACAGGATAATGCAGCTGTCCCATGTCATTTTTGGAATTCCACAGACCTACAAGAAGATTGGCAGAAGCCCATGAGGAAAACTCATTCACAAAGAAGCCCTGAGTTTCTCAGATCCTTTACTGGCCATGTAAGAAAGGCTCAAATCTAAAAAAACACACCTAAGAAGTAAAATCAGTGAAAATGAGTAAAAACGTCTGTACTTCAATTCTGATTGCACTCATCATCTGGCCATGGGTAAGTTAATTGTCACTTTAGGCCCCAGGATCTCTCAGTACAATTAGCTCCGGAGTGATTCAAGAATGACATTCAATAATGAAGCGTAGCCCAGGAGCCATGGCCCTGTGGGCATCCTGCCCTAAATTCTAACAAGCTTTGTTTATTCATTTATTCATAAATGAAACAAAATTTTTGAAAGCAGAGGTCTCTTAAAGGGCACTCAGAGCAGCTAAGAAACAATGTGTCATATGTAAGATGTCAAAACAAGTCACTTCACTTAAAAGAGGAAACAGGCAAATCAAATTTTGTACTTCATATTAACAAAGCAACTAATTAGTAGACACTTAGAGTTTTAATTTATTGAACAATGTACAGTCTTTGACATAATAGGGGGAGAATGGCTAGCCTGGAATACCATATAATCTTTTGAGTACACATATTTTTTTCTTATTTTAAAGTGAAAAGAGTAACAGATAAATGAAACCTCCAAGTGACCATGCAACAGTCCCCTTTGCTTCTGTTTCTTTTACAGGCATTTTTGCCAACATTCAAAATGAGATTATCAAATTAAATTTTACTTAATAAATTGGCCAACACTGCCTCTAGTTGTTGTATAAAATATTCCCTTGCTCATTATTTAGTTTTTTAGGTGCTTCCTAGAATTGTTTACAAGCCCCTGACTGTAGTTTGTAAAGAACCAGGCAAGAAGAGTATTTGCAAAGGTTATTGATACTATGTGAATGGTGCACACAAACAAGATGGACTCCTAGCTTGGTGTTCATGGTGACTGTCATTGCTATACATTTTTATATTTTGTTATAACAAAATATTTTCCATGTGACATTAAGCTTGCATTATAGGAGAGCTTTAGCTCAGTGAGTGGTTGGTTCACAGTTCTGGCTGCTCTTCAAGAGGACCTGCGATTGATTTCCATCACTCACATGGAGGCTCACAACTGTCTGAAACTCCAGTTACACAGTATCCGATAGCCACTTCTGGGCACTTTAGGCACTGCCTGCATGTGGTAAAAGCACCGACACTCATAAAATAAAGTAAGAGACACTAAAGTAAATTTGTAGAGTTGGCTACATGTTTAACGATGAGGTAAGAAAGTTAGAATAGTTCATTCCAACTCAAGAACTCCATTATGGACTACAGAACAGAAAGAGACTAACTCTGCCTCAGATCACACTGTGAGGCAATGGCAGCCATCAGACCAAACAGTTATTGTTCAGAATCATTAATTTAACAAAGACTAAATTTTGCCTTGTTATGTGAATATGTGTGTCCTTGTAAATTTTAAGTTTTATTTTACATAGTACAGAAGGATGACTATAATAGAGTGTGCTGATAAATGAAAAGGAGCATCTGGAAAAAAAATTCTAGTTTTTCCCAGAATACATTTATCACTATCGTCTACTCTCTGATTCCCAAGAAAAAGTGTTGCAGGGGGCATGACTTACATACAAGAGATTCTCACAGCAGTGCTTTAGAAGTCATGGTATTATCCTCTCACATTCAGTGGGCGAAACTTCTTCATTCATGTCTGCCTAGCACAGCTTGTCTGCTCTTCTAATTAGGCCAGATATAGCTGTGATAAAATAATAGGGGTTTTTATATATCTCCTAAAACATAATTGTCTTCCATCTTCCCTGAGAGAGAAAACTCATCATCCGGGTGCCCTTGGTACTTCATGGCACATGTTTTCATGCTATTGGAATCTCTTGGTTTACTGCCAGATTTAATACTTTTTATTTATTTCATTATCATCTTAAATGTGCTTCATAAATTTGACATTCAAACATGATGTCGATGCTAGAAGTTGGACACTAAACATCACAAGTTTTAGTAGAGCTGGATGAAAATACTATACTTTCCTTTGCCCCTCACTGTGAGGCCAAGATGCCCTATCAGGCATTTTAGTTTCAGGACTTGGAAACCTGCTAGTCTTACTCTTAAAATATCAGAAATTATTTTGTGCAGCTTATAGCAAAGCAACTGATAACTGCACACATAGCTTTATTCCTTCTTTAAAATATATTTATCTTCTTTTAATAATTTGTCTTTAGAAATTTTAATCGTATGCTTATCTAGAGGAGAAATAAAAGAGTTCTTTATATAGATTATTGGATTTATTAAGCTAAGCAAATCCACTTTGGAATAATAAAATCCTTATTGGTTTATTAAAGACTGGACTGTGTTGCATCTGCTTTTTCACTTTTAGCTCATGTGCTTTGTGTTATGCTGAAATTTTGAGAACTTTATAGTTTTCTTACCTTGTGAAAGCTAACGTATTGGGCTACAAAACTTTCACCTCTCCCCAAAATGTCTTAAGCATGTCAGAAACTTAAAACTGTATGATTTTACTCTTTTTGCAAGCAGAAAATTATTATAAATCAAATTATTCTCAGTTCCAAACTAAGCACTGGAAAGCATGACTCTGTTTACATAAAATGAATGCCCAGTTCTCCAGGAACCAAGGAATCTTTTTTTTTTTTTTTTCTACTATGTAGTCCATTGTTGGGAAAGGCGGACATTGGTGACAGAAAGACATAGGATCAAGACTCTTTATTCTGTGATCTTGGAAAGATCCTTGGACAGGACTGTTTTGTGATTGTTGTTTTTGTTTTAAACTTTCTTTTTCATTTTTTGTTTTTATTATTTAAAACAATTTTAAAGTTTAAATATATTTGATTATATTCCTCCCCTCAGGCAAGTTCATCTTCCTCCCACCCTCCTCTCTACTCACCCAAAGTTAAGTTCTTTCTTAGAAAAACAAACAAAATACCCAATACAACAAAACACCCTAAACCTAAACATCACCAAAAAGAAAATAAGAAGAAAAAAGGGTGGAAAATCTGCATGGAGACCATTATATGCTGGTCACCTACTACATGAGGTCTACCTGAGGTCAACATGAAATCCACCTGAGAGTAGTTGATATTTCCAGTGTCACTACAATGGTGACACTGGGAATATCACTCCCAGTAGGTACCTTACTGGTTAGCTATACAAGCATTCATTCATTCATTCTTTCTTTAAAATAATGTAATAAAAGAAAATAAATAAAAAAAAATAAAAAAATAAAATAAAAGAAAAACTATCATATCTGAGATGGGTAAGGCAAACAGAAGGAAAAGAGCTCAAGAGAAGGCAAAAGACCCAGAGAGCCACTCATTCACATATTCAGGAATCCCATAAAAACAATAAACTGGAGAACATCGTGTATACACAGAGGACCTGGGACAGCCCCATGCAGACCCTGTGCACGATGCCTCGGTCTCTGTGAGCTCAAATGAGTTTTGCTCATGTTGATTAGAGAGCCTTAATTTGTGCATGTGTGTGTGGGAGTGTGTGTGTGTGTGTGTGTGTGTGTGTGTGTGTGTGCATGTGTGTGTCCTCCATCTCTTCTGGCTCTTACACTCGTTTCACCTCCTCTCCTACTGTGCTGCTCTTCCTTTTTGTATTAGCTCCTTTGATGAATGTTTTTACCAGATGTAGGAACTTACTAGGGAAATTTTTCAGGCCATTTATGTATGCTATCATATCATCTGCAAATAACAATACTTTGACTTCTTCCTTTCCTATTTGTATCCTCTTGATCTCCTTCAGTTGTCTCATTGCTATGGCTTCAGGTCCTATGTTGAATAGATACGGAGAGAGTGGACAGTATTATTTTGTTCTAGATTTTAGTGAAATTACTTTTAGTTTCTCTGCATTTAAGTTGATGTTGGATATGGGCTTGTTGCCAACTGCCTTTATTATGTTGAGGTATGTCTCTTGTATCTCTAGTCTCTCCTGGACCTTTATCAGGAAGGAGACTTAGGTTTTGTCAAAAGCCTATTCTGCATCTAATAACTTGATCATGTGGAGTTTTCCTTTCAATTTTTATATGGTAGGTTATGTTCATTAATTTCTGTATATTGAACCATCCCCGAGTCTCTGGAGCGGCCCTTACTTAATTATAGGGGCTGATCTCTTTTATGTTTTCTTGTATTCAGTTTGCAAATATTTTATTGAATATTTTTGAACCTATCTTCATAAGGGAAATTGGTCTGTAATTCTCTTTGTTGGATCTTAGTGTGTTGTGGATATCAGCTTAAGTGTGGTTTCATAAAGTGAATTCAGCAATGTTTTTTTCTGTTTCTATTTCATGGAATAATTTTGGAAGTATTGGGATTAACTCTTCTTTGAAAATCTGGAAGAATTCTGTCCAAAAATCATCTTGCCCTCGGCTTTTATTTGGTTAGAAAATTTTTAACTACTTCTATTTCACTAGTATTATAGGTCTATTTAAATTGCTCATCTACTTTTCTGATCTTGATTTAACTTTGATAAATGGTATGCATTCACAAAATTAACCATTTCTTTAACATTTTTCAAATTTTTGGAGTACATTCCATAGAAACATATGTCCTTATGCTTCTCTGGATTTCCTTGGTGTCTGTTGTTACAGCTTTCATTTAGTTTTGTTAATTTGGATATAGTATTCCTGCCTTCTAGTTAATTGGGATGAGGGTTAGCCAATCTTATTGATTTTCTCAAAGGACCAACTCTTTTTTTTTTTTTTCATAGATTCATTATATTGCTTATTTAAAAAAAAAAACTTTTTGTCAGTTATTTGTGAATTTCACACCATGTACATCAATCTCACTCCTCTCCTCCTCCCTCATGTTCACCCTCCATACTCGCAATCTCCCCTTCAGCAAAGAAAAAAAAGTCTTGCTGTGAAAGATGTTATGTGTCACAGTGCATACAACAACATATACTTTTGTTTACATAATGGCATCTGTTCTAAGAGGAGAGTCCATATCAGTTTGTAGCTTTAGACTTCATTGTGTCCCATAAGTTTGGGTGTATTGTATATTCATTTTCACTCAATTCTAGAGTTTTTTATTTATTTCTCAATTTCTATATTGACCCATATTTCATCCAGTAGAGATTTATGCTGTTTTCATGAGTTTGTAAGCTTTTGTAGTTTCTGTTGTTGATATCTTGTTTTCATTCATGGTGTTCTGATAGAAAGCAGGGTATTTTAGTTTTCTTGGAACTTTCGAGACTTACTCTATGTCCAAGTATGAGGTCAGTTTTGGAGAAGGTTTCATGAGCTGCTGAGAAGAAGGTTTATCTTTTGTGTTTGGGTGAAACGTTCTGTAAATTTTGGTTGTATCTATTTGGTTTACAATATCAGTTCTCTCAATCATTTCTGTGTTTTGTTATTGTCTGGGTGACATGTCTATTAAAGAGAGTCAGGTATTAAAATCTCCCACTATCAGTATGTGAAGGTCAATATGTAATTTAATCTGTAGTAGTGTTTCTTTTTATAAACTTGGGTACTCTTGTGTTTGTGGCATTAATATTAAGAATTACACTGTCCTGTTGGTGAATTTTTTTGATGAGTATGTAGTATCCTTCCCTATCTCTTCTGATTAAATTCTATTAATTAGATATTAAGGCTATATTAGGTTCCTTCTTAGGTCCATTTGCTTACAATATCTTTCTGCCATCTTTTACCTTGAGGTAATGTCTATTGTTAATTGTGTTTCTTAGATGTAGCAGTAAGATAGATACTGGTTTCATATCCATTCTGTTAGTCTGTATCTTTTTATTGGGAGTTGAGATCATTGATGTTGAGAGATATCAATGACTAATTAGTGTTGTTTCCTATTGTTTCTTTTTTGATAGTAGTGGTGGTGGTAATGGTGGTGGTGGTGGTAGTGACAATAGTGGTAGTGGTAGTATTAGTGCTGATGCTGATGCTGGTGGGATTGATAGTGGTGATGGTGGTGCTGATGTTTCCCTTCTTTTGACTTTGCAGGTATGAGATTATTTATTCTTTGTTTTCTTGTATGTAGTGAATACATACATACAATCCTATTTGGATTGAGAGTTTAGCTCTAGTGACTCCTTATGGTTGAGTTTGTATATAGATATTGCCTAAATTTGGTTTTTATCACATGTCTTCTTTTCTCTATCTATGGTGACTAAAAGTAGTGGGAAAGGGATGCTGCATCAGGTGCATACCTGGGGATAAGACCATGGGATTTGACCTGGAAAAGCAGGAGAGGAGCAGGTCTACAGTCATGCTACCTGCTTCGCTGGCAAGAATAGCTTTTGTGGTCATAGGAAGTGTCTGTTGGAGTTAGGGAATGGCAAAGATTGGGGGAGGGATTTTAGAAGGGGAAGATATGTAGGATACACTAGAGATATGGTTGAGGGGGAGGCTGCCTAGGTGCTCTGCTGCAGAGGTGGAGATAGGTTGTCGATTTGGACTTGGAGGAATAAAAAAATAAAAAGGTGACAATATGGCAGGAGTGGCCTATATGTTCCCAGGGAGTGTCCTCTGTAGCTAGGGAGGTATGTGTGTGGGAGGTAAATCCTGTTTGTTTGCTTTTACTTTCACATTTTTGTACTTATAATTGTATTTCAAATGTAGTTCAAAATTAAATATAATAAAATATTTACTATAGTGTCTATACTGGAGTAAATCCCCCAAAAAGAAAGACTGAATATCATTATATTTTCACTCTATCATCTCTTCATATCAACACTTTATGATATCTGAGTTTCAAGTTTCATGAATGTAGGGCAAGATGGGATAATAGTATATTTCTCTCCATGGAAATAATTGAGTTGACTGTGTATTTAAAAAAAAATCAGGTGCTAAACAAAAGACCTATAAGCTCTTAATTACCAGCTTCCTAATCTAACACTTCTAGCATATCAACTTAATGTATGTGTCTATATGTAGACTTTTCTCAGAGTGAATTTCACTATAACTCATCAACTAGCACTGCTTCCAGAAGTCCAAAGGATTCTAAGAGAAATCTATGAAACTTGTATGCCAGTTAATTAAATAACCCAGACGAAGCAAAAACATTCCTGGAACTACAAATTATCAAAACTGACACAAGAAGAAATGAAAATTTTAGTATCACAAATAAAAAAAATCCAATCAGATATCAAAAGCCATTCAAAGATCTAACACCCCACCCAGGTCTTTGGTCTCACTATTCGATTCTACCAAACATTTAAGGGATCATAGTTAACTTTTACCAAACTGCTATAATAAATAAGCAAAACTTAATGTTTTAACACATTCTACGAAGTAGTACCTTGCTTTTAAAGCTACAGGACAATTGTGTACAAATAAAAGTTGATAATGGAAGGAGAACCATTTCATTAGTGCTGTAGCTCACTGACAAGGAGCGTATGCTCATGTAAATAAACTCCAACTCTTGTTCCTATAAACAACCATAATGAAACCCACCCTCCTCTTATACACACACACACACACACACACACACACACACTCACACTCATACACTCACACTCACACATGCACCACAATAGCATGAAAGGAGAAGAAGCTGTAGGGTTATTTAGGTTGGAAAGGGGATTATATATTGAGCATGGGCCACTAAAAAGGGAGAGTGATAGGAGGTAAATGTGATTGAAATACACAATGTGCATGGATAAAATGCCACAGGCAAGCCTGTTATTATGGTGTTAATATACGGTCATAGAAACACAAAGTTTAAAGAAACCTACAGCCTAGTCCCTCTGCTTCAGTAACAGTACAAAGAAATTATAGTAAATAGAATTCAACAGTAAACTGAAAATATTATATATTATTTCCAAATGATACTTATTCCAGAAAATGATTCAAGCTGTTTTAAATCAATCAATATGAAATTGGCAGAACTTATGTAGGGACACCAGATGATCTCCGTTACTACCAACAGCAAGCACTTGACAAAGTTCACCATTTATCATGATAAAACCATCCAGCAAAGCTGGAATAGAAGGAAAAAATGTCAGTGTGATAACAGGCTTTCATGAACCTCATACTTGTTATAACTGAGTTATATGGCACTAAATGCCTGAAAACCCAGGTTCTTAGACACAAGGCTATATTCAGAGATATGGTTTTAAATGAGATAATTAAGTGCAAATTAAGTCATCAAGGGATCTTCTAATAGGACTGTTCTCTTTCTTTTTGAAAAAAAAAAAACAGTGTGTGTGTGTGTGTGTGTGTGTGTGTGTGTGTGTTATGGAAACCATGTGGCGGTCAGAGGACAACCTGCAATCATCAATTTTCTTCCCCCCCACCATGTAGCTACTGAGGATTGGACTCAGCAACTATTTATTGAGCCATCTTTTCAACCCTTCTCTTGACAAAAGAATGAAAGAGAAAGATGGGAAGAATGTGGTCACTTGTAAGGCAATGCTAAAAGTCTCAGGAGGAATTAAACCTGCTCATGTGTAGATATTAGATTTCTAGGCTTAATAGCTGCGATAAAATAAGTGTTACTGGGAGATAGCTCAGTGGCTAAAAGCACTGACTATAAAACTGGTAAGGACCTGGGTGTGAATTCCAAGGACTCATATAAATGCTGGACACAGCAGCATGTGTATCTGCATTCCCAGCACTCCTATGGGAATATTGAAACTACAGAAAGAAGAATTCTTGATGTTCGTGGGCCAATTAATCTCACATATGCAGCACCATACAACAAGAGGATAGACCCTATCACAAATAAGCTTTAAAGCAAGGATCAACACCCAAGATTTTCTTCTGGTTCCCGAACACATACTAAAACAAATAACCCTGCATTTATCCAAATAAATACACACACAGTATCTTTCTCTCTCTCTCTCTCTCTCTCTCTCTCTCTCTCTCTCTCTCTCTCTCACACACACACACACACACACACATTTCTGTCTTTGAAGGTATTCTGTCTGTGGTATTCTACTATGATAGTTCTAGTACACTAACATAATAGAGAATAATGTGCTGCATTGTGTTTTCCCTCTAAGTAAAGAAAGAAACATGCATGCTTTCTTTTAGCCCTATTTAAATTTGTACAAAAGGTTCTATTTTGAATATGTAGTCAAAAAAGGCAGAGAAAATGAAACAATATGAATATAAACATACTTGTTTAAATATACCATAACTTTATATACAGCAAATCTCATGGAATAGACACTATGCACACACACGCACGTTCCTAAATATGTAAATATGCTCATTTTTTTTTGTCACAACAATAGAAGGCAAAATTGGGACAAGTAGCAGCCACAGACAATAAACAAGTTGAAAGGATCAGCATTCAAGAGAAATATAAATTTAATTTTGCTTCTATATAGAGTTATAAAAAAATCTGGAAAGAAAATTTAAAAAAAAAAACAATGCTTTTTATTCTACAATCTAAAATAATAATATATCTAGAATTAATTTAACCAAGGAAGTGACAGGCAACATTCTTATAAATTGCCAAACATTGTAAAGGAAACTAAAGCAGATATAAGTAAGTGGAAAGATATACCCTGTCCAATAAACTGTAAGATTTAATATTAAGAGAGTAATACTTCCAAAAATGATCTAGAGAGTCAATGCATTTCATGTCAAAATTTCAAGAGCTTTCCTACAGAAATTATCTTATCTTTACATTCCTGTTAAAATGAAACAGACTGCAGACATACAAGGCAGTTAAGACAGCTATGATTGACAGATGAATGATAGATAATAGATAGATAGATAGATAGATAGATAGATAGATAGATAGATAGATAGATAGATAGTGATGATAGATCTACAAACAGATAGATCAAGAGATAGATGGATCATAATGATAGCTGATTTATAGATGATAAATACATGCATATATACATACATATATACTTAGACACACAAATAAATGATATATAGATAGATAGAGAAAACAAAGTTAGGAAAATCACTTAGTTTCAAAACATGCTCCTTAGCTACAGTATTCAAATCATGATACTAGAATAAAAATAGAAACATAGAAAAATCAAATAGAATTGAGTCCAAAAAGCAAACATATATATATATCCATGACCAATTAATTTAGAAAAGCTGCCTATGCCTGTTATTGTGGATAAAATAATTTCTTCAACAAATGTTTCTGGAAATGCTGGTGTTCACATGAACAACAAGTTGCTATACACATGCAAGAAATGGGATTTGAACATATTAAAGAGAACAAAGAGATATTAGGGACATCTGACATCTGTGGCCTCTTCAGTCACCTGTATTCATGAACACATATCTACACATGATCACATGTATGTTCATATGATTTTTAAAAATAAACAATTAGCCTTTTGAAAAATCAATACTTAAATCTTAAAACATTTCTATATCAATAAAGTAAAAAAACAAAACAAAACAACAACAAAAAAAAACTAGAGCATGGTGAAAAGAATTAAAACCACATATTTAGTAAAGTTCCAGTGTGTGCAATATATAAAGGATGCAACATGTTGCATCAACAAGAACATGATGGCTGGTAAGACATCCTAGTGAGTAAAACTTGCTGCACAAGCCTATGACCTGAATACAAGTTCCCAGAAACCACAGTGAAGGAGAGAACAAAGTCAAAAGCTGTCCTCTAACCTACTGGACAAATGTTTCTCTAAAGAAAAGAAATGCAAATGGCTAACACGCACATGCTAAGAACAATTAATCAATGGTTGAAAATCCAAAAAGCAATAAGATTCACACTCTGGCATATTTATAAACAAAACAAGAGAAAGAAAAGTCAGCATTTGTGAAGATGTGGAGACAGGAGCCTACCACACACAGCCACAGAGCTACAGTCATATCAAATGACAAGCCAAGGTACAAGAGTGTTACATGACTTCTCAAAAAGTGAATAGAGAATAAACTGCAACTTACTCCATCAGTTCTTCTCGTGGACTTACACTCAACAGGCATTCAAATGAAACTTTCTACAAAAAAAACGGACGGAGCATTACCACTCAGAATCAGCAAAATATGAAATTCACGTTTGGGATCTTCCCATGTTTATACATCAAAAGATAGATGGTAAATTGAGATGAATACCTACAATGAAATATTCTTTAGCCATACAAATTAAGGGTGTGTACGTGGACTGTACTACAGCACCCACGAGTCTCATAAGCACATTACTAAATAAAATAAACCAGGCATTAAATGTCAAAACTTTATGATTTTATTCATATCAAATACCTAAAACGACCAGTCACAGAGACAGGAAATAGATCGCTGCTGAATGGCAGGGTCAGAAGGCGCCAACTGTGACTATAGAATTCTCTTTGTCTTGAGAAAAACAATGTTTTTCTGTTAGAGTCAGTGCTTTACAATATTGGAAAGAACTAAATGACCCTAAATTGAACTTCTGAATGACTGATTTTAAGTGATATGAATGTCACTTCAATTTTTATAACTTTTTAAAAATCGTTTTTATTTTATGCGTGTGTAAGTGCCTATATGTATGTGTACCATGTACATGTATGGTTCTACAGAGACCAGAAGAGTAGACTAGATCCTGAAAATGAAATTGTAAGTCATGTGGCTGCTGAGAACTGAACCTGGGTCCTCTGCAAGAGCAGAAAGTCCTTTTAACCACTGAGCCATCTCTCTAGCTCCTAAAACCTTTTGAGATAGGTTTATATAGCTCAGGATGACCTTGAACTTCTAATCATCCTACCTCTACCTCTTTAAGTGTTGGGATTATAGGACACCTTGTTTTATGTGTGCTAAGGATGGAACCCAGGGTTTTGGATATGTCATGAAGGCACTCAACAAACTGATTTTATATTAATGGCTCATTTCAATGTTTTGGGGTTTGGGCTGGTTCCCTCCCAAGGGATCTGGGGATCAAACTCGGGTTGTTGACTTCCACAGTCGGCACTTTCACACTCGCTTTCGCTGTTAAAAGGAAACAACTCAGAACACCATAACACTTTATGGCATTTTTTTATTCTGTTACTCTGTTTTTTTCTTTCTTTCTTTCTTTCTTTCTTTCTTTCTTTCTTTCTTTCTTTCTTTCTTTCTTTTTAAGACAAAGTATCACCGAAGTCCCTGGAATTTGTGATTTCTTGCCATGCTTCAGGAGCACTGAGAGTATAGGTATGTACCACATTGCCCAGCTTTAGTGGCATTTTCTATAATAAAAAACCCTGCTGGATTCAGGAGCCTCTTGACATCAGAAGATAAGTGATAATCACCACAGCCATGGCAAGATCATTTTAACACTATCCTAAAAGGCCTGGGCTCTGAGTGGGACAGAGATTTCCTAAACAACCTTGAGACTTTCACTTCTCTTAGAAAGTACCCTCCCACCCATTGTCCCTGATTTTTTTATTTTGTTTCTCATTGTGTTTTCTTCATATAAAAACTCACCAATAATCTATACACACACATGCATACACATACACACACAAACACACCACAGGCACACAGGCACACACATGTGCATTGACTTGTCTTCAGCATTCTGGCTTCTCTAAATATCTCCAGTACTAAAGGAGATACCTAGCGACAATCAGCGCTCCAGGGTCACCTCTTCTGTCATCTACCTGCCTCTTACCCCTAATGCTTCATGTTTAGATGCCCTCCAGAGTCTTCCCAGGCTTAACTGGATACCCTTGTATTCTCAGAGCCAAATATATTCAAGTATATTGTGTGACTTTGCACTCTGCTCCTAAGCATTCATTCTTTTTGAGGCAAAATATATTCAGTAACATTACTTAAAACCCATTTGGCCCACAGTAATGGCTGACACTCTTACATGTTTGAGGTCTTGGGCTTCCGCTAATCGGTACTGAGGCTAGTAAAACCCTATCTTTGCCATTACCATCTGATGAGGATTTTCAAAAGCTTCAATGTGCTAACACAGTGAGCCGCTCTAACCAATTGCATGGCGTCTGTGCCCAGACGTTCTGTGTAAGGATGGGAGAAAAGCTGCACAAAGAAAAGTCATTGGTTTTGAAATTCATGAAGTATTAACATCCAGGGTATGCTGAAAGTGACAGGTTTTTTTGGATAAGAAATGTAGGGTTACTATTTTACCAAGTGACCCAGCAGTAAGGTGCAAGAACTTGTGAATCACTCAAGAGTGAGAAGCTCCAACAGGGGCCTTGAATTAGGGAGAAATCCCTGCAAGACAAGAAAAACATGAACAAAATTAAATTATGTAACAGCCTCCACCACTTTTCCATTTATTTATTTATTTATTTATTTATTTATTTATTTATTTATTTATTTTGTGAGGAGACCTTGTACCGTACGTCTGTCTGCCTACGTCCGTCTGTTCAGCACTTAGCTCCTCAAATTCGGGAGCATTCCCAGCATGCACATCTGTAGGAAGAGCTGGCATTTACAAGACAGTACAACAGTTTTATCCCTATGGTCTTATGAATATAATAGTGAAGAAACCTTAAGAGCGGAGAGACAGTATGGTGAACCCACATAGTACACTTCGGAATGGAATTTACTTCAGCGTAACTAACACCTACATTATGTGTAAGAAAAAAATACAGCAAGACTGTAAACCTCTGGAAAGTCATGCTGCAGAGTTTTAAATTAATTTGATGCGCAAGGAAGAGCCAAGATAAGTTTAGTGTTGTTTTAGAAGCTGAACCAATTGATTGATTAAGTACAGGATCCCCCATGTTATTAACTTTTTTTTTCACTTATTCCAAAGTAAACTGAAAGTAGTCATTTATCTTCATAGCGTTTAAAATCAAAATGATTTTTTAAAAAGATTTTTGGTTTTAACTTATGTGTATGCATATGTGTTTGGGTGACTTTACAGAAAATGTGTGTGGGTTGCTGTGGAGGCCAGCAGAGGGTGTTAGATCTCCTGGGGCTAGAGTTACAGGCAATTGTGAGCCACTTGATAACGTGTGTTGGAAACTAAACTGGAGTACACTGGAAGAGCAAGAAGTGTTCTTGTTGGCTGAGCCATCTTTATTGATCCAAAGATAATAACTTTTTATAGCAAAATGGTATGTGTTTCATCGTGAAGGTAAACATGTCACTTGTATAAATACAATTTATGTTTAATTTATAGCTATATATAACATACATTACATGTTACATGGTACAACTGCATATTTATATAAATTCATAATTATCTAGCCTTCCCTTACTGACTTCAGCAAAAATTATATGCTGAACTTTTATACTACTTCATTTATTTATTATATACTTACATTTTTGTTCACTATTCATTTCTTTACCAACTATAGTAGCTAATAATGTTTGTTAGCTTGACCTGATGTTAGATTACATAAAATTAAAAGCTCTGGGCATGTCTGTGAGGGATTTTTTTGAGATTATATTAATTGAGATGGGAAGATTCATTCTAAATTTGGTCAACATCATTCTACCAGATGCCATCCTACACACTGGCTAAAAAGGAGAAAGTACGTACAGTATTAGCATTCATCTCTTTTTGTTTCCTGACTTCCACAAGACCTCAGCTTCCTGCTACCTTCCCGGCTCTAATGGACACTGAGTCAAAATAAGTTTCATCCTTTAAGCAGCTTTTGTCAGATATGCTGTCTTAGGAACCAAATATGTAACTGATATAGGAATCAGTTCTAAAAAAGAGACATCTTTGCTGTGATAAACCTGATCATGTGATCTTAAGTCTTTGCAATAGGTTTCTGGGAGGAAAATGAAGGAATTTGGGACTTTAACTTGAAGAATCCTTAAATACTATAATCAGAGCCAAATGTACCATTCTGATGGAACTGGGATGATCAGGATGACATAAGAAATGTGATCAATGGAGACCCAGCCTACAAGGTTTCCTGGAGGGACTAGAATCTATTGTCTATTGGGCTAGCAGTCATTCTTGATACATTCTAGTGAAGATTCTGGCTCCTCTCCATCCATGACCTGAGAACTCAAATGAGGCTGATTTCTAAATTAACAGACTGGGTTGTTTGGTGGGGGAAATTTCAAGACAGCTCAACATTCAGGATAAAGTTTGCTGCTCTTAGCAATTGAGGGGCAGCAGAAGATCTAAAAACCTATGGACTTCAATAAGCATAGGTATGTGAACAAGCTTAAAGTTGCTGACAAGGAGAGTCCACATGAATTTAAGAGTTAAAGACAAACCTCACAGTCCTTACAACAACAGGATAGCCACATGGAGAGCAGGACTGCAACCAACAATGTCTCTACCATGTGAGAATAAACTCTGTCTGAAACAAGACGATTTAAACTGAAAGAACCACTCAAGGAGGCTGTGTCTAAGAGCAAACACCCTGGTAGGCAGATGCCATGGTAACAGAGGTCCAATGAGACCAGGCTACTTCTGGAGCTTCCAGCAGAATGTCGCAGGGTTGTCCGTTGACACTGATTTTATAGGTATTATTGATGCAAGAATAAATGAATGAGTCATGAAAACTTGTGTCTAAGTTGGAGTAGGCTGTTGAGGGTGGGCAATGTGTGGCAGGATTGGCATGCCTGCAAGGTCAAGAGAGACCATTGCATACGTTCATTAAGGCAAAGTCTGAGTGGCAATAAATACCCAGGGTGTTTCAGGTACCAGGACCACAGGATATTCACTAAGGAGATCTGTAGACATGGAGTAAACATGGCCTGAGAAAGGCAACATTACTACAGGAAAAAGACCTAGAGAGTGGGTCTACTCCAGCCAGTTGGAGTCCAGGTAGATGATTATTGCATCATGAGATGGAGATGCCTGACATAGTGGTGTTTTCCATACTGTATTTCAGTGTTTCTTTGTTTAGATTTTTCACTGCTATGCCCTCATTCCTCCCTTTTAGACTGTTAATGCTTACTCTGTGCCATTGTATGTTGGAAGCACTTAATTTGGTATTTTGATTTTAGATGTGTGTGTGTGTGTGTGTGTGTGTGTGTGTGTGTGTCCCACTTGGCACAGCACATGCATAGAGAGAGGTCTGAGGACACCTAAGTGTCTTCTCATTACACAGTATGAATTCTGGGTATTGAACTCAGATCATTAGGCTTGGAAACAAGTGCCTCTACCCACTGAGCATCTCATCAATGTATAACTGTCTTTTTTGGTGTTATAAAGGCACACAGGTAAGAGATTACCCAAGTTTCAGATGAGACTTTGCACACATACTTTTAAACAGTTTGGAAGTTTTAAAGACTATCAGACCCTTAAAAACTATTTTATTGTTTTCATACATTATATTTGATCATATTCTTTCTCTTCTTCTAGCTCCTTCCAAGTACTCATCTCTTCCTTAACCACCCAACTTCAGGTTTCTTCTCTCACTTCATTAAAAACAATCCACCAAAGCCAATGCCAAACAAGAAGGAAACAAACAAAGTTAATAAAGAGGGGACACACACACACACAGAGAGAGAGAGAGAGAGAGAGAGAGAGAGAGAGAGAGAGAGACGGACGGACAGACAGACAGAGACTCACTTACAATACCTCCATAGAGTCCATTTTGTATTGGACATCTACTTATGAGCAGGAGACCTTCCTAGGAGGCAGATTGTCAGAGACAGAGGTAAAGGACGTCTCTATGGAAACAGTGGTTTATTTATTTATTTATTTATTTACTTTTCAGAAACAAGAAGGCTGATACATGTGTGAACTCAAGAGACTGTGACAGCATGCACAAGACCTGCATGAGTTTAGGCCAGACAGTATTACAACACAAAGAAGGAGAAGTGGGCACCAAGTCCCACTCGTAACCTACAAGACTATTAGGAGTTTTGAAGTCAGTTTAATGAAATTTTTGCATCACAAAATGGCCATGAATCTGTAAGGCCAAGGTGTAGAAAGTTATGGTTTCAAAGTGGCATGCTTGGATAACAAGTTGAGAAATATTTGACCTAACTTATGATGATTG
The DNA here is from genome assembly GCF_011762505.2 of Arvicanthis niloticus. Classification (NCBI taxonomy): domain Eukaryota; kingdom Metazoa; phylum Chordata; class Mammalia; order Rodentia; family Muridae; genus Arvicanthis; species Arvicanthis niloticus. The sequence continues at coordinate 33,770,334 of NC_133433.1, read as the reverse complement.
ATATTTATTGTCAACTTGACAGGATCTAGACTCAGGTAGAAAACAAAGTTTTGGATGTTCTCTGGCAGAGATTCTAGACTGTGTTAACTGATATGGGGAAGGCCACATTAAATAAGAGCCATGCTAGTCCGTGGGCAAGGACTTCAGGCTGATTAAGAAGAGAAGGGTAGGCTAAGCAGAAACAATGATCTCTGTTTCCACACAAGGGATGGTAAAAAAAACCATGCTGAGCTTTACATGATGTAGCTATAAAGAAATGAATGAGCCAGGACAAGAGCTAAACTTCGTAGAGCAAGTGATACTTGCATCAAGTGTTGCAATGCAGTTACATGTTCACAGACGAGGACTTTGATACCATTGTAAAGATGAGTAAACACTGGTCTCCAAAGATTTATCCATGTTTCTCAGACTAGCTAACTAGTATTTAATAATCAGTACTGATTGTCAATTTGACAGAATCTAGAACTACATAAAAGATGGACCTCTGGCCATTCCTGTAAGGAATGATCGTGATTACATTAATTGAGATGTGGTGCTTCATGAACTGTGGGTGTCAACTTTATTCTTAGCTGGCATCCTAGAGTCTATAAATGTAGAAGGAAACCGGATGGCTTTGTGCACTTATTCCTCCTGCTCTGCTTCCTGATTCTGGAGATGCTATGACCAGATGCCATGGCTTCCTGCTGCCTTGATCTTCCCATCATGGTTCACTGACTGTACCATGAAGTATGTGCTAAAATGAACCCTTTTTCTGTAGGTTGCTTTATTCATGGTATTTTATCACAGCAACAGGAAATGAAGCCAATACACTACACAGGAGAACTCTTGGAATCAGCATACAATCCCATAAGACTTTGCTCTTTAATCCAGAACTATTCAAACCAGATTTGTGTTCTGCACTTTTTTTTTTTTGCCACTGCCTCCCAAGTGCTGCCATTTAACATGTGCACCACCACAGCCCAGCCTCAGACTTTTGTTCTTGCAAAGCCCTGACCTGAAGCTACCAGGAAGAACTGAGTTTTTACCTGCTTTTTCGAAATGTTCAATTTCATCCCCAATGGAAAGCTTGCATTTATAATCTTGTGGTTCATATGTTTAAATCACATTTGATGAAAGGAAAAATAAATAAAGTCAAATATGCCTCGGAAGTTTGAGACCCCAAGCCCCTAGAGGTGTTATTTACATGAGCCAAGAAGTGCAGGTTCTGCGCAGGGCGACCACTTCTACTTTGACAATGAAAGGAAAGCATGCAAGTGAAGACAGTGTTTGTTTTCTGGGGCCACAGTGGATGTTAGCTTCTACTATTCATAACCTAGCCCACTTATGAAATCAATAGCACTGTCTGCTGGGAATACAAATTGTTAGTGTGATATTTAGTTAATATATCCAGTGACATGTAAACTTTAACCTTTCCCACAAGGAACCCAAAAGAATTACTGTGGTGCTGACCCCCGAGTGAAACTTGAAACACAGGCAGGCCTAAAGCACAGTTTTAGAAACCAAGACAATTTTGTTGATCTAAGTGCCTCATTTTTTTTGTAGACTGCTTTCTGATGTCTTCTTAGCTTAGAGCCAGGGATTGTGTGTGTTTTCGGATCTATGTGAACATATGAGAATATCTAAGTCAGTTATTTCTGAACCAAGACTCCCTGCATTTTAGTTATCCTCAGTTTGGTGATAGATCTGTATTGAGAATTTTCCTCAGTTCATAAATGCTGTACTGAAAATAAATTTCATTCTTATAAATACCGAACTCTATAAGAATACAGTAAATAAATCAAGGTTGCCTGACAATTAGTGGCAGAATGAAGACTCTAAATGAGGACTCCAGCATAATGTAGATCCCATCAAATGACCATCATTTTATGCTGTTTCTTTGTAGCAACTCTCTCTCTCTCTTTTTTTTCCAGTCCTTTTTAATATTTTTTTATTTTTTTATTAGATATAACATTTACATTTCAGATTGTATCTCTTTACACCATTCACCCCACCACCCAGAAACCTCCTATCCCATGCCCCCTCCTCCTGCTTCTATGATGATGTGCCCCCACCTACCCCCAACCCCCACCTCCCTACTCTCGAATTCCCCCCCCCCACTCAGTGTTCAGCCTTCATGAGACCAAGGATCTCCTCTCCCAACAAGGGCATCCTCCCCTACATATACAGATGAGTCCCTCCATATGCACTCCCAAGCTGGTGGTTTAGACCTTGGGGAGCTCTGTTTGGTTGGTATTGTTGCTCTCCTCATGGGGCCACAAACTTTTCAGGTCCTTCAGTCTTCTTTCTAACTTCTCCATTGGGAACCCTTGATCAGATCAGTGGTAAGATTCTGGCAGACCTCTAAGGAGACAACTATATCAGGTGCTTGTCAGCATGTACTTCCTGACATCCACATCAACGTCTAATTTTGGTGACTGCATATGGGATGGACACCCAAATAAAATGGTCTTCAGACAACCCCTCCTTCAGTTTCTGTCCCACACTTTGTCTCCATATTTGCTCCCTTGAGTATTTTGTTACTCCTTCTGAGTAGGACCGAGGCATCCACACTTAGTTTTTCTTCTTCATGAGCTTCATGTGGTCTGTGAGTTGAATATTGGCTATTTCAAGCTTTTGGGCTAATATCCACTTATCAGTGAATAAATACTGTGTGTGTTCTTTTGTTATTGGGCTACCTCACTCAGGATGATATTTTCTAGTTCCATCCATTTACCTAAGAATTTCTCAAATTCATTATTTTTAATAGCTGAGTAATACTCCATTTTGTAAATGTACCATATTTTTTTTTTATCCATTCCTCTGTTGAAGGACATCTGGGTTCTTTCCAGCTTCTGGCTATTATAAATAAAGCTGCTATTAACATAGGGAACATATGTCCTTGTTATATGTTGGAGCATCTTCTGGGTATATGCCCAGGAGTGGTAAATCTGGGTCTAGAAGTAATGCTATGTCCAATTTTCTGAGGAACCGACAGACTGATTTCCAGAGTGGTTGTACCAGCTAGCAATCCCACCAACAATGGAGGAGTGTTCCTCTTTCTCCACATCCTTGCCAGCATCTACTATCACCTGAAACTTTGATCTTAGCCATTCTGACTGATATAGGGTGGAATCTCAGGGTTGTTTTGATTTACATTTTCCTGATGACTAAGGATGTTGAGCATTTCTTAAGGTGCTTCTCGGCCATTCGAATTTACTCAGTTGAGAATTCTTTGTTTAGCTCTGTACCCCATTTTTTAATACGGTTATTTGGTTGTCTGGAGTCTAATTTCTTGAGTTCTTTGTATATATTTGATATTAGCCTTCTATCGGATGTAGGATTGGTAATGATCTTTTCCCAAACTGTTGGTTGCAATTTTGTTCTATTGACAGTGTCCTTTGCCTTACAGAAGTTTTGCAATTTTATGAGGTCCCATTTGTCAATTCTTGATCTAAGAGCATAAGCCATTGGTGTTCTGTTGAGGATCTTTTCCCCTGTGCCTAGGTATTCAAGGGTCTTCCCCATCTTCTCTTCTATTAGTTTCAGTGTATCTGGGTTTATGTGAAGGTCTGTTATCCACTTGGACTTGAGCTTTGTACAAAAGGATAAGAATGCATTGATGTGCATTCTTCTACATGCTGACCTCCAGTTGAACCAGCACCATTTGTTGAAAATGCTATTCTTTTTCCACTGAATGGTTTTAGCTCCTTTGTCAAAGATCAAGTACCATAGATGTGTGGGTTCATTTCTGGATCTTCAATTCTATTCCATTAATCTTCCTGCCTGTCTCTGTACCAATACCATGCAGTTTTTATCACTATTGCTCTGTAGTACAGCTTGAGGTCAGGGATGGTGATTCCCCCAAGAAGTTCTTTTCTTGTTGAGAATAGTTCTTGCTATCCTGGGTTTTTTGTTATTCCAAATGAATTTGCAAATTGTTCTTTCTATCTCTATGAAGAATTGATTTGGAATTTTGATGGGAATTGCATTGAATCTGTAGATTGCTTTTGGCAAGATGGCCATTTTTACTAAATTAATCCTGCCAATCCATGAGCATGGGAGATCTTTCCATCTTCTGAGATCTTCTATTTCTTTCTTCAGAGATTTGAAGTTCTTATCATACAGATCTTTCACTTCTTGGTTAGATTCACTAAAAGATATTTTATATAATTTGTGACTATTGTGAATGGTGTCATTTCCTTAATTTCATTCTCAGCCTGTTTATCTTTTGAGTATAGGAAGGCTACTGATTTGTTTGAGTTGATTTTATATCCAGCCACTTTGCTGAAGGTTTTTTTTTTTTTTTTAAATCAGGTTTAGGAGTTCTCTAGTGGAAGTTTTAGGATCACCTAAGTATACAATCATATCATCTGCAAAGAGTGAAATTTTGACTTCTTTCTTTTCTAGTTGTATCCCTTTGACTTCCTTTTGTTGTCTAACTGCTCTGGCTAGGACTTCCAGTACTATATTGGATAGGTAGGGTGAGAGTGGGCAGCCTTGTCTAATCCCTGATCTTAGTGGGATTGCTTCATGTTTCTCTCCATTTAGTTTGATGTTGGCTACTGGCTTGCTGTATATTGCTTTTATTATGTTTAGGTATGGGCCTTGAATTCCTGATCTTTCCAAGACTTTTATCATGAAGGGGTGTTGAATTTTGTCAAATGTTTTCTCAGCATCTAGTGAGATGATCATGTGTTTTTTTTCTTTGAGTTTATTTATGTAGTGGATTACATTGATGGATTTCCGAATATTGAACCACCCCTGCATTCCTAGGATAAAGCCTACTTGATCATGATGTATGATTGTTTTGATGTGTTCTTGAATTCAGTTTGCGAGAATTTTATTGAGTATTTTTGTATCAATATTCATAAGAGAGATTGGTCTAAAGTTCTCTTTCTTTGTTGGGTCTTTGTGAGGTTTAGGAATGAGTGTAATTGTAGCTTCATAGAATGAATTGGGTAGTGTTCCTTCTGTTTCTCTTCTGTGGAATAGTTTGAGGGGAATTGGTATTATGTCTTCCTTGAAGGTCTGACAGAATTCTGCACTAAAACCATCTGGTCCCTGACTTTTTGTGGTGGGGAGACTTTTAATAACTGCTTCTATTTCTTTAAGGGTTGTAGGACTGTTTAGATGGTTTATCTGCTCCTCATTTAATTTTGGTACCTGGTATCTGTCTAGAAAATTGTCCATTTTATCCAGATTTTCCAATTTTCATGAGTAGAGGCCTTTGTAGTAGGATCTGATGACTTTTTGAATTTCCTCAGTTTCTGTTGTTATGTCTCCCTTTTCAGTTCTGATTTTGTAATTTGTGTACTGTCTCTGCGCCCTTTGGTTAGTCTGGCTAAGGGTTTGTCTATCTTGTTGATTTTCTCAAAGAACCAGCTTCTGGTTTTATTGATATTTTGTATAGTTCTTTCTGTTTCTACTTGGTTGATTTCAGCCCTGAGTTTGATTATTTCCTGCCATCTACTCCTCTTGGGTATATTTGCTTCTTTTTGTTCTAAAGCTTTCAGGTGTGCTGTCAAGTTGTTCCTGTATGCTCTCTCCAACTTCTTTTTGTAGGCACTCATAGCTATGAGTTTTCCCCTTAGTACTGCTCTCATGGAGTCCCACAAGTTTTGGTATGATATGTCCTCATTTTCATTAAATTCTAAAAAGTCTTTAATTTCTTTTTTTATTTCTTCCTTGACCAAGTCATTATTGCGTAGAGTGTTGTTCAGTTTTCACTTGCTTTTTATTATTTTTGTCATTATTAAAGAGCAGTCTTAGTCCATGGTGGTCTGATAGTGTGCAAGGGATTTTTTTCAACCTTTTGGATCTGTTGAGGCCTGTTTTGTGACCAATTATATGGTCTATTTTGGAGAAAGTACCATGAGTTGCTGAGAAAAGGGTATATTCTTTTGTCTTAGGATGAAATGTTCTATAGATGTCAGTTAAATCCATTTATTTCATAACTTCTGTTAGTTTTATTGTGTCTCTGTTTAGTTTCTGTTTCCATAATCTGTCCATTGCTGAGAGTAGGGTATTGAAATCCCCCACTATTATTGTGTGTGGTACAATGTATGCTTTGAGCTTTAGTAAAGTTTCTTTTATGTTTGTGGGTGCCCTTGCATTTGGGGCATAGATGTTCAGAATTAAGAGTTGATCTTGGTAGATTTTTTCCTTTGATGAGTATGAAGTGTCCTTCCTTATCTTTTTTGATTACTTTTGGTTGAAAATCAATTTTATTTGATATTGGAATTGCTACTCCAGCTTTTTTTTTGGAACAATTTGCTTGGAAGATTGTTTTCCATCTTTTTACTCTGAGGTGGTGTCTATCTCTTTCACAGAGGTGCATTTCCTGTACGCAGCAAAATTCTGGGTCCTATTTATGTATCCAGTCTGATAGTCTATGTCTTTTTATTGGAGAATTGAGTCCATTGATATTAAGAGATATTAAGGAAAAATGATTGTTGCTTCCTGTTATTTTTGTTATTAGAGATGGAATTATGTTTGTGTAACTATCTTCTTTTGGGTTGTTGGAAGATTACTTTCTTGCTTTTTCTAGATCGTAGTTTCCCTTCTTGTGTTGGAGTTTTCCATTAATTTTCCTTTGAAGTGCTGGATTTGTGGGAAGATATTGTGTAAATTTGGTTTTGTCATGGAATATTTTGCTTTCTCCATCAATAGTGATTGAAAGTTTTGGTGGGTATAGTAGTCTGGGCTGGCATTTGTGTTCTCTTAGGGCTTGTATGATATCAGTCCAGGATCTTCTGGCTTTTATAGTTTCTTGTTAGAAGTCTGGTGTAATTCTTATAGGTCTGCCTTTATATGTTACTTTACCTTTTCCCCTTACTACTTTTAGTATTTTTCCTTTGTTTTGTACATTTTATGTTTTGATTATTATGTGACAGGAGGTATTTCTTTTCTGGTCTAGTCTATTTGGAGTTCTGTAGGCTTCTTGTATATTTATGGACATCTCTTTCCTTAGGTTAGGGAAGTTTTCCTCTATAATTTTGTTGAAGATATTTACTGGCCCTTTAAGTTGGGAGTCTTCACCCTCATCTATAACTATTATTTTTAGGTTTGGTCTTTTCATTGTGTCCTGGATTTCTTGACTGTTTTGAATTAGGGGCTTTTTGCATTTTGCATTTTCTTTGACAGTTGTGTCAATATTTTCCATGGTATGTTCTGCACATGAGATTCTCTCTTCTGTCTCTTGTATTCTGTTGGTGATTCTTGTGTCTATGACTCCTGATCCCTTTCCTAGGTTTTCTATCTCCAGAGTAGTCTCCTTTTGAGATTTCTTTATTGTTTCTACTTCCATTTTTAGATCCTGGACAGTTTTGTTTAATTCCTTCACCTGTTTGGTTGTGTTCTTGCAATTCTTTAAGGGATTTTTGTGTTTCCTTTTTAAGGTCTTCTACCTGTTTACCTGTGTTCTCAAATTCTTTGGGAGTGTTATTTATGTCCTTCTTAAAGTCCTCTATCATCATCATTAGAAGTGATTTTAATTCTGAATCCCGCTTTTCCAGTGTGATGGGATGTTCAGGGCTTGCTATGGTGTGAGAACTGGGTTCTGATGATGCCAAGTAATTTTGGTTTCTGTTGCTTACGTTCCTGCCCTTGCCTTTCCCCATCTGGTTAACTCTAGTGCTACCTGCATTCACTGTCTCTGACTGGAACCTGCCTTTCCAGTTATCTTACTTGTGTCAGAACTCCTCAGGGTCCAGATGTTTCTGTGATCCTGTGATCCTTAGCTCTAGCTGCTTTGAGTACAGTGGCTCCTCTAAGATGTCTCAGGATATGGTGTCTCCACGGTAGCAGACGAGCTAGGTGTCCACTGCTGGGTACAGTGTCTCCTCTAGGATGTCTCAGGATATGATTTCTGCTGCTCTGAGTTCAGTTGCTCCTCTAGGATGTCTCGGGATATGGTTTCTTCACTGGAGCAGACCAGCTAGGTGTCTGCCCCAGCCACAAGGACCAGGAGAGGGGCAGAAGGGGAGTGGTATTCCACAGGGGCAGGTTTTGGGTGCCTGGTGGGTCCTGAGAGCCCCCTGCTCCCAGTTGTAGGTCTGGGTTGTAGGGCTGTGGGCAACTTTTCTTACCCATTGCTCTGAGTTCAGTGGCCCCTCTAGGATGTTTCGGGATACAGTGTCCTCATGGGAGCAGACCAGCTAAGTGTCTGCCCTAGCCACAAGGACCACGGAGGGGCACAACTCTCTCAATCAGGTTCAAACAGTGCAACATAACAGATGAGTTAATGCCCTCTTATATCCTGTGTGAGAAGACCTGGTCAATCACTGTAGTAAATCCTATGTATTCTGCAAAACTTACTTACAGAAGTAGCTAAATCAACCCTGTTCCCCGCCCCTTCTGTGGGCAGTATCCAATAGTAACAGTAGAATAAGCCATGGTCATCATTCTGAGATGGGAAGATGAACAGAGTTTCATCTGGCCCAGCATCGCCTTACATCTCTCAGTGTTTTGACTAGAGATTCCTATGGCTCTATATTAGTAAAACTCAGGATTAGCTATTTTCCAGGGTTATTCAACAAGTGGGACCTATCCAACCCAAAATTAATCTACTGTGGAAGCTTTCTTGAATATTGAAGACCAGATTGCTATGGCCTTCCTTTGTCCTATGTCACCTTTTGGAAAGTCATAAATCCACTTCATGTTACCTATAAGAATAGACATTTTCCATCACCAGACTCAGACTAGTAGAAAAGAAAATATAATGAACATAATTTATATTTTGACTGATATAAAATACAAGGAACAAACATGACTAGCGAGCCACTCTGAAGCCAACCTTCCTCCTTTCTTTTGTCCCTCCTTTCCCTTTCTTTCCTTCCTTCCTTTCATCCTTCCTTTTCTTTCTTTCCTTCCTTCCTTCCTTCCTTTCTTGTAAAAGAGATCAAACACAAGTCCCTGGACATGCTAGATATGTCCCTGGACATGCACAGAGCCATGCTATCAGCCGATAAAGTTCTATGAGAACTATAAATTATAAGCTTGTCAAAACTATTTGTATTTGGTTTCCAATCTACATAATTACTTACATAGTCTAATTAAACATTGGCTTAACTGGTGGACTGTGTGGGTAATGAAAAATAAACAGCAACATTTTTGAGATTAAATATTATGTTTTTAACAGATAATGAAAAGTATTTTTTTAAATATTGACATTGAAACTTCACACATTGACTCTTTCTATATATACATATACACATTCACAAATTCATATACGTCATCACCAAGATGTGAATGAAAGAGAAAACTGTAAAAGTTTAGAATCAAAATATCTTAAAAACATTTCTCTACTTTAGAGAAGTCAGTTCTAAAATTTGCAAATGATGTAACTTTGGGTTCCACAACAAAGACTGCCCATCCCAGTCAGAGGGTAGTCATGAGGAAAGCATGTTTCTTCATCGGAATGTTTGAACAGATGTGCACTGCTCTACTGAAAGTTATAATAGAAATATTGTGCTATTTTATATCATTTTAGTGAGGCTTGCTTTAAAAAAATTTAAAATGAATATCAAAACTAAACTATTTCTGAGCATATTGGGTAATAAAGTTTATGGCATATGGAGAAACAGATTCTATAATATATGGAGAGAGAGGGGGAGACAGAGAAAGAGAGAGAGAGGTAGAGAGAGAGAGAGAGAGAGAGAGAGAGAGAGAGAGAGAGAGCTAGATTTAGGTTAACATTGGACTTTTCATATGAAGGAAAAGAAAGTTTCATTATGAAAAGTCCACAACAACACTCTACTTCCCTGCAGCATGTTGCAACTCTAGTAATTAACAAGTTGAGATTATTGGTACAAAAGTGAAGGTGTCTACAAGCTGAGTTGATGTCTTCGTAAAATTATTTGTTGCAAGTAGGAAGGTCCTATTCTAACTCACAATCTCTCCTGCTACGGCCTCATAGACAAATCAGTCTTACAATGTCTGAGGATGCTAAGAAAAGTATAAACAGTGAGAAATAAAAAGTGATCATGGTTGAATGAAGATTGATCCTCACTTGTCAAGTTCCATAATAAAAATGCCTTGTCATTGCCAGGCAGATATTAAATATAGTCCTAAGAATAACTCTGGCCTCAGAACACTGCCCAGCAGAAGAGGTCTGATGTCCAGCTTCCTGTCCTTGCAATCTGTCAGATAACACACAAAATTATAGCTACTGTGTCTTAGTACCTAATTTTCATGAGCTGTCCATGAATAATTTCTAGAATGAGAGATTTAAAAGAGTAGGAATACAAGCGTAAGAAGTTATGGCTTGCATGAGGTAAGTCCCAGCAGTTGACTGTACAGTAACTGTTTTCTTTATGACGTATGTGACATCTTCAATGTTGGCAGACTTTCTGGTTCTGTGGTGAGGACTCTGCAGTCCTGGGAAGGAGCTGGGCTTTTTGTGGCTTCCTTTTCCTTCTCAGTTTTCCTACTTGAGCTGTGTGGATGGAATATCCTCATCCCATCATACATGATTCCAGAAAGATGAAAACTGAGTTGAGTAGAAAGTGAATGTGGTTTTAACATCTGCTGGGAAAACGAAATACCTCACTCAACTAGGAAACACACTAACTTAACAGGGAGCTCAACGTCACAAGCAGTTGAGCTGACAGCACCTTCTCTATCTCTTTTGAAAGTGTAATTATTTTATATTTAATGGTGATTAGCTACACAGACACACCACCCCTTCGGAGGTTGTCCTTTAGCACAGGTGCTAAGATCATTACGGTCATGAAGAGCACTGAACAGTGGGGACTGATACAGCAGCATGCTATTATTAAACAACCTCTCACATGCATTAGACTCTTCTGCTTGGGGCCTTCCCAGCTGGAAATAGAATTAAAGTATCTAATTGATATATAATTTGTTTCCTTTAAAACTGAGATTTCAAATGTTTTCAGAGATGCCCTCTGAAATTTTGTCTGTTGACCAATTATTACCAACTCTGAATTGAATCTTCTACCTGCTATATTTTTCTCTTTGCCTTGGAGAATCTGTGACTATCAATCAAATGTAATGATGTATTCTACCATGCTCTTCTTCTTGCTTTCTTTAGAAAACAAAGCAAAAGCAAAAATCATTAAAACCCCAAACTTTGACAAAATGGGAAACATACACAAAAAATAAAGTAAAATAAAACTCCACAGAAACACAAGATCAGATACCATGATATACAAGCATAAGACTACTAAGACCAAAAAAAAAAAAAAAAGTGGGCACAAGACAAGACAAAAAAGCCTACATGGAGTTAGTTTTGTGTTGGCCATCTATAGGAATGGGCCTCCCCTTAAGTGTGGTTTGTATATCCAGTGAGACTCCACTGGAAATAAATACTTTTTTCTTTGTGCGTGACTTTCAGTTGGAGATAGCTTCTTGATTAGGGTAGGATCTCAGATACACGTTCTCCTCTCAGGCTGAACCCTGTGCATGCTGCCAAGGTTCTGTGAATTCATCAGTCGATAGTTAGTCCTGTTGTTTCTGAAAACCACTGCTTCCTTGTCTTCTGTCCCCACTGGCTCTTACAGTCTCTCAGCCTCTCAGAGGAAGAGATTTTAAGAAGGATGACTAATGGAGGTCTTGAGGTAAATAAGGACAAATGTTAAAGAAGGTTTGGGTCCCAAAAGGAGATTCAGAATTATTAAAACAAAACCAAAGATCTGTAGAGAAGAAAGCAGTGTGCATGAGAGGAGACAAGGAAGGGGGGTGGGGTAATGGAGTCAGGATGAGCAGTGTGCAGGAGAAAGAATTAAGGGGTAACAGCCAGTATGAGCCCAGTGCAATGATGCATATATATGAAATGTCATTATGAAACTTTTTCATGCGCAGATTCTCTACTATTTCTTGCATTAAAAGCGAGCTTTCTTTGACCCTGGTTTGACATGAGTAAGTCTTGCCTTTCTCATAAGATTGTTAATTTAGAAAACACAACCAGCATTTGCTGTATAGTTAAATAATATAGATGTTCAATAGGCATTTACTGAATTAAAAATGTAAATACAGTGATTATTTAGTGAGTGTGCCTACAATGTAAGTTAGGACTGGAGGAACCAGCATATATGACATGGCCCTAGGACACATTGAAGAGACAAAGAAGTGATAAACATCATAGGCCAAAGGATTTATTTTCATTATGGAGTATTTTTCTAGCATGCGCAAGCATAGATTTACAAGGGTTCATATAATTAATTAATAAGATTACAGAAAGAGGAAATCATTCCTTGGGAAAATTATAGAGATTCACTATAATTTTGTAGAATGTAACTAGTGAGTTCAATCATTTGTTGATCATTACCTCCACTGTATAATCTTGATATATTTTATGTCTATTTAAGTGATGGGTAGGAACTTTTAAGGGCTTCTTTGAAAAGAGGTTCATTAGAATTTCTGAACTTTGACACCTTTGGTGCAAGTCTAAACATAGGCTAGAATAAGACATTCACTGAAAGACTGAATTTTTCTTTTGTCTTGACAGTATGCTTCTGGAATTCATTTTTTTCTTTTGTGCCACTAATAATTATGAATTAGATTTCATTCATAGGAATGTTGTAATACCAAAGAGCTTAAAGTGACAGGCATACAATATTAAAACCCCTTTGTATTATTACCTGTGTTGCCTGTCAGAGATAGGAGGTATGTCTAGAATGTTCACCTGTGTGGCCCAGACACACTGACACTGTTGTGATGTTTCCATAGAAAACAAAGAATGACCCAAATTCAGTCACCTATAGCCTGAATGAAGAAAGCAAGATGAATGTCTGGTGACATTCTGAGATGTAATTCTTGAGCTTAGCACAATGAAGTGAGCACAAGAGGCCTGGACATCAGCCAGTAGGGTTTTTTTTTTTTTTCCCTAGCTTCTTCATGTCTGACACTCCTGGGTTTCTTTTCTTCTAATTAAGGAGTTTTTCCTAACTGACTATCAAGCTATAAGCCTAATAGTGATATTAAATTGATGCCCATTTTGTTACAAACAGATCCAAGAAACATCAAATAATTTCATGAGACATCAGTAGAAACAGCAAAATATGAAAGAAGCTGAAATGAAAGATTCTGAGAAAAAAACATCCAGTCTCAGGTGAGACAGAACTAAAATATCCTTTACATTTCATGCCAGAACAAATTCATCCTCCAGGAAGATGCTATTGATACTAGGAGCTGAAACTTTATGTTACAGTGGGTCATCAAATTGTTAAACAAGATCAGTTCAAGCTGCAGACATCAATGGGAATCCATATTTCTGTAGGGTCTGGGAACTGCTCAGCTCATAGGCTCATCACATGACTTGTGATACACTCAGAAGAGCTGTGTGGTCAGCCACAATGTTAAAAAAAAAAAAAAAGAAGTGTTGTCTTCATAGCTTTAAGTTTCTAAACAGTGCACTGAATCACACTCAAAAATGTTTGCCTTGATAAACATGCTGAAGAAATCTTTGTAGACTCCCAGTTGGAGATCTCAAAGAAAATGATTTCTGTGGGGGATAAATCAGGGTAATTATTTCAAAGAATTACCAAATAAGGCAAAAAAAAGTTATTGGTGGGCTTTGGATGTTGTCTGTGTCACCCACTCTGCCACATTAAAAGATTCTCCCACAGTATCCCAGTACACCAAAGGAGAAAAGTCATGCTTTATGTGTTCTCGGATGCACCTAGCCACTCTTCCTAGATTCAAAAAGGAAGAACAGACTTTTACTGCATTTTTCTTTCTTTTAATTTAACCTCGAATAATGAGCTTTATAGAAGCAAGAAATATCAACAGAGGCTTCCTTCATCTTACTTGATTTAATTTGTGGAATCCAAATGAATTTTCAGTTGATAATGTCTTTCTTCCTTTCAAGCTCAGAGAATTATTCTCCAAGCTTTTCGTATTCTTTACTAATAAATAGCAAAAACCAATTCACATTTGGTTTTGATGATCCATCTTCTAAATTGTTGAACTGACAAAACAGTTGGTGGCATGAGTTTTTCTTGTATTTGTCTGCAATGGGAGGTTTTAAAAACCTGAATGAAGATTCCAGTATAATAATTTGGGTAGTTTGTACTTTGAACAGGGGGGATCAGCATAGACAGACCAGGGTTTCTTAAAAATTGATAAATAACAGAAGTTTAAAATTATTTATAATTGTTTTAGTAACCAGTTGTCAGCCGTGGAAGGGTATCCTGGTTCTTGGGTTGTGGATGTTCAGCCATGTCCCCAGAACCCAGGCTCCTGATACAAGGTCTGAGGTCTAATCTCCATTCAACCTGCACCCTTCAGACACATAAGGCACAGGTAGAGGGTGATTAACAGGCCTCAGGCCCTAGAGAGATTTACATACTAATGAGGTACCTGAAAACCAGAGGGTAGAGCCAATTAAGCATTCCTGCCCAGCCCCTCCCCCTCTATCCCTGCAATTTAACTCAGGACTGCTCTGGGTTTTACTGGGGGGGGGGGGGGGGGGGGGGGGGGCTGTGCATCCAGATCCATCCACCATCTGCCATGACATTAAAACCCATGTGTTTTAAAACTTTCTTGTGTTTGGGGCCAAGCCATGAGGAACTGTGGAGCCACAGCAGCCCTGGCCTAACTTCCAGCTGGAGAAACCCAGAGCATTCCCAGCCAACTACCCACAGCATGGCAGGAGGAACCATGCAATTCTCCAGCAGCAATTACCTACAACCAGTTAGGTTAAAATGACAATTTCCAACAAAGCAAAGGATTTTTTGTTTAATAGAGAAGAGTGAGGAGGGGGAAGAGGGGTAACTAAGAGGGGAGCACAGAGGGAAGGAGGGAGGGAAGGAGAGAGGGAAGGAGATGTTCTGTGCCCCTTCCGAGTCCCCTTCGCCCGTGAAAGAGACACGTGAGGCAGTGTTCGGGTGGTTACTACAACGAGGCTTTATTCTTGTATCAGTAGAAGCGGAAGACGCCAAGCCCGGAAAAGGCACTGCTTATATACACCCTATAGTGGCGTGTTCACGTCTGATTGGCTGCTTACTCATTACCCCTATTATGCCCCGGGATGGGCAGTGACTTTGGCTCGCTTTTGCCTTTTGCACCTGTGCAGTTAGTTGTTTACTTGTGGGAGGACAGGATGCCCATGCCATCTTGCAATGGCAAATGCTGTCACGCTCACCGCGGCTCCTAACAAGGAGAGACAGAGGAAAGAAAGGAAGGAAGAAGGGTGCAAGGGAGGGAGCGTGGCAGGGAATGGAAAGAGACACTGAGTGGCAAAGCTCACTTATGAAGGACAAAATACATTGATAGGCTTTTAGTTTTGTATGACAAGAACAGAAGACAAAGAGGGGCATATCACATATATACAGTTAACCTTAATATATTCTAAATAATAACCAGAAGGGAGGAAGATTTCAGCTTAGGTCCAGGGATCTGTGTCCTGCATCTATAATACACATTGTTTTCAATAACAGTGCCTTACCTAGTTCCATGGCAACCAAGAGCAGTTGCCATAGCTTATGTTGTTTTGAGAGTTTCTGGGAGTTTCCTGGTCAATATTACATTGAGAGGCACCACTCACCTCATATGTAGAGTCTAAGTTGAAAGCTTTAGATTTCTGTGTTTAATAGAAAATGAGGACCTGTAGAAGTATAAAGAAAAAACATGGAGAGATGAGGAAGATAGGAAGTGGAACTTAGCAAAATATGATTTGATTTCATTTCTGTACATTGAACTGTTCATTTATCATTTGATTATGATGAGTGATCATTCTTTGAGACTATTGCATTTGGTTTGCTGCATTTTATTGATCATCTAATTTCATTAGAGACAATTATCTGTGGTTTATATTTTGGTCATTGTATCCTTATCTGATGTTACTATAGAGACCATATTGGTCTCAAAAAATGAATTTAGAATTACTTTCCTTTCAAATTTTTGGAATACTTTGATAAGAATTAATAACAACTTTCCCTTAAAACTTCATAGAATTAAATTAAATTGCATAGTCTTGAGATTTGTGTGTGTGTGGAGGGGTGTATTTCAATACAGTATAGCCTCATTTCTCAGTATTAGCTGGGGTTTTCTATTACTTCATAGTTCAATTTTTATTGGCTCTGAGTGGCCGGAAATTAATTCATTTCTTCTTGGTTTTCTATTTCATTGGAATGTAATTGTTCATAGGCTCTACTGTACGTTTGTATTTCTGCCATATCCATTGCCGTGACTCATCACTGTCCTTTGACTTCATGCTCTGTGTCTTCTTTTATTTGGATGTATGAAATATTTTTCCAACTTTTCATTTTCAGCATACATGTAAAATGAGACTCTTATATTCATTCCATCATTGTCTTTGATTAGTAACTACTTCATTTTAAAAATTGTTATATATATAATTAAGTTTAATACATACTCTTATTTTTAACACTTTGTTTTGTGTGCTGTGTATCTTTGGGATTATTGTATTTGTGAAGTTATTTTTTTTCTCCTATGCATCTTCTCTACACTGAGTTTTGTGTTTTCCTGATGAGGATTTTGTTTGTTTGGTGTTGGTATAGCTTCCTTATAAAAAAATCTTTTGAATACTCCTTAGTAGTAGTAATGGATTCCCTCGTCCTCTTATCTTGAAGAGTCATTCTTTCTTCTTCATTTATGGCTTTGCTAGGCACAATGCTCTTAACAATAAATTACATGAGAATTGGATTTATTTATTCCACCCACTTCTGGATAGTAGACTTTTGGCTGAGAAATGGGCAGTTGGTCTAACAAAAGCTCTCCAGAGTAGGATTCGATACTCTGGATGCTTTTAAACACTCTTTTTATATCTTGTACTTTTCACACTTTAACTATGATAATAACTATAATACAGATCTTTTCTGGCTTTTCTGGCCAGCACTGTCATGTTTTTGGTCTTCTTGTACCTGGATTATTATAGATTTCCTGAGATTAAGGGATTATTCGGCTCTTATTTCAACAAAGTATTTCATCTCCTTTCTTCTTTGGGCATTTTAAGAACTGTAGGTATAGGGTTGTTTAATAATATGGCAAAGGTAGCTGCTGTCTTTATTATTTCTTCTCTCTTTCCTTTTTCTTTGCCTGGTTGGAATAATAGGAAGAGCTGTCTCAAGCTTAAATATTCTTTTTCTGCTTAATCGAGCCTGTTGTTATTGACGTTTTGCTATATTTCTCATTTGTATCATGAATTATTTTTTTAATTTCATTCAACAGAATGTATTTTTATCTTTAATCTCATCAGTTTCCTTAGATGCATTTCATCGCACTTTTAAATTTTTTATCAGAAATTTTATCAATATTTTCTATGTATTTTTAAAAATTGTATTATATTTTAGTGTGTGTGTGTGTGTGTGTGTGTGTGTGTATCCCTGCATGTGCTACGTAAAAGAAAAGGCAAAAAGTGAACATGTGCAAATCAGAGGACTCCCATGCATCCAAGTGTCTCCCAGATAGTATATAGAGATGATCAGAGGACAGCTGAAGGAGGCATGGGGATCTAACTCGGGTCTCCAGGCTTAGTAGCAGTCACCTTTACTGCTGAGCCATCTTCCAGGCCCTATAATCTTTTCTCTAGAGAGTTATTGTGTTATTTTGGAAGCATCATACTCCTTGTTTTAAAAATAATTTTATGATACCACACTGAGGTTTATACATCTGGTAAATTAGTTATCTCTACTTCTTTTATAAGGTTGCTTTCAAAGGAAACAACTTTCTTCTGAAAGTATGTCTACCAGTATGCAATATTGGTATTGATGCTAGGTGGGCATCATAATAGTCTCTCTATATCTTATGGAACTTCAACAAATGGTATGAAACACAGCTGATGCCATGGAAAGCAAAATAGATACTTTGTCACTGTCATCCATTAGGGTGAGCATGCTCTAGGCAAGTATGATGAACCTTAAAACTGGTATAGGGTATACAGGGGGTGTGTTCTATAGTGCTAGATTCTAGCAATGACAGTCAGCAGGGAGAGTGATGCCAACCAGCGGGCGTTGTTACCTTACATATGAACAGAGACAAACAGGAAAGGGTGTCTGATACTGGCTGACCTTGGAGTGGTGGAGCTTCTGAAGTCTCTTACCTAAGTCTGACTAGGCATGCAACCTATGTGTGCTCCTAGTTCAGGAGCAACAAAAACCTACAAATCTCCATGTGTGGTGAGGCTCATCACTCCCCCTGATACCCACTTTCAGTTCTAACAGTGGCATACACCTACATTACAGAGTAGGGCGAGGTAACAACAGGGAACCATACTGCTTGCTCCATGTTCAATAGATGGTAAGGGACTCCATGTACCTGCCCATGAGTGAAAGTGCCAACAAGAAAACATGACATGTGGTAGAGATGCCTAGTCTGTTGAACTTAGCCACCACCACCCCCCAGCCCCATACTAGCAGTGTTAGAATCCCTCATGCAACTGGACATGCTCTATATCCCAGAGCATAACTATCTGCAGGAGCCAAACCCAGGAAATTACCTGCTGTTCTAAGAGAACCTCAGGAAATTACCTGCTGTTCCGGAAAGCCTAGTCAGTACAAGGTTAAGAAAGGATGTTCATGGGCCTCAGGTCCCAGGAACTTAAAGAACATCTGGTATTTCCTGGGAGCTGGATACGACTGTGGCATGGTCTTAGACAGTGAGGATTCAATAGTGGGATAAGCAATGACCCTCTCCTTGCTGTGTCTTTATAGCCTGCCTCCTGAAATTAAAGTTGTAGAGCTTGATCAGAACCCCAGACTTGCTCTCATCCTTTATGTCTCTTGTCCTTTCATTCTTTTGCTCCCTTCCCTAGGGTCTCATAGAATCTCTGCAGACCGGGGCAACTATCCTCACCTTTCTTTTGTTGAATATAGTATCCTTCAGTCTCTTGTGTGCTAAAACACCTATACCTTATAATGTGCAGTGTGGCATAGGCTTGGATGCTTGAATACAATGTCTCTATTGAACCAAGTTGGATGGTGAAGCTACAATCCTCTGCATACTGTGGCAGACTGTCTCTGGGATTACAGTAAGTGAGAATGAAAGAGAATTTTGAAATAGGCCCAAACTAATAAAAATAACAGGGCCCTGATTCCATTCCTTTTCCCTAACCTAAATAGTTAAAAGTGCCTGCCAGCAGGTTTGGGCCCAATTAATTAGTTACAGAGGAGGTGGAATTACAAGACAAAGGCCTGTTAAGAACATCCCAAACTGACTGCGATGTAGTTCCAAGGGAGGAACTACACCCTGCCCCCATGGTACAGCCTGCTAGTGTTCAAAAAAGTAAAACAACCAATCATGTGCAGATATGGAGATATGGACTGGCCCAGAGCTCTGATTTAATAAACCGCCTCATGTGCTTACATCAAGACGGTGTCTCGTGTGTCCTTTGGGTGTGTGCTATCCTGTGACTCAAGTGGACTCCTCTTCTGGGAAGTCCTGGACCTTTCAAGACACACAGATTTCTAATTCTCAAGAGAACATAAATTTAGACAAAAGATGCTTCTCAATATGTTGCGTCATTGTGGAAACTTAGGTTTCAGAGACTGCCAAAAAGACAGTGGAAGTTCTTTCTCCAAAGCAAAGTTACTCTATCAGTGCCAAGTTGCTTCCCCAGCTGGATTACAAGCCTATGGCAAATGTGAATTTTCCCAATAACGAAGATCATCATCACTGTCCACAGTGATGGAGCGTTTTGAGCTACTCACGTGCTCTACTAACAAAGGGAGTCCTAGTAAGCTGAGAGACCAGAGATAAAGTAACAGAGTTACTGTGTTCTTTCCTTTATGCTTCAATCACAGATTTCCAAGTCTCACAAGGTTTCAGACTCTTCCTTGCTGAGGCCTAACATTCTCCAAAGGTCATTCATTCAGAGTGGCACCGTCCCCCTGTGCCCAGGCTGCTAGGCTTTTTAATGGAGGAAACGAGTTCCAGAAAACTCTATTCATCCAACCACTCTGTTGTGGAAACCCTGCTATTTAAGGTTGCCACCTGCCCACCTTGTCCAGACAGCTCCTCTGAGCTCAGCACAAAATGGG
Source organism: Arvicanthis niloticus (assembly GCF_011762505.2). Lineage (NCBI taxonomy): Eukaryota > Metazoa > Chordata > Mammalia > Rodentia > Muridae > Arvicanthis > Arvicanthis niloticus. Next base: position 33,750,394 of record NC_133433.1, on the reverse strand, counting down.
GGAGTCCTTTTCCCATCAGAGCTTCCTTTTTCCTGCCTGACCTTGTCTGGGGAGCTCAGACTCACATATCCTCTATCTGAAGAATGTTATTGTAGTGCTTAGTAAGATTACAGGCTCAACTTCCTTTCTCCCAGTAAGAACCTGGTTAGCAAGTACCTGGAATTTCTGGAATGCCTCTTCATGCATTCCTAGTACCTTAAGCTCCAGCCAATAATACATACCCACCCTGGAAACCCCTACCTTCTTCCCAAAAGCTATATAGCCCTTCTTCACCCCCAAATAAAATTGATCTGCCTGATCCCAGAAATTAGTCCTTTTCTTGTATTCACCAGGAAACCTGTCCTAAACCTTTGTTCCTTCACACTTGCAAAGTGATAACCTAACCGGTGACCCAGGAGGAAGGGGAAACCCACACCACTCTCTTCTACATTTTAGAGATGTGTTGTTCATGAGAGAAATATAAAAAGCATCGATATTTTTGTCAGAGAACACAATTGAAATATAAAAAGTAAAAGCTTGCAAACATGAAAGAAGTTGCCAAAAAGAACAAAGGGGAGGCTTTGAGATGCCACTCTGTCCTCAAAAGATTGATGGCAATAATTATTATTCATGTTTGACATTAATTGCCTAACTATAGGCAATTATATCTTTTCACGACCTGTCTAAATTAATAGTTAAGCTATCTGAGAGGATAAGTTATTATTAATCTTATTTTTGCAAAGGAGCGATCTGAGATTGAGGAAGGTTAAATAATTTGCCCAAGCAGAGATAATATGGGGGCGCTTGGGTTCAAGCACGCCCATGATGATTGCACAGGTAACTAGCCAGTCACTCAAAGCTCTACGTCCAGTTCTGTAAGTTGGTGTCATCTCATTTTTTTAGTCAGATTGTGAAATAAGTTTCTGAGATGTATTTTACCTAAATTTTTTTAATTAAAAAGATTTTATGTAATATGGTACATTATTTCTCTGCTAAAAGTGAAATAAACCAATTTACGCCAGATTAGATTATATTAAAGGCAAGTTTATTAGGAAGATACTTTCAGGTGGTCAACTTCAGTGGCTTCAATGATCAAAGTCAGGGAAGTTGATATGGGAGAAGGGGGTGGCTAGGGAAGGAAGAGAAACGGAGGGGAGGGGGCACTTGCACAAAGAAGAGAAAAGAAAAGGAGAGGAGAGGAGGGGAGAGGAGAGACCAAAATGTCTGGAGTATATACGGAGGAGCCTCTGGGAGATGGACAGCCCAGCCCCCGGGTTGGAAAGTTTAGGATTGGGTCAGGGTATGCCAGGTAGGGAATGGAGAATTCTGGGAGAGCCTGAAAGACAGGTCTGCTTTGGTATATACAATATGCACCTCTGTCCCTTGTCTGGGGTCTGAAGCCAAACATAATACATTTTAATCATGGTTTTCCTTACCACAACTCCTCCTAGATCCTCTCCATCTCCCCACTTGCCAGCCATTGGATCTCTTTTTCTCTAACAAACAAACACAAACTTGTACACACAAATCAAATCAAATAAAAAAGCAATAGGAATAAATGTTTAACACACATACACACACACTCACAAATTCACACACATGTACCAATTCATTTGGTGTTGGCACCCTACTCCTGGATATGGGGCCTGCCCTGGAACGTGGTTAATTCTGTCTATAGCACTTCATTGGAAAAGGCTGATTTTCCCATTGCCAGTAGGTATCAATTGCAATTAGTTTTCAGAGAAGGAACCCCATGTCCTCTTTCCCTTCTTGGTGCTGGACACTATCTGATTTAAAACTGTGCAATCTTATATATGCTGCCACAGACTCAGTGAGTTCATACATGTATCAACCCTTTGGTGTCTGGAAGACTCTCTGTCTCCAGAGTCACATGTCATCTCTGGCTCTTCCATTGTGTCCACCTCCTCTTTCACATCCCTACCTGAACCTTGAGGGCAGGAATTTGATGAAGACATCCCATTTAGGACAGAGTGTTGCAAAGTTTTTTGCACTCCGTTCATTGTCTAGTGTCTATGTCAATTACCATCAACTACAAGAAGAATCTTCTCTTGAGTGAGGTGCTGATTTGCAACATCTATGCTTTATTAAAATTTTTATTTGTCATTTCTTCTTCTTCTTTTTTTTTTTGAGCTTCATTATTATGATGCTTTTCTCCCAAAGCCTTTGTGTTTTCCTCTACACATCTTTTCTATCGTTTATTAGTATTGTTTTCCATCTCCATCTTTGACATACTAGCATTCAGTTTTAGTTCCATGAGCTACGTGTATACCTTACTAAATCTGAATATTTTTTTCTAACATGAGAACATAAGGCTCAGTTTTTTTTTTTTGTTTTTTTTTTAATTTGAAATCAAAGTAAATTTTGTACCATTTAAGAAATTATAACTTCATCTTGATAATAATTATACAGATTTCTACCAATAGGCTATGGCTATGCAATAAGTCCTAGCTAATCCTCCCTGTTCCAACAAAACCACTACTTTACCCTAAAAAGACAGACCATTATTAACCACATTAGTCCCCAAGCTCAGGGAATAGGGGCGATGACTCTTCTTTAACTTCTTCAAGCTGATTAAAGGCGTTGAGATATTAGAAGAGGGGTGGGGGAAGAGTAAGTTGATAAGCCTCTGATGCTGTGTCTTCACTGAATCCAGATGGAATTCCAGGACATTGGAGGTTTGGGCAGGTCTGCTCAGCATGCTTGATGAATAGATACACCAAGGCTGTGTATTCTGCAATATACAATTCTCAGAACAAGTTTTAGTATCAAGAAAAAAAATTTTTTTTTTCCTAGGGGGCTGACATTTTTTAAAAGATGTTGTTCTAACAACTTTTCTTTTTTTTCCCCTTTTAAAAATTGGTTGTAATATTTACATTTCAGATTATATCCCCTTACCCCACTTCCTCCCACCACCTAGAAACCTCCTATCTCATCCCCCTCCTCATGCTTCTGAGGCAGTGACCGAACCCCCCCAACTATTCCCTCTCCACCCTCACATTCCCCCCCACTCTGTGTTTATTTTTTTATGGGACCAAGAAACTCCTCTCCCACCTATGCCCGACAAGGCCATCCTCCCCTACATATACCACTGGAGTCTTGGGTCCCTCCCTATGTGTTCCCAGGCTGGTGGTTTAGACCCTGGGGAGCTCTGGTTGTTTGGTATTGTTGCTTTCCTCCTGGGGTCATAGAGTCATCCTGAGGAGTTCTGATACAACCAAGATAACTGGAAAAGTTCAGTTTTTAAACCACTGTCACATGTTCTTAACATGCTTCAATTCATAACTTTCACATATTATACTTTTTAAAGTTTTACCATTTCATTCTGATTTCTTGCCTGGTGATAGATTCTTGTATTGACTAATTTAAAATACAAATTTCTGGATGCTGAAGAGATGTCTCAGCGGTTAAAGCACTTGCTGCTCTTCTGGAAGATTGGAGTTCAGACTCTAACATTCATGTTAAGCAACTCACAACTATTTGTAATTCCAGCTCTAGAGGCGCTGATGGCCTTTCACACACACACACACACACACACACACACACACACACACACACACACACACGTAATTACTTGATTTAACAATCCTAATGTATTATGAAAAACTTCATGGTAATATGGTGTAATAGCAACTGACATACTAAAGGAGAACTGTCAGAAAATAACTCCATTGTGCTATATTAATTTTCTTCCTCCCATCTTCTGTGCTACTCTCAAGAGCCACAATCACAGCCATGCCTCGTACTGTGTCTTATTAACACAATGAGCTCTGAGTATTCATTAAGTATATGCATAGTCCAGAAAGAGTCACAGTGGCTTACTGAGCCTTTCAGTGGATTTTTCAGATATGGCATTGGGCCAAGTGTCTTACTTGGTTTCTATGCATTCACTGGTCATTTTCAACTCTTGGCTATAGCTCAGTGTCAGTCCTGTAAAGATCACATTGCATTGAAATGTTCTCCAGGGACTGAAATCTGGATTGCCCCCACCTTCTCCTGATCTCGTCTTCTGTCTCCTTGTGAGTGAGTTCCCTGTGATACTTACAGAGGAGTGGAATTGCTGGGGCAGAAGGCAGGTGCACATTTTTATTAAATGCTGTCAAACTTGTCATCAGAAGAAGTGGAAATATTCATTTCTGTAGGTATTTTCTCCTGGTTGGTATTGAAAACGCTTTTTACCACTTTAGTGGTTAAAAGGGTGATCTTGTAAATTAAAATGCATCTATCTAATTTCTAGTGAGGTAAAATATATTTTACTATTCTTTGCCCTGTATTTTCTTGAGTATATTTTCCTTTCTTGTTGTTTTGATACAAAGCCTTGGATTGAACCATGCGTCTCATTTGGTTTTAGGTTAGGGGCATAGCTCAGAGACTAGGAGCTTGTTTAGTTCACACAAATCTCTGTCTTCCATCCTCACAACTTCAGAAAGGAAGAAAAACAGTGTACTAGAGTCAGTGATACTAGCAAGGCTGAAGGCAGAGAATCGTGAGTTCTAGGCCAGAGTGGCCTATAGAAAGATTCAACTCAAAAGTAAACAAGCCCATACAACAAAAGACAAAGGAAAAATACGTATTTATATTAGCTTTTGAATAATCTCCAGCTTTTGAGATTGCAAAGTCCTATTCTGATATCCATCTCCTGTTTTTTTCCCTTTGATGCCTTTTGTTGAACAGAATTTAGAATTCTGATACTGCCAAATTCCAGAATGTTTGCCTATGTTTATGTATGCTCTTAGACTTAAAGCTTTCTGTGTGTACTTTTCATAGTGAGACACTGTGATGCATATCTTCTCCATGGTATAAATGGACTTCTCCCAACACTTCTATGCAATAGTTGCTTACTTTCAAAGCTAATACCATTGGTACCAAGTTCTCCTTATGGATGTGAAAAGAACTGAACTTTATTCTGTTCAGTAGGCCCGTCTTCCTGTTATAGGATCATAGCACATCAATCACTGTGACTTTATATTATGTCCATATCTCTTAAGGAAGTTTTCTTTCTCTGCTTTATTTCAAAAGCAAATTTCTTTGTAACATTGTTTATTTATATATATTTGAGTGTCTTTTTGCAAAAATAAACAATCGTAAGGATACCTTATGCATTTTGCCACACTGCACATATAAAATAATTTCAGAGGATTTTTTGCCATTACAGCCTGGATTAGTTTCACAAATTTTGTGATAATAGTTCTGTGGATTTTTAAGGGTGTTGCTCACATTTTTGAGTCTATTTAAATTTCAGTTCCATAGCACTTGACTCAAAATCTGTTTGCATTGTGTTTCATATTACTGGCTGGATTCCAATGTAGAAAAAGGAAATATTTTAAAAATGGGTTTGTTCTGAGGATAACATGAAATTACTGAACTCCATTATAGTCTCATTACATGTATGTGTTCAACAGGCACAGTTGGAAGCAGCATTACAGCATCATGTAGATGAAAACACAGCTACAGAAAGGACACTCACCGAAGCAAATGAAACATCTCTTCCACAGGGAAAGATATATAGTTGTGAAATAGTATTGCCCATGCTTACTACACAAACATTTTCTCAATGTCATTACTTAAAATGCTATGGCAAAATAAATGCCACACATTTCCATAATAGAAAATGAAGGTTCTGAGTCTCTGCACAGTTCCATGTGTGAAGACAGGCTCAGAGAGCCCTGCTTTCCCAAGTACAGACATTTTCATTTTATTGACTTTTTAATGAAAGTGTGCTTTTAACTTTTTAACCGTTTTCTTCTATTTCATTTTACATCAACGATTTACATCTAGAATAGCACACAAATCACTCTTCTACAGTCTGAGAAGCAGTCACATTGTACAACGCCATCAGTACCCAGACCTAGAAACACTAATATAAGCACAAGCTCCCAAGGCACAAAATTTTATTTACAATTCTGATTTTATTTCCTTTGGAAAGTGTCCCAGAAAATGAGTTATGAATTAAATAGCATAAGGAATTCTCTCTCTCTCTCTCTCTCTCTCTCTCTCTCTCTCTCTCTCTCCATATATATATATATATATATATATATATATATATATATATGTATGTATGTATGTATATATAATCAGTAAATGCCTTGTGGGAGGGATAATTTCATAGTTTTCACAAAGATCATAGAGAACCATCCCATGGTAGTTATTATCTTATCAATAGTTTCCAATTTGGAATCTAATTTCTGTTATAACTTGTATATCTTTTAAAAATAAATTTGCATTGCCACCTTGGTCTATGAATTCTCTCTCCTTGCATTGATTCATTTTTAAACAGTTTCAGTGATTTTATGTGGAAGCACTGCTTATACAGGAGCAATAATAGCCTTGAGGAATTCTTGTTTTTAAGTGGTTTTCCATTTCTGTTGTTTTCTAATTTCCAGAATTTCTGTTTAGTTTTAGTCATCTTTCATAGTTTTATATAAATTGCATTTTAATCATTTAATAAAACCCAATGAGACTCTATCCTTCTAGTTGGATAACTCTCTTCGCTCTGCCTACCTCTGTGATTGTTTAGTAATCCCTGTCTTCTAGTACAAATGTTTTCTTTATAACGAGTATCTGTTCTAGAATTTGTTTTTACATGTGTATACAATATTAAATACTTATGTTAATACTTCCTTCTTTTTAATATCAGTTCTTACCTTTGGACTGTCTGCAATGAAGGTAAATATTTTGTTCCCATCACATGCATTCTGTCTGCCCATATTGCTTTTCTGATCATACCAACCCAACAGTAATGTTGCACAGGCCAACGTTTAGGATCTATATTGCCACACGCGTGTATTGGTGTGCATAGCTAAGCCTTATGTAGGTAGAATCTATGATTATTATTAATCTTCTCTAAACATCTTTGTTTCTTTTAGAGTTAGTTATTTGTTGCTTTTTTGCTTATTTACTTCTCTATTAGGCTAAGTCACCAGGTAGTGTGATAATTCCTTAATAAATACAAAGAATCATGAGTGTTTATTATTTTAATATTCCAAGAGAGCCCTAGTACCTCCAATCAACTGAAGTCTGGCTTTTTAAAATTACTTAGTAAAGTTAATGCTACCTGTGAGTATATGAGTGTTGGGGGATCCATTTGAGCATGAGAAACTCACCAGTGGCCACACTATCCACAAATAATTGGGTGTGGTTTGCAGGGGCAGACAGGGCAGTTGCAGGAGGAATGTGGGGACTGGAAATGATCATACTTTATTGCAGACATATATAAAATTCTCAAGAATGAAGGAAGATAATTTTTTAAAAGAAGATACTGAAGCCTTGAATTGATTAATGAAATGAAGGAAACGTCCCAAATTCTTCCCCATAGACCACAAGTGCTCCCTGGTTTTTATTTATTTATTTTTTTTATTTTTATGCCTTTGTTGGGTATTCTTTTAGCCAAAGATGTTGCTGCTGAGAGTCTCCCTTACGTTCAATGCCTTGTTCTTGGAATCTAATCTCTTTCCATAAAAAAAGCATTAGGGTTTCATCTAGTCCACAGAGAATTTAATTAAGTTGTAGGGTTCTATTTACAGCCACATAATGAGTGCTTACCACACTTATTCTTCAGGGAAATTTTTATTAACAAATATTTTGTTTATTTTTCTGCCCTTTTTCTATTTGGTGTTTCTTTACGTTAATGCCTATTTCATAAATAACAAAAGATGCTTACCCTATAATTTTAAACTTTTACTTTAAAATTTTCTTACTAAATTATTTTTTATTTTGGAAACAAATTCTATCTTTCTGCTAGTGTGCTCCATTTAAAACATTGTATTTCCTTGTATTTCTTGTTTAAAATCTATTTTTAAATTATGTATTTGTGTATATATGGGCATATGTATATATATATGAGTGCATATGCATGTGGAATCCAGAAGAGGGCATTTAGGCCGCTGGTTCTGTAGCTACAGCCTAGCAGGAGCAGCTACATGTGAGTGCCAGGAACCAAACTCAGATCCTCTGTAAGCACTGAAAACTCTCTTAACTGCAAGGCCATCTTACCATCCTTGCTTCTTTTTATTAGCAGAGTTCTCTTTTTATTTCTTTTAAATACAATGATGTTTCTTATGGACCATATTTCTTTTTACTCTGAAAGTTTTTCTAATTGTTTATGTTCATAGTCTTTGAATCTGTGTGTCCTTGTATCCACCAGGTCATCTTTGAGTGTCTCTCCTGTTGTCTTGTGTTCAATATTTATATTTTCTCTAGATGCTTAGTTTTCCTTAGCTGTCTTTCAAGTTGCTAGAAGACAATTAAGCAATGATAGGAATCTTTCTGCACATACAGTCCCTACTGTAGGCTTCCTTGGAGGGTAACAAGCAGAGCAGATTTTGTTGTTGCTGATGTTGGTAGTACTGAGCTGATGATGTAAATATATCTAGATTTCCTTTTTGGTTGTGCATTGTTCCACAGTGAAGGAAAGGGGTAGAGGAATGTATCCTATCTAAATTCTTCCACCTGATATATACAAGGGATAAGACAGGTTTCTGTTTGTTTTTTTTTTTTTTTTTAATTTTTAATACTTTGCATGTGCATCTACTTATCCTGCCTGCTTTTAGCATGATTGTGCTTATAGTTGAAGTATAGTTGAAGTTGACTGGGAAATTTGGGAGACAGGGGCTTTTGCAGCTCAGACTGGCCTTGATCTTAAAATCTTTCTGCTTCAGTCATTCTAATATACAAATTACTAATTTACAAACATATGCCACCACCATGCCTGCTAACTGCTTCTTGCTGGTTTTAGTGCCAACCTAGTTTCATTTCCAGAGTACTCAGGCTTGGAAGTCTGCAAAATTAATCAACATGTGTCTCAGTTTTCTCATCTGTTATCAAACTTCTACTTTGTCCGTTGTCCATAATCTTTTTGCTTGATAGCATACAAATTTAATTCCTATCATATTTACTTTCTGTCTTTCCTTATGGATTTCTTGTTTCTTAAGCTATAAATCTATATGATTTTATTCAATACTGGATATAAATGAAAGGAACTGTTTCAATTTTAGATTCTGTTTTTTGTTTTGTTTTGTTTTGTTTTTGTTTTTTGTTTTTGTTTTTTGTTTTTTGAGACAGGGTTTCTCTGTGTAGCCCTGGCTGACCTGGAACTCACTCTGTAGACCAGGCTGGCCTCGAACTCAGAAATCCGCCTGCCTCTGCCTCCCAAGTGCTGGGATTAAAGGCGTGCGCCACCACGCCCGGCTTAGATTCTGGTTCTTAACACTGGTGTTTAATCTAGAAACTTTCTAGACCTTTACTTTTATAAAGTGATATTTATTAATATTGTTCTTATGAATTCTTCCCTTTGTTTTTGTGCTCAGAAACCTTTCTATAAATCAGTTCCATGTTTTATTTTATACATTGCCATTACACATATGCTCAATTTTTAGATCCTCTACAAATTACTTTTTAAATATTTGATCAACATCCTATGATTCATTAAATAATTCATTTACTACTATTTGGTTATGCTTCATTTGTTACCATCTAATTCTTACCAATTCTTGGATTTATTCATGAATATTTTGTCAAATTCATGGATGTGTTGATTTGCTGTGTTCCTGTAGCTAGAACTACATTATATGTTTCTCTTTTCTCCTTCCTTCTTTCCTCCCTCCCTTCTTTCCTTCCTTCCATCCTTTCTTCCATTTTTTTCTATCTTAAAACTTCTCAAAAACATTGTTAAAGGACACTCACACTCCAAAATTAATCTAATTCAAAGACTTCTTTTCTTTCATTGTTTTCTACTTTTATCTTTTAAAAGAAACAAAAACCCTCTGAAGGTTTTGTTTGAGAAGAACAGTGAAATCATCTGGTGTTAAGAATGTTTTAAATTTTGTTTTAAAACACAGAGAGACCATTTACTTTATGAGCTAGCTAGCCTGGAAGAAGCTGAATTTAAAATATGCAGCTTCTTTATTTGAACTCAAGAAACTTATTTCCAGGTATTCTGGAAGAATAGTGAGTTTGATATAATCAACTGAAACTTGCTACTTAATTCTTTTGAAATTTATTTAACCTTCAATTTTTCCATTTTTATTAGTCATTCAGCTCACTAATTTTAATTCCACCTGCAGGTCTTGTTTAATTTCTTTCTCTGCTATCTTTAGTCAAATATTTTTCTACCCTGTGGCAGGAGATGCCTGCTGGGCTGGCATTTGTGGTAAAAGCTCTAAAAAGAGCAAAGGGTTAGGATAAAAACTAGCAGGGTGGTTACATGGACTCGATCATGGCCTTCTAAATTCATATGTGGAAACCTGAACATCTAGTTTTACTGTGATTTTTGTTAGGGCCTTGAAGGAGTTATTAATATAATATGATAAAGGTGGGTCATATCCAATATGACTTTATTTTTTCCAAGAAAAACAAGAGATACTGGCGATGGTCATGCACACAGAAGAAAGGACATTTGAGCATCCAATGGGGGGAAAAACCTTTTGTAAGCCAAGGAGGGCTGTTCTCTGGTAAAAATCAAATTTGCTAACATTTTGAGGTAAATTTCCAGATACTAGAGCAGTAAGAAAATAAATCAATAGTGTGTAACTTATAAAGCCTGTGGTATTTGTTATGACAAGCCAAGATGACTAATAGGAATAGGTAGATTTAAAGTGTCAAATATTTGTCACTCCAACTTCACTGACATGATTAGAATAAACATCATACTTTGTGTCTTAAAAAATAGTACCTGTAGTTTATTAAATCAACTTCATGAACACATAAAGTACCATAAGGAAGACTGACAAAACTCATTACTTTTAGAAGTATTTTTAAAATACAATCATATATTTCCATTGGCCAGGTTCTCCTTCATGACTCCAGCCCTCTCCTTTCTTGCTTCCTCCCATTACTCCCTTTTGTTACCCTAGACAGTTTTGCTTTTCATGTCATAAATACAGACATCATTTTATAAAGCTCTGTAAAATCTAGGAAGCCAATATGAGAGAAAACACATAATACTTACATTTCTAGCTTAATATGATTGTCTTTAGTTATGTTTATTTTCCTACACACACACACACACACACATACACACACACACACGTGTATGTGTGTGTGTATTAACTCTTTTCTTTATAGTTGGAAAATTACATATACATCCTCTATTGTTGTCATCCACTTCTGTTTTTGTACAGGTAGCCGGGTTCTCTAACGTAGCTGTTGTGGATAACATTAAAATAGACACTAATATGTAAATGTTTCTGTGATACTTTGACAGGATTCCTTTAACTAAATGCTCACAGCAGTATAACTGGTTCATATAGTAGATTTACTTTATGTTCTTTGGAAAACCTCCATATTTATATACATGGATGTTGGACTCTTTTACAGTGGACCCACACACCAGCAGTATGTAAGCACTCCTTTTCCTCCACATCCTTGACAGTACATTCTTTGTTTTCTTTTTCTTTTTTATGTTTTTCGATGCATCCTTCTTTCAAATATATTTTTTAAATTTCATACATGTGTACAGTATTCATATCATTCCTTCCTCCCTCTTATTGCTTCAACCTCCCCCACTCTCAAATGCATCACCTCTTTGATTATTATTGTTGAATGTGTGCATATATGCACAAAAATATAAATATAATTTGCTGAATCTGTTTAGTGTTGCTCATCTGTATATATTTTTTAGGGATGACCACTTGGTATGAGATAACTAACTAAGGTACTCATTCCTGGAAAAGACTAACTTTCCTCCCCTTAGCAGCCATTAATTTCCTGGAGTTCTTCATCTAGGGGTGGGGCCTCATAAGATTTCCCTCACCTGTGTTGGTATGTCAACAGGTGTTGAAATTATCCAGTTCTTGATTGTACAGTCATACTGTTAGCTAATATTTCACAGGTGTAGTTGTGTTTATTATATCTAGAAAACTCACAAGTCTTGCATGGCAACTGTAGAAGAGTGTGACACAGTTCCAGCCCCTGGAGTGTGACAGTGTGACACAGTTCCAGCCCCTGGAGCAGAACCAATATGACATGAGTCTCCCCAAGTGTTGACAATTAGTAGGCATACGGCTTATTTGTATAATAATGTATAAAATTTACCTTGTGTTCCTTCTTTGGGAAATATTCTCCCTGACAAGGTTATTGGGGAATGTTCTCCGTGCCAAAATTAATGACTCCATGATTATTAGAAACAGCATGAGTTTGGGAAGTCAGAATGTGTCTAATGTCCTTAGCAAAATGGTAAACATTGTGACCTTTAGGTTAGTCTTTGAGACTGTGGGAAAGAACTCTGAAAACATGAGTTCATTAATGTATCTATGCAACTCTGCAAAATATAAGGATGTAATATGAATTGTATGCAGGGATTCACCGACCTATAAGAACAGAGGCAGCTGCACTATAAGCCAGCTTGTCAGAAAGATATTAAGGAAGCAGATGAAGAGATTTAGGAAGTGGTGATCATAGGGCAAGATCCCACCCATCTAGCATATTGTTAGTGCTTACAAAGGCAGGCAGGTTCCTGATTTCAAGGTCAGTCTGGAGTAGAGCAAGTTTATGCCCAGGAATGGTGGGAGTGGTGATCTCAGAGTCAGATCCCACCCATCTAGCTTATTGTCTGTGCTTACAAAGGCAGGCAGATCTCTGAATTCATTTGCTGTGTTAAAAAATGTACTTGCAGTCTTTCCCAAGAATCAAGGGGCCAAGGTCATAAAATAGTGATTCATGAGATAATCAAAAGGGAACCTGGGGTTGATAGTAGAAATGATATGCAAATAAAAAACTAGGCTTTGGTCTGCAAAAGCTGAGCTGTATGAAGATCTCTGGAGAGTTGTTTCAAACAAAACACAGAGCTGTCAGCTTGTAGCAAGGATCGACTTCAACTTATTTCTTCCACCTCTCCCAAACACCCCTTTGTCAGAAACCTCTCTTTAAGTTGAGGCTAGACCTTGGACGAAAAAAGAGTGCAACAAATATTTTGGTCCTCTGCCTCTGACAATTTTTCACCCCTTCTTCCACCATGTTCCCTGAGCCAATATGTAGGAGTTGTGCTGTGAAAGTATCAGTTGAGGCTGGGCACCACACTGTCAGTTTTCTGTTCATTTTGATGTTCATATCTTATCTAAAATAATGTATAATATATACCAGTGAAGATATATGTATATGTATACTTTGAATGAAGTTATACCAGTTGGGGTGATAATGCTTTCTTCGAGCTGTAGACTATAAAAACCACTATAACAGACATGAGAAACCTTCTTTGAGACATTGGTCAGGTTAGTACAAGGAACTTCCAAACTTTGTCTGCTGCAAAAAGAAGCATCCTTGAGGATGGGTGAGTCCTATAGTTATTTATGTGTATAAAGATAAACATTTAGAATATGATTGGGAATTATACAGATTTAGGAAAGTGTCTGGGGCAGCTCTCCTCTAATATAATGAGTTCACTAGAAATGTAGAGTTGGCTAGGTTTGCAATATCAAATATAAATTCAAATATGAAGATGCTTTAAGTCCCATGATACATCTGTTGGTTGCCACTAAGGTATAAGTGCCACTCTTGCACATTTTGAGATATTGGCATGCTGACCATTGCTGTGACTTGTAGTCAGCACAAAAAAATGTGTAACTATCAATTGCTCTTTAGCAGTTTGCATAGCACCTTTGAATACAGTGAAAGAATCCCAAGGAAGAGGGTTTCAAGACAGATCCAGCTTGATTCCTCTGAATCCTCTATCTGAAGTGCCTGATGTCTTCAGCAATTAGGACTTACCTTCAGATCCTGGGAAACAATCAAGGACAACAGCAATAGCTTACATTGTCTTGGGAAGTTGCTTGCACTAACCTGACCAATGTCTTAAAGGAAGTTTTTCACACCTGATATAGTGGTTTTGTTTAGTCTACTGTTGAAGAAAGCATTATCATCCCAACTGGTATAACCTCATTCAAACTATACATAAACGTATATCCTCATTTGTATATATTATACGTTATTTTAGATACACATAAAATGTTATGATTACCTATGGCTTTTTCAAATATCCTTAGTGTTATGTATTCCTCTTCTCTCCATCTGTATTGTCTTCCCTTCCTCTCTTAATGATTATCATTGTGGCTTTGGTAAGATCGCCATAGATAAGATCTCTCTCTGTAGCTTTGATTTGCATTTCTCTGAACATTAATGGAGTGAAGCATTTTTTCATGTTTATTGGTCTTTTGTATTTCATCTTTTGAGAACTGTAGTCATTGTATCGGGTCTCCCTATTAATTGGGTTGTTTAATTGTTTAGTTTTCTGAACTCTTGGCATATTCTACATAGAAATCCCATTTCAAGTGTACAGCAGGCAAAGCTTTCTCTTATTCTGTGACTGACTTCCCTAACACATACTCTTGCTCTGCAGAAGATTTTTAGGCTCATTCACCCATTGTTCATACTATTTACCAAGCACCGGGATTCCCATTCAGAAAATCCTTCCCTGTGCCTACATACCCTTAATTGTAGAACTCCTTTTTCTTCTACCACATCAGCTCCAAAGGTGATAGAACAGGCAAAGTGTGTGAAAGCCCTTGTGTGCAACCACCACCACCACCCCCAACCCCCCAAATCAGGGTCAACTCTAACATGCTGCCCAGGCAAGGGGTAGGGACAGCTCAGCACAGTGGCTCATGTGATAGTCCAGACCAGGGACATTTGCATGGCCTCTAGTGGTAATAAGAGTTTGGGACATCAACACAGACCCTAGCTGCCATAGGACCATGGATCTAGACATACACCAACCCCTACATCCAACAGCAGCATGGACCTTCATGTTCCCATGGTTTCAAGTAGCAGCAGAAACCACTTAGATCAGCATGTCCCAGGTGGCAGACCAGACAAAGAACATCTATTTGGCCTTTAGTGGTAATTCAGGCCACAGACATTGACACAGACCCCAGCTGCAGCAGGACAATCGACTCAGACGTGACCCTTGGCAGCATCCCAGGCCAGACCTCACCATAGGCTCCTCATATGGGACTGTTCCTCACCTCCATCAAGTTTCCAGTTCCACCTTTCCTCACAGTGCATGAACCCTATCATTTCGCTTTCTGTTCATCTCTCTACTGCAGAAGATGCTCAGATGGCTTTCTTCCAGACTCTGATTAGGTGGCTTTCTTTTGGCTGTCTCACCTGGCATGGCTGGGGCAGGTGCTTCAACAAGTTCTTTTATAGTTTCCTTTTGGTTTTTTTTTTATGTTGTTTGTTTGCAACTGCTATAAAGTAGCTCAGCCTGGCTCAGAAGTCACCATGGAACTCAGGGTGGCCCCAAACTGACTGTCCTCCTGATTCAGTGTCCTGAGACACTGTCCTTAGACAGCTCAGGGACTGGTGAATTTTTTTTCACCTCCTTTTCCCCCTGCATTGGGCCCATGGGTTGGGTGTTTGAGATCTCACCAATATTCACTCTGAAAATCTCTGCCCTAAAAAGCTCCACCCCCTGGGAAATTCTATATGAGCCGTGCCCTTTGGTCAATTCCCTGTTGCCAGCAACCCATGGATTCATCCCTCCTCCCCCTTAATTCATCCCTCCAACAAATCTTTTATGAGATTTTCTTCTGGATATAACTCTGTCATCAGAAGCCAAGAAGCAATGAAGAGAAGAAGCAAAGAATCCAGGTAGAGCAGGGCGAAGGCTCCAGGCTCCTCACCTCAGCTGGGGATATTCTCCTTTGCAATGTCTCTGCTGAGAAGACTTCCTCTCCTCTAAGAGCTATGTGACTCCTAGTCTCCCATTTCCCAAAATGCCTTTTCATCTGAGCAGGAACACTTTCACCTGCCCCTGTTGTTCCCCATTTGGAGACAACTGTGGCTCTCCATTTTTGCTGTCATAGTCAGTTCTGCTTAAGTCACTCCCCTGAGGCTAGAGATTTCTCAACTGGGAAATGAAGAGTTTGCATGAGATTGTTTCGATGCCAGTGCTTACTGTGTGTGACATTTTATAACACGTCTTGCTTCCCAGAAGTGAATTCTTAATTTTTTATCATCTCCATAGTGCCCAGCACTTCATCTCCACAGAGAGCACTTAGAGGACTAAGGGCTTGCCAGGAGACATCACAATGCATCAGTGAGGTAACACATGTTGAAAAAAATGACACAATTGTTCCTGTTGAAACTGTAACTTTGACTTCTCCAAGTATGCTGCTGTGTTTACTTATCTTTGTTTATATAGCACAGATGTTATTAATTATATTTTTCTAAGGGATAGGACAAATGATATTATAAGCAACCCTTCTGAATTATAATACACGAAGATGAGATTGACTTAATTTCTGTAACATTTCAATAATCTTAGCCAAAAGAAAGTATACAAAACCATTCCTATACATATTTAATCTATTTTCAGCAAGAAAAATATCCCTGCTTAAAATAACAGTGTGTCATACTTAATGACAAATGCAAACCAAATACACCTGTGCTTAAGACCTATAAAACGTGCAACCCTAACTAACATTTAAGCATGTGTTAAATTTGCCTGTATTTTTTTCAGAATTAATGGAAATGCAAACTTCATATGGAGCCAGATCTCCGGGTGTGACGCTGCCAAGAAAAATAGTTCTTTGAAGGGAAAAGCAGGTGGGAAACAAATGTCCTTCTAAAACCCATTCAGCCATAACCCACTTAATGAAAGTACTAGTAAAATTTAATTGTTCCAGCCTCAAAATTATATTTTTATATGAATATATGGCATCTTTTGATAAAATGTTATCTCTGATCTCCCCATAGTATATCTGCAGTTTGGTATACTTGTCAGGATTTATATGACAATATTTTACACACTGGCTAAGACATTAGTGGTTTCCATGATGAGATTATTATATTAAGCAGGCTGGGTAGGAGTTGCTGAGGAAAGACATCAGGAGTAGGAGACTCCAAGCACAGAATGCACAGAATAATGTCTATCGTTGAGACTCTTCACTACAGTAGTAAAGCTTTTCATGATTTGACTTAGATTCCTGACTCCCGTGAGCCATCTCTTCCTCTCTTCATCATATAATCTGATGATACCGAATCATGTCACTGTTATTTGTCATACAGCTTATTCTGCTCCATGCTTGAAAACCACATGTGACCCTTGAAAACAAATTCAAGACGCATTCCTTTGGGCTTTCCTTCTTCACCCTGTCTGCCTGCGTGAGACCTCTTTCCTCCTGTGTCTTCAAATACTCCACGCAGCCGTCTGTTCCACGTGGCTCTGCCTCTGAAGCCCGTCAGCATGGCATTTCACTTTTCCGTGTCTATGGAGCCCAAAAGCATAAAACAGTGCTTGGCATAGTGGAAAATCAGAAAAATGTGTGTTGAATACATAGAAATATTTATTTATGGAAAAATCCACGCCAAATACATAAAGGAACAGAATTTTTCCCTGTATTTAAAGGATTTTTCAAAGATTTAAAAATAAAAATATTTTATCGAAACACTTCTTTCACACTTGGTAAGGAAAAAGAATTTTAGTGATTAATAATTTGGTTCTGTGACCTCTCCTAGCCTATTTTATCCAAAACTGTGTGTAATGTATACTTTCAGATTCAGAAGTCAAGTGGCCCACTGTTTGCTCTTCGTGTTGTATTTCTTCTAAGCTGAACACAGAGACTATTATGCTAAGTGAAAATCACATGATATTTTATTACCTCAAAATTTGGTACTAGCTTGAAAGACTTGGGATGACAACATACTTATGTGACATTGCTATCACAGCAGATCATTGTGGATTATGTTACACTAAGTAGTCGGAAACTGTTCAGTTTCACAAGTTTCAGGTCCCTAACTATAAGCCATGGTCCTCTACTTCAGAGTGTGTTCAGAGAATAGTTTCTCTTTCTAAGTAAGCAATTCTTATGAGATAAAAGCTGTATATTTTCCATAAAATAAAAATTCAAATGCTAGCCCTCCCAGCCTGAAGAATTTTCAGTCGTGTGTGTATGATTATCATGAATAGTGACTTTAAATGAGTCTGCATACATCCTTTCTAGATTGCCTATTGTCTGAGGATTCTCTTGGACACGAGATGCACATTATGGCACACATGTCTCCAGAAGCACACAGTCAGGTTTAAAACAGTGTGTAAATGATACATTAGTTGATGACTCCAAAAGGCATTCTTTGGGTTTCTGCTTTTTTATCATCCTGCTGTCTACACTGTTCAATATGTCCAGTGTAAGGTGACCTTCTATGCACCTGAGGCATCTACTGAGCACTCCTTTCACCCTTGGTAAGGAAAACATTTTAGTGATTAATAATTTGCTTCTGTGACCTCTCCTAGCATATTTTACCCAAAAGAGCATGTAGCGTATACTTTCAGATTCAGAAGGGATTGATGGTCACTACTTGGAACTCGCTCTGATGGGGGTACGGACTGTTATGTTACAGATGGCATAACAATGATTATTTTATCAGTATCTCCAGACTTGATGTTTATTTTTTTTTTCTTCCCAGAGCTAGTTCTATGGTTCCTAAATGTCAGCTCTAATGAGGTAATTAGCATACAAACCAAAAATTAGCATACAAACAAAAATGGTTATCTTAACTCATGATTTTGGAGATTCTTGCCCAAGATTTCACAGCCCCACTGTGGGCTTTTCATGGGGTCAGCATGTAATTACAAAATGCACAGAGGAGCAATCTATTACCACAGTGGGCTAAGAAGCAGAGCAAGAAAACAGACCTGCTTTTCACCAACTCTCTTCTAGGGCTTGTCCAAGGGCCTCTCATGACATTTTCCTAGCTAAAGATCTAATGAGTTCCCTGGAGCGCCACCGTGAGGATCAAACATTAGACACATGGCTCCTTAGGTGACCCCCAAACTCACGACAAAGAGCTGAGCAAATGCATTCATTCCCTCAGGTTCAAGCATTTTGTGAAATATTCCTCGATTTTATTTACCTTTATTACATTTCTATTATTTTCAAAATTTGTCATAAATATATTTGGGTCACATTCATTCTTCTTGAAGTCCTCCAAGATTCTCCCTATACACTCAGCGTCTCTCTCTCTCTCTCTCTCTCTCTCTCTCTCTCTCTCTCTCGTGTGTGTGTGTGTGTGTGTGTGTGTAAAGCCAAATGAAACAAAACGAAAGACAAAAACAAACAAACAAATAAACCCACCAAACTATACCAAAAAAATAGGCATCAAAAAAATCCATGGAGTGTATTTTGTGAGGGTAAAGCCACCCTTGAACATGAGGCCTTCCCTAGCGAGTGACTGAACAACCCATACACTTAGAATCTTACAAGACTTTTGTGCTATTTTCTTCACTGTGGTGCCACAGAAGCCCATTGTTCCTTTCATGTCTTAAACACACTGCCATTCAAAAGTAAGGTTGTCTCTTAGCAGACCATATTGTGCTAAATTTGTCCTTTTTAAGATTATAATATAATCACAGAATTTCTCCTTTCCTTTCCCCCTTCAAACCCTTCCATGTACCCCCTCCTTTCTCTTTTTCAAGTTTGTGGCTTTTTTTTTTTTTATTAATCAATGTTACAAAAAATCTGTCTATATAAACATATTTTTGCATATTATTTTAAATACATAAATATAATCTTTTCTGGTCATTTAATGCTACTTGTATTATGTTTTCAGGACTGACCATTGGGTATTAGATAACCAATTGGTGTCCTTTCCCCTGGGGGAAGATATTTTCAATTCACATTTATTATTAATAATAAAGTTATTGATTAAAATGTAAAATTAATCCACTCATGAAAATGAATATGACTGTGATCAACAGTGATGACTCCATATGCTTTTCTTGACTCTGTCTAATAAAGATTGCTGTCTCCTTAAAAATCCTTAATAGTGACTTGTATATCTTAAGGAGGCTTCAGGTTTCTGCATATGACACATTTTGTTTTCATTATCTATGAAATTAAGCTGAAAGCTGGGTTATTTAAAAGTTTCAATCTGAATTCGGTGAATCTGTAAGCACGTTCACAGGCCACAGCATCAGTAGAGCAATCAAAGCACGTACAGCTTCTCCTCCTTTTCACTCATAAGTCTCGACATAAAGTGAAGTTATCTATCGCCTCACTTGGCTCTAGCGCGACATGTTGCTATTGCATCGGATCTCATTGTGTGCTGCAGAGCTGAGCCTCAAGATGTGAGATTATACAGCCATAAATTAGAATTATTTGACATGTGTCAATAAAATAACATTGCCAAGTACTAAAACACTTTGGCTTTCTGTCAAGTCTGAGGTCAGGGTCTGTGAGAATGACATAGTCCCTTTTCTTGCCTGCTTATTACTGTGGCCCGGAGGCTGGAGCAACCAGATGTCTGGCACTTTGCATTTAAAGGGCTCACAGTTCTAGCAGATAAAGCCCCAATTTTCCTTCTTTAATTCAAAATTATACTGTTTCCATTGAATTATATGCTTTTTTTTATTAATGGGATTTTGTCTTTTTCCATACTCTGCCATTACCAGCTAAATAACAAAAAGATCATAGCTTATTGTATATTTGAATTACTCTTTACCAGATGGTCAGAAGAATAAATATACTTATTTTTTTTCTCATGTTGCTTAGATCATGTGTTATAAATCTTAGATGTTATTTGACATTTTTTTCCATGAAGCCTTGGCATCCTAAAATTCTCTCATCCCACATGTCTCCCATACACCTAGGATTTCTGCCCTATTTATGCTGAAAGAGAAAAGTGATAAGTGGATGACTTGATGAACCTAGAATATCCATCACTTAAAACCATGATATGTTTAAGACTGGCTCAATACTGTGATTTAAAATCAGCAAACAGAAATATTGGTGTGTGCTAGTATGTTGAAAGACTGTTGGTTGAGTTTCCATGGGTGTGTTTGGCCTACCATCATAATTTAAAAAATTAAATCTTATAATCCTCCACCTATGTTTTATGGGAATATGAGGCTTTAGCTTGCTGTCTGGGGGGAGCATTTCAACTTCACCATTTAGTTCTCTTATTACATTTTAAAATTAAATTTTATTGTGATTGTTATATCCCACCATCTGCATTTTATCTGAGCACTCAGATAACAAGGTTTGTGCTACATCTACTGTGATCTTTATTTTAGAGGGGATTGCCCTTTCTAAAATATAGAGGGATGAAAACACTGTCTAAAGCACAGCTGAATCCCAGACAGGTCTGAACACAGTCAATCAGAAGATAGAGGCCATGGAAGCCCTGGATCCTCCAAAATATAACTGATTTCAAATTCTGGCATAGAGACACAAGATAGTTTCGGCATGTTGTTTGGTCATAAGTAAAGAATCAAGTCAAATATGTTCCCACTGGCCAAATAGAAAATAACCTGTGCACCCATGATGAGATTTTAAGTATCATAGAACAGTATAGTATATTTCAATCCATGAGATCATCTCTTAGGTGTGTACACACGTGGATGCCTCACTATCTTCATCAGTCACATGTGGAGGGTACTAAGTGGACCACCTCAGTAGTGTGAACAGTAGTAACAGAAGGAAATGAACATTTCTCTTTACTTTTTTCTATGAATGGCTTAAAGTAGCATAAAAGCTGCTATAAAAGGGGACTTCTCTGAATGGAGCCTACTTTCTAGTAAAAGAAGAAAGAAAAATTACATCAGTACTCATTTGCCAACACTTGTAAGCTAGTGAATGTAAGGAATGATGCTTGTATGTGAATTAACACTACTGAAAGTGGCATAACCAAACATCGTCTATGACACTCATGCCTACTGGTGGAAGTTTGCACTAGCATCTACGACATAATTGTGTTAAAACATTAATTCTGAATCTGGCAAAGCTTTACATAATCTGCTCACTTATGAGAAACATGGGAGATGAAATATTTGGTACATAGCATCCTGTGTATGGAGGAAGTGGTAACTTAGAGCATCTTGAGAAACATGTGTGTAAGGGGAGTGGGGAGTCACTGGAACAAAAAGCTCAGAATCATTCTTGACCAACCTACAATAAGGTCAGAGTTCATGGCAGAAGCTAAGTTAATGATAACACAAACCACATGCTATAAATTTCTTCTGCTCAGGAGATTAAAGCAGTTGTCTTAGTTAAGATTTTACTGCTGTCAACAGACACCATGACCATGGCAACTCTCATAAGGACAACATTTAAATGGGGTTGGCTTACAGGTTCAGAAGTTCAGTCCATTATCCTCAAGGTGAGAGCATGGCAGCATTCAGATAGGCATGGTGTAGGGCGAACTGAGAGTTCTACATTTTCATCTGGAGGCTGCTAGGATACTCACTTCCAGGGTATTAAAGCCCATGCCCACAGTGATACACCTACTCCAACAAGGGCACACTTCCAAATAGTGCCACTCCCTGGGCCAAGCATATACAAATCATCACAACAGTGTCATCAGGGAGGACAATACACTTGTTACATACAGCAGCATGGCCAACAGCACAGACCAATTTTGCAGAATACCTTGACTCTTTAAAATTATGTGTGTGTGTGTGATTTATATTCACAAACATGCACATATATAAATAATGAGCACCATTTATTTTAAACTGTATATAAATTAGAAATATATAAATTATAATTTGAAATAAATAACAGGAAGTAAAAATCTATTAATGCATGCCTGCTATAGATGAAGTGCTTCATTTGATCTCCAGTGCTTTAAGAACGATTTAAACTTGAACAAAGGTGCAATCCTCCCATTGCACAATAAAACCCTACAGTTAAAATACAAAGTGAATACAAAATGCAAAATACAGTCAAGGAAAGTTGAACAATGATTACAGCTTAATATTAATGGGCTGCTCCATTTATAAGCAGGATAATACATGCCATTACATTTCTTATTTGGAGATAGACTTTGGAATATTGTGACTAAAATGATAAAAGGTTTTGGTTTGCTTCAAGTCTGTGGAGCAAAGAAAAAAGTGGGTGGAAGGTATGACGTCACAAGACAGACTCGTTAGTGTCTGGAATTGAGTGGTGCAAGCTTGCCACAGTAGCAATATCATAGCCAGTGAGGTTGATCCGAGGTGTGCCTATTGCTAACTGAAAACTTTAAGTGGTCCACACATGAAGTTTCATCATTTTATTCTCCCCAATTTTGGGTATCCTGGCATTTTCCAAAGTAAAAGTTTAAAAAAAATACAAAACTAAAACTAAAAAAAAAAATTAAAAATCAATAAGTCAATGTCCCTTCCCTAAAGTCAAAGTGGTTGTAGACAATGAAAAGTAAGAGTAAGACCAAAATACCACTAAGTATTTTCTAAATAGGCAGGAATCGTTAATAAAAACATGATATATGTGTTTGGAGTAAGTTAACCATTTTCTTTGCCAATACTGGACTTCCTAAGATTGAAATTTAGGTGTTGCATAGAGTATATATGCACAACTGTTCTTAAAAACCCACTGAGATGGGTTGTCACTATAGGACTGCACAGCCTGAACCCAATAACTGGTTGTGAACACATCTAGAAATGGGGTCACTGACTCAGTCAAGTCTGGCTAGTATCTTTACAAGAACACAGACATTTACACAGAGACACTAGGAAAATTCCATGTTACAGCAGACGCAAAGGCTGGAATTACACCAAGAAACTCTTAAAACATGTATGGAAGTCACAATTTACCCAAGTGGCATGGAATTCTCCTCATTATAGCTCCCCTCCTCCCCAAAGGAACAAATCCTGCTGACACTTCAATGTCAAATGTTATCCTTCAGGATTGGGATGTTATCCTAAATGTCTTCTGTTTAACGCCTCGTGAGTTGTAGCAATTAGATGGCTCAGCAGTTAGGAGAGGAACCATATTTGGATCTCAGCACCTACACTGGGTGGTTCACAACCATCTCTAATTCCAGCTCTGGTGATCTTATGCTTTCTTCTGCCTTCCATGGATACCTGCATTCATGTGTTTATACCCATATGTAGACACACAACACTTGTATACACAAATAAAAATACAATCTTTAAAAAAAATGAACTTATGCCCCTTTAGGGAAGGAGTCACAAATATGTGATGTTTGGGAACTAATACCCTCACTGAGCTTATTAGTGTTGGCACCTCTTTATCTATGCTAGGAACACCCAGACAGGAA
Organism: Arvicanthis niloticus; assembly: GCF_011762505.2. Lineage (NCBI taxonomy): Eukaryota > Metazoa > Chordata > Mammalia > Rodentia > Muridae > Arvicanthis > Arvicanthis niloticus. The sequence continues at coordinate 33,726,406 of NC_133433.1, read as the reverse complement.
AAGGGTGGATCATTATGTTTCTACGTAATCCTCATCAGAAAATAAAATTTTTTTTGTTTTTATTGTTTTATTGGATATTATATTTACATTTCAGATTTTATCCCCTTACCACATTCCCCCCACCACCCAGAAACCTCCTATCCCACCCCTCCTCCTGCTTATAGTAAAGATGTGCCCCCACCTACCTCCCCACTCTCACCTCCCCATCCTCAAATCCCCCCCCCCCCCCCCGTGATCAGCCTTCATGGGACCAAGAAGCTCCTCTCCCACCTATGCCCAACAAGGCCATCCTCCCCTACATATACAGCTGGAGTCATGGGTCCCTCCCTATGTGCGCCCAGGCTGGTGGTTTAGACCCTGGGGAGCTCTGGTTGGTTGGGATTGTTGCTCTCCTGATGGGGCCACAAACCTTTCAGCTCCTTCAGTCTTCTCTCTAACTTCTCCATTGGGAACCCCTTGATCAGATCAGTGGTTAGCTGTGAGCATTACCTCTGAATATGTCAAACTCTGGCAGACCTCTAAGGAGACAGCTATATCAGGGCCCCTAATGGGGCATAAGTTCTTTTTAAAAATATTATATTTTTATTTGTGTGTGCAATTGTTGAGTATCTACATAATGGAATGAACACATGAATGCATGGAAGATGGAAGGACGTATAAGATCACCAGAGCTGGAATTGGAGGTGTTTATGAGCTGGAATCCAAACATGGATTTTGGGTCCTCTGCAAAAAGTATGAACTCCTAACTGCTGAGCCATCTTTCCAAGTCATAAGGTCTTCATTCTTAGAACCTTTCAAAGTTTCATCATTGGTGCAAAAAAAAAATCATTGTTCTCCTTTACTGCATTCTCTGAGTGACAGGTATGGGATGTGGTAGTGGTAAGGTTTTGTTGTTGTTGTTGTTTTCTTTCTTTTTTTGCCATATTTTCACATCTTCTTTTATACTCTGCAGTAAATGGTCAATGTTCTTCACAGATGGACCAGCTATACAAACAGAAAAGGTTTTTTAGTTGCCCATCTTGATACACATCTCTGACATTAAAGTTGTTTAGCTCTGAGCTGGGTGTTAGACCTGATGGCATTCTGAAATACTCTCTGGATATAGAAAAGGGAAATCTGGAGGCAGAGAGATGAACATGTAAGGACATACGTGTCAAAGCATCTTGATTTTGGAAATGAAATGCCTTAAATAAATGTTAAAAGTGTGAACTAAAATAATTTTCAGAAGATAGGTCTCAAGGATGTGCTTCGTGTGCATAAATTGTTACATATTTTTCCAGAGTGTAGTTGATATAAGAGAATTTATTTTAAAAAAATAAAATTAAGTAAGCAGGAAAGATTATAGATGACAAAAGGTGGAACGGAGTCAGAGAAAGCAAAAACCGATTCGGACAAAGAAATGGAGAACAAAGCAACAGAACACCAACCCAGGAAGATTCGAGGTGAATGTGCTTGATTTATTGCGTCATGTGGAAATATCTGGTCTTTGAATGTTAATTAGTGATTAGTCATTGCTTATAACTTCTCGTTCCTAAACTTAAACCTAATGCTCTCAGACCTTAGTACACACATTGCAACCACATGGACATTTAAGAAAGTACGGATGACTGGAACTCACCCTAGGGAATGCCCTTTATTTTATCTGGGTGCAGCCTGCAATCGTGTGGGGATTTTGTTTTGTTTAACTTCCCCAGATGAAACTGATATGCAGCCAACTTTGAAGTCACTTCTATTCGGCTTCTGTGAACAACAAAAAGGAGAGCATGCTTCCCTCTAAATAAGTGTGAGCATCCTTTGAAGCTGTTGCCTCAGCCATAAACAGGACCTGTGGTCAACAAAGCAAAGTTGCATTGCTTTGACAGGTAATTTCTATTGACTGTATCTTTGATCCTCTTTCAGGGATTTTATTCAAGGAGCCTTTGAGGTTCTGATCAAGCACATATATTTAGAGAAGACTTGATACAGAACAACGGCATAAAGACATTGACCTAAGTGTTCAAACTTCATTCACTGGGAGTTTAGAATGAGAAAAATAAAGTTTCCAAAACTGAGGACAATGGAAACAAGCCTCAGAGAGTAATTGTCTCAGTTCTTCAGGTTTGAAGCTGGTACAAAGGTGTTAGAATGGTTGGTTCTGTCAAGGTGATGAAGAATCACATGCTCCTGCCTTTCCCCATGCCCCAGTGTCTTCTGAGAATCCTCAGCATTCCTTGGTTTGTAGATATATGACTGTATCTTTTCATGTCTTTTCCCAGTATTGAGTGTGTGTGGATGTCCAAATTTCCCCCCTATCAAATAGAAAACAGTAATGTCTAAATGTGCCCACTGCAAATACTTCAGTATATCATTCCATCTGGTAACAAACATACAAAAGCACGTCTTCTACTCAGATAAGGTCATGATCTGAGGTAGTGAGTTAGGGTGTCAAGCATGAATTCAAGGAGTACATAATGCAAGCCAGACTTGGACGTTACCTACCACCTTGTCTTTGAACAATATATTGATATTCATAAAATCTGCATGTCGATGCTTAAGAAATCAGAATTTGATCCAATAAACATGATTCAAATGGTTTGAATTTTGCCTAATTCTTCTTCTCTATCTCAAAAAGTAGTGTACATTGTCAATCTATAGGCCATTTGTAAAGTTGTATTTAAGACATTTTCCAATAGCTGCTCTATTTGTAAAATGGGTATTAAAATGCTGTGTTAAGAATACATTGGGTTAGAAACATTTTAGTCTAAGTCGGAGAGTATAGAATGGGTCCTCACAATGAAGGTCTTTTTCTCTATAATTTCTAACTAGGAAAAGTTAAATTAAAAACTGGCATCAAACAATAGACATCAAATATATGATAAAATAGACAACAACTACTTCAGGTTTCCAACACTTTTCTGGGGAACTACAGGAGAATCATATCAGCTCCTCAGCATGGAGGAGCATTTGAACCCAGCATGCTGAACCATCAACAAATCAATTAAACTTGAAAGAAACAAATAGTCATAAGGTCTGTTTTCTGATGTCTTGGATTGAGGGGAGAGAAAGAGCTAAGGGAGTGGGTGAAAGCGAGTGATTTTCCTAGAGGTCTTGGGCAGAGCGAGGATGTTAACGCAAGATGTCCTGAAATTGAAGAAATGAACATGTACTGTAAGTAGTGCAGTGACATTTAGCCTGTCTGAGTGCTGCCTTTCCTCTGACAGACAAAGACAGCATAGTTTATATGCACATATTTTCCATCTCCCAAGAAATGAACCCAGAAGTGCAGGGACATTCTGGCAGAGAGCCTCATTAGGGGTATGGAAAGCAAACAGAAGAAGGTTAGTTGGAGGTTCAGCTGTGTTGTATTGATGTAGTAATGTTGTCTTTAGAACAAATTAGCTCACTGGGACTCGGTGACACAGCAGAGTATTAAACCTTTCTCTACAGAAGAACATGTGCAAGGCAGGTTTTTTTTTTTTTTTTTTTCTTTCAAGCTTGAAAAATTACACAAAGACCAAGCTTGGAAAATGTTTGCTTTGCAGAAAATCATTTTAAAATGGAATCTCAATTTTGTTGGCAGTTCTGTTTTTTAAAGGGGCTATTTATTCCTGACTCCACAGCATATGGTTTATGGCCATTTATATGGTACGTTGGAACTGCCTGAACTTGGGCACCTTGGGGAGTGTTTGTTTTTGTATTTTTTTAAGGTAGTTGGACTGAAATCCAACATGAATCATCTAAGAGAGATTTAGGAGTGTGTGAAGATAAATGTTTCCCAGGTGACAGGGAACGCTGCAGCTGGAAGGTGAGCCTACATAAATAAACGACCTGGAGAGGCCATGCTTCAACACTGTCCAGGACAAACAGGAGTGTGGGGTTTTGTCCTCACGTGGAGAGGGAAACCATTTTCTATTTCTATTTATTTCTTGAACAAAATGCTGGGAGCTCTCAGTGTAGAAACTTCGTAGCATATTCATTCATTAATTCACACAGTGCTTAAGAAGCATTGAGTATCAGCCATTATGACTTCTGTTCTCTGAGGTTCTCGAGATAGAAAATGAGTAAGGCATGTTTCTTGCCCTAAAATGTTGCGTTGGTAGATGGTTAATTTTTTTCTTTCTAAGTGTACAGCTTCTGCATGTGTCAAATGTCCCCAGGTCAGCTGATGTGCTAACATGGGAAAGTGGCATACAGAATTGTTTCTAATGGATCCAAGGCCCTGAAAGAGATTTCTTTTTGAGGTTTGTGTATGATTCTTTAAAGTTTACATTCACTGTTTTCTTCATTTTTTGCCAAGGATCATTTGGAAATCCTTAAAGCACAGTTTTAATTTTTATTGAAAGAATCTAGTGAAGTAGCTCGGTTCATTTTTTGAACCAGATAATCTTCAAGCCATTTGTTGCTTAGTTCTTTAAAAAAAGAAATAGTGAGAATTATCCTATCACTTGTCCTTGGTCAGTGTGCCCCCCCCCCAAAAGAAAGCCACTAAACATTAGAGAGTAAAATTGTCAAGATGCTGCAGTGGGTGTTGTCACTAAAACATAGTCAAGAGAGGAAGGGGAGCCTCTGCGCTCAGCATTCACATTGCATTAGTTTCGTCATCAATGTTGAATAAGATCTTTAATATAATACTAACAGCAGCTGCGGTGCCTCACCCATCCCTACAGTCCAGCTGTCTAACACTGTTTCCTTCTGCCTTATCACACAGACCAGTACCTAATGACAGCAGAGAGGGTACATTACTTAAGGGCCAAGCAGCTCTGTCATGTTTGTGGCTTCAGTTATGACAGGTTAATATTATTATTTATTTCTAGGGAATAGAAAGAGAAGACATGGCAACAACAGATATGGGATTCCATCCTAGTCCAAAGTCCCACACTCTTTCATATAGCTATTTAATTCTTGATGTTTCTTGCAGCATAATCTCAACTCTGCTGTGTGTTCTAAAACACTTCATAGTGGGCCTCTTTGTTTGGTAAATTCTCATTCAATACTGTTAATAGCATATTTCTCTGCAGGTTCAAATAAATACCTAGAAGCTAAAGAAATTATATATTAAATTACAGAGTAAGCCATTACTTATAGAAGCTATCCAGAAAAAATAATATTCTAAAATAAAGTTTCTCTCTTTGGCAACTATTCTCTTATTAATTTTATTCTGATTGTCTCGGATATTCAAATATTCTATAATTCATAGTTTAATTATACTCCAGTTTATTTATTATTTGATATTAGAATTACCTTCTTTTGTGAGAAGAAAATGACAGAATATTGAGTAAATTTTGAAAATCTTGTACATTGCTAATGAATCAGAGTAAACCTCACACAAAAATTTTCTTTTTGAGATAAGGTTTCTTTATACAGACCAGGCTGACCTTGAACTCATAGAGATAAGCCTGTCTCTGCATCTCAGGTGCCAGGACTGAAGGCATTCACCATCACAGCCCAGCTACACATAAACATTTAAGTAAATACTTATTAAATATTTTATCACATAGAAAATATACAAATCATTCAGATTTCTAGTGTTTAATACTAGTAAGTATAAAAAACATAAAATTTCTTCCTCATAGTGGTTGAGCCTGTGAGAGACAAACGGCTCAGTCACTAAAAGCACTTACTACTCTTGCAAAGGGCCTGGGTTTTGTTCTCAGCATCCACTTTAAGGATGATGACATGTCTGGTTTTCACAGTGACCTCTACTCATGTGCACATCCATATACACCCCCATGCCTCCACACTCACACCTACACACAAAGACACAAAACACACACCAAGGTGGAGGTAAAATAAAAAAAAAATCAAAGTAAGACCTGTTTGAATAATATGTTGGGTATGAAGCAAAAAAGAAAAATTGATTTGACTAATAACTGGTTTATCGATTTATCATATAAAACCAAAAAAAAAAAAAAAACACAGTATCTTTCCAGCCTACAAGAAAATTCCAAATAAAATTTATTACAATTCTATCTTATTTTAAAAGTTGTTAAGCCCCCCTTTTCTTTTTTGAAATAGGATCCCACTATGTAGCCCTCACTGGCAAACAACTTGCTATATAGATAAGGCTGATTTACTCACCAAGATTCACCTGTCTCTGCCAACTAAGTGCTTGGAATAAAGACATGTTCCAACAGTCATGGTGACACCTGCTCTCCATTAATCTAAATCATCCACAAATCTTATGCAGCAGAAAGTGCAAGTTTAGATACAAGAGAGTAGGACCTCTCATCACACACTTAAGACCCATCATGCATTGGGAGGATGTTGCTGTAATATTTTAAATGGCAGCATCCTATCTGGCTTGTGGTTACATAGCCACCGCCATGCCTAGGTCTGAGGCCATGAGCAGCTGGGTGTTGTCGCCACCACCAGACTCAGGCTGCCGGTTCAGGCGGCCAGAGACACTGGCCCTGCTACCAACGAGATGCCAGCGTGGAAGATGGCTCTGACAATCTTCCACTCTGTCTCCACAAGGTTGGGTTGAGCCCAGACCATTCTGCCATCCATGTGGTACCCGGTAGAAATGAGACTCTAATGCTTAAAGATTAACCAAAGGCTTTATATGTTTGATAATGCTCAATTAACAAGATGCTCATACAATTAGAGGTGTTACCCAAATAACTAACCTAGATATAAGTTGTTATCCAGGACTGTTCTCAATACTTGCATGGTCATCCATGGCGCCTACATCTCTCCCTCTTAGCTCCTCCTCTTCCTTCTCTTCTTCCTCTCCTTACTCCTTCCACTTTAGCTCCTCCCAACTTTCGAGAAAAATATCCTGCTACAGGAGGGCAGCCCCCACACAGAATGTGCATGCTGAGTTCACTTCCCAAGCAGAAAACGATGAAAATGTTGGAAGGGAGAATTTAATCACCAAGGTCAATGTCGAAATGCTAAACTGCTGAGATAAAGCAGAGAATCAAAAACAACAGGCCTTGCTTTTTATGTTCAGCCACTCGTACACTTGTACCCATTTTCAAGTGTGTGAATATGCTTATTATCATTTACCTTTGAATTATTCTTTAAAACACAAGAGCACTTGTAAGCATTTAGCAGGACATTCAGCACAGAAGGAAGACAAATATTAAGATAAATATTAGTTTTTCTTGTTCTCAGCATTCAGGGCAGACTACCAAGAATGCTCTACAGAGGAGAGAATGAGAGACAAGCAAAGCTACACACTTTCTGTGTTCATACAGCTCATAGTAGGTCTGCTGAGAGTTTGTCTCAGCCTCATTACTCTTCCACTTGTTTCTACCAGTCTTTTAAGAGAATCTGTTTGCACCTAGTAAGGAGGGAAAAGCAAACTCAGTGTTTTCCACTTTAACTCTGATTTTAATCACAGATCACTTCTGGCACCAATTGCAGGAAGGTTTTTTCCACATCCCCAGCAAGCAAGACATTGTGCAGCAGCAGATCCGTGCTGGGGTCCCCTAATGCAATTCTATCCTGATACTACCTACTTGCAGACATGAGCAGGTCCCATAGCTTGAAGGTGAAGTCCCGAAAAGTCTCTCCCCGCCTCACCCAAGTTATTTGCTATCCCTAGAGTAAGTTTTAGCTGGATTTCTGGCATACCAGCTCCAATTCTTGATCCCTATGACCTTCTCTTTGACTTTGTTTAATGTCCTTGGGCAGCCCTCAGAACTTGCAATATTTACTGGCTTATTATAAAGGATATTACAAACATACATAAAGACATACATATGAAGAGACACAGGAGATGGGTGTTGGAGCATCTATGCCCTCCCTAGGCATACCACCTACCGGGGACCTCCATAAGTTCAGTTATTGGAAGCTATCCAAACCACCAATTTTAATGTGGCTATCAATAAAGTCTGGGTGCAGTTTTTAAAGAACAATTAAACGGAACCCCTATATTCATTTACTTAGATATGGAACGTGAAATTGTGTAGGACGAGTTAAAACTCAATGGTTGAATGCAAAATATCAAGGAAGGTTTGTTTTGTGACTACCTGATTCATACCAGTGACTTAGCAGTTAACTGTTTTTAAGGAAGGCTATATCCAGACCTCAATGATTTTGATGGTGCTCATATTAAATTCAGATGCTATAATCATATTTCAGGTAATAACTTGCAAAATCACTTCCTGTCATACCAGCTGTTAACATAAATGGTAACATTTTGGCTTCTGGTATTAAATTCACAACCCTCTAAGTATAAATGTAGTCAAATTTATACCAGACTGACAGACAAAGCAACAAAATAGTACCTAGATGCCTACCTTTGTTCATAGAACAATAAAATGGAGACCCTAGAAAATGACATCACCTTATTTGTATATATTTAACTAAAAGGAGGCAGAAAACAGAACAGGCAGAAGAAATGACTACACCTTGCAAAGGACACACTGTGACAGTTCATGGGGCTGACAATCTACAATGCATATAGTCTAAAGTCAGCATGAATGTAGGACCACAGACTAGCTTCCCCATGTGACAAAAACAGAATTATTCTCAACAGCTTAGGGAACGTGATGGTTGTCAACTTTCCAAGCCCTGGAAAATTAATCACAGGCTCCAGAGAAAGGTTTATTTATCCTGTGTGTTCTGTTTTCTCAGGGCAAACTGGTGCACCCAGAAGAGGTGGTACTGACACACAGGCATGACGTTATACCCCATATTAAGAAGAATCCAGTCAATATTCTGCAACTTTCCCCCACTCTCAATTATTTAAAAAGTTTTGATCCATTTAACCTCCTAACCAGATTACTCTTGTTGTAAATAACTTAATGACATGAAATCACACCGCACAGAAGATCTGGCTGAATTACTTATCTGGGGCCCAGTACGACATCAAGAGAAATAACAACATGTTGAGCGCTCTCAGGACACAGTGGGATTCTGGCCTTTTGATACTCACTGTGGATTTTGTATATCATCCGCATGATTAGCATGCTTTACAGTTTCCCATTTAATTGTTTAAATTACACAGAAAGAAGCTCGTATAAAAATGTCATTCTCAAAGGTTGGTCGGGTTTACATTTCTACAAGTCTCAAAAAATCAGACATGGCTCCTGGTGATTTGCGAATTAAACAAGCCTTTAAATTTTGTAGACAGCAGAATTCATTCTCTGGGTTGGAAATTATTTGCCCTTACAGACATCAGCCACAACCTTGGGTGAACTGAACATCAGAAAATGGGAGCAGTGGGCCAAATTTGCCAAGTTGTTCTTTCCTTTCAGTGGGCTGAGTTAAAGGGATTGGATTCCGCAGAAATGCTTCTTGAAAGGACACTTTATCCCTCTCAGACACCAGGACCTACAGGGCCAGTACCAGTGATGGGTTTATTTTATGGTTAAGGAAAAGGCAGTCATGAAAATGTAAGCATGTTCTCTAGGATTCTCACAGATAAGAAGTAAAATTCTGGGCAGAGCCTCCATGATCAAGCATGAGGAGCTGAGTTCAGGTCCCCAGAACCCATGAAAGAAGCCAAGCCTGCTCACTTAACACAGCAATGTGGACGAGGCAAGAGTAAGACAGGAGGATTGATGGCTGGAGATTTAGGTCCAGATTCAAAGAGAGTGACTTTCTCAAATGAATAAGGCAGAAAGTGATAGAACAGAACTCCCCTGGGCCTCTGTACACTGGGATATGCATCCCTGCCTCAGCACAAGTAAGTGTGCATACAACACACACCTATGCACACACACACACACACACAATCATACCTCTCATGCACACACACATGCACACACACAAGTACACACACATTCTCTTGCTCTCTCTCTCTTTCTCTCTCTCTGTCTGTCTCTCTCCCCCCTCCCCCTTGTAAATGCTGAATTGACACCAAGACAGGCAGCTCCCAGGAAAACACACATCTTCCTGTGCCTCTTAAAGTGACTGTGTGTGTGTGTGTGTGTGTGTGTGTGTCAGTGCTTTGTTGTTACTGTTGTTTGTCTAAATTCTTGTGTCTGCATTAGAGCCCTGTTGCCCCTTGTCCTCCTATGGTGAAACTGTCTACTATAAAGTGGGTTTGAGGAAGGCCACACTAAGCTACTAGGCACTTACAGTATCAAATCAAAGATAATTTCTTTTAGTTTCTTGTAGCTATTTGAAAACACAGTGCTTTTGAACTGACCTACTTCTTATGTTGGAGCTAAGGCAAAAGAAAAAAACTAATGTTTTAAAGAAACATTTCTAGAAAATAAATGGAGAAATAAAATGGGCACTTTTTATATCTCAGCCTCAAGCTAAGATGTAAAGGCTTGGGATAGCCCTTGGAGTAGAAAGAAACGTTCTTTTTACAAATGTCTTATCTGACATTTACAAATAACAATTATAGGGAAGAATGGTAGAAAAGGGAAGGATGGGAGAGAGGGAGGGAAGAGGGGAGAAGGGGAGATGGAAAGAGAGATCATTTTATGGTGGCTGTTGCATAAGTTCCAAAGTGACTCCAAACCTCACGCACGATTATAAACATTAACTCAACAGGAATAAAAATATCGGCTGGACCTAGTATCGCTTAAAAAAAAATTCAAAAACTTTCTCTGAAATCTAGTCCTTATGGTGGTTGTGGTAGGGGGTATCAGCTACTGTCTGCTATAAAAAAATTGACAAAATCAACACACATGTTATTTTCCTGGCCTTTTAAAGAAAAAGAAAAAAGAAAAAAGAAAAAAAAAAAAAAAAAAAAACAAAAAACCCAGCACTGGTACTGGTGAGTGCTCAGGAATTGGTACCTCAGCATCATCCACATGCTCCCTCCCTTCTCTGCTTTACTTATCGTCATCCTACTTTTTCTATGGGTTATGTTTATGGACATACAATGACATACCTTGCAAATGAACATCTGCCATTTTTACTCCATTAATTAATTAGTTAATTAATTAGTTGATTAATTCACTTTATGTCCCAATTGCAACCTCTCTTCCTCATCTCCTCCCAGTCCCACCCTATTACCTCTTTCCCTTCACCTTGGAGGAGGGGAAGCCTCCCTTGGGTCCCACTCCACCCTGGGACATCTAATCCAAGAAAGACTAAATACCTCTTCTCCCATTGATACCCAACCAGGCAGTCCAGGTAAGGGAAGAGTGTCCGATGGAAGGCAACAGAGTGGGAGAAAGCCCCTGCTCCAATTGTTAGCCAGCCCACATAAAAACCAACCTGTATGTCTACTGAAAATGTATTAGGGGGGCTAGATCCAGCCCCTGCATGCTCTTTGGTTGGTGGTTCAGTCTCTGTGAGCCCCCATGGGCCCAAGTTAGTTGACTCTATAGGTCTTGTTGTGGTGTCCTTGACCCCTGCAGCTCAGTTGGTTTTATCCCCAACTCTTCCACAAGACTCCCTGACCTCTACCCAATATTGGCAGTGGGTCTCTGCATCTGTTTGCATCTGCTGCTGGATGAGTTCCTCAGGAGACAGTTATGCTATGTTCCTATCTAAAAGCATAGCAGAGTATTATTAACAGTGTTAAGAGTTGGCTCTCTCCCATGGGGTGGGTCTCAATTTGAGGCAATCATTGGTTGGCTATTCCCTCAGTCTTTGCTCCACCATTATCGCTGTGCATCTTTTAGGCAGGACAAATTTTGAGTTGAAGGTTTTGTGGGTAAGTTAATGTCCCCCTCTCTCTACTGGAAGTCCTGCCTGGCTACAGGAGGTGGCCACTTCAGTCTTTATATCTGCCACTGCTAGAAATATCAGCTAGGGTCTCCCTCTCCATTAGTCTCCCCATAGTCTCCCTATCCAGGTCTCCATCTAGTCCCAGATGTCAGTTTCCATTCTTATTCCCAGCCTCTCACATCCTTTCTCTCCCAACACCTGCTCTCCAATCCTGTTTCTCTCCTTACCACTTTTCCCACCCAGTTCTCTCTCTGCATCCATCTCCAGTGACTGTTTTATTTCTGAATGAGAGTCACCAAATGGTCTAACAGATGTCTGCATGTAGAACAATGCAAATAGACCCATATATAACACCCTGCACAAAACTCCAGTCCAAGTAGATCAACAACCTCAACATAAAACTGTATGCACTAAATATAATAGAAGAGAAAGTTAATTCATTGGCACAGGAGACAAATTCCTGACCTGAACACCAACAGCTCAGGCACTAAGATCAACAATTAATAAATAGGACCTCATGAAACTGAAGAGCATTTGCAAGGCAAAGGGCACTGTCAATAGGACAAAATAGCAGTGTACACAATGGGAAAAGATCTTCACCAACACTATATCTGACAGAGGGCTAACATCCAAAATATACAAAGAACTCAAGAAATTAGACACCAAATAACCCAAATAAAAATAGGGTGCAGAGCTAAAGAAATATTTGTCAGCAGAGGAATATCGAATGGCTAAGAAGCACCTAAAGAAATGTTCAATATCTTAGTCATGAAGGAAATGAAAGTAAAAAATGACTCTGACATTTCCTCTTATACCTGTCAAAGTGGTTAAGGTAAAAAACTCAAAGATCAAAAGCCAAAAGCTTTATTCACAATAGCCGTAGACTGGAAACAATCTAGATCTCCCTAAACTGGAGAACAGATGAAAAACTGTGGTACATCTACACAATAGAATACTATTCAGCCATTAAAAACAAGGACATAATGAAATTTCAGGCAAATAGATGGAACTAGAAAATATCATGGTGAGTGAGGTAACGCAGAACTAAAGGACATACATGGTATGTACTCACTTGTACTTGGATATTAACACTAAAGTACGGGTTAATCATTCTATAATCAGTAGACTCCCCGACCCCCCAAATCCTAAGTAATAAGGAGGGCCCATCCTTCTTAGTATTCTTCCTGCTGCCGGCTCTGCTTCTTCACTGTGCAGAAAATGGAGAACAAAATTCATTCTGAGAAACCATGCTTACCTTTCCCACTCATTTGACTTGAATTTTAATTTAATAGAATAATTGAATATATTGATGAAAAGCATGGCAAATGCACATGTAAATGTAGAAGCTATGATTACCAAGTCAATGCAATTAGCTGTTGCCCTAAACAGTCATTGTTGGAAGTAGTCAAACTCCTCTCAGTGGATCTAATTTGAACTAAGTCTGTTACACTATGTCACCCCACTCTGCTGCAGAAGTACTGACTTAACACTCTTGGCTCTCTGTCTTTATTTATCTCTCCAGTTTTCTCCCACCTCCATTGAGCCCTTCCTAGCTTCTGGTAAACTCCATTACACTATCAAGATCTGTGAGATCAAACGTCTGAGCTTCCACATAAATATAAGTACAAATATGGTATTTTTCTTTCCATACTGTCCTCCAGGCTAGTCCATGATACTGAATGCTACAGAATTCTTTTATATAGTTGATCTATCCTTAAGGATATGCGTTTTCATTATCCACTCTATCCACTCATGTACTGATGAGCACTGAGGCAGATATACTGTCTACAGTTAAAAATGCCATGGTAAGCCCATCCACACTGAACTAATAGTTCCTTTTATTTGGACACATACCTAATATCAGGAGTGTACTCCTGAGTCACAGGAGAAGATTAGTTTCGCTTTTTGTTTTTGAGAAAAATTTGAACGTTTTCAATGCTGTATTAATTTTAAAATTCTGTATATATTTATATGTAAATATATAAATTCCAATGAAGAAAACCTGTCTGAAAAAAAAAACGCAGTGTCAGAAAGTGGAAGCAAGCACATGAAGCCAATCCTCAACTTTATAGAAGATTATTTAATAAAAATAGTGGCATGATTTGTTAACTATTTGCAAAATATAAAATATTAAATTATAACTTTATCTCTATTACACACCAAATTAAATTCTACATGGATTATGGAAACAAATATAAACATTAATCCAAAGCCAATGAATCAAAAAAGAAACATACTTCACAAATATTCATAAAAATATATTGAATTACAGACTAGCCATGCAACAAGTTGATTGAAAATAATGGAAGAATTCATAGAGGATAGCTGTCAGGAAGATTTTCTTACAAAGAGTTTTAAACTTAAAGTGGCCTCAGAAATACTGTAAATAAAATTAATAATCAAATAGAATATTCCAGAAGCTATTTGTTCATGTCGGTCAAACTATCTGAAAATCTTAATGTATAAAAGTTTCCACAAAAAAAATTATCAATATCTGCTATATCAAAAGTACATATCATATACTTAAATAATCATAAATAATTATTTATACTTATATATAATATGTAAGTATATTACTTGTATATAAATTAGTATATTAATATAGTGTTATATAGACTAATTATATACTCTATATAATATATAATAAAATATTAGTATATATTTATATATGTATAATATATATATAATTGTCATAAAATAAAATTAGAAATTTTAATAGCAAGTCTGAGATGACTTATAAACGGAGAAGGTAAAGTAGTTGCACACTTTTCTCTATTCCATCAGTTAAGTTGATATAAAAATTCTTATATGTGTGTTTATTCCTCCTCTACTAAAAACAAAACAAACAACAGAAAAGAACAGACTATAAACTATGGCAGAAAGTCAGTCCATACAGATGCTTTGGTCTCAGTGAAACACATATTAGTGATAGTCCTGGGTTTTCTCTTGCCATATAAGTTTCAGACTTCGAACTAAGAGGCCAGTAACCTAGGAACAGCAGGTGCATAAAATGTCCCAATAAAATATTGCAGCCTTGGCAAAGAACCAGGAAAGGGCTAGGCAATTAAGACAGGAAATGTAGACAATTACTGTTCTCACTCCAGGCCCCTTTCCATCTATGCTATTATACTAGCAAAGCCCCAAAATGAAGTCTAGACTTCCACCCTCATAAAGTTTTGAAGAGATCTCCCAAATGCCCCTTAGGGGTGATGTCAGTGAATAACAAGTAAAGAGACCAAGACTCTCATTTCCTGCAGCAGAACAAAGTTCTCGCTGCAGCAGAGACAGAAACCATACAGAAAGCATGTACTGCCGTGCCAACTGAAAGAAACAAAGCCACCCTCCCTTTCCCCAGTAGGATGGTGTCAGAGAAACCTAATAACCCTGAGGATTCTCACCATGATTCAGGCAAGCTGCATCCAGCACAGTGTTAGTAGAGGGCATGGGAACAGGGAGCACAGACATCCATGCCCAGCAGTCCTGAGAAACCCTCTATGTACAAGTACATAAGTGACAGAGAGTGGCAAAGGCAGAGGAGCTAGCGTCTGCAACAGTCCCAAGTGCTACCACAGTGTGTGACCACAAGAGCTGACAATGCTGTAGGACTGCAAAGTGGCAGAGCTAGTTTGAGAGATATCTTATCCATGTCTTATGAAGCTAAGCATCATTGCACAGTGGAACCTTCTGTTTCACTCCTTTAACCAAGTGAGTTGAAGCTTAATGTCTGTGGGAAAGCCTACAAAGAAACACTAATGTTAGTTTTATTGATAATTACTGCAAACTAGAAGCTAACGAACTGCGTCATTCATCAGAGAAAGAAGCTGTAGGAGGTCTGTGTTATGCAACAGGAACAAATGAACTATAAATCTATGAGAAAAACCAGAAAAGATATCAAATATAAATTGCTAAGTGAAAGAAGCCAACATTAAATGAAAACACTACATGCTCTGTGTGGCGATTTGAATGGAAACAATTCCCCCAGAAGTTCATGCATTTAAATATTTGATCCTCAGTTAGTGGCACTACTTGGAGAGATGGTACAACTTGGCTTGAGAAAGCATGTCACTCGGGACAGGCTGTGGGAGTTTGTGGCATTGCCCCACTTTCAATCTCCTCTCTCCAATTTCCTGTTTGTGTTTTAAGATGTAATCTCTCAGCTTCCTGCTTCAGCCACCTGTTGCTATTCCTCCCCCAACATTATTGACTCTGCCTCCTGAACCATAATTCAAATATGCTCTTCTTTCCTCAAGATGTTTTGGTTATGGTGTTTTATCATAGCAAGTGACACTAATAGTATACAATTTTGATTCTGAAAAACTCTTCAGAAAGTAAAACCAGAGATAAGAAACTGATCAATGGTGACCAGTAATTGGGTATAAAGACAAGGAAGTATGAACAGACCATAAAAGTGAGCCCTTAAGGACAGTAAAGCTGTGTTGTGTGATAATGTAAGATAAATGTATTATATTATTTCAAAAGACATAAAACTGTACCTCACAAAATGAAGGAATACAAAAAACTATGAATAAAAACTGGCTTATTAATTGTAACATAAACACTGTGTTGTTTATTGTGCATGAGATGTGAAGAAGGAAAAGTGTGAGAGGAAAAAAGTACAAGAGTTTTCTGTACATTCTACACAATGTTTCTAATTTAAATTTGTTCTCAAAATATTGCACTAATTTGACAAAGGTGTAGAAATTTAGTAACTTTGGTAACTGATTCATGAATTAAAACTCTTAGCAATGTAACAAAGAGTTTCTTCAACTTGACAAAGAACAGCTACTAAAATCCTAGGCTCACAGGAAATGTTAAAATGCTAACACTTTTCTCCTAAGGTAAGAATTAGAATGATCATGTCAGAGCTCACCACTCTTATTGGACATGACTGTAAATGTGCCAATGACTACAATAAGGAGAAAGAAGTTAAGAAATAATGCCACACCTTTGCCTGACTCCCAAGAGTCTGGCTATAACCTAAGAGGCACAGGTGAGACACCCCCACCTACCCACAACAATTGCGGGGACCCCAGCAAGCCTAGAAGCTATGGGCTCTGCCTTACCAGGCTGGACTTCCAGTGCACAACTATACTGGCCAAAAATGAGCAGTGTCCAACCCCACACCATTGCCTGCCTCCCCAGAATCCCATTCTAATCTGCTCACAAGAGGCCTGCTCAAACTAGACTCCCAAGAGACTTGCTCCAAATCAGAACACTCAAGACAATCAAAACCAGAGACAAATAGATGGCAAAAGGCAAGAATATAATCAGCAGAAGTTAGTGCAATATGACACCATCAGAACCCAGCTAGCCTACTACAGAAAGCCCTGAATATCCTGAAGAAAAGACAGTGATCTTATAGAAGCATTTAAAAGGGATTTAAATAATCCCTGTAAAGAAATAAAGGAAAACATAATCAAATAGGTAAAAGCCCTTAAAGAGAAAACAAATGAGTCCCTTAAAGAACTATACAATATAGAAATATAAAATAAAGAAAATAAAATCAACAGGCTAAGGAAATGAAAAACAACAACAAAAAAGTCCATGACCAAAAAATGAAAATAAAAGCAATAAAGAAAATAAAAGTGGATATAACCCCAGAGATTGAAAACCTAGGAAAGAGAACAGGAACTACAAATTCAAGGTCACCAAGAGAATACAAGAGATAGCGAATGGAATGATTACATCAAACAAACAAAAGAAAAAGCCAAGTGTAAAATGTTTCTAAATCAAAGCATCCAGCAAATATGGGACACAATGAAAAGACCAAACCTAAGAATAGTAGGAATAGACGAGGATAAAGAAACCCATTTCAAAGGGCAAGAAAACATCTTCAACAAAATCATAGAAGAAAACTTCCCCAACCTAAACAAAGAGATGGCTATAAACATACAAGAAACTTACAGAGCACCAAATAGGTTGTACCAGGAAAGCAAATCCTACTGCCACATAATAATCAAAGTGTTAAATGTATAGAACAAAGAAAGAATATTAAAAGCAGTAAGGGGAAAAGTCACATAACATATTGAGGCAGCAGACCTATCAGAATTATATCTGACTTCTCAACAGAGACCCTAAAAGCCAGGAGATCCTGGATTTGCAGATCCTAAGAGACCACAGATGTCAGCCCAGACTACTATACCCAGCAAAACTCTCAATTACCACAGATGGAGAGACCAAACCAAATTTAAACAATATCTTTCTGCTGATCCAGAGGATTACAGGAAATGTTAAAATGTCAACACAATTCTCCTAAGGTAAGAATTAGAATGATCACATCAGTGCATGATCAGAGGGTATTAGAAGGAAAACTCCAATACAAGGAAAGTAAGCACACCCATGAACACACACACACAGACAAAAATACGCTTCTCACAGTAAAAACAAAAGAGAAACACATATACACAGTAACACCTCCCACAGGAATAACGTCGTGTTGGATGTTATGTTAATAACAGCAACTAACAATCATTAGTCATTAGTATCTCTCAACATTAATGAATTCAATTCACCAATAAAAAGACACAGGCTAACAGACTGGATACATAAATAGTATCCATCATTGTGCTGTATACCAAAAACCACACTCAGCGAAAAAGATAGACACTACCTCAGAGGAAAGGGCTGGAAAAGGGATTTCCAAGCAAATGGACCCAAGAAACAAGCTGATAATATCTACTAAAATAGATGTTCAACCAGAAGTTTTCAAAAGAAAAGATGGGGAAGGACATTTCATACTCAAAGAAAAAATCCACCAAGATGATGTCTAAATTCAGAACCTCTATGCTCCAAATGCACATTCCTCAAAGAAACTTTACTAAAGCTCAAAACACACATTGAACCCTTATCAATAGACAAGTCATCAAAACAGAAAATAGAGAAACAATGAAACTAACAGATGTTATGAACCAAATTCACTTAACAGATATCGCAGACCTGTCCCCAAAACAAAAGCATGTACCTTCTTGTCAAACCTCACAGAGCCTTCTCCAAAATTGAACACGTAATTGGGCACAAAGCAAGCCTTAACAGATACAAGAAGACTTAAATAAACATTTGCATCAAATCACCAAGGGTTAAGGTTGGGCTTCAACAACAACAGAAACAACAGAAAGCCCACATACTCATTGAAACTGAACAACTCTCTAATCGATAACTAGGTCAGGGAAGAAAGAAAGAAAGAAATTAAAGACTTCTTAGAATTTAAAGAAAATGAAGGTACAGCATGCCCAAACTGATAGGACACAGTGAAAGCGGTGCTAAGAGGAAAATTCATAGCACTGAGTGCCTTCATAAGGAAACTGAAGAGATTTTATACTGGCAACTTAACAGCACACCTGAAAGCTCAAGAAATAAACAAACATACCCAAGAGGAGTAGATGGTAGGAAATAGTCAATCAATTTGAAATAGCAAGAACAATGCAAAGAATCAGCAAAACACAAAGCTGCTTCTTTGAGAAAATCATTAAGACAGACAAACCCTTAGGTAAACTAATTAAAAGACACAGAGACCGTATCCAAATTAACAAAATCAGAAATGAAAAGGGAGACATAACAACAGAAACTGAAGAAATCCAAAAAAATCTTTAAGTCTTACTTCAACAGCCTGTACTCTACAAATTTGGAAAATCTGAATGAAGTGAGTAAATGTTTTAGACAGATACCATGTACCAAAGTTAAATAAAGATCGCATAAACTACATAAATGGTTCCATAACTCATAAGGAAATAGAAGCGCCCATCAATAATCTCCCAAGCAAAAACAACAAACAAACAAACTAAAAACCCAGATCCAGATGGATTTAGTACAGAATTCTACCAGAAATTCAAAGAGCTAATATCAATACTCGGCAAACCATTCCACAAAATAGAAACAGAAGGAACACTACCTAACTCATTCTATGAGACCACAGTTACATTGTCCTGATACCTATACTTCAAAAAGACTCAACAAAGCAAAAGAACTTCAGACTAGTTTCACTTATGAACATAAATGCAAAACTTCTCAATAAAATATTTGCAAACAAAATCTGAGAGTGCATCAAAAATATTACTAATCACCATTAAGTAGACTTTATCCCAGGGATGCAGGGATGGTTCAATATTTGAAAATCCATTAACATAATTCACTATATAAAAAAAACTAAAAGACAAAAATCACATGATCATCTCATTAGATGCTGAAAAAGCCTTTGACATAACCCAATACCCACTCATGTTAAGAGTCTTGGAGCAATCAGGAATTCAAGGCACATACCTACACAAAATAAAAGCAATATATAGCAATCCAGTAGCCAATATTAAATTAAATGGAAGTTTAAAGCAATCCCACTAAAATCAGGGACAAGACAAGGCTGCCTACTCTCTCCCTATCTATTCAATACAGTACTTGAAGTTCTAGCCAGAGCGCTAAAGCAGATCAAAGGGATGCAATTTGGAAAGGCAGAAGTCAAGGTATCACTACTCATGGATGATACAATAGTCTCCATAAATGATCCCCAAAATTCTACCACAGAATTCCTAAATCTAATAAACAACTTCAGCAAAATGGCTGGATATAAATTTAAAGCAAAAAAAAAAAAAATCAGTAGCTCTCCTTTATATAAAGTATTAATGGGCAGAGAAAGAAATTAGGGGAAATACACCCTTCACAATAGCCACAAATAATATAAAATATCTTGGTGTAATTCTAACCAAGCAAGTAAAAGATTAGTATGACAATAATTTCAATTCCCTGAAGAAAGAAACTGAAAAAGATATCAGAAGATGGAAAAATCTCCCATGCTCATAAATAGGTAGGATTAACATAGTAAACATGACTATCCTGCCAAAAGCAATCTACAGATTTAATGCAGTCCCCAACAAAATTCCAATATAGTTTTTTACAAACCTGTAAAGAGCAATTGTCAACTTCACATGGGAAAAAAAAAAACCAGAATAGTCAAAACAATCCTGAACAATAGAAGAACCTCTGAAAGAATCAAGCTGTACTACAGAATTATAGTGATGAAAAATGCATGGTATTGGTACAGAAACAGACAAGTTGATTCGTGGAATAGAATTGAAGACCCAGAAATAAACTCATACACCTATAGACACTTGATTTTTTTTACAAAGAAGCCAATATCATACAGTAGAAAAAAAAAAAGAAAACATCTTCAGTATGTGGTGTTGGTCTAACTGGTCAGTCCTCATGGCTGCCTTGCCTGGCCTCAGTGGGAAAGGTTGTATGTAATCATGCTGAGACCGCTATGCCAGAGTGCAGAGATACCCAGGGAGGGGGCGGGGGACCTTCTCAGAGAAGAAAAGGAGGGGAAGGGGGAAGGGAGTCTGTGAGGAGGGGACCAGGAGGGGGAGCAGTGTTTGGGATATGAGTAAATTAATTTTAAAAATGAAATAAACAGCATAATGTGCAGGATAAAACCATTCCAAAATGTTTATTAAAACAAGTGCCTATACAGAAAGTCCATATGAATAGAAAAAAGTCTTCTCCAGATAATAACATGAATTCAGCAAGGTCACAGAGACAAAATACACACATACATGCAAATGTCACCTTTAAGTCCATATATTTACAATGACTACATGAAAACCAAGACTTAAAATACAACTTGTAGTGGTTCAAGAGCAAGTGAACCACTTAGGTGAAAATCTAGAAAAAAAAAAAAAAATAGAAATTTATATTAAAACTATGTGTTATATTATTTTCCTTTCACTGCTTCACAATGTAGCCTAAAGCAGTTTAAAACAACAGAAATCCATTAGAATTATTTATTTAATTATTGATTTTGTATGTTAGCATGTGCATACAGGTGTACTCATGGAAATCAGAAGACAACCTGTGGAAATCTGTTCTCTCCTTTTACTCTGTGGATTCCAGGTATTGAACTCAGGTCCCCAGCCTTGGCTTCAGGCACCTTTGCCTTGAGCCATCTTGCTGATCCAGTCCATTAGTACTTTTGAGGTTAGATGCCTGAATTGTGTTTCATGAATGCAAAGTCAAATACTATTCTGTCCACATTCTTTCCAGCCTTTCTTCAGGAAACTCTTATCTCTTTGTCTTTTCCAGCTTTTAACAGCCCCTTTCATTCTTGGTATGTAGTAGCTTGAATGTGCTGTTCTAACTCTGCTTTCATGGTCTCATCTCTGGGTAAAAACTGTGCTCCTTACACAGAAAACCCTTAAAATTGTATTTGGCCTATATAATTTGTCCCAAATAATCTTCCCCTGTGAACATACAAGCACTATTAGATCAGGAGACTCCTTTTCTAATGTAAATAAAGCATTCACGTCTCAGAAGTTAAGAGACATTATTGTGACTGGTAGGACTAATGAAAGAATAAAAGTAGTTTTAAATAAATGGAGAGATATACCACACACACAGATAGGAAAGAATAATAAAAATATCTAAAATTGATAAGATAGCTTTATAATTCTAATTTTGGTAGATTTAGACAAGATTATTCTAAAATTTATGTAGAAAAACAAAGAAATAAGAACAGGCCAAAGTCTTGGGAAGGGAGACTGCACCCACCCAATTTCTAGATCTACTTCTTTGCAACATCCACTCCACTCTGCTGTCAGTACAATCTCTTCTACCTCCAGCTCGTGCCTGCAATGTGCCAGCTACAGCAGCATCTCTAGAGCAGTGTTGCTCAGCATCTTTTGCCAGTCAGTTTTCCATACCTGTTACACAGAGTGGTACATCCACCTATCACATGATGATTAAAGCCATCATTTTACCACCTGCTTCCCCCAGAGAACACCAGGAGTCTGTTTTAGGTTGTTTCTCTTGTTTTAAGACAGGGTCTTACTATCTAACCCATTCCAGACTCCAACTTTCAATCCTTTGTCTCAGTCCTCCGATGCTGAGATTAAGGGCATGTGCCACCACACCAGACTTCTGTGTTTGCTATTAAATGAGGTACTTAGAGATGCCAATGTGTCTACAGACTTCTTTTGTTAGTTTGAAACTCAGGCTCAAACTATGAAAGTAAGTGTTTTCATCTCTGTCCCTCAGCTCCAAATCATCATCTTTGTCCTTCATTCTAGGGCCATCTCCAAATATTAAAACCAGCCATCTTTGAATTGTCTAAGGAACTCCCTTCTTTGCCTAGGAGTGATTCTACATTTAGCCACTAGACTATCATTTTTGCTTTCTTTCTTGACTATTTTTAAGTGAAATAATTTGGAATGCTAGACCATATCATATTACTGTGTGTCTATTCTTAGTAGCAGTCACCTCATAGATATTTTAATATTTATAAAATTTTATGTTACATAATGCATGTTTTCTAGAATGATCTTTCAATTGATTTTTATATGAAAATAATTATATTTCTTCAAGCATTTAAGAGTGGAAAAATCAAGCTAAGCAGCCAAACAAATGAGCATTTCTGAGTTAGCATCTCTCTGGCCTTGGCTGCGGACATGAGAGGCTGGCTGTTTTAAGTTCCTATGCTTTGACTTCCCTAATATAGATTGTAACGTGGAATGTCTACCTGAAGTAAACCGTTCTCCCTTAAGTTGCTTCATCAGGATATTTTATCGCAACAACAGAAACAAAACTAGAACACAAATTGGTTAAACTATATAACATCATTCAAAAGAATAAAATTATGTAGTAATTTTTATAAGTAGAATCAAGGCCATGCTCAACTAAAATCTAAAAGTAGTCTATTCATTTTTATACCAAATCATACAAATCAACTCATGTTTATAAAGTTGTGTAACATGGTTAAAAAAAAAAAAAAAAAAACTACAGCACAGTATGACTGTAGAAAATCCCAGTGTCATTGGGGGTGAAAAACAGGAAACAGAAGAATGAAATAGAGAAAGAATTATCTTTTGAAGTATTATATCAGCATTTTAAAAATCCACATGAAAGTTCTAAAGAAAATGAGCAAAAATAAATATGGCTACTTGAATCCAACTATGTGTTCTGCTTCCTCCCTGTGAAAGAAAGTCTTCTTTGAGAATTTTGGTGTTAAAGCTCTTTTAGACAGTATTCAATGAATATTTGTGTTCTTTATTAGGGTTAAACAAGGGCCATATAAACCTTGGAGAGTGGGAAGGGGGTTTCAGGTGAATATACATTGGCTGAAGTTTAAGGTCCTGGGAATGCCTCATTTGCATGGAGAAGCACCCCAGGTGATTGCTGAGAAGGTTTATTGGAAGAAAGGGAGTTGAACCAGTAATTTCTACAAAGAACTACATGACATTCCTCAGGTAGAGGATGTGGGGGATGAGACTCCCCAGATAAGGTAAAGCAGACTAGAGGAAGCCCCTCTGAGAAAAGGAAATACTCAGCTGGGCAGTGGTGGTGAACCTTTAATCCCAGCACTTGGGAGGCAGAGGCAGGTGGATTTCTGAGTTTGAGGCCAGCCTGGTCTACAGAGTGAGTTCCAGGACAGCCAGGGCTACACAGAGAAACCCTGTCTCAGAAAAAGAAAAAAAAAGAAGAAAGAAGGAGGAAGGAGGAAGGAGGAGGAAGAGGAGGAGGAGGAAGAAGAAGAAGAGGAGGAGGAGGAGGAAGAGAAGAAAGAGGAAGAGGAGGAGGAAGAAGGAGAAGGAGAAGGAGAAGGAGAAGGAGAAGGAGAAGGAGAAAAAGAAGAAGGAGGAGGAGGAGGAGGAGGAGGAGGAGGAAGAAGAAGAAGAAGAAGAAGAAGAAGAAGAAGAAGAAGAAGAAGAAGAAGAAGAAGAAGAAGAAGAAGAAGAAGAAGAAGAAGAAGAAGAAGAAAAGAAGAAAAGTAAATACTCCATCTTGCCTTGAGCTCAGAGAGCTGTCAGGACATGGCAGACTATGACCTGAATAGTAGTTTCCCATCACAGCTATAAAAGATTCTTCCATCCCCCCTGCCAGGCTTACATGTGGGCGGGGGAAACTGTGAGGAGTTGAGGGACCAAAGGCTGTGGTCAAGATGTATTGAAAGTGAAAAAAAAAAGCTTCTTTCCTACACCAATATCTATGCTTTCTTTTAGAAATTTCAGTGTTTCACATTTTAGAATAAGGTCTTTGGCCCATTTTGAATTGTTTTGTTGTTGTTGTTGCTGTTGTTGTTTTGGTTTGGTTTGGTTTTGGTTTTTTTTAATTGTTTTTATTCAAGGGGAAAGATGAATTTCATTTTCTTCTGCATGTGGATATTCAGATTTGGCAGCACCATTTGTTAAATGGGCTATCTTTTGTTTCAGTGTATGTTTTTGTTGTCAAAATATAAGGGGGCCTGACTTTGTCAATTTATTTTCAGATCTGCTACTTTATTCCATTGGTTTACAAGTTTATTTTTAGGCCAGTATCAGGCAATTTTTATCACTGTATTCTTATAGTATAATATGAGGTAGGATGTTGTGATTTTTCCAGCAATATTCTCATTCCTTAAAATACTTTGACTATCCATGCTCTTTTGTGGTTTCATATGAATTCTTATTCTTAATCAACCTGTGAAATGGGACATTGGAATTTTCATATCTATTGTATTAAATCTGTAAGTTAATTTAGACAGAATGATCATTTTCCCATATGAATGTACCAAACCAAAAGTATGCAATGTTTTTCATCTGTGGTAAATTTCTTTTCATTTTCTTTAAGTTTTCATTGCAAATGTCTTTCACCTCTTTGGCTAGTTCTGTACCTCAATATTTATTTTTTAAGGTTTTTTTGGAAGAAATAATTTTTTTATAATTTCTTTTTTGAAGAGCACACTGTTAGTATAAGTTACTTTTTAATTAATTTATTTTCTCCAAGCTTAATGTGGGTCATTAGGTCCACAAGTTTTGTAGAAAACTCAATTGGGTCATTGAAGTAAAGAATCATGTTGTCTTCAAATCAGGTAGTTTAATTTTTGTCTTTCTGACTTTTATCCTTTTTATATTTTATTCTTGTTAGATTTCCATAGCTAAGACTTTAAGCATTATCTCAAATAAAAGAGGAGAGAGTGGACATTCTAGTTTCATTACCGATTTTAGAGGAAATGTTCTCAGTTTGTCTTCATTTAAATTAACATTGGCAATAGGCTCATTGGAGATAGATTTTACTATTTTAAGGTATGTTTCATTCACTCATAAATTCTCCAGAACTTTTATCATAAAAGCATGATGAACTTGTTAAATACCTTTCACCATCAATTGAAATAATTATGTGTTTTCTGTCCTTAAGTTTATTTACAGGGTATATTATATCTATTGATTTTTGTATATTGACCCAGTTTTGCCTTTCTCAACTAAAGTACACTTTGTCATAAAGTATAATCACTGTAGTCCTGAATAGAGTTTGCAAGAATTTGCTAAAAATTTTTACATTTATGTTCATCAGAGAGCCTTTACCTGGTTTTTAGATTTGTGTAATATTGAATTCCTAGAAGAACTTTGTAATGTTCCTTCACATTCTAGCTTATGAAATACATTAAAAAGAGTTGGCATGAGGTCTTCCTTGAAAATTTAATAGTGAAATCATTAATAACAGTGAAATCATTAATAACAGTGAAATCATTAATAACAGTGAAATCATTAATAACAGTGAAATCATTTGGTCATTGGCATTTCTTTGATTGGCGGTTTATAACAAAGGTTTTGATTTCCTTGTATGTAATGGTTCTATTAAATTATTTATGTTTTCAAGGCTTGATTTTGATAGATGTTAAGAACATAGAAATTCTTCTGTATTTTTTTCTGTGTTACCCAGCCTTTCAGAGAATAGGTTTCCATGGTACTTCCTGATGTCCTATATTTCACTGAAGTCAGTGAGGACACCCTTTTATCTCTGATTGTATTAATCTTCAACTTTGTCCCTTTTCATTATGTTAAAATTTCCTTAAAAACACAAATAGATGATGACCTCTTTAAATTGTTCAATATCCCTAACTACTCTGGAAATGCAAACTAAAACAACTTTGAGATACCTCTGCACCCCAGTCAGCATGGCTGTCATCAACAGATCTGACAATTAATGTTGGAGAGAATGTGGAGATGAATTGGTGGGAGCTCATACTAATCAATTATTTTTGGTGAAAGTTGGTATTAATACTGCCATTGTGAAAATCGATTTGGACATTTCCCAGAAAATTTAAAACAGAATTATCATACAATCCAGCTACTTCATTCCATAACCTACGATAATGATACAGACACCCCATGTTCACTACTGCTCTACTCACCACAGTGAAGGACTGGAATCAGCCTACATGTCCATCAACAGATTAAAGGATATGGAGAATATCAAACACACACACCCCAACTATTCAGCTTTTTAAAAGAAAAATGTCACAAAATGGAGGAAAATTGATAGATTTATAATGTATAATATTAATGAAGGCCATATAAGCTCAGATCAAAAATCAAATAGTCTTTCTCATTCATGGACCCTAGTTGAAAATTTCAGATTTTTTTGTTTTTTGTAGTAGATACTTAAATAAAAATATATTCAATAGTGAAAATATAACAATCTTACCTGAAGCTCCACAGCTTCACAATGCCTATTCTAAGTGGTAATAAGTTCGTTGAAATTTATAGACTTTGAATCAGGATAATAGTGATGTGAATCCAGAATTCAGCTCTCAACACCTATATGAGGCAGTTCACAATCACCTGTAGCTCCAGCTACAAAGCATCTCTGCTGCCCTCTGCTGAGCTGTGTGTGTACTATACTCATCTTTGTACACATACTTATATAGATATACACATATACATATAATTTAAAAATAACAATAGAGGAGATAGTGGCTTCTCTAAGAACACCAGGGAAAATGATGCTTGGAAGAACCATACAGGTTACTTTAAAACCTTGCTAATGTCCATACTCAAGTACCAGATCTATGGAGCCCTCCAGAAACTGTCCACTGTTCAGAGGTACCTTCTCCACCATCTTCCCCTTAGAGGCCATTGATATGAGTGACCTCTGACTAGTTCCAAACAACCAAGAAGTTTTCTGCCATCATTTGACAGACTAGAGACTAATAATAGAACTTCTGGAGCTGCAGGCCCATGTGCAGAAGGAAGCAGCTGTACGGTACCATTTTGTGGAGATTGCTGGGGCTCAGGGGACCAAGTCCATACATGTGCTATTTGGTCAGCCTCTCTATTTGGAGAACTTATCCCTGAGAGGCTGCTATCACAATGCCTGGTTCCTTTCTAGCCAGCAGCAGGTAGTTAAAGAAATCCAGCAGGCAGCAAAGAATTTCACACTGCATCAGGCCTTGCTCTGGCTGCCCCTGTACCTGACTGATCTCTTGCACACCTTCAGTCAGCCCCTGTGTCATAGCAGATCTCTTGGCCCTGAAAATCTGTCATGTCTACCTTGGAGCCTGGGTAACTTTGAACAACTGGTGACTAGTTTGACTCTTCATGATCCCAACCTCTTTGGTCCCTGTTAAAGATGGTTAAAACACACACACACACACAAAATCTAAAATTAAAAAAAGTAAAACACAGACATATGATAAGATAAAGTATGTAAAATCTGCAATATTCCAGTAAAAAAATAGTATGAAAATAATAAACAGATCTGCTTTAGAGTTAGATGCTAGATGGAAAGGATATATTTGGTGATATAGAGAACAATATTTTCTTATTCAAGAATTATGAATACAGAGAAGTTCCGCCAATGTGTGCACATGTGTGTATGTGTGTGTGTGTGCATGTATGTGTGTATATGTATGTGTATGTGTGTATGTGTGTATGTGTGTGTGCATGTATGTGTGTATATGTATGTGTATGTGTGTATGTGTGTGTATGTGTGTGTATGTGTATATGTGTGTATGTGTGTGTGTGTGCATGTATGTGTGTGTATATGTATGTGTATGTGTGTGTGTGTAGGCATGTGTGCATGTTGTGTGTCTGTGTGTGTGTATGTGTGCACTGTATATATGCACTGTGGTACATGAACATGAGTGTGCAAGTAGATATGTGTATAAGTGCAAAGCACAAAGCAAGGTGCCATTTACCTTCCTCTATTCTCTCTGCTGTGCCGTCTGGTAACGGGATCTCTCATTGAACTGAAAGTTTGCCTTGTTGGCTAAGCTGGAAGGCCAGTGGGCGCTTAGGCTCTGCCCTTCACCACCACGCAATGCTGGAATTATAGGCATATGCAGTTATTCTTCAGTCTGCCTGTGTGTCAGTGCTCCACATTCAAATTAAGGCCCTCGCGCTCACAGAACAAGTGCTCTTACCACAGAGCCATCCCTTTAACCTCGCACTCTAAGAAAACTTAATGACTCAAGTGCTTACACAGGAAGAACTCATTTGTTCTTCCTTTAGAAAGCAGTCAACATGGTGTCATTGCAAACCAAAAGATTATACTGAAAATGCAAAGGGGAAAGGCAATGTGAAGTGACCATCATGACTGAGAATGAGGAAGCACTGTTCTTAGAATAAGTATTTTAAATGTCTATATATAATTAAAAACAAAGCTACCCATAGAAAATTTAGGGAAATGCTATCTTTATCAGGCATTAACAACTGTTAATAAATTTAGTGTTATAATCGTGCGCATCATGTATGATAGTTTTAAGGATATTTGGTTAACTTTCCTTCTTAAACCTAGCACTAAAAAGCATGTTGTTTAAAGTAACTCACAATATAGAATAATACTTTAAAGCTCTTCATAAAACCCGTTCCTGTGTATACATTTCAATTTATTGAAAATCTATGAGAAGAATGAACTCTCGGGAAGCACAGCTGGAACATCCTGATGCTGCCCCAGTTTTATTGGAATTTATTTCAGAGCAAGTTTGGAATCTTGGCCTGTACTTACTTAGTTTGACTTTTAATAACTTCTGTTTTTAGAAACTTTCATTTTCTTCTTGCCTGACACCTGTAAAATGAAAACACTATTGTGCCTTTCATTCATTTTGTAAGTATACAACACAGACTCAAAAGCTGTCAGATAGTGGAGTGTAAGCTCCTCATGGCTATTATACACTAAAGCAAGGCTCTCAAGACATTCTAAGATTGTATTTGTTGTTCATCAAAGAGTGATACACCAGACTCAAATTATATATATAATATATAATATATTATATATATTATATATTATACATTATATATTGCATTATATATAATATATTATTATACTATATATATATATATATATATATATATATATATATATATTATAAATGCAAAGAATGTTTTATTCTACAGAAGTCCAGCATGCTGAGGTCTCCCATTACCAAGATAGAGAGGGACACCCAAATGAGCTTACAGGCCTTATTTAAAGCACATTACTCCATCTCTAGGGACATTCCATTACTAGAGCATGGGGCCAGGAACCTGTTACCAGTGAGGTCTGGAAACTTGCTGACCCAGTGCCTTTGCTTTAGGCTAGGTGGGTGGCACTTCCTAGTTTCTGACAAGCTGCCTGAAGCCTGTTTTTTTTTTTCTTTTTTCTTTTTCTTTTTCTTTTTTCCAACTTGCCTAGGCTTGCCTAGCTCTTAGGCCTAGTCTCCTAAACTGCCAATTTGAAACTTGTTATGAAGTCACCCTATCCTAAAGATCAACCCACAAAGTATGAAAATCATCTCTAATCAAATAGTGAGAAATCCAAGATCTGTATAAAAAGATTCATTAACAGGAAAGCTATTTTACACAAACAGTAATAACAACACTCAAGACACTACACTCTAAGCATTAAAAGACACAGCCACCCACATAAACTTTCTTACTTAATTTTGCAAACAATTTGTAGCAACACTTTAATAATGTATTTTCTGGTTTTTAAGAAATTTATCTGTCATTATTTATTTATCTATCATCTATATCTATCAACTATCTACATATATACTTATACTAAATCCTGTTAATTATATTCATTATGGTATATCTATTTTGAGATTATATTGACAGATATAAAAATATATATTTTAGGAGAAAAGCAGGTAGTACTAGAAATTTATTGAGGAAAGACAGCAATATTCTTTTTAATTTCTTATAGTAATTATTTCAGGAAGATATATTTATTTGTGTAGTCAAGACAACATAAAAGGATACAAGATATAAAAAGTAGATAGTAAACCGATGTGTTATGTTTTAGATAAGTAATCTAAAACACTTGCAAGGAAAAAACTATATGCAATTACTTAGAGAAATACCACTTGACATCCCCACTTATTTATAGAGAAGAAGAATTTTTAGACTTTATTCTTTATATAATTTAATTATATAAAAGGATTTTTTCAGAAAGCACAGACTATTTAAATTTTCTTTCAAAAAGTTCTCTACCTAAAAAAATCAAGTAGCTGATGCTATAAATCTCTGAAATTGATTTAACAGTTTAGACATAATGAAAGAATATGAGAAAACATAAATGCTAAAAAAAAATAAGGTTTAGTATACAGGAGGTAAAATTTTATGAAGTTTATTACTAACTGCATAATGTAGCAGACAAAACCATTAGTGAGAAGCTGAGAACTCCCTACCATGGCTGAGATAAACCAAGTCACAAATGGAAACACAACCCCTTACACACTCCATAAGAATTTTTGTAAAATGGGAGTAAAAATATTCTGAAACATAACTCCCAAGTTAAAAAATAATAGAAAAAAGAAATAGAAAGAACAGGAATGGCTTAGAAAAATGTCCAACTAATATTTCTGGTACATTGAGGGAGGAGGGAAAAGAAAATAAAGAACAGATTAAAATTCTTCCACAGGAGAGCTGAAAACAAGGCTCTGAATGAAGCAAGGTATGACAGAGGTGTTGCAGGTGTCACAGTGCAGGGAGGTACAGGGCAGATGGCCCCGGAAGCTCCTGGGTGGCCAAAGCCCACAGTTTGCAAGTCCCCATATCTGTTATGGATTGCTTTTTGTAGTCTCTGTTTCCTCAACAGGGGTGCCCCATGAGGAGTAGATCACATACTCAGGTGATGTCAGGTGAAATCTTAATTAGTCAAATACAGGCTAGAGCCTGTGATTGGGCAGTGGAAGGAAAAGGCAGAGCTCAAAGAGAAGAGAGAAAAAGAAGAGGTTGGAAATGGAGCAGACCTACATGGCCTGGAGGAGAAGCAAGTAGCTAGGGATTTCATAACTGAGCAATAGAGTAGTGAAGGGTATATTTGCGCAATCTAGACGTGTACCTTGTGTTTATATTAACTGAGTTGTGCAGTCTTTGCACAGGCATTTTGGGGTTAAAGATTTACCGTTATAAATCTGGCTGGTATAATGTAAGTCTCTAGTGTTTTCTTTTCACAGGGCTAAGGGGAGCTGAGTGAGTGATAGCAGATATTTATAGAACATTTCATCCCAAAACAAAAGGATATACCTTTTTCTCAGCACTTCACGGTACCTTCTCCAAAACTGACCATATAATCTGTCATAAAACAGGCCTCAACAGATAGAAGAAAATTGAAATAATCCCTTGCACCCTATCAGATCACCACGGATTAAGACCGGTCTTCAATAATGATAAAATCAATAAAAAACCCACATGCAGGTGGAAACTTAGTAATGCTCTACTCAATGATAACATGGTCAGAGAAGAAAAAAAGAAAGAAATTAGAGACTTTTTAGAATTTAATGAAAACGAGGACACATCATACCAAAACTTGTGGGAAACAATGAAAGCAGTGCTAAGAGGAAACTTCATAGCTCTAAGTGCCTACAAAAAGAAACTGAAGAGAGCATACACTAACAACTTGACAGCACGCCTGAAAGCTTTAGAACAAAAAAATAGCAAATATACCCAAGAGGAATAGACTGCAGGAAATAATCAAACTCAGGGCTGAAATCAACCAAGTAGAAACAAAACGAACTATACAAAGAATCAATGAAACCAGGAGCTGGTTCTTTGAGAAAATCAACAAGATAGACAAACCCTTAGCCAGACTAACCAGAGGGCACAGAGACATTATCCAAATTAATAAAATCAGAACTGAAAAGGAAGACATAATAACAGAAACTGAGAAAATTAGAAAAATCATCAGATTCTACTATAAAAGCCTATAATCAACAAAACAGGAAAATCTGGATGAAATGGACAACTTCCTAGACAAATACCAGAAACCAAACTTAAATCAGGATCAGATACACCATCAAAATAGTCCTATAACCCCTAAAGAATAAGCAGCAGTCATTAAAAGTCTCCCTACCAAATAATAATAATAATAATAATAATAATAATAATAATAATAATAATGCCTAGGACAAGATGGTTTTAGTGCAGAATTCTATCAGACCTTCCAAGAAGACCTAATACCAATTCTCTATAAACTATTCCACAAAATAGAAACAGAAAGAACTCTACCCAATTTGTTCTATGAAACCACAATTATGCTCATACTTAAAACACACAAAGACCCAACAATGAAAGAGAACTCCAGACCAATCGCCCTTATGAGTATCAATGCAAAAATGTTA
This sequence comes from Arvicanthis niloticus, assembly GCF_011762505.2. Lineage (NCBI taxonomy): Eukaryota > Metazoa > Chordata > Mammalia > Rodentia > Muridae > Arvicanthis > Arvicanthis niloticus. The sequence continues at coordinate 33,693,501 of NC_133433.1, read as the reverse complement.
AACAAAATTCTCTCAAACTGAATCCAAGAACACATCCAAACAATCATCCACTGGGATGAAGTAGGCTTTATCCCAGGAATGTAGGGATGGTTCAATGTTTGGAAATCCATCAACATAATCCACTATATAAACAAACTCAAAGAAAAAAATGATCATCTTACTAGATGCTGAGAAAGCATTTGACAAAATTCAACACCTCTTCATGATAAAAATGTTGGAAAGAACAGGAATTCAAGGCCCATACCCAAACATAGTAAAAGCAATATACAGCAAACCAGTAGCCAATATCAAACTAAATGGAGAGAAAATTGAATCAAATCAATTTTCACTCAAATCAGGGACTAGATAAGGCTGCCCACTCTCTCCCTATTAATTAAAAATAGCACTCGAAGTCCTAGACAGAGCAATTAGACAACAAAAGGAGATCAAAGAGATACAAATTGGAAAGGAAGAAGTCAAAAATCACTATTTGTAGATGATATGATAGTATACATGAGTGACCACAAAACTTCCACTAGAGAACTCCTAACCCTGATAAACAACTTCAGCAAAGTGGCTAAATATAAAATTAACTCAAACAAATCAGTAGCCTTCCTCTACTTAAAGGATAAGCAGGATGAGAAAGAAATTGGGGAAACGACAACATTCACAATAGTTACAAATACGATAAAATACCTCAGTGTAAATCTAACCAAGCATGTAACAGATCTATATGAGAAGAACTTCAAGTCCCTGAAGAAAGAAATAAAAGATCTCAGTTGATGGAAAGAACTCCCATGCTCATAGATTGGAAGGATTAATATAGTAAAAATGGCCATCTTGCAGAGAGAAATCTACAGATTTAATGGAAATCCCATCAAAATTCCAAATAAATTGTTCATAGAGATAAAAGAGCAATTCTCAAATTTATCTGGAATAACAAAAACCCAGTATAGCAAAAACTATTCTCAACAATAAAAGAACTTCTGGGGGAATCACCATCCCTGAACTCAAACTGCACTACAGAACAATAGTGATAAAAACTGCACGGTATTGGTACATCGATAGGCAAGATCAATGTAATAGAATTGAAGACCCAGAAATGATCCCATATACCTATAGTCACCTGATCTTTGACAAAGGACCTGAAAACCAGTCACTGGAAAAAAGACAGCATTTTCAGCAAATGGGGCTGGTTGAACTAGAGGTCAGCATGTAGGAAAATGCAAATAGATGCATTCTTATCTCGTTGTACAAAACTCAACTCGAAGTAGATCAAGGACCTCCATAAAAAAAACTAGACACACTGAAACTAATAGAAGAGAATCTGGGGAAGAACTTTGAGCACATGGGCACAGAGGAAAAGTTCCTGAACAGGACACCAATGTCTTATGCTCTAAAATCAAGAAATGACAAATGGGTCCTCATAAAATTGCAAAGCTTTGTAAGGCAAGGGACACTGTCAATAGGACAAAATGGCAACCAACAGACTGGGAAAAGATCTTTACCAATCCTACATCTGATAGAGAGCTAATATCCAAAATATACAAAGAACTCAAGAAATTAGACTCCAGGTAACAAAGTAACCCTATTAAAAATTGGGTACAGAACTCAACAAAAAATTTTCAACTGAGGAATATTCAATGGCTGAGAAGCACCTAAAGAAATGTTCAACTTCCTTAGTCATCAGGGAAATGCAAATCAAAACAGTCCTGAGATTCCACTTCACACCAGTCAGAATGGTTAGATTAAAAACTCAGTTGACAGCAAATGCTGGCAAGGATGTGGAGAAAGAGGAACACTCCTCCATTGTTGGTGGGATTGCAAGCTGGTACAACCACTCTGGAAATCAGTCTGGCAGTTCCTCAGAAAATTGGACATAGTATTACCTGTGGATCCAGCGATACCACTCCTGGGCATATACTTAACAGATATTCCAACACATAACAAGGACACATGCTCCACTATGTTCATAGCAGCCTTATAATAGCCAGAAGCTGGAAGAAATCCAGATGTCCTTCAACAGAGGAATGGATACAAAAAATGCAGTACATTTACACAATAGTGTATTACTCAGCTATTAAAAACAATGTATTCATGAAATTCTTAGGCAAATCAATAGAACTAGAACTGAATGAAGTAACCCAATCACAAAAGAACACACATGGTATGTATTCATTCATAATTGGATATTAGCCCAAAATCTCACAATACCCCAGACATAATTTCCATCCCACAGGAAGCCCAAGAAAAAGAAAGATCAAAGTGTGGACACTTCAGTCCTTCTTAGAAGAAGTAACAAAATACTCGCAGTAGCAAATATGAGACAATGTGTGGGGCAGTAACTGGAGGAGGGACCATCCAGAGCCTGCCCCACCTGGAGATCTCTCCCAGATGCAATCACCATATGCAAACACTTTTGTGATTGTCTGGAAGTACATGCTGACAGGAGCTTGATATACCTGCTTCCTGAAAGGCACTGCCAGAGTCTGACATATTTAGAGGTGGATGCTCACAGCTAACCATCGAACTGATCTCAGGGTCCCCAGTGGAGGAGTTACAGAGAAGACTGAAGGAGTTGAAGGGGCTTGTAGCCCCATGAGGAGAGCAACAGTACCAACCAACCAGAGCTCCCTGGGTCTAAACAGCTAGCCTGGGAATACACATGTTAGGGACCCATGGCTCCAGCTGTGTATATAGAGGAGGATGGAATTGTCAAGCATCAGTAGAAAAGGAGGGCCTTGGTCCCTTGAGGCTGGATGCTCCAGTGAGAGGGAAGTCGAGGGTGGGGATGTGGGTGGATGGGTGGAGGCACACCCTCATAGAAATAGAAGAAGGGAGTATAGGTTAAGAGGTTTCTGAGGGGGAATGGGAAAAGTAGATAACATCTGAAATTTAGATAAATAAAGTATCCAAAAATAATAAGTTAAAAAACAAACAAAAAAAGAAAAGGAAAACAAACAAAGAAACCCAGATAATGTAACTGGCTACATTTACACAGCGAACATTTGAGACTGTTTGGCACCAATTTAAAATTACCCATATTACTGGGATTCCTTATAATTGTCAAGGACAAGAGACTGTGAAAAGGGCCTATGGAACTTTAAAACAATATTTTCATAAAATTTTTAAAAAGGGGAGATATATCCCCATACACCACAAATATATTTAAATCATGTGGGGTTTTTTATTTTTATTTTTTACAAAAAATTTGGAAGCCAAGGAACTTTCTGCTGAATGTCTATGGCACCCTACAACTAGGCATACTTAGGCATAGTGAAAGGGAAGGATCCACTTACTGGCATAAGGCATGATCCCGATCAGGTATTGATTATGGGGAAGAGGGCTTGTTTGTGTTTTTTCTTCAGAATGCTAAAGGAGCACAGTCAGTGCCAGAACATGCTGATGCCGGGACAAAGAATGCTCTGGAAGCCCCTCTCTCCTCTCTCTCTCTGGAAACCCTTCTCTCCTCTCTCTCTGGAAGCTCTTCTGTCCTCTCTCTCTGGAAGCTCTTCTCTCCTCTCTCTCTCTCTCTCTGGAAGCCCTTCTGTCCTCTCTCTCTGGAAGCCCTTCTGTCCTCTCTCTCTAGAAGCCCTTCTCTCCTCCCTCTCTGGAAGCCCTTCTGGCTCAGCCCCTTAAGGGCCGTTCCTTTATAACCCTGCCTGTCCCAATCAGCACCTGCCACATCGTGGGCATGCCTCATTGGTGCACCTCAAACAACCCGATTCTGTGTGGCAGTGAGTCTGCGCAGTAGTTCTGTGGTTGTAGCTCAGTTAGGGAAAGACTCACGGTGTGCAAACCGCCAAGAATCGGCGCTAGTGCGCACCCGCTCCTCTGACCCACCTTTGCTTTCCTATATCCCATATGGAACAAGCTGCCTTGCCTCGAGGTTTTAGACCTTGTGGGACAGAGAATCACAAAGAGAAGTTATAATGCCTCTGTATTGTTATTATATGTGACCAGTTATTCAGACTCAATCATGGACTGGTCTAGAAATCAATTCAATATTGAAATAACAGTTTTCATTTGGAAGGCTGGTTCTGGACATCTTCAAAGACATATATGGAAGTTTGCTGCAGTTCTCTATGATGTTAATAAGACATAAAGTTGGAGCAGAATCTGGATTTCAAACAGGTGTTAGTACATGTGTTAAGGCTCTTTTATTTGTCAAGTTAAAATTATTTTTGATTCTTCTACAGTATTTAATGTAAGTTACATTAATTGTACACCTTCTAATTGTGTTTGTGTTTTGAATTCTTGCATGTCAGTTATGGAGGTCTATCAACCAGCTTTTGTTTTAGTGCCCTGCTTATCACAGAACCTTGGTATTCTAAAAAATAGCTTGCAAGCACTGGAAGAAATCAGTCAGGCTTTATGCAGAAGCAAGAGGGTAGTGGACTTGATTATTGCTGCTATATCAGCTTTAATTATATTAATTGCTAGCACCACTGCTTCTGCAATTGCTTTGATAAAAGAAGTTATGACAGCTATTTTTGTTAGTCATTTAACAAAAAAATGTTACTATTGTGTTGAATATACAAGAGGATTTAGATAGGCATTTAGAAGACCAGATTGATGCTCTTTATGCTATTCAAATTACTGGAAGGAGGTTCAGAATTTAAGGATAAGGAGCCATCTCAAGTGTCGTGCCAAATACCATTGGATACATGTTAGTTCCAAAATTTACAGTGGTAGTCATTATAATTAGGAAAAAGTTTAATGACACTTGCAGTGTATTTGGCATAATTCTAACATATTTCTGGATGTTTTAAATTTACATAGTGAGCATATGAATTTCAAGAATGCTGCACTTCTGAGTGTCGATGCAGTAGATACTGCTGATAAAATTATCCATGCCCTTAGGTCAGTATTTCTATTTTGGTCAAGCTTCAAGAAGGGCATATATATTTTTTTTTGTCCTGGAATTACTTTTATTTCTGCCCATCATGTTAATGCTTGTCTTTAACAACATCAACATGTTGGCAGCCAAAGTACATCACTTGAATCTGAAAATGGACCCCAGACAGAGTTTTTGTTGTTGTTGTTGTTTTGGTTTTGGATTTTGGGGGGGGGGTGTGTGAACCAATAAGTTTTATTATTGTTTCTTAAGGGAATATGAGTGAGGGGTTACTTCAGGAGCAGAAATGACTCAAAGACACCTGCATCATCAAAGCCCACAACAGCAAAGTAACATCTCATTAAGCTGGTAACCAGAGCATTCTGCATAGCCTGGAGGCAGCTTAGTAGGTTCAATAAAGCATCTTCCAGGTGCATCGGTCAGTCTAAATGTCTTCCAGGCAGCTCTGATGGTTTCTGCTTCTTCCAGGAAGCTGCTTGGTCTAAATATTTTTTTGTAGTCTTTCCCTTCTGAAAGTATACTTTGAAGCTCACCTTGGCTTTCAGTCTTTTGTGAAGGTCAGGGTTCCTTCATCTAAAAGGCTGGAATCCTCCAGCAGGGAGGGGTTTAATGAATTTGTTCAGTTTCATGGGCTTCCTGAAGCTATTTTTAATGGTTTTTCTTTCTACTTAAGCTTGTTACAACCCCGAATTAAATTTTTTTGTATGTCTCAAATATTTTTGTTGGATATTTTATTTACATTTTAGATGTAATCCCCTTACCCCATTTCCCCCACCCACCCAGGAACTTCCTGGCCCATTCCCTCTTCTCCTGCTTCTTTGAGCATATGCCCTCCCTCAAGCTGTACTACAGAGCAGTAGTAATAAAAACTGCTGGGTGGTATTGGTACAGAGACAGGTAGGGATATCAATGGAATAAATTTGAAGATCCAGAAATGAATCCACACACCTACAGTCACTTGATATTTGACAAAGGAACTAAAACTGTCCAGTGGAAAAGGGACAGCATTTTCAACAAATGGTGCTGTTCAACTGGAGGTCAACATGCAGAAGAATACAAATCAATCCATTCTTATCTCTTTGTACAAAGCTCAAGTCCAAATGGATAAAGGACCTTCACATAAAACCAGATACACAGAAACTAATAGAAGAGAAGTTGGGAAAGACTTTTGAATACCTAGGCACAGGGAAAAATTTTTGAACAGAACACCAATGGCTTATGCTCTAAGATCAAGAATTGACAAATGGGACCTCATAAAATTGCAAGGCTTCTGTAAGGCAAAGGACACTGTCAATAGGACAAAATGGCAACCAACAGATTGGGGAAAGATCTTTACCAATCCTACATTCCATAGAAGGCTAATATCCAATATATACAAAGAATTCAAGAAATTAGACTCCAGAGAGTCTATTAAATAACCCTATTAAAAATGGGGTACAAGATAAACAAAATATTCTCAAATGAGAAAACTCAAGTAGCAGAGAAGCACCTAAAGAAATGTTCAACATCCTTAGTCATCAGGGAAATGCAAACCAAAATAACACTGAGATTCCACCTCACACCAGTCAAAATGGCCAAGATCAAAAATTCAGGTGATAGGAGATGCTGGTGAGGACGTGGAGAAAGAGGAACACTTCTCCATTGTTGGTGGGATTGTAAGCTAGTACAACCACTCTGGAAATTAGTCTGGCAATTCCCCAGAAAATTGGACATAGCATTACCTGAGGACCCAGCTATACCACTCCTGGGCATATACCCAGAAGATGCTCCAAAATATAACAAGGACACATGCTCCACTATGTTCATAGCAGTCTTATTTATAATAGCCAGAAGCTGGAAAGAACCCAGATGTCCTTCAACAGAGGAATGGATCCAGAAAATGTGGTACATTACACAATGGAATATTACTCAGCTATTAAAAACAATGAATGTAAAAAATTCTTAGGTAAATAGATGGAACTAGAAAATAACATCCTGAGTGAGGTAACCCAAACACAAAAAAAACACACATGGTATTCACTCCCTGATAATTGGATATTAGCCCAAAAGCTCACAATACCCAAGATACAACTCAAAGACCACATGAAGCTCATGAACAAGGAAGACCAAAGTATGGGTGTTTTGCCCCTTCTTAGAAGGAGTAACAAAATACTCATGGGAGCAAACATGGAGACAAAGCATGGGACGGAAACTGAAGAAGGGGCCGTCCAGAGACTGTTCTACCTGGGTATCCATCCCTTGTACAGTCACCAAAGGTAGACACCGATGTGGATGCCAGGAAGTCTATGATGACAAGAGCCTGATATAGCTGTCTCTTTAGAGGTTTGCCAGAGCCTGAAATATATAGAGGTGGGTGCTCACAGCTAACCATTGAACTGATAATGAGGTTCCCAATGGGCGAGTGAGAGAGAAGACTGAAGAAGCTGAAAGAGATTTCAACCCAATGGGGAGAGCAACAATACCAACCAACCAGAGCTCCCAGAATCTAAATTACCAGCCTGGGAGAACATAGGGAGGGATCCTGGCCTTAGCTGTATATGTAGAGGAGGATGACACTGTCAGGCATAGGTGGGTGAGGAAGTCTTGGTCCAATAAAGGCTAGATGCCCCAGTGTGGGGGAAATCATGGGTGGTGAGGTAAGGATAGGAAAGTGGCTGGGTACTTATTCCCAGAGAGAGTTATTAAATTAACAGGCTGGCAAGCCAAGGACGGGTAAGATTCTGCACAGAGCTTTACCAACCTAAGACAGAAGGGCATTGCTTTTGATAATGCATATTCCATGACAGGTAAGGAAGGCACTCTTGTCAGAAAGACCTTAGACAGCCTCAGTCTTGTTACTGAAATAAAAAAGGGGGAGAGGAGGAGATACTTTGGGGCTGCTTGGCAAGAATCTGACATGGGCCAAGGACAAGGAAATGGGCTGCTTGGCAGAAATATGACATTGGCAAAAAACAAGGAAGTAGGCTTCGGGCAGGAATCTGACATTAGGCTAGAGCAAAGAAGTAATTTCAGGCAGGAATCTAAATCTTAGGCTAGAACAAAGAACTAATTCTAGGCAGGAATCTAAATATTAAGCTAGAACAAAAAAGTAATTTTAGGCAGGAATCTTAATTTTAGGTTAGAATGAAGAAGTAGGCTTCAGACATGAACATGACTTTGGGCTAGGACAGGGAAGTTGGCTCAAATATTTTGGTCATCCTGATAAGCCCTTAGAAACACTAATCATGGGCATTTTCACAGAATGTTGTTTATTGCCTTGCTTGTTCTTTGACTATTTCTGTTTATTGTGTTGCTTGTTCCTTGACTCTTTGCATCTATTGTATTGCTAGTCCCTCAACCTAGAACTGACCTGAATACTTACATGTAATTCAAATGGTATAAAAGCAAAAAGAAAGAGGGGTGATGGGATAGGGGGTTCTAGGTAGGGGAAATGGGGAAAGGGTATGACATCTGAAATGTAAATAAATAAAATATCAAATAAGAAAAAAAGAAAAAAAATTTTTTTAAAAAAAGAAATAGCTCAAGATTTCTGGCCAGCAATAATAATATAATTTTCTAAGTAGTTCTCAATTGTTTGTAAATTTCTTTTAAAAATCTATTTTGGGCTATTGATATGACTCAGACAGTAGTGGTGCTTGCCCCAAGCCTGGCAGTTTCAGTTTGATCCTCAGGACTCAGAAAGTGGAAGCAGAGAACAGATTCTCAGTTGTTTTTGGATGGCTATACCACAGCAAACATATAAGACACAATAAAAACATAAAACATGTTTAAAAAATTTATCTGTTGATTAGGTTTTGATAGTGACAGATGGAAAGGGGAAAAAAACACTGTAGTAGAACAAATTAAACCAGAGATGAATTTCTTTTTAGAAAAAAGAAAAACAGAAAAACAAAAAACCTTTATCTACATATAACCTTCAGAATAATAAATACAAAACTGAACTATCGTTGTGTTGTCTTCTTTCAATGTTAGGATATACAGCTGAGGGTTTAAGGGACAACTCAAGGTTAGTTCTTGGCTACAAACAACTCCTAATAGAAAAAGGTAAGAATATTAAATGTGTAAATGGGTCCCTGTGAGTGCTAGGGAGCCAAAAGTCTGTTTTATTTGTTTGTTTTTCTTTGAGTGAACAATGACTAAAGAGTAAATTGATGTATTTGGAAATACATCTATATGAAAAAGATGGATTTAGAATTGATTATGAAAAAATGCTCTTTCTAGAAATAAATCAAAATATACAGTGGAGGTTTTTAAATGGTTTTTACTTTTCCTTCCATTATTTTAAAGGTAGTAGTCTCTATTTTTAAAAATGTTGAAACTTTCTGGAGAAATGAAATAAAGTTAATACAGACACCTCCCTCCCCAGGGGAGATGCAGAGCACCAACATTCCAGATCACATGATGTGAAGCTACAGTCAGAACCATCACAACAACCATCCTTGCAGAGTCAGGGTTCGGAAAGCTGGAGAAAGGCTTTACCATCTGAGATTTTGTGCAGCTTATAAATGAGCAGCAATAACTTTGGATTTATTATGAAGCACCAACAAATTTAGCTAACATCAATTTTTGTCTTCTACCTACATTATTCAAATGCTTGTGAAATCATCTAATGGCTGATTCTTCTATGAGAAAAATTGAACAGTAAGAAGGCTATCACTACAAGGACAGGGTGGGCAGCCAAGGAAAATTGTTTATATTTTCTTGCTTATGGCCTTCCTTAAAGGAAACAGATTTTTAGTTCCCAGGACACAGAAATACATTACCACTTAGCAACTACATTTCATTGTTTTTTCTTTGTTTCAGTCTATAGCATCTTGATTTCCTATTGTTTTCTCCTTCTTAGGATTCTTAGTTACAAGACAAAAACCCCACAATTTTTTTTCCTTGTAAAATTTCTTTGAAATTAGAGTATAATTACATCATTTTGCCAATTCCCTTTCTCTCTCTAATTCCTTGTGCCCCTCGCCCTGCTCCCTCCCAAATCTATGGCCTGTGCCTCACAGACAACACCACACACACACACATACACCACATACACACCTACATATATACATGTGCACAAATAGCTACTGCTCACCTTGTCAGTTTAGTGTTACTAGTGTATATGTGGTTTCAGGGCTGGCCTCTTGATACTGTATAATCAATTGGAGAGCTTATTCCTAGGCAAGACTGTTTCCCTCTCTTTCATAAATCCTTAGCTATCTATAGTTCTTTGGACAGAGTTAGTTAGGGCCCTAAGAAATTTCCCTCTTTTCCTGTTAGCATGCCTTTTGAGGTAGTAGTTACTCAAGTCTTGTCTAGGCAGCCATTATATTGACTATCATCTGGAAAGCTTCCCTGTCATTCCTAGGAGATCTCACAGCAGATTTCCTGACCTTTTGTTCTTTGAATCATTGTAAACTCTTTTTTCATGATATACTCTGAGTTTTAGGTAAACCAGTTGTATTGTAGTTGTATCAACTGGGGCTTAGCACCATATGATAACTGTTCTCTTCATTTGAACAGATTGTGGTTTTCTGTAATGGTCTCTGTTCTTTGATGAGTGGTGTAGTGGTTTGAACTAAAGAGCCCACCATTGGCTTGTATATTTGCATACTTATTTTCAGTTGGTGAAACAATTTGGGAAACGTTAGGAGGCATGACTTTGTTGAAAGTTTGCCACTGTGGGTGGGCTTTAATGTCTCAAAGCCCATGTTCTTCCTATTTAGGTCTCTCTGTTTTGGGGATGTATCTCAAGTTGTAAGCTGAACTACTGATGCAACATCATGCTGGCCTGCCTGGTGCCATGCTCCCTACCAGGATGGTTATGAATGTAACCCTCTAAAACTGTAAGCACCAAATAAATTCTTGTTCCTATAAGTTGCCTTGGTCATAGTGCATTATCACAATAGAAAAGCAATTAAGTGAGATTGGTCTGAAGTTCTGGGTTTTTTTTTTTTTTTTTTTTTTTTTTTTTTTTTTTGTTAGGTCCTTGTGTGGTTTAGGTATCAGGGTAATTGTGGCATCATAGAATGAATTAGGTAGTATTCCTTCTGTATCTATTTTATGGATTAGTTTGAGGTATATTGGTATCAGGTCTTCATCTGACTCTGGTTTTTTTCTTGTTTTTGTTCTTTGTTTTGTTTTTGGGTTTTTTTTTTGGGGGGGGGGAGAGAATGGGAAGATTGTAACAACTTCTTCTAATTCCCTATGGGATATGGGCCTGTTTAGATAGTTTACATGCTCTTAATTTAACTTGGTATGTGGTATCTGTCTAGAAAACTATCCATTTCATCTAGATTTTCCAGTTTTGTTGAGTATGGGCTTTCGTAATAGGATATGAATTTCCTCAGTTTCTGTTGTTATGTCTCCCTTTTCATTTCTCATTTTGTTAATTTGAATACTGCCTCTGCGACCTTTAGTTGGTTTGGCTAGGGGTTTATCTATCTTGTTGATTCTTTCAAAGAATCAGCTTTTGGTTTTGTTGATTCTTTGTATGGTTCTCTTTGTTTCTATTTGGTTGATGTTGGCCCTGAGTTTGACTGCTTCCTGCTGTCTACCTCTTAGGTGTGTTCGATTTTTTTTTGTTCTAGAGCTCTCAGGTGTGCTGTTAAGATGCTGGTGTAAGATCTCTCCAGTTTTTTTGAAAGAGTCATTAGCACAGAGGGAAATTTCCTAAACAGAACTCCAATGGCTCATGCTCTAAGATCAAGAATTGATAAATGGGACCTCATGAAACTGGAAAGCTTCTGTAAGGCAAAAGACACAACCAATAAGACAAAACAGCAACCAACAGATCAGGGGAAAAAATCTTCACTAACCCCCATCTGATAGAGGGCTAATATCCAAAATATGTTTAAAAAAATCAAACAAACAAACTCAAGAAGCTAACCACCAAAAAAACCACCAAACAATCCAAGCAAAAAATGGCATATAGAACTAAAACAAGAATTCACAACAGAGAAATCTCAATGGTTGAGAAACACCTAAAGAAATGTTCAAAGTCCTTAGTGATCAGAGAAATGCAAATTAAAACAACCCTGAGATTCCACTTTACATCAATCAGAATGACTAAGATAAAAACCTCAGGAGACAACAGATGCTGGCAAGTATGTGGAAAAAGAGAAACATTCTTCTAATGCTGGTGGGATTGCAAACTGGTACAACCACTCTGGAAATAAATCTGGAGGTTCCTCAGAAAATTGGAAATAGATCTACCTGAAGACCCAGCAATACCACTCTTGGGAATATACTCAAAAGATGTCCCACCATGCCACAGGGGCACATGTTCCACTAAGTTCATAGCAGCCTTGTTTGTGATAGCCAGAAGCTAGAAACAACCCAGATGTCCTTCATTAGAGGAATGGACACAGAAAATGTGGTACATTTACACAATGGAGTACTATACAGATATTAAGAACAAGGACATCCTGAGTTTTGCAGGCAAATGGATGAAACTAGGAAATAACATCCTGAGTGAGGTAACTAAGACTCAAAAGGACATACATGGTATGTACTCACTAATAAGTGGATATTAGCCAAAAAAAAAGTGCCAAATACCCAAGATACAGCCCACAGAACTCAAAATGATCAACAAGCTGAAGGGCCCAAGTGAGGATGACTCAGTCCCACTTAGGAGGGAGAAGAAAGCAAACACAAGGGATGAGGTAGAGACCTGAAAGGGAAAGGGGATGGAGGGCATAGAGAGGTGAACCTGATCTGGTATTGGGTGGGTAAAAAGGACTGAAATCCCTGAGAGCCAGCAGAAAGCATGGAAACATGCAACCACAGGCGATAGGAGGTTGGGGGGAATCCTCCAGATTTTACCAGAGACCTGGGAACTGAGAGACACTCAGGACTCAAAGAGAGGGACCTTAGATGAAATACCCTAAATTGGGGAAAGGGAACTTGTAGAGCCCACCTCCAGCAGAAAAAAGGATGGGGTTGCCATCCCACAGTCAAAACTCTGACCCATAATTTTTCCTGTCTGAAAGAACTGCAGGGATGGAAATAGAGAGGAGCCTGAGAAAGAAGGTCCAGCAACAGGCCGAAGTGAGATCCAGCTCAAGGGGAGGCCCAAGACCTAACACTATTACTGAGGCTATGCAATGCTCAGAAAAAGGGACCTATCATGACTGCCCTCTGAAAGACCCAACAAGCAGCTGAAAGAGTTAATGCAGATATTTGTACCCAACCAATGGATAGAAGCTTATGACCCCTGTGGTTGAATTAGGAAAAAACTAGAAGAAGCTGAGGAGGAGGAGGATGCTATAGGAGCCCAGCAGTCTCAACTAACCTGGACCCCCAAGATCTCTCAGACACTGGACCACCAACCAGGCAGCATACACCAGCTGATATGAGGCCCCCAATGCATATATAGCAGCAGACTGCTGGGTTTTGGTTTTAGTCAGAGAAGATGTACCTAACCCTCAAAAGACTGGAGGTCTCAGGGAATTTAGCACTCTAGTGGAGTGGGAGTGGGGGGTGGGAACATCCTTGTAGAGACAGGGGGCTGAGGAGGAGGTATGGAATGTGGAATAGTTGAAGGGTGGACTGGGAGGGGAATAAAATCTGGAGTTTAAAATAAATAAACAAACAAACAAACAAACAAATAAATGTGAATATAAAAAAGAAGAGAAAAGTAATTAAGACAGAACGTGGTACTAGGGAGTGGGCTATCGCTCTGACAAAACTAACTATGCTATTTTTGGATGAATGTAGAAGACTTTAGGTCTCTCTCTGTTCTTAGAAAACTGCTAAACACCATAGGTAGGCCTTGATTACCCATAATAGTAGGAGCTTAGAAATATAAATTACACAAGGGGTGAGAGCTCCACTTTTCTGTGGTGTGATCATAGCATGTAGAACACAATTAGCAACAATGCTGGTTTAGGACATCATTAGTCCTGTGTGCTTGGCTGGGTTTCCAGTACCAGGCTTGAGTTCCTTCTCCTTGAGCAAATCTTGTCAAATTACTTAGTTCTTGGTTACAAGAGCAATATAGGCCCTATATTGTCTCTGGATACAGCTCTTGTGAGCAATATTGTAGTTCAAATGGCATACCATCAATACAGTGTGTGTGTGTGTTTGTGTGTGTGTGTGTGTATACAGTATTGATGGTATATATGTGTACATGGTATATATGGTACACGTTATATACATATATACATATATGTATATTTATATAGAGAGACAAGTATACATGTATGCATATATCTGTGTAGATTTTCTGTAGTATATGTAATTTAGCTAAATAGAAATAATATACTCTTCATGGTGTCTTCTAACATCCTTAGTGTTTTTCTTCCCTCCTCCCTCCCTCTCTTTTATTTACCTCTATCCTCCTACCCAGCTAAAGCCCCCCCCATTTTCCTATTTCCCCCTTTATATTACTTGTACCCATAGTATCTTGTTACTTTTTTTGCTTTCTGCAATTATTTGGAGCTAGGAAACAGTGATATGAGAGGACATACAGTGTTGGTCTTTCTAAGACTGGGGCACCTCATTCAATATAACATTTCTAGTTCCATTAATTTACCAGAAAATAAATAAATTTATTTATTTATTTATTTATTTTTGTTTGTCTGTTTGTTTTCCCCAGCACCAATGTCAGGCCATACCTGAAATTTTAAAATCATAATTTTCTTAAAGAAACATAGTAGCTATGAATAAACATTTTACAAGATTAAGCTGATGAACTGAGATAAAGTGAAATGCAAGATTCTGGGCACATGGTGTGATATATAAAGCAATTTGTCCTGGGATATTCCAGAACATTCTCCATGGGCTTTCATGCCATTTATATTTGCAGCTATTTAGTTTCTTGCTCTTTCTCTATGGCATTTTTACAATAGAAAAATCTCTCACAAGAGGAGATATGATATATGTGATACATGTGTGATGGTCAACTAAATGGATATTGCAGGACTATTTTGAATAATAAATGGAGAATGCTAATGAAGAGAGAATAAGACCTAAGGATTGACATTTATAACTACACCTTATTTCCAATAAGCCAGCAACTATCCTACAAAAGCACATCGTCACTATTTCTGTGTGCCCCTATATTTTACCATTTAAATAAAACTTACAAATAAGTCTGTATGGTATTATTTGTTTTTAGAATCTTGAATTTTGTCAAGTAATTTGTTGTACAAAATTGTAATTTGTCAACTATCTTACTGGCTTTTCTGTACTGGCTGGCAAAAAAAAATTTTTTTTCAAGGACAAATTTATATTGAGTGAAAAACCATTAAGACATAAAAGGCCATAAAGATTTAATCATTGGTGGCCAGTGTTGGAAGACACTTTAGAAAGAGGGGAAAAGGTTGATATATTCATAGCTTTCCCTTTCATTTCCCCACAATGTCCTGAAAGCGTCATCATTTTTCACAACATATGCTCAGCATGTGTGTCTCATAGGCTTTTTCTCAATGGTCAGAAGAATGCAGCTTCTATGTAGGACTCCTCTCTCAGATACGGACAAGCTCTCTACCTGGTAATTGTCTGTAGATCCAGCTAGCAGTCTTCACAATGCCAGAGCATTCCACCTAGGAAGGAAGCCTATTGAGTATCCATCAAAGAAGTACCAAATCCTATGCTCTACTCATGTCCCTGCTTGTTGCCTGGGAACCAAAAATACTGGCTGCAACCTCTTACAATGAATCTCTCTCACGTTCAGGGGACATAAGAAGAGGCGCCCTCTTCTGTCATATGGGCTCTGACTTTCTTAGGAGATGCTAAGCTTACTGTCTTCCTCTGGTGCTGCTCAATCTGAATTCTCCTCCAATCCCCAGGCATGCAGTTGCCTCTCTATCTGCTCATGGTATTAAAAACTCTGGCAATAAACACCTTAGCTTCAAGTTATCCAGCTCTGTCCTCTTGAACTGCCTACACTGTCTAAAGCCCAATAGTGGTGTCGGCAGAGCATGAAGACTATCTAGAAGTCCTCTTCTCTTTTCTATCTTCCTCTTCCTCCTTCTTCCCTCTCTTTACCCACTTGTCCTTCAGAGACAGTAAGAGAAAAAAAATCAAGCAATAACAACAGCAAATCATCACTTGAGTGACTTTAAAAATGTTCCAGGTTTCATAGTTGCCTAAGCCCAAAAATACAAATATGGGTCAACCGTGACTCCTGTAAAAAAAAAAAAAAAAAAAAAAAAAAAAGACAGTAACAAAAGAATGCAGATGTGTGGTCTGACTTCTTTCCCTGCCTTAGAAACAAGACCTGATAAACTGTTGGAAATGCTCCTTTATCAGAGCAGTATGTTGGAAAGACTATGTTTGAATGAGGGAACTTGGCAACAAGTAGTGTTTCCCAATAATATCACACTGCCTCAGTGGTTTGTAAGTTGTAGGTCTTTGTCTTAAGGATGTTTAACATCTTCCCACTAAGAAAATAGTAGGATTCAGTAAAGATGATGTGTGTCATACACTATCACTGGGTGTTGAGTGGAAGAGAATAGAAGCAAGTCATGAAAGAGACATTTAACAGTCTACCTTGATGAACTGGAGGAATCTGCTCTCTAGTCAAGATAAGACACACGGAGTAAGTTCAGTACATTGCTATCAGTGCCTAGAAATTCAGAGGCAAGAAAGACTGGGAGGAAGAGAACCAATCAGGTTAAACTTTAAACAGAAGCTCAAGCATTAGGTAATGCAACAAAAGTAGCAGGGATTTGTTGACTAGCTAGAAGAAACCATTGTTTAGGCACTGAAAACCAAAGAACCAAGGGAGGGAGGTTTGGACATGAGCACTGTACTCGAAATACTTGTTCAAGTGTGCTGAGGAAAGAAATTCCATAAATTACATTTATTTTTAGTTCTCCTATTCTAATATCAGAGGCAATAAAGTTGGTGCTATTTGAAAATACTTGAATTTATAGGCATTCCCAAAATGCCCACCTCCCATGGTTCTATCATGTTAGTAAAACTGCCACATCTTCTGAAAGTTCATTACCTCTGCTTAGAAGTTGTTAGATACTTTGGATACCAGTTTGCTTTGTGTTTTCCGCATTGTCATTGGCAAGACTGAACACAAAGAAACAAAACTAAGCAGTATTGGCTGTGGTGGGGTGAATAAAAGGAATAACACTGGGACTGGAGAGATGGCCCCATCAGTAGAGTGCCTGTCATATAAGCAAGAGGACCCAAGTTTGAATCTCTAAAATCCAAGCACATGAGTAACCCTAGTGGCACTGATAGGCCAGAGACAGGCAGATGCCTGGAGCCAGCTGACCAACCAGTCTAGTCAAGCAGTGAGCTCCAGGCTCAGGGAGGGGCCCTATCTCAAAAATGAAAGTCTATTGTAATTAAACAATATAATCAAAGATTGTAACGTACATCAGCCTCTGATGGTCCCGAACACACACACACTAGATTCAAAGGAGTGGTTTTATTTGTTTATAGAATGAAGACCTTGTCTTCCTTACACCTTCAAGCTCCCATAAATCAACTTAGCCCATCAGTCATCTGTACTAACTCCTCATTATGAAAAAAAAAAAAACAAAACTAATTAGCTATAAAGTAGTGCTCTGATACTTTAAATATAGAAAAATGCTGCCGATTATATATGTGGGTATTTTCTCCAGGTTCTTCCATCCTCTCTTTCTTTCTTTCTTTCTTTCTTTCTATCTATCTATCTTTCTTTCAGGTGGGAGCCATGAGACAGCTTTTCCTACAAAGTAACTGAGCTTGAAATCAGATTGTGAATGCTGCACATTGGTGTTAGTTTATGTATAAGCTAGCCATCTAGTGCCAACTCATGGAGGGTAACTGTTCAAAGGTGAGGCCATGGAACCCATGTGTAAGAACAGTGTAATAAAAAGCAAGACCACAGATCACATTTTCATTAACAAAACCTCCTACTCTATAATTTCTATAAAACATTGTTTTGAGTAACCTTTGAAATCCCAACAGGGAAAAAAAAACAAACCAGGCTTTGGCTGACATTTCCAGCAAAATCGAGTCTTTTGTCACTGCTGGAGAGACGTAATAAGTGGGTTCTCTGAGCTGGCAATGGGGAAATTTCTTGATGTCTGTTTCACATCAGCTAAGCCTGGCAGGTAGTGCCCTATTTCTGCCACTATTTTGTAAAGAAGCAAGAATGTGCTGTAAATCCCCTCAAAATTAAAAATAAGGACCAATTACCCCACCCCAACATCAGTTAATTTGACCAAAAAAATGACTTCGTGTAGACTAGTTGAGAAAGGTCTTAGACCCACATCTTCCTCCACCCAATTACTGGAAATCTTTTTCTGTATTTATTTCTTTTCCTTTCTGGGCTTCCCGATGACAGCCCTAGAGAGGAATGTGAGTCTTTTAGTACAGACTAAGTAATGAATCAGACCACATTTGCGAATAGCATCACCCACTCAATATGAAGGCAAGTAAAACAAGTCAAGAAAGAGAATTTTGACCAAATCAAAGAAGATTACTGATTGTCAATAACTAAAGAGAAATGCAGTCAGAAATGCAAGGTGACTGTCCTGCCCTTGGAACTACAGTTATACTCTCAGACACCAATTCACTAACACATCAATCAATGTAGTTATTTTGCTATCTATTTGATTTCAGCAATTGTTCAGCTCGTTCCAGTCAGGAGATCATCATTTCAGCCTGAAAAGACAAGAGATGGTAATCAATACCTTTTGAGTGAAGAACAAAGCCTGGGGGGCTGTAAGCTTCCCCTGAAGAATCCCAAGGACACAATCAGGAAAAGCTTTTGTGGGTGACCAGGGGAGAGGATAAAAGGAAAGGAACTGCCTTTCCTCACGAATTGCAATACATTTCGAGTCAATTTTGAAGGGTTATCAAAGCTCAACACTGATCTTTTGAGTAGTTAAAATCTTGCCAATGTTAGGAAAGAATGTTTTGATGCGAATGTCAATTGTTTATTTCCTTGACAAAATGGATGCGCAAAACCAGAGCCACATGCATTCTTGTCTTCATTTAAAGGGAACTTTGTGGACCCTAGTACCGTTGATTTTTCCACACACAGCCCCTTGCCTTTCTCTCCTGAGCCTTTGCTAAGCACCAATCTACTCTATCTTTCCATGACATCGCCTTTCTGTTACTACACAAGTGAGATCATCCGATGCTGGTCTCTACACATGAGTGAGATCATGCAGTGCTGGTCTCTACACATGGATAAGATCATGCAGTGCTGGTCTACCCTGTCTGGCTTTTTACCCTGAGTGCAATGATCTATCCATGTTGGTGCAAATGATACACTTATATTATTTTTGGTTACATAGTTTCCAATGTGTGTTTGTACCATGTTTTTTTTCTACCCATTCAGCACTTGACTACCCTCAGCTATTACATGCTCAGTATGTCAAAAGGCTAGAAAGAAACAGACTTGGGGAAAAGTTTTAAACTGTGAAATGAAATTTGAGAAAACACATATATTTAATATAGGATTTAAATATTTTACAAGGGAGACAGGGGCAAGAAGATGGTAAATGTGAAGCCAAATTGATTACATGAATAAATCAAACTAGACAATGTATCTGTATATTGAAACATGGCATGGCACCTGTCACTGCTTCAACTGTCAGTTTCACAGAAATAAAAAAAATCACCTGGGAAGAAAGAGGAAACCTCAACTGAAAAATGGCTCCATTACAATGCACAGTTGCCATGTCTGGGAGGTTTTTCTTCATTTTTTTTTTTTTTTTTTTTTTTTTGTGTAGAAGGGCCAGGGTTACCCTGGGTGGTGCCATTCATGCCTAGGCAGATGGGCCTGGGCTACATAAGCAAGCTAACTGAGCAAACCAAGGGGAAGCACCTTCCCTCCATGGTTTCTGCCCCAGGTTCCTGCCTTACAATTCCTGTGTTGCCTTTTCTCCATGATCAACCTAGAGTATAAGATGAAATAAGCCCCTTTCTCCTCCAAGTTGCCTCTGGTAATACAATGTTTCCTGGTGCAACAAAAAGTAAAGTAGAACAGGATACCATCAACATGTACAGTTTTTATAATTTGTAAAATAAACTTGAATGAAGCAATAAGGCAAACCTACCTCATGTAGTTACCAGACACAACTAACCATAGTGATAAACTAAGCGAAAGGTTAAGTTTTTAGAGGGAAAGCTTATTTGTTTCCGCATTTGAGCTTCCATAAATAACACACAGCAGAGTGAAGGAGCCATAGAAGAGACTGTGAGCCTTTGCCTTTGGCAAAGTCTGTCTCAGGGAGCCTAAGGAAGAGAGCCTTTGGCTCTAGAACAACTTGCTCAAGGTAAGAAGTCCTATGGAATAACTATTATTAATAACTCTATCATTGTTAGACCTATAATAGGACCCAAAAGAAGCAGACCACTGCAGATACATGGCTTTGTTTAATCCCTTTAAGAATTCTCCAGATGGGCACAGAGGAATGGCTCTGCCATCAAGAGCGAATATTCTCCTAAAGACCTGAGTACAGTTCCTAGCACCCATACAATGGCCTGCAACTGCCTGTAACCCTGGATCCAAGGGATTCAGCACACACACACACAGAGCATGCATTCATGTAGACACATACATATAAGTGTATCCGAAGATACACTTAAATCCTAAGAGGTAAATAATAAGTGACAGGGAAAAAAGACTAAACTCTTAAACATAACTATGATAACTAAGGGTAGAGCTAACTCTGTGAAGTTTAGAATAGAGTAACATCTTCGTTATTTTAAGAAATTTTGTATTTGTAAGAACAAGAACAAAATGAAACCAAACAAAACAAAATGAAAAGCCACCAAGGGTGTGAACTAGTCTTGACTGGTCCAAGAAATACTCACGTGGGACTTTTCAAGGCCTCAGAATGATGAGAACTTGACACCTTTTCTGTCCATCAAAGTTGAGAAAGATGGAAGATCAAATCTGGAAACAAACAGGCTTTCAATCCAAACAGTTACCTTACGTTAAGTTTATCACTATAGACAGTTGTGTCTGGTAACAAGTCACTTTCCTGACCATTGTGTTGAAAGTCACCGACTTCTCTAAGTGCAGTGGATGCTCAGGATTATGCAACAGGGTGGCAAGGGACCATGAAAGACTATCGATATGAATGGAGTTGGCAAGAATGGAGAGAATTAAATCACGGACAGAGACGACAAGGGAGCACCATTGAGGATAGAAACAGCAGAAAGGGAGAGCATCCTGAGAGGTGTGTGGGAGAGCATCCTGAGAGGTGTGTGGGAGAACATCCTGAGAGGTGTGTGGGAGAGCATCCTCAGAGGTGTGTGGGAGAGCATGCTGAGAGGTGTGTGGGAGAGCATGCTGAGAGGTGTGTGGGAGAGCATCCTGAGAGGTGTGTGGGAGAGCATCCTGAGAGGTGTGTGGGAGAGCATCCTGAGAGGTGTGTGGGAGAGCATCCTGAGAGATGTGTGGGAGAGCATCCTGAGAGGTGTGTGGGAGAACATCCTGAGAGGTGTGTGGGAGAGCATGCTGAGAGGTGTGTGGTTCTAAAGACACAGAATATGGTTGGCAGAGTAGAAGGATGGTTTTCTGTGGGAAGCGGCTCTGCTCTTGCCATTACAAGATGGTGCTTGGTATAGGCATTGCTTGAGAGAAACAACTCCATATATGACTAGCCCGCACTGAGAGGTGTGGTTACCCGATCGCCTTACCTCACATCATTGAGAGTGGCCAATTAGTAGTGACATCGTGGCATGATAGGATTAAGGCAATGCTTATAAGGGGCTGCTGATAGGATTAAGGCAATGCTTATAAGGGGCTGCGGGAGCTGGGGAGGAGGAAGAAGAAAAAGAGAAGAAGCTTGATGTACAGGGATAGCTGAATAAACCGCTTGAAGAAGAACACGGTTGCCGTTGCCTTATTCTGCTGGTCGGACGTGGGTAGCAACAGTTTTCCAGGAATAAACACTCACTTAAAATACTTTGCTTGGGAAACAGGACTTGGAAGGAAAGAGGCAAGCCTCATAGAAGCAGCAGGAGGAGAATCACACTTGCTGTCAATCAAAGTAACTGAAGTCTGGACCTTACTGATCAGATGATGTCAACTGAGTGTTTCAATCTGTATGAATGAAAGAATTTTACAAAGATCCCTGAATAAGTTCCACTTCTATTGATGTAATAAAACACACACATTGGCTAAAGAAATTTCTAGGAGGAAGAAGGAAGTATTTATTTGGGTCTCTAGTTCCAGAGGGATAAAATTCCATGGCAGTAGGGCAGAAGCTGAGGGCTCATATCTCAAGCAACAAAGAGGAGGCAGAGGAAGCAAACAAGCAACAGTGTGATATTTTTAAACTCCCAAAGCCCATCCACAATGGCATACCTCTCCAGCAAGTCCACAACTGCTATAATGTCCAGACAGCACAACCAAGTGGGGACTTACTCAAAGGCCTAGAACTATGGGGGATGTCTCATTCAAACGCCTTAATCTCAGAGTATGGTAAGTAGGTAAGCCCGAACAGAAAAGAGAGTTAGGCCCTAAGGATTTGAAAAAAATGTACTTACAAAACCTAAAGTGTGTTAATTAATACATGTAATGTAAGTGCTCTCAGAGAATGATGAAAGCCATTTGGCAACTATGGGGCCTGAAAGCCGTGCGTGCGACTGGGGATCCAGTCTGGAGAAAAGAGAGGTCAAGTCCTATTTGAACCTTGAAAAATCTTTTCTTGAAACCGTCAGGCATTAGGACTATTTCCTCCTTCCTCTGGGCCTGCATGTTTCTGGCATGTAGCTTGCACTATCTCCACCTCTGCCTTCACTCCTATCCTGAGGTAGTCGCATAGCCTGGTGGCCAAATTACAGCTTTAACTTCCTTTCTTTATATACGGACATGTTCAGCAAGCACCTAAAATGTCTCTTCACGAAAATGAAGCATTCCCAGTACCTAGGTACCAGCCAATCATGTTCTCTCTCTCTCTCTCTCTCTCTCTCTCTCTCTCTCTCTCTCTCTCTCTCTCTCTCTCTCTTTCTCTCTCACATACACACACACACACACACACACACACACAACCCTTAACCACACCCCAAGGTTTATATAGCCCTTAATACCCTCAATAAAAAAGAACTGTTTCACTGAAAACTGTCTTGAAGAAGGCTGTTTCTCCCCATCACTCAAGCCACTAACGTCCTGAGAAGCTTCATTCCTTCCATTCATGTATAGTGCTGCCTGAATACTCTGACGGCAAAGCAGGGCTGTGCTAGCAGGTAACACATGCATTTCTCCTCCACAAAGGAAGCTAGGGTTTTGCCACTTGTTTCCAGAAAACGGGTTTGTATTGCTGAATAGCAGAAATGTGAAAATAAAAAGAATTTACTGTCAGATTGGAATTTTACCAAAGGAAAACTGGACCTTGCAGTATTTGCAAGTGTGTGTACTGTACAGGTTTGAGTGTTAACACGCTCATCCGATACTGGATCTCTCTATGCTGGCTTTATTTTAGTACCCAAGAAAAACAGACAGACAAAGAACATATGGAAGATGGAAGCCAGTTGCTTGTTTTCAGACAAAGAGAAAGGTCCATAGCCAGTCATTGGACTGTCCATCTAGAAGAAAATTGTCATCTCTGAGAGAAGACTCAAAGATTATTGGGTTAAATGTTACATATGCATGCAACTCAGAGAAAACTAGGTGACAGTGTTCCTTAATATTATCATAAAATGATTACCAGTATTATTACTTGAAAATTTATCTAGTAACAATTTTTACTAAGTGTTTAAAATATTTTATTTGTGAATGTACATGTGTTTGGTACCTGTGGAAGTCAGTAGGTCCCAGATCCTTTAGAGCTGGGACACTGGCAGTTGTAAACCACCTGTCATAGTGCTGGGAAAGAAACTCCAGTCTTCCGAAAGGGTAGCAAGTTGTCCAACCCACTGAGCCACCTCTCTAACCCAAAAGATTTTATATTGCCAGTGCAATATAAACTTCACAACAGTCATTCTCCTGTTTAAAAGCAGAAGTATTGCTTCAAATTAAGCCTTACCTTCTTTTCATTATTTTATTTTTTTTATTATTTTATTATTGTTGCTGTTTCTTGAGACAGAGTTTCACTACATAGCTGTCTGGAACTTGCTCTGTAGACCAGACTGGCCTTGAATCCATAGAGATACTCCTGCCTCTGCCTCTGCTTTCAAAGTGCAGGGATTAAAGGCATGTACCACTACCACCCACATAACCCTTACTTTCTAATCTTAAAATCGAGGCTCAAATCTTAGCAATGTTGCATTGATAAATCACTTGATTTTCATTTTTAGATTTATCCAGAGCCAGAAGGATGAGAGTGTAGACAAATTTCCTCCAGCAGTCATTCTAAAGAAACGCAGGTGGCACCTGCTTCTGATGCCGAATAAGGTTCTATTCACTGATCCAAACTGTTCTTTAAAATACAACTGCGGGAAAACATAAAGGCGTGTACAATGAGAAACATGTTTGCCCAAAAGTACAGCTCATTCTGTCTGATGCTCCTAACCCTTGTACTTCATGCAGTATCTAGTATGTAGCTTGTATGAATTGCAACAAAAATTAAAATGTTCTTTTATTTCTTATGAACTGTGATATGAGCAGCAGATTCTGAAATTATCTGATTTCTATGACGATTTTAATAAAATATCAGAAAACATATGACAAAAATAAACAAACTGGTGTCTGATGTTTAAAGCACACTAAAATTTACCCTCCTGCCCTCCTGCAAGGGCAGGTGTGGTTCTTGGAAATTCCCTTGCACCCAGACCAGCTTCCTGCCAAAAAGAACATGACCTGCCTGTCCTGTATACCCTATGCACAAAGCTGCCCAAAAGTGTATGGTTTACTGACTATAATTCTGATTTATGCTGATAAAAGTATTTGCTCACTTGTCAGTTGTATTATAGAGTGTAAAAGGATAGCGATTCTTACTGCCAAAAGAAATAAAAATGACAAAAAGGAGATTAAGTGGCCTGGCCAGTATACAGTTTTCAAAATCAGGGACAGGAGGAACATCCTGCAATTGAGAACAGGAATTCAGGAAATAGCTGGAATTAAACATAAATGTAGATGTTGTACCTTAGGATTGATTCTTCTGATGAGAACATAAAGAAATAATAAAATAAGGAGAAATGACTGGGTGAGTATTGTTCAGTGTTGCCTTTATGGGCTTAAATGCACATAAAGAAAAAAATCCTGAAATTTTTGGAGAAAACAGACATCTTCAGACGGTAGAGAATGGTTATCAACAGCAAAGGACACTCAAAATGATTAGGATGTTCCTGATTTCTTTTCTAAAACCCCAATTTTACAAGGTCAAACCAACCCTGTAATTTAAAATCCATTTTCCCTGGGAAAGAGAAGTATGATTTAAGATGTCATTCGGTGTGGCTTCTAATGTCCCAAGCCACTGAGGAGAGATGGGAGGAGCAAGAGGATCAATAAATAAACACAAAAGACTAGCCTCACAACAGCTGGTCAGCAACCCAGGACTCAGAAAGAGATCAGGCTTTCCTGAGATCCAAAGTCTGATTCCACCAAGTCTACACACCTCCTGCTACACCGTTAAATCCTCAGTATTCTGCTTCTGGGTACTTTTGCTGAGCAGTTTTCTAGCTTTGTGCTGTCCTATGGGAAACATTACAGAACCTGTTTCATTCCAGTTGGACAAGAATGGAGCCACAGGGAAACTGTATTTGACTCTTGACTCAACTCCATTTTAAAATTTCAAAAAGATATAGAAAACATTCTAGGCTACAGGTAGCCCATGGTGGTATTATTAGCACAGGCGCATGCGCGCGCGTGAGCTCACACACACACACACACACACACACACACACGTACAGACTATCCTGCTGCATCAGGGCTATGAAAAATCATTAAGTGACTTATTTTTGTAATTTGTATTGGTCTGTTTATCCCATCAACTAATTACTACTACTCAGGTTAGTTTTTGTCAATTTGACACAAGCTAGAATCATCTGAGAAGAGGGAATCTCAGAAAAACAAAACAAACAAAAAAAGCCCACATAAATTGGCCCCTAGGTAAGTCTTTGGGTCCTTTTTCTTGATTAATGGTTCAGTCCACTGAAGGCAGTGCCAACCCTGAGTGGGTGGTTCTGAGTTGTATAAGGAAGCAGGATGAGATGGGTGTGGTGACACACTCTTTTAATCCCAACACTTAGGAGACAGAGGGAGGCAGATCTCTGTGAGTTCAAGGCCAAACAGAACTACATAGAGGCTCTATCTAAAAAGGAGGAGCAAGAGGAGGAGCAGGAGGAGGAGCAGGAGGAGGAGCAGGAGGAGAAGCAGGAGGAGGAGAAGGAGCAGGAGGAGGAGGAGCAGGAGGAGGAGGAGCAGGAGGAGGAGCAGGAGGAGGAGGAGGAGGAGGAGGAGGAGGAGGAGGAGGAGGAGGAGGAGGAGGAGGAGCAGGAGCAGGAGCAGGAGCAGGAGGAGGCGGCAGACTGAGCAAGCCATGAGGAGAAAACCAGTAAATATCAGTCAGTCCTTCATGGTCTCTGCCTGAGTTTCAGGTTCCTATCCTGCCCTGTCCGTGTTCCTATCTTCTCTGCACCTGTAAGCAAATAAACCCTTTCTTCCCCAAGTTGCTTTTGGTAGCTATGTTTTATTACAGCCATAGAAAGCAAACTAAAACAAGGGCTTCCACAGTGAACTGGTCTTAGTTGTTTCAGTAACAGCATTGAGGTAAAAAATTACAATTTCAAAAAATTTAAATTCTAATAACATGTATAATTATTATATTACATATTGCTATGATCATCTTTGGTATGGCTGTCAGGTTGTTAGGTAACGAGTTGTTCATCGATGCCCACTGTGAAGAACATCTGCCATTAGTTAACACTGTAGTCTTGAGTCAAAACACTTGGCATAATTTCGCCCAATATTCTTCATCTTGAAAATAATTATAAGTAGGAATAGTTCCTATGCACTCATCATGATGGGTAGAAGTCCTGGACACTCCCATAGTAAACAACAAACAAGTGTCAGCTCTTCCTGAAGCCTGAATGTCCCTTGTGAAACTGCAGAGCTAGGGGCCGGTCTTCCAAGGTGAGTTGTTTTTGTTTTGTTTTGTTTTTCTTTTAAAGCACAATTTTATTGGCTTCAGAATCTTTAAAACCTGTCTTTTAAGCCATTCTCTACCAAGGTTTTCCTATGTTCTGGGTGCAGATTTAAGCTTGAGCTAAGTAATTTCTGACTCATTCCTTGATTTCTTCTTAAGCTGATTTATACATTGAAAATGCCCTAATTAAAGCATTTTTTTTTTAATTTTAATCTTATTTTATTTTTTGAGATGTCTCATGTAGACAAGTTTGAACTTGCTAATTGGCCAAGGACGACACTGAACTTTCTAATTCTCTCACCTCTGGCTTCCAAGTGATACGATTAGAGAGGCCTATGTATGTTGTTCTGGGATTGAGCCCAGAGCTTTTTGCATTCAAGACATGTAGTTTGTAACTGAGGTAGCTACTTTGCCATATCCCATTTTATTTTTTAATCAACATTTCAGGGTACTTTTCATTCTTATAGATTTCTTTCAGAAAAAAAAAATGTGTCACACATTTGCAACACATCATTTTGGAAATAGTAGTCTTGCTCCACTCTGTCAACCAAAACAAGGCACAAGGGATAGCTGTGAATCACAAACACTAAAACCCTGGATCATAAGAAGGACTCTAGGAACTGGAGGTTTTGTTACTTTCTTTCTTTCTTCTTCTTCTTTTTTTAAAGATATTTTATTTATTAACTACACAGATGTCATCCCCTTTTCTCATTTCCCCTCCCTAGAACCCCCTATCCCATCACCCCTCCACCTTTATGCTTTTATACCATTTTGATTACATGCATATATTAAGGTCAGTTCTAGATTGAGGGTCTAGCAATACAGTAGATGCAAATAGTCAAGGAACAAGCAAGACAATAAACACAAATTGTCAAAGAAAAAGCAAGACATTAAACTCAATTATGTGAACACTCCCATGATCATTGTTTCTAAGGGCTCATCAGGATCCCCATTCTAGCCCAAGGTCATTTTCATGTTTGAAGTCTACTTCCTTGTTCTAGCCTAAAATTTAGATTCCTGTCTGAAATTACTTCTTTGTTCTATTCTAATATTTAGGTTCCTACCTGGAATTAGTTTTTTGTTCTGGCCTAAGCTTTAGATGCCTACCTGAAATTACTTTTTGGTTCTAGCCTAATGTCAGATTCCTGCCTGAAGCCTACTTCCTTGTCCTTGGCCAATGTCTTATTCCTGCCAAACAGCTCATTTCCTTGTCCTTGGCCCAAGTCAGATTCTTGCCAAACAGCCCCAAGGGCTCTCCACCTCTCCCCATTTTTTTTATTTCATTAACAAGACTGAGCCTGTCTTAGGTCATTCTGACAAGAATGCCTTCCTTACCTGTCATGGAACATGTATTATCAAAAGCAATACACTTCTGTCTTAGCTTGGAAAAGCTCTGTACAGAATCTTACCCGTCTTTGGCTTGCCAGCCTGTTAATTTTGGAGGGTCAATTTTCAGGTTCAAGCCATGTACTTGACTGCCAACATGTTGACGTTGTTGAAGAAAAGCTTTAACACAATGGACAGGAATAAAAGTATTCCCAGGACAAAATGGGCTAGCATGATCAACCTATATATACCATTTTTGAAGCTTGACCAAAATAGAAATACTGTCCTCAGGCCATGGGAAAATTTGTTTGTAGAATCTACCACATCAACACTCAGCAGAACAACATTCTTGAAATTTATAAGCTTTCTATGTATCTTTAAAACATCCAGAGAGGTGTTAGAATTATGCCAAATATACTGCATGTGTCATTAAACTTCCTAATTATAATGACTACCACTGTAAATTGTAGAACTAACATGAATCCAATGGTATTTGACATAATACTCAGGATTGATCCTTACCCTTAAATTCTGAATCTCCTTCCAGTGATTTGAATAGGATAAAAAGCATCAATCAATTCTTCCAGATGCCTATCTAAATCCTCTTGTATATTCAACACATTAGTAACATTTTTTGCTAAATGATTAACAAAAGTAGCTGTCTTAACTTCTTGTGTCACAGCAATTACAGAAGCAGTGGTGCTAGCAATTAATGTAATTAAAGCTGTTATACCAGCAATAATCAAGCCCACTACCCTTGCTTCTGCAGGAACTTTCTGCTGAGTATCTATGGCGCTCTATAACTAGGCATACTTATGCATAGGTGAAAGGGAAGGGTCCACTTTCTGGCATATGGTATGATCCCAATCAGGTATTAAATATGGGAAAGAGGGCATGTTTGTGTTTTTTCTGCAGGATGCTGAAGGAGCATGATGTCTACCAGAGTGATGGGTGAGACATGCTGATGCCAAGATAAAGAATGCTGCTAACCTGTGAGCTTGCTGAGTGTCCTGACAATGGTGACTGGGAAACTGTGTTGGACATATGTTCCCGACCCACCATTGTTTACCTATACCCTTGATGGGACAAGCTGCCTTGCCTCAAGTTCTTAGACCTTGTAGGACAGAGAATCAAAAAGAGAAGTTATAATGCCTCTGTATTATTATTAAGTGTGACCAGTTATTCAGACTCAATCATGGACTGGTCTAGAAATCAATCCAATATTGGAAATAACAGTCTTCATTTGGAAGGCTGGTTCTGGACATTTTCAGAGACATATATGGAAATTAGCTCCAGTTCTCTATGTTGTTATGTTAGCAAGAGATAAAATTGGAGCAAAATCTGAATTTCAAACAGGTGTTAGCATGTGTGTTAAGGCTCTTTTAATTATCAAGTTAAAATTACTTTTGTTTCTTCTACAGTATTTAATATAAGTTGCATTGATTGTACACCTTCTAATTGTGTTTGTGTTTTGAAATCTGGCATGTCAGTTATGGAAGTCCATCAATCAGCTTTTGTTTTATTGCCCTGAGTATCACAGAACCTTGGTATTCTAAAAATAGTTTGCAAGTACTGGAAGAAAAGAGGTTTTGTTTCTTAGTCTACATATGCTAGCAAGAAGCATTTCTAAGAGGAGACACACAAAAAATACCAGAGAGGGGATGTTCCTTACTCTCCAAAAGGGATAATTTTCTAGTGGATTTTTGCCAGAAAAACTGTTTCCCATAGTTCTATCTTCTCCACCCCAAAAATCTAGTTTAAAAGTGGATGTATGGTCAGCATAGACTATGATCAGTCAGAGGAGCCAAATTGGAAAAAAATGTGACTTGGAGTTTGTGGTGAGTGTGGTCAAGAGGCCATACTGATTAGTGGTGCCAGGGACTTCCGAATGGTATAATCAGAGGGGACAAGGATATGAACAATACCATCATTTATCTTATGACTAACTCTCAGGACAATACAGTGTCTGAATATGAGATGATTCAAAACCTCTCTTTAGGATAGATATAGATGGAAAAAGGTAGATCTGGGAGTTCAAATGAAGTAAATTACACAATAGCGTCTTACAGAAAAAAAGAACAGAAACCATTAGAATATAAAAAAAATACCTATGAAGAAAATTATGTTAGCTTTAACCTGTGCACATTTAGATAGAAATTCATGCATGGAAAATTCAATGAGACTGGGGGTTTGAGTCATTTGAAAATGTTAAAAACAGCTCTTCTGTAAGAGACATTAGCTTTCCCCAGAAGCCTGGGTCTTGTGGAGCACAAATTCCAAGTAGATACAACCATGTAAGAGTCTGTGAGCTTTTAGGACTTAAATTCCCAAGCATTAGAATTTGAGTTCTAAGTATAGAAAACAAGATGATAAGCCTCATCTTATGAGAGGACTGCCTGATTTTTCTCTTTTTATCTGGGAGCTGCCTGCTATAGTGAATTCTTATCTGTTAGTGATAACATGGAGGTCAATCATAGGGAGTTATAGATGTGATCAAAATGGATGGCATCTAAAATGTAAATAAATAAAATATCCAATAAAAAATTGACCATACTAGTTATGAGGAAAGATTCAAAATTACTTCAAAGATACCTAGTGTGACAATTACTTAGCCAAATCCTATTAACTGAACACTGTATGAGTTATATACATATCCATTACTATCTGTTGAACTGTTAATATATTGTTTTATATTAAAATAGTTCAAAGTACCAACTTAATATACTCATTTCAACATTTATCTTTATTAACATCACCAAAGCATTGTTTTATCATCTAATAAATAAAAGTTGTAAACAAAAAAAAGAGCTTGGATTTAAAGACCTTTCTTTGTATTTAAGTCTGGCTTGAAGATGACTAGAATCATGGTCTGGCCATTCTACACATAGAGCAAGTATCATAACACTGAGTGGTAAACCCAAATAGAGTCATGTTAGTAAAAGTGGGAGTGTGGAAAAGTTGACAAAAGTCACAGATTTCTATATAGACAACAGCAAAAATTCATTCAGAGTCAACACAGTGAATCTGAGGAATTCCTGGTAGCACTTCCCTGTGCTGTGTGGTGCACCTCTGTGTAACATGGAGCACCTCTGTGCAGCCTGGGTTCTCAACACAAGCTGTGCATCTACTCACAGAGTACCATGGAAATAGTGTCTACACCACCTTAGCTCAGATGTGAGACCATCACATACAGGCTCTCAGTGTTTTTACTGTACATCCAAAGTACAGTTTACAGTTTACAGCAATAATTTAATTCTTTCTACCATTATGGCTTAAATTATAGAAAACAAACACTTCAGATATGTTGCTACTATCATTCCTCAACATGTGAGTATCACATTGGCATATTCTTGGATTATGTTGCATTAAGATGTTTGATTTTTTAAAAAGTTCTTCTTGATGGGCTGGGGACATGAATCAGTGGACGCTTGCTGAACAGGCAGGATAACCTGAGTTCAAATGCTGAACACCTGCATGCAAAGCTGCTGTGGCCATGTGTGCCTATAACTCCAGCACTGGGAAGGGTTGAGGGGCAGCCAGGATGATCACTTGGCTAGCTTAATGCTAGCCTAACTCTAGCTTCAGTGAAAGGTGTTGTCTTAGGGAAATAAGGTAGAGGGTGACACATCAGGACTCTCGATGTCTTCCGTTGGACACTGCACATGGGCAGATGTATGGACCATAACAGACCTGAGCATTCATCACCGCAAGATGCTTCCTGCTCACACTTATGCAATAACACACAAGAGTTGCTGTTGGAGTTAGCTTGACTCCAAGTTGCTGACTTAGCTTCATCAAAAAAAAAAAATTATTCAATGAATTTAGGCATGGGAAAGAATTTCCAACAGGTTCTGAAATAGCCCTAAGCATACTTTCACCATTATAGATTTTTATGAGAAACAAGAGTCTCAGCATTGATGATTATAAAGTCAAAATGTTAATAAAGCCAGGAAACTAATAACAATGTTGTATGCTCTGCATCATCGAATATTTTTTTTATAGTTAGTCCTTTGTGTAAAAACTAAGCAAATCCATCTCAGCATTATACAGATTTTCTTTAACCTTTAATAAATTGCAAATTTTTATGAATACTTAAAAATTGTTTGCAAATGAATGTGTTGCTAACCAATGGATATTGGATTGTATTCCTCTTTCATAAACTTCAATACTCAGAAATACAACAAAATTCCTTTGGGAAAGAAGAGTTGCAGGTGGGAAAGCTGAAAAAGTAATGCCCAGAGAAGCCACTCGGTCAGTTCACATAGACTCAGTTGCAAGAAGCAACAGACAGTGTGTGAACAGGAGGTGGGAGGCATGCAGCCTGGTAGGCTGTAGCCTGGTGTTGTGGGGAAGTAACTGTGAGTCCATTTTCTTCTTCAGTACTATGGAAGATGTTAATGAAAAACACCTATAGAGTAGAAAGATTAGAATTTTTACTTTTAACAGTTACAATTTACAATTTTTACAATTTAACAGTTGGTGTTGAATCAACAAATTAAATTACAAATCCACAGGTAGAAAACTTTAGACCCACGGGGTCAAATACATGCTAAAAAGTGAATTAAAGAATCTAAATGCTTGACATATTAAATTTTAAGGGTGCATTAGTATGCTACTTGAATTTAAATTTCATGAGGGTGAGAAATTCAGTGCTGCCCAAACTTTAGAATATAGTAAACTGATAAAAAAAAATACCACATAAATGAATATAAAATTATTCATGGCATTCAAGATACATAAATACCAATTAAAAACATAGCTCGCTAAAAGAAACAAGAAAAATAAGAACATATGGTTGATTATGTTTTTGTGTAGCAGAGATAATTAAATATTTAAGATTTTCGAGACCCAAAGAAAATATAAAGCATATTTCAACCTAATTTATGTAAACATATATTGGATGCTTACTTCATGCCAGATACTGTGCTAAATATTTAATTGAACGAACAGATTTTCCTGTTCTGAAGCAATCTGGTAAAGAGGCACAACTTGGAGAGAAGACATATAGATACAAACCGGGCAGGGAGACGCACATCTGCAATCCCAATAATCAGTCGGGTGAAGTAGCAAAGTCACAAGTTCAAATCCAACCAGGATACAAAATGAAAGCTCATCTCAAAACCAAACCAAAACAAAACCAGAGACATTCCAGTTTGCTCAGCTCCCTAGAAGGTTTCAGACTTAGTCAAAGCCAATCCACATGAGGGTGACAAACTCCCTGGAAATGTGACCAAGATGACTCAAAACCAACTGGAAAGGAATTAAGAGCGAAGAAGAGAAAAGTTCTAATCAAGTACAAAACACATTCATTTCTCACAGAACACTTGAAGTCTTTGATTTTGGTGTTTTGCTTTGCCTTACAACTGCTTCTTTCTGTGTCACCAAGCTGGTCCCAAACTTGGAGTCCATCTGCCACTGATGCTCCACTCCAAGTGGTGATGTTTCAGGAGGACACTGCTATACCTAGTATTTTCAGTTTTAGTTTCCTGTGGCTAAAGAGTGAGTGTAAAACACACTTCCGAATGGTATAATCAGAGGGGACAAGGATATTAATAAAAAGAAAGACTAAATGGGTTTACACACAAGAATCATGTACACCGCATGTTCAGAATAATTAGAGCAAGCTGACCTGTACTATGGCAGAGGACTGAGAAGTTTCTATAGGGTTGAAGCCTTTACAGACAAAGTTGGTTTCCTGCCTCTTCTGCCACTGCCCTGAAATCACTCCGGCTTCTGGCCTCAGCAGCCAGAGTCCGTCTCCACCAACCCCCACTTTTTCCTTTTGTGTTGTTTCTTGTATCTGTCTTTAGGCTGTTCATCTTGCCCCTATTTCTGCTCTTCTTTCCTGACTCAGGGTGTTACCTGTTTGAATCTACTGCTGTTAGAGACGGTTTTCATCATTCGCCATTCTTACTAACAGCCAGAACTGTCTCTAAGGCTCATGGAAGCAAAACTAAAGGGATACACCCAAGGACTAAGAAACACTTGTGAGATAATATATATGCAGAAGGCCTGTGTTTAATACAAAATGCTCAGGATGAAAAGTATTTTAGATTTGGGTTTTTTTATGTTGTTAGAAATATTTGGATATCTCTAATGAAATATACTGGGGATAAAACACAGGCCTAAACACAAAACTTACTTATATTCCACTGATAACTTATATACATGGCCTGAAGTGATGTGAAAATTTTCATTTTCTGTGCATGAAATACTTAACATTTGTAAAAGAAGGACACAATTTATTTATTTATTTATTTATTTATTTATTTATATTTTATTTGTGTGTCTGACTAGGCATAGGTTGTCACAGTGTATATGTGGAGGTGACAGGATAAGTAGCTGTGGGTTGGGTCTTTCCTTTCACTGTGTAGGTTCTAGGGATTAAACACGGGTCATGAAAATGTCACCCTGGGCAATAAGCACTTTGCCCACTAAGCCATCCTGATGGCCCTCAGTTAGTATTTTGATGAAAGCACTTATATTTAACATGACTTGAATTAAATGATTTTGGTTAATTAATTAAAGTAATTTGTCCATAAAGCTCATCCCATTTTAGTTCCTAGATTTTTTTTCCAGAACCTTATGATGAGATAAGTCAATATGACCAAATTTATAGACATATTCTCTACATTTACCAGGGGTAGATAAAATATGCTTTGTTCTTTTCCATTCAAAAGGTAATCTGTTTAAAGAAAAGTTGTTAAATTTTCCTAAGGCTAGATAAAATTTATATTGATTACAATAGAGTTAAATTAGACCCCTGACTTCAAAGACATAATTTCCATAATAGCAATAAAATATTGGTTGTTGATACAAATAACTGATCTATTCATCTACTTCAATAGAATAAGGCCACTGAGACAAATCCAGGTTTTGTTGGTATTTGAATTGCATATTTTTAAAAATGATTTTATTTATCTACATTCAAATGTTGTCCCCCTTTCCAGTCACTCCTCTATGACACCTCCACTCCACTACCCTTCCCCTCCCACCCACTCCAACCTTACCCCTCTAGCATCTCCCTTCTCTGGGGCATCAAGCCTCTATAGGACCAAGTGCATCCCTTCCCACTGAGGCCCAAATAGGGTACTCTTCTTTTACATATGTATCAGGGGCCCAGGACCAGTCTATGTATGCTTCTTGGTTGGTGGCTCAGTCCCTGGGAGCTCTGAGGGGTCTGGTTAGTTGATATTGTTGTTCTTCCTATGGGGTTGCAATTCTATTCAGCTCCTTCAAACTTTCCCATTGCTTTACCATCAGGGTCCCTAATCTCAGTCCAATGGTTGGCTGTAAGTATCTGCATCTGTCTCAGTCAGGTGCTGGTAGAGCCTCTCAGAGGATAACCATGCCAGGCTCCTGTCTGCAAGCACAACATGACATCAGCAATAGTACTGAGGTTTGGTACCTGACCATAGAATAGATCCCAAGTTGGGGCAGTCTCTGGATTGTCTTTCCTTCAATCTCTGCTCCTTTTTTTTTTTTTTTTTTTTTTTTTTTTTTTTTTTTGTCCCTGCATTTTCTTTAGACAGGAACAATTCTGGGTCAAAAATTTAGAGATCAGTGGGTGGCCCCATCCCTCAACTGGGGGCCATGTCTATCTACTGGAGGTGGTCTCTTCAGGTTCCATTCCCCCACTGTTGGGCATTTCAGCTAATGTCATCCCCATTGGGTCCTGGGGGTCTCTCAGATCCCTGGTGTGTGACTTTCTAATGGTTCCCTTGTCCTCTATCTGACACTGCTGCAAATTTCTATTCATTCTGCTGGCCCTCTGGACTTCTCTCTTGCCTCCCCCATAACTGATCCTGTCCCACATTTTTCCCTCCCCTACCCCTTTCCTACCTAATTCCCTCCCTTCCTTTGCCTCCTGTGATTATTTTGTTCCTCCTTCTAAATGGGAATGAAGCATCCACTCTTGGGCCTTCCTTCTTGTTAAGCATCATATGGTCTGTGAGTTGTATAATGGGTATTCTGAACTTTTTGGATAACTTACCAGTGAGTACATATCATGTATGTTCTTTTGGATCTGAGTTACCTCACTCAGGATTATATTTTCTAGTTCCATCCATTTGCTTGTGAATTTCATGAAGTAATTGTTTTTAATAGCTGAGTAGTAGTCCATTGTGTAAATGAACCACATTTTTTGTATCCATTCTTTAGTTGAGAGACATCTTAGTTGTTTCTAGATTCTGGCTATTATAAATAAGGCTGTTATGAACATAATGGAGTGTGTGTCCTTGTGATATGGTGGAGCATCTTTTGGGTATATGCCCAGGAGTGGTATAGCTTGGTCTTTAGGTAAAACTATTTCCAATTTTCTGAGGAACTGCCAGACTAATTTCCAGAGGGGTTGTACCAGTTTGCAATCCCACCAGCATTAGAAGAATGTTCCTCTTTTTCCACATACTTGCCAGCATCGGCTGTCTCCTGTGGTTTTATCTTAACCATTCTGATTGATGTAAGGTGGTATCTCAGGGTCATTTTGATCTGGGTTTCCTTGATGACTCAGGATGATGAACATGTCTTTAGGTGTTTCCAGGACATTGGAGATTCCTCAGTTGAGAATACTCTGTTTAGCTCTGTAGCCCATTTTATAATTAGGTTATTTGGTTTTCTGGAGGCTAACTTCTTGAGTTCTTTGTGTATTTTCAATATTAGTCCTCTACTGGATGTAGGGTTAATGAAAATCTTTTCCTAAGGTATAGGTTGCTGTTTTGTCTTATTGACAGTGTCCTTTGCATTGCTGAACCTTTTCAATTTCATAAGGACCTATTGGTCCACTATTGATCTTAGGGCCTGAGCTATTGGTGATCTGTTCATGAAATTATCCCCTATGTCAATACATTTGAGGCTGTTTTTGCTACCCTGGGTTTTTTTTTATATTTCCATATGAAGTTGAGAATTGCTTTCTCTCTCTGTGTGAAGAATTGAGTTGGAATTTTGATGGAGATTCCATTAAATCTGTAGATTGCTTTTGGCAAGATGGCCATTTTTACTATATTAATCCTGCCAATCCATGAGCATGGGGGATCTCTCCATCTTCTGAGGTCTTTTTTCATTTCTTTCTCAGGGACTCGAAGCTCTTCTCATAGAGATCTTTCACTTATGCGGTCAGTTACACCAAGATATTTTATAGTATTTGTGACTATTGTGAAGAA
Organism: Arvicanthis niloticus; assembly: GCF_011762505.2. NCBI lineage: Eukaryota > Metazoa > Chordata > Mammalia > Rodentia > Muridae > Arvicanthis > Arvicanthis niloticus. Next base: position 33,656,200 of record NC_133433.1, on the reverse strand, counting down.
TGCTGTTTCCCTATTTTTTTTTCTTAGCTCATTTATCCTTTGTATAAAGGAAGGCAACTGATTTGTTTGAGTTAATTTTATATCCAGCCACTTTGCTGAAGTTGTTTATCACCACCAAGAAAAGAAAACCCATCTGTAAAACAAGTAATTTAAAAAGTAAAGTCATGATGATTTCAAAATTTTTCTTAACTGCTTTATAGCCACTCTTTTACGATGTTCAGTGACAAAATCGAAGTATTAGGACATAGATAAAAGGAGGATTTTATTCTCTGGGTACAACAAAGTCGATCCTCCTTCATATTATTACACAGTTTTATAATCTTCTACCTTTTCTGTATGTTTATTATAAGCTAAAGTTGTGTGACAGTGCCTTCCTTCCCAGCATAATCTCCAAGTCAGCTGCCAACAGAGTATGTACAAAAGAAACCTTGTAAATACTTTCAGTTTTCATGTATGAGTTTACATGACTTGTCTACAGGTAATCCTTAAATCCTTTCCAGGCGTCAATTTTAGCTACTTGGCATATAAGAGTGATAAGAAGTGAGACAGTAACTAAATTCTGACTACTATGTCATATTTTATATTATATATATATATATATATATATATATATATATCAGTTTCTCAAAACTCTTGAATTCATACTCAAGCTTAATGACCTTTTTATTGTCTTTTTGATAGCAAAATAAGAAATATTGAATTCTTGTTTTCAAGTGCTTCATATGTTTTTAAAGTAGCCAATAAAAGGCAATAGGCAGTGATTACATCAAGTTTCTGTTTTGGCTTGCTAGTCTATATTTGCTTAGTAAATATAGGCATAGACTTTCTTTTTTAAATGAGCCTTCAAAACTATAATTGTGGTTAGAGAGATAACTTAGTTAAATCTAGTAAATAAGTTGTTTAATTTGGGTCAGACAAAATGTCCTCAAAAATCACATATCAGAAGCTAGGCTTCTAGATGCAATCATGACACTAGGCTAAGAGAAGATGGGAGAAAAAAGGCATTAGTCAAAGCTGACAGGTTCAAAGGCAAGTGATCTGAAACCTCTGTAAAGCAGACTACAAGATGAAACACAAAGCAAACCTTAACAAGCACAGAAAAATTGAAAGGATCCCATATATTCTATCAAGTCACTATGCAATAAACCTTAAAAACCAACAGCAAACAAAAATCTAGTAACTGTATAAACTCATAGAGATAAAACAAACCATTACAGAATGATGAATAATTCAAAGAAGAAATCAAAATATTCCTGGAACTGAAGGAAAACAAAAACACAGCACATTAAAACTGGTTCTAAGAGGGAAGTTTATAGTCCTAAATGCTTACATGTAAAGATTAAAAAGAACACAAATAAATTACTTAATGATGCAACTCAAGGATTTGTAAAACAAAAACAATCCAAACCCAAACTCAGTAGATCATAAAAAATAATAAAAATTAAAGTAAAAATTAATGAAATAGAAACAAAGAATCAACTCACACAAAAGCTGACCCTTTGCCTTAGCCCAACTATACCAAGAAAGACAATGATAGTCTAATGGACAGTATCATAAATGAATAGGGAAACATTACAAGAAACTCAGAAAAACTCAGAATTTTATAAAAGAGTATTTAAAAAGCTATACTCAAGTAAGTTGGAAAATCTAAAAGAATCAAAGTTAAATCAAGAAGAGATTAGCAACCCTTATAAACAGATCCATAACAAAATAATGAGACTGAAACCAGAATTAAAATGCTTTCTAATGCTTTCCCAATACACACACACACACACACACACACACACACACACAAAGAGAGAGAGAGAAAGAGAGATACATGCACACACAATTGTGTGCTCCAAAATGATTCATAGAAGCATGTGCCAGACTCTCAAATAACTACAACTGATACTTCATAATTTTTAAAAAAAAAAAAAAAAGAAACAAAAGAATAGTTTCCAGACTCATTCTATAAAGCTAGTATTATTCTAATACTCAAACCAGGTAAACACATGTGCATACACACATATAAAAACAAACAAAACAATAAGAAAACAGAACCCTACAAACCAGTATCCCTGAACACTGATGCAAAAATTCTCAATAAAATATTATTAAATATTGAATAAAATATTGAAAACAAGCACATTCCAAGATTACCCACTATGATCAAGTTGGCTTTATCCTGAAAATAGAGGGTTTGTTCAACATACAAAAGTTAATAAATATGCTACCTTTTATAAATAGACTTAAAGGCAAAGCCATAGATCATGTCTATAGATAGTGAGCTTCTGACAAAAATTCAACATGACTTCATAATAAAAGTCCTAAAGAAAGCAGGAGTGGAGGGGACATGTGTCAACATAACAAAGACTATATATGACAAACCCAAAGCCAATACTATCCCCTATGAAGAGAAATTTGAAGTAATCACATTAAAATCAGGAACAGAAAGGGGCAGTACCCTATCCTCACTTTTTAAAATATATTGCTTAAAGCACTAGCCAGAGTAATAAGGTAAAAGAAGGAAATTAAAAGATAAAAATAGAAAAAAGTCAGATTATCTCTATTTGTGGATGATATGCTAACAGAAATAAGAGATGTCCAAAATTCCACTTAAATATTCCAAGATACTATGAGGAAGATCAGAAACCTCTTCTGCCCCTGCTTGATCCTTTTGGCTGGGACAGACACCTAGCTGGCCTGCTCCTATGAAGACACCCTATCCTGAGCCATCCTATAGGAACCAGTGCATCCTATGGGAATCAGAACAGAGAAGGAACCACTGCACTCAGAGCAGCAGGATTTCAGGATCCCAGAGGCAGCTGAGTCCCAGCACTTCTTCCAACCAGGAGCACAGGCTCAAAGAGACATGTGGACTCTGAGGAGTTCTGACACAAGCAAGATAACTGGAAAGGCAGGCTCCAGTCAGAGACAGTGTAACCACTTGGCTAAAGGCAAGTACAAGAACATAAGCAAGAGAAACCAAAGTTAGTTGGCATCATCAGAACCCAGTTCTTCCATCATAGCAAGTCCTGGACACCCCATCAGAACAGAAAAGCAGGATTCAGAATTAAAATCACTTCTCATGATGATGATGGAGGACTTTAAGAGGGACATAAATAAATCCCTTAAACAAGTACAGGAGAACACAGGTAAACAGATAGAAGCCCTTAAAGTGGAAATAGAAGAATCCCTTAAAGAACTGTAAGAACACAACCAAACAGGTGAAGGAATTAAACAACACCATCCAGGACATAAAATGGAAGTAGAAACAATGAAGAAATCACAAAGGGAGACTACCCTGGAGATGGAAAACCTAGGAAAGAAATCAGAAGTTGTAGACGCAAGCATCACCAACAGATACAAGAGATAGAAGAGAGAATCTCATGTGCAGAAGATACCATGGAAAACATTGACACAACTATCAAAGAAAATGCAAAATGCAAAAAGCTCCTAAACCAAAACATTCAGGAAATCCAGTACACAATAAGAAGACCAAACCTAAGGTTAATAGGTATAGATGAGAGTGAAGATTCCCAACTTAAAGGGCCAGTAAACATCTTCAACAAAATCATAGAGGAAAACTTTCCAAAAAAAAAAAAAAAAAAAAATGTCCATGAACATACAAGAAGCTTACAGAACGCCAAATAGACTAGACCAGAAAAGAAATTTTTTTCATCACATAATAATCAAAACATCAAATGCACAAAACAAAGAAAAAAATACTAAAAGCAGTAAGGGAAAAAAGTAAAGTAACATAACATACAAAGGCAGACCTATGAGAATTACACCAGACTTCTCAGCAGAGACTATAGAAGCCAGAAAGTAATGGACAGATGTCATACAGACCCTAAGAGAACACTAATGCCAGCCCAGACTACTATACCCAGAAAAACTCTCAATTACCATAGATGAAGAAACCAACATATTCCATGACAAAACCAAATTTACAAAATATCTTCCCACAAATTCAGCACTTCAAAGGATAATTGATAGAAAACTCCAACACGAGGAGGGAAACTACAACCTAGAAAAAGCAAGAAAGTAATCTTCCAACAACCCTTAAAAAAGATAGCTACACAAACATAATTCCACTTCTAATAACAAAAATAACAGGAAGCAATAATCATTTTTTCTTAATATCTCTTAATATCAATGGACTCAATTCTCCAATAAAAAGACATAGACTATAAGACATAAACAGGAACCAGAATTTTGCTGCATACAGGAAATGCATCTCTGTGAAAGAAACAGATACAACCTCAGAGTAAAAGGATGGAAAACAATCTTCCAAGTAAATGGTCCCAAGAAACAAGCTGGAGTAGCAATTCTAATATCAAATAAAATAGACTTTCAAACAAAACTAGTCAAAAAAAGAAAAGGAAGGACACTTTAAACTCATCAACGGAAAAAAATCTACCAAGATCAACTCTTAATTCTGAAGATCTATGCTCCAAATGCAAGGGTACCCACATTTATAAAAGAAACTTTAACTAAAGCTCAAAGCACACATTGCACCTCACACAATAATAGTGGGAGACTTCAACACCCCACTCTCAGCAATGGACAGATAAAGGAAACAGAAACTAAACAGAGACACAATGAAATTAACAGAAGTTATGAACCAAATAGATTTAACAGATATCTATAAAACCTTTCATCCTTAAACAAAAGAATAAACCTTTTTCTCACCACCTCATGGTACCTTCTCCAAAATTGACCATATAATTGGTCACAAAACAGGACTCAACAAATACAAGAAGATTGAAATAATCCCTTGCATCCTATCAGATCATCATGGATTAAGGCTAGTCTTCAGTAATGACAAAAACAAAGGAAAGCCCACATACAGGTGGAAACTGAATAATGCTCTACTCAATGAGGACTTGGTCAAGGAAGAAATAAAGAAAAAAAAATAAAGACTTTTTAGAATGTAATGAAAATGAGGACACATCACACCAAAACTTGTGGGTCTCCATGAAAGCAGTGCTAACAGGAAAACTCATAGCTCTAAGTGCCTACAAAAAGAAACTGGAGAGCATACACTAACAACTTGACAGCTCACCTGAAAGCTCTAGAACAAAAAAAAGGTAAATATACCCAAAAGGAGTAGATGGCAGGAAATAATCAAAGTCAGGACTAAAATCAACCAAGTAGAAACAACAACAACAAACTATACAAAGAATCAATAAAACCAAAAGTTGGTTCTTTGAGAAAATCAACAAGACAGATAAACTCTTAGCCAGACTAACCAGAGGGCATAGAGACAGTATTCAAATTAACAAAATCAGAACTGAAAAGGGAGACATAACAACAGAAAATGAAGAAATTCAAAAAATCAACAGATACTACTACAAAAGCCTATACTCAACAAAACTGGAAATTCTGGCTGAAATGGACAGCTTTCTAGACAGATACCAGCTACCAAAGTTAAATCAGGAGCAAATATGCCACCTAAATAGTCCTGTAACCCCTAAGGAAATAGCAGCAGTCATTAAAAGTCTCTTCACAAAAAAAAGCCCAGGGCCAGATTGTTTTAGTGCAGAATTCTATCAGACATTCAAGGAAGACTTAATACCAATACTCTTCAAACTATTTCACAAAATAGAAACAGAAGAAACACTACCCAATTCATTTTATGAAGCCACAATTATGCTCATCCCTAAACCACACAAAGAACCAACAATGAAAGAGAACTTCAGACCGATCTCCCTTATGAATATCAATGCAAAAATACACAATAAAATTCTGGCAACTGAATCCAAGAACACATCAAAACAGTCATCCATCATGATCAAATAGGATTTATTCCAGGAATGTAGGGATGGCTCAATATTTGGAAATCCATCAAAGTAATCTACTATATAAACAAACTCAAAGAAAAAAAAAACACATGATCATCTCACTAGATGCTGAGAAAGCATTTGACAAAATTCAATACCCCTTCATGATAAAAGTCTTGGAAAGATCAGGAATTCAAGAACCATACTTAAACATAGTAAAAGCAATGTACAGCAAGCCAGTAGCCAACATCAAACCAAATGGTGAGAAACTTGAAACATTCCCACTAAGATCAGGGACTAAACAAGGCTGCCAACTTTCTCTCTACCTATTCAATATAGTACTGGAAGTCCTAGCCAAAGCAATTAGACAACAAAAGTCAAAGGGATACAAATAGGAAAGGAAGAAGTCAAAATTTCACTCTTTGCAGATGATATGATAATATACTTAAGTGACCCTAAAACTTCAACCAGAGAACTCCTAAACCTGACAAACAACTTCAGCAAAGTGGCTGGATATAAAATCAACTCAAATAAATCAGAAGCCTTCCTCCACTCAAAGGATAAACATGCTGAGAAAGAAATTAGGGAAATGACACCCTTCACAATAGTCACGAATAATATAAAATACCTTGGTGTGAATCTAACCAAGCAAGTAACAGATCTGTATGACAAAAACTTCAAGTCCCTGAAGAAATCGAAGAAGATCTCAGAATATAAAAAGATCTGCCATGCTTGTGGATTGGCAGGATTAATATAGTAAAAATGACCATCTTGCCAAAAGCAATCTAAGATTCAATACAATCCCCATCAAAACTTCAAATCAATTCTTCATAGAGACAGAAAGAGCAATTTGCAAATTCATTTGAAATAACAAAAAACCCAGAAAGGTGAAAACTATTAAAATAAATTCTGTGTGAATCACCATCCCTGACCTCAAACTGTACTACAGAGCAATAGTGATAAAAAAGACTCTATGGTATTGGTACAGAGACAGGCAGGAAGATCATTGGAATAGAATCAAAGACCCAGAAATGAATAAACACACCTACGGTCATTTGATCTTTGACAAAGGAGCTAAAACTGTCCAGTGGAAAAGGACAGCATTTTCAACAAATGGTGCTGGTTCAACTGGAGGTCAGCATGTAGAAGAATGCAAATCGATCCATTCTTATCTCCTTGTACAAAGGTCAAGTCCAAGTGGATAACTGACCTTCATATAAAACCAGATACACAGAAACTAATACAAGAGAAGGTGGGAAAAACCCTCGAATACCTAGGCACAGGGGAAAAGTTCCTGAACAGAAGGCTTATGCTCTAAGATCAAGAATTGACAAATGGGACCTCATAAAATTGCAAAGCTTCTGTAAGGCAAAGGACACTGTCAATAGGACAAAATGGCAACCAACAGATTGGGAAAAGATCATCACCAATCCTACATTTGATAGAGGGCTAATATCCAATATATACAAAGAACTCAAGAAATTAGACTCCAGAGAACCAAATAACCCTATTAAAAATGGGGTACAGAGCTAAACAAAGAATTCTCAACTGAGGAAACTCGAATGGCTGAGTAGCACCTGAAGAAATGTTCCATATCCTTAGTCATCAGGGAAATGCAAATCAAAACAACACTGAGATTCCACTGTATACCAGTCAGAATGGCCAAGATCAAAAACTCAGGTGATAGCAGATGCTGGCCAGGATGTGAAGAAAGAGAAACACTCTTCCATTGTTGGTGGGATTGTAAGCTGGTACAACCACTCTGGAAGTCAGTCTGGCAGTTCCTCAGAAAATTGGACACAGCATTACCTGAGGACCCAGCTATACCGCTCCTGGGCATATACCCAGAAGATGCTCCAACATATAACAAGGACACATGCTCCACTATGTTCATAGCAGCCTTATTTATAATAGCCAGAAGCTCGAAAGAACCCAGATGTCTTTCATCAGAGGAATGGATACAGAAAATGTGGTATATTTACATAAAAGAATATGACTCAGCTTTTAAAAACAAAGAATTCGAGAAATTTTTAGGTAAATGGATGGAACTAAAAAATGTCATCCTTAGTGAGGTAACCCAATCACAAAAAAACACATATGGTATGTACTCACTGATAATTGGGTATTAGCCCAAAAGCTCACAATATTCAAGATACAACTCAAAGACCACATGAAGCTCATGAACAAAGAAGACCAAAGTGTGGGTGCTTTGGCCTTTCTTAGAAAGAGTAACAAAATACTCATGGGAGCAAATATGGAGACAAAGTGTGGGACAGAAACTGAAAGAGGGGCCCTCCAGAGACTGTTCCATCTGGGTATCCACCCCTTGTGCAGTCACCAAAGGTAGACACTGATATGGATGTCAGGAAGTGCATGCTGACAGGAGCCTGATATGCCTGTCTCCTTAGATATCTGCCAGAGCCTGAAATTTACAGAGGTTGAAGCTCACAGCTAATCGTTGAGCTGATCATGGGGTTTTCATTGGAGGAGTGAGAGAGAAACTGAAGTAGCTGAAAGGGTTTGAGGCCCCATAAGGAGAGCAATATACCAACCAGCCAGAGCTCCCAGGGCCTAAACCACCAGCTTGGGAGAACATTGGTAGGAACCCATGGCTCCAGCTGTATATGTAGGGGAGGATAGTGTCAGGCATAGGTGGGTGAGGAAATCCTTGGTCCAGTGAAGACTGGATGCCCCAATGTGGGGGAAATCTTGGGTGGGGAGGTAAGAGGTGGAGGGTGGGTAGGGGCATATCCTCATAGAAGCAGAAGGAGGGAGGATGGGACAGGGGCTTCCTGGGTGGGGGGGGGATTAGGATTACATCTGAAATGTAAATAAAATATCCAATAAAACAATCATGATCTTATCAATAAAACAGTCAATAAAAGAAAAAAATTTCAGAAAAGTGGTTGGGTACAAAATCAACTTACAAATGCCAGTGCCTATACACACTTACAATCAACACACTGATGTAGTGATCATGGACACACTCCCATGTATAAATGCAACAAAGACAATCAACTGTCTTAAAATAAACCTACCCAACGAGGCAAAAGACCTCAGCATGATAACTTCAAATCTCTGCAGAGATTGTTAAAAAAAAAAAACAAAAACAAAAACAAAAAACACCACCACCAATAACACTAGAACACTAGATAATAGGAAGATATCTTATGTTCCGGAATTGGTAGAATTTAGATTGTGAAAATGACCAACTTTTCACATCAATTTACATATCTAATAGAATCACAATCAAAATACCCATGACCTTCTTTACAAAAGCAGGGAGGAAAATTTAAAATCTATATGGAACCAGGAAAGACCCAGGATAGCCAAAGCAGGCCTAAGCAAAAAGAACAGTACGCACAGGATCGCCATATATCTAGACTTCAAGATATACTATGAAGCTATAGTAATAAAGTCAATGTGGTAGTGTCACAAAAGCAGAAATGCAGATCAATGGAAGTCAGTAGTAGACAAACATAAACTCATAAATAGTGTCATCCAATAATTGACAAAGAGGAAAATACAGGCACTGAAAAAAGACAGAATATGTAACAAATGGTGCTGTGAAAACTGCATGTCCACATGAAGAAGAGTGAAATTAGTGAAATTAACACCCCCCTCCCCAAATAGATACAAGTGGATCAAATGCTTCACTTTAAGCCTGAAATGCCAAAACTGTTACTAGAAAGCATAGGCATTCCCCTGTAAGGTGTCGCTGTGGAAAAGACATCTTGAGTAGGATTCCATTTGTTGGGGAGCTTGAGGTAATCAATTGGCAAGCTGATGTCATAAAACTTAAAAGCTTCTGTACAGCTAGGGAACCAACCAACTAAAGAAGCCCCCAGAATGAGTAAAAATCTTTTCAAGCAATCCATCTGACAAAGGATTAAAGGACAGAATACACAAAGAATTCAAAAGAGAAAGAATCAAGGAAACAAATTACCCAATTAAAAGTGGGTTAGGATCAGAACAGAGTTCTCAATAGAAGAAATAAAAATGGCTGCAAAGTACCTCAAAACATGTTCATCGCCCTTATCAGTTAGGGAAATGTAAATTAAAACAACTTTGTGACTTCATTTCTTCTCAGACAGAAAGGCCAAGGTGAAGAGCAACAAGCAAACCTGACAACAGCTGCTGGCAAGGTTGAGGTGGGGAAAGAACCTTCATTCACTGTAGGTAGGAACGAAAACCAGCACAACCTTGCTAGAAGTCAGTATGGAGAATTCCTGAGAAACTAAAAGTAAATCTATCATAAGATCCAGCTGTACCACTCCTTCACATATACGGAAAGCACTTAACATCCTACTCCACAGATACTTGCTCAGCCATGTTCATTGCCACCTTATTCACAGTGGTTAGGAAAGGGAAACAACCTAAAATATCTTAAACATATAAATGGGTGTGATATGGATAAACAATGCAGGACTATTCAGTTTTCAAGAAAAATGGAATCGTGAAATTTTCAGGTAAATGGATTGACTTATTAAACATTGTATTGAGTGAGTCCTGAGTAAGGTAACTCAGATCCAGAAAGTATAAAGGGACCATAGGCACTGTGTGTGTGTGCTCGCTTGTGTGTGTGTGTGTGTGTGTGTGTGTGTGTGTGTGTGTGTGTGTGTGTGTGTGTGTGTGTGTAAAGAAATTAAAGCATTTTGGTTGACAATTGCCACCCGAAAGAACCATAGATTAACAAAAGCCTCCAATACCAGGTGTAGCAGGGTGGTTTCCTGCTGCTGCTACTGCTACATTGTATGGGAGAAGTTGATGTGGGAGAAGCTAAGAGTGGGAAGGAGAAGGAATGGGAGGAGCTAGAGGGAGAACCGGGAGGAGGAGAGAAAATGGCTGAGGATATCAACCTGTCTCTAGCAGTCTAATATCTAGGTTAGGCATTGGGCAACAATGCTAACTGTGTGGGCATCTGGCCACTTCCAGCTGTGGTGTGCTTGGCTTCTGACCATGGAACATGGCAGACTGAGCTAAGCAGAGCAGCACCCACCGCTGTCTGGATAGTTGGCCTGCTCCAGGGCTTTTCAAAATGTTTCCATTAAAACCAGATATGAGAAATTTACTTTTAAATGGTTGGTTAAGGAATTTCAAATGGGTCTGAAAATAATATAGGTATGGGGATAGCCCTTGGTTGCCTCTCAGAGCTTGAAGGTTTCTGAGGAACCCACACACTTAGAACACAGGGCATAAACAATTTGATCTACATGTAATCTGAAACCCTCTTCCTTTCTCTAACTTTCACAGTACCAGAAAATACAATGCCAGTTGGTAAGGGAGAGGAACAGTTAATCATTCTAGCCAGGTGCCACTCCTATAAACATCAACAATGACAAACCAGTATTGTAAAATAAATAAATAAATTAGTAAATTAATAAAAACAGTGCAGTAAGTGGCACTCACATGTTGGTGGCAGCCAACAACTGTTTAGTTAGACTTAAGGCTTACTCAGTAGGAGAAAAAGTATGTCTGGAGCTAGAGATCTAGCTACATGTCTGTGCCAATGAGTTCATAAAACTTAGATAAGAATCAAAGTAGTGTCACTTTGATAGACCAACATAATTCTACTACATTCTAAATTTTAGACTTATATCCAAAGATATTCTTTGGATACACTACCATCCTTCATCGAAGAGCCAGAATATCAGAAATCTACTGTGAAACTATCTCTCATAGAAATGACTGCAAGAACAAGGCCTGAACAATAACTGTGTCAATAGACATACTAACGTGGAAGAGAAACAATATCATTGGGTCCTACACTTAGACAAAGAACTATAGGCGATTAGTGACTACTAGGAGAGGAAGAATATGCCTCTCCTAGAGATAAGCCCCCTTATTGGTTATCTAATATGAAGTACTTAACCCTGAAACCATATACCCTCAACAACAAAAAAAGACTCAGTAAGTTATCTATTTAGTCATACTTAAACATATATATGTACCTACAACAACAATGCCACTACTACTGATGATGATGATGATGATGATGATGATGATGATGATGGTGATGATGATGATGATGATGATAAAGAAACTACAATTTTCAGAATGGGGGAATATTGGAAGCTGAAGGGAGGGAACTTGGAAGGGTTTGGAAAGAGGTAAGAGAAGGAGTAAATTAATATATTTTAATTGAAATTTACTAAATTAGCTGAGTGGTGGTGATGTGTGCCATTAATCCCAGCACACAGGAGGTAGAGGCGGAAGAATCTCTTAGTTGGATGCCAGCCTGGTCTGCAGAGTGAGTTCCTGGACAGCCGGAGCTACACAGAAACACCCTGCCTCAAAAGATTTATTAATTAAAATTTTAAAAAAATCACAACATGTCTTACATTTACAGAAAGGAATTTGGTCCACAAAATTCAGTGTTTTTTAACATTTTAGTTCACTTCACTTTTTTTGTTTTTTTCAAATTTGAAAAAATATCCTCACAGTAGACATATGGGCAAAGTCTGATTTTTGCATAGGATGGTACTGTTTTCTAGATCTGATCTTGCTTTCATCTCTCACCTAAGCAGAAGCAGATAAATCTACCTTCTGTTCCTTGTCTGTATTACCACGATTCTGTTTCTAATAATTTGTATGAAGAAAAATAAGAATATGAAAAAGAACTTTTAGAACCTGTTTATCATAGCATTATTAAGATGAACACATGTTCATTTAAAAACCTAGCAATGATTAATACTTAGTAGGGTGACATGTGGTATTCAGATGAGAGAAAATTGAACACTTTGAAATGCAACTGAGAATATAAAATAGTATAATATTTGTAAGAGAAAATGCTGGCATGAGCTGGCAGCCAGCGTACCTGGCACACTACACTTGTAAGTAAGAAGCATTGTTCAGATACACTGTGTAAGATTGTGTTTCTGTCCTTTCTTATCTACCTAAGACATTCTCTGATTGGGTTTAATAAAAGTCTGATGGTCAGTTAGCTGGGCAGGAAGTGGAAGGTAGAACTTTCATGGATGGAGAAAGGAACCCTGGAAAGAATAAGAGGGAAGAGGCCTTTTACCAGGAGACATAGGAGAAGATAGGCATATGAAGCATGGAAAATATAACTAGCCTTGTAGCTGGATGGGGCTAGGTGGTTGGATTAACTTAGATGATCTTGTTCAAACTCTGCATAGCTAAGGCATAAGCTTTGACATATTAAAGGGTGTCTGAGTGGTTATTTGGGAAACTAGCTGGTTAAGTAATAAGTGCCATCATATCAATTTTAAGCATTAATTAACATATACAGAATATTAATATTTTTAATCTACAAAGCATGGCATGACATTATTCTGAAGTCAGAACACTAATCCTGAAATAGCATAAGTAGCTGGTAACTGGCCTGTGGATGCATCTGCACTTTCCACATCTCCTTTAATGTACTTCTGTACAGCATCTCTGATGGTATGAATGGTCATTGTCTAATATGAGGTAATGTGCTAACCAATCACTGTGGACAGGCTTCCATTACGTAAGAGGGTGCTCATGAGTAATAAAGCAGATGCTATTCTCTGAAATGGTCTCCATATTCAAAATCTTCCGGTGAGTCAGAGGCATCCTAAAATCTATTTACAAATATGTTTACTTTTCTGTCTAAGAGAAAATTTTCAATGACCTGTTGTCTGTAGGTAGGAATCTTGCAACTGAAGAAAAGATTGATGGCAGAGAGCTTAAGTCTGTGACTCTCAACCTGTGAGTTGTGACCTTTTTGATGCTTTGACAGGGATAACCTAAGATCATCAGAGATATCAGATATTTACGTTATGATTTATAACAATAGCAAAATTACAATTATGAAGTAGCAATGAAATAACTTTATGGCTGTGGGTCACCACAACACAAGGAACTGTATTAAACATTCTCAGAGTTAGGAAGATTGAGAACCACTGAGGGGAGGTCACTACACCATGAGCAATTGTATTGAAGGGTCTCAGCATTAGGGAGGGTGAGATCTGTAGAGGGAGGTATCAGTAAAAGAGGTGGAAGCCAATTGCTAGGCGAAGGGAAAAGGTGGGACTTCTGGGTCCCAAGAGGAAGAGAAGGGATGAAAAAACCAAGGTTTTCAGACCAGGTTTTGAAGTGAGGAAGAAGCAGCAGACATGTAGTTTTGTAGCCTCCTCCGCCAGTGGGGGCCAAGGAGGATGGAGGGAACTGGTTGATAAGATTAAGGCAGAAAATTCTTTGCCCAGCTATTGAGTTATCTGGCTAGTTTTAAAATATTAAAACTTTCTATTGTTTTCCATCTGCTGGGCTAAAGTGGACAGGAGACAGCCATGGCAGTTGTTGGCAGTTTAGCGAAGCTGACCATGAGGGGCTGAGGGATAAACAGCCAAATGGCCATTATCATTGCTGAGCTAAGTTGGGAGTTTCAGCTATCGGGAGCATAATCTCAGAGCTAAGCCAAGAGTGTGGTCCCAGGCAAAGGAGCAAGCATGTTCTTAAAATTACACACAACAGAGACTCACCAGCTTAAATAGAACCAAGCAGAGATTCTAACCTCCATTTTTAGAGGAAACATTTCCATGGCCTTCTATAAGAAAGAGAAATTATTTCTTTGGCTACATAAATATAAGAAACATTAATTTGTCAAAAGGGAAGATGTTTTTGTTTTAACCAGCCTGAATTTCTCTTTTCAAGTATCTTTCCTGTTACAAATCACAACATAAACTCCTTGTCTTTAGTTTGATTCCTCTATATTTTCTACATTATGAAAACGGGGTGAGCACTGGCTTGTTGCCAGTCATGTGATAAAACAGCAGAAGCCTCATGTTTACAGTTATCACTTGTTCTGCCTTAACTTTATCATAGTTGAGTATATAGCAGGCAATCTCTACTGGGATAGTTTTTGTCTTGGGAGCCCTGTACCACCAAATGAAGCTTCCTGCACCAGGATTGGATTTCCTCTAATTGAATTGGTGGTCAAAGGGGTTCCATGGGAACTCCCAAACAACCCAATCTGTGGCTAAGACTATCAATAGGATATACTCCACAATCTGATAACAAGGCCCAATTGCTGAAGACAACACCCATACAACTCACTGAATATAGAGACGTTGAGCTGGTGCCCACATAGAACCTTCACTCCTATGTTCTAGAATCTTTTCGACAGGAAGGCACTATGCATCCTACCAAAAGAGAAACATAAACACCAAGCCAGCCAAAAACCCTTTGATCTGCAATGGTTTCTTGCCTGTAAAATATGCTACAGTGATTCTCAACCTTCCCTGTGCTGTGATTCTTTAATACAGTTCCTCATGCAGTGGTGGCCCCAGTCACAAAATTATTTTTGTTGGTACTTTGTAACTTCAATTTTGCTACTGTTATGAATTGTGATGTAAATATTTTTGAAGAGGTGTGCCAAGGGGGTCATGACCCACAGGTTGAGAACCACCGGGAAAATGGTGGCACAAAGTTGTAAGATAATAGATCTGACTTAAGATCCACATGATGAATAGGAACCCATAACCTATATGGCTTGAGTGACCAAGAACCAGAGATTAGGTGACCCAGAAACCTACTGTAGAAACAAATACTACAAATAGAGCAGTAGTTCTAAATGGGGGGAGAAAGTAGCAATAAAATGGCATTCTGTTATCCTCATAGACCACTGCCTTGCTCAGCCATCTTCAAAGAAGCTTCTTTCTGCAGCAGATGGGAACAAATGCACAGACCCACAGCCAGACATTATGCAGAGTGAGAGACACTAGAACACTCAGCCCTGAATGGGATGTCTCCATAAACCCCTCCTCTCCAGGCTCAGGGAATCCCACAGAGGAGGAGGCAATAAAATTTAAGAGCCAGATGAAACAAGGAGCCAGGAGGACAAGGCTCTCTAAATCAATATGAACAAAGCTCATGTGAGCTCACAGGTACTGAGGCAGCGTGCACAGGACCTGCAACGTCTTCATCAGGTCTTCTGTGTATGTCTATGGTTTCCAGTTTAGTGTTTTCATGGGATTGTTGAATATGCAAATGAGTAGGTCTCTCATTCTTGTGCCTTCTCTTGGACAATTTTCCTTCTGTTTTGGTTTGTTCTTTTCAACTTTGATGTGATAGTTTTTGCTTCATCTCATTATATTTTATTTTGTTATATTTTATTATTATCACTTACAAGACTGTTCTTTTACAACAAGAGACAGAAAGGGACTAGACTGGAATGGAATGGGTGGTGGGCAGGAAATGGAAGGAAATAGAAGATGAGAAACTGTAATCAGACATATTATGTGAGAAACTAATCTATTTTTAATAAGAGAGGAAAATGATTATATGAACAGTATTAAAATTAAACTTTGCATCTCCAATCTCTAGACTTTTACATTGAGAATATTTGGATTGCTTTTTACCTACCATAGGTATTATATATACTGCACCTACTATAAATACATGTATAACTATATTATAGCATGTATAACTATAAAATAGCACCTTGGCGATTTTCTGGTTATGTTCTATCTTTCCTCTCATCCTCCCCATTTTCATTATTCTGTTCTCCTTTTTTTTTTTTGTTTGTAGTAATCCAGTAATTAATTATATTGACTTTTGCTTACTTCTGTTGGTATAATTTTTCAAGGATTGCCCAAGGGATTACAATATATACTTACCTTTTTATCACCTACTTAGGGAAATTTACCACTTCAAATACAGAGTAGAGGAGTTACAAGTAACCAAACAAAACATTGTGGTTGATGCACACACTGCATTTGTGTACACTGACAACCCTAAGACGTGATATTCTATGTTTGCCTTAGGCTAGGATTATCACTTAAAGAATCTAAGAAAAAAAATAAAGTAGTAGTGTTTGTAACAGTAATTACCATGTCCCCCATTCTTTAGTCTTACATTTTCATACTTCTTATTGTCAGTCTTTGTACCTGGAAACAATTGAATGTTGTCATTTCTTCCTAAGGGATATTTTTACTTGACATAGAAGTCTAGGTTGACAGATTTTTATTTTTCAGTTCTCTTCTCTCTGTGGTTTCTGATGAGATACACGAAGTCATTCCAATTATTGCTTCATGTGTGGCATACTACTTTTCTTTCTCCACTTTCAAAGTTTCCAGCATTTATCTCTAAAGCATCTCTAAAATGACTTTCTTTGCATTTATCATGTTCAGATTTCAGGCTTTCTTGAACTGATATATTTGCATATTTTTCAACAAATTTGTAAAGTTTATAGTCATATTTTCCTACATCATACCACTTTTATTTATTACAAGATGTTCAGCCTCACTATTCATGGATTTTTTTTTTTTTTTTTTTTTTTTGCTTGTTCAGATTGTGAACATTTCTACAGATCTGTTCTGAGGCTGCCTGCTTCTTCCATGCTTACTACTCTGCTATTTTCTGCAGTGGGATCTGTTTTCATTTGTTTTATTTTCAATACCAATTTTCCTTTAGTTCTTTTTTATTGGACATTCTTTAGCTAACAGCTTCTGCTCTCAGTTTATTGAGTTCACTCTTACTTGACAGCTATCACAGCTGCTTAATGGACCCTATCATATTTTCCTACCATTTGAGATGTTTCAAGTGTTGGTATTTTTTTCACTATTTTTTTTCTTCCTAAAGTACTTTCAATTTTTCCTAGGTGGTTGGATGTTAAGTTTCTTAGCATTATGAATTGATGGTTTTGACAAATAGATTTTGAGACTGGGTACTGTGACAAGCCTCTGGAGAATGTTGACTTGCATTGTGTGTGATTGGGTCATATTCTATCAAATCACCTTCTATAGACAGTGGATTTTGTGTATGTTTAAAGTCTCATTAGTGCTCTTGGCACTGATCCCCACATGTGCTTCTGGGACCATGCCTTTGTCATGATGAACTGGAACAACTCTCCTCAATCCCTACTCAGATTGAAGAACAGCCTGAGATTCTGTGTACATATATAGGGCTCTTTTTCTCCACTTTTTCCATGTCTGTGATTTTCCCACACACATGCTGACATCCATGGGTCCTTTACTGGAGTCTTGATTTCTCTCTAATACTAAGTTCTTCCCAATAGGGTTTGCCTTGGGAGTAGAGCTGGTAGACTTGAGGAGAGAAAAATAAAGAAGTCTTTCTTTATTCTTTGGAGCCTAGGGAGTTGCTGATTGGAGCAAAAAATTATAATTTTCTTTTGAAGATCTAGGTAACTCCATAGTGCAAGATTGAGATTAGCCAGGAGCCAGAACTGGAGATGGGTTTTTGTTTGTTTGTTATTTTCCTTTCACAAATCTCCATCCTTCAGAGTTTTGTCTTCTCAACCTATGACTGAAGTAAAAAGATGGTGAACTTCTCTTAGATTTTTTTTTTTATGCCAGTGCCTGCTATAAACTTTGGGAGTTCAAATTCTCCATCAAGGTATATGGGAGAAAAACAAATAAAACAGAAAGATCACTAATTTTTTTTTCCTTTTTAGTTTTTACTTGATCTGAAATTCATTTGTTGTCATTTCCCCCCAAGAGGATCCAAAAGTGACTCAGCAAGTTCTGTTCAGGGTTTTCAGTTATAACTCAGTGACAGATGCAAGATCCATTTTAGCCAAAACTCAGACCTCACCTGCATGATGCACATACCCACATTGGGAACCAAGGTACCAATACCTAACCAATAACTTTTCATTACATGTTTTCTTTTTCAGCAAAGAGGTAGGGCAGAGCCTTCGTGATTCTGTTTCTACTATATCTACTGCAATGCCACATGCATTTAGTCTGAGACTAAGGAAAAGGAAAACCCACACTTTGGCATTGAGTAAATAACAGTACAAACAGTAAACCAGGGAGAAAAATATCTTCATTATAATCTGAAAGAATTAGGAAAGATCTCAGGTGAACAAAAGAATATTAGCATATAAGATTCAGGGATGAGTAATCAGGCTTCAGGTGGCTTCTTTGAGAGCTAAGGGGATTTGAATCAACACAGAGCTGCATCAGAGGTTCAGTCCTCTGCTTTAAAGGGCAGGTGCTTCCTGGACGTCTTTGGAGAGAAGGAAAGATGGCAGGGCAAGCAAGATTCAGGAACATCTTCAATCCTATAACTCTATACAATACAATGTTATCCTCTGTGTTAAAAGAACTATCCTAAGATGATGTTCTTCTTTCCAAACTTACAACCCCAGAGTGAGTTAGGAATGGAGTCAGGACTGAGATTGAGAGCAAGGTAGTAAACTACTCCATGAGTGCTCCTGCTGTACAGTGCTCCCATGGGTGCTCCTGCTGTACAGTGCTCCCATGAGTGCTCCTGGATGTTGGCTTAGAAAGCATGGGGGTAGACAGGGTCTCTGGCTTTCTTGTGCCTTTCACCTCCATCAGAATATTATAAATAATGGAACCGTTTTTAGGAGTCTAGAAATCTAGTTTACTTTCGTCTTGCTTCTAATACTTTGTTTCTCGCCTTCACCTTAAGACTCTTTAAGATTAACCATGAGAGGAAGGTTGAAGAACTCTGATGAAAAAATGCATTACAGCACTAATGCTGATTTCCAAATGATTTATGACAAATGACCCAACGTAAATGATAGAAAATATGCTGAAAGTAATACTCAATTGACCCTTAAAGAAATATCTTCCATTCTGTGATAATGGCTATCAGTATAAAGAATTTGTGGTCTTATTAAATTATATTGTAAAAATAAGAGCTTTCAGAGATTCGTCTATAGGCATAAACTAAAGCAAAGTGTGTAAAAAGATAGTGGTGTAATGGAAAATGCATTGTGAATTACAACACAGGACAAAGAACTAACAGCTGTCTTATAAGTATCCAAAACAGGCTTTTTAAAATTCAGCATGAAAACACACACTGTCTACTGGAAGGAAAATAAAGGCCTTGAGTCTGTCCCAGATACATACTTTACAAGGCTCAGAAACTACTTATTTCAGATACTTTGTGGTTAACCACATAGGATGAGAGAAGAGAGAGAGAGAGAGAGAGAGAGAGAGAGAGAGAGAACAAAGACACAGAGAAAATAAACATAAACATCCTTATCTACATTTTCAGAACATTGTCTCCATTTTGGACGTTGTTCAAAGCTAAGATCTTGCCCTACTATTAAAAAAATAAATAAACTAAAGTCTTATATTTGGAATTTTAATAAGCATTTTAGATTTTTCATGCCCATCAAGAAGAACAGAAATATGGAAGAGCAATACCACCAAAAAGAGAAATAATGACTTTCTAAAACTGAAGGTATTGAATAAGTACATTTTTTCATGGTTATGTTATTCTGGTCATCAGCTTTTTATGTGAAAATCTGAAGTGTCTGGCATCCTTGTTCTTAAGCTGTGGAAAACAGGATTTTGTAAGCTATTCACTGAGTCTGCATCTTTCATCACTGTAACCCCCTTTTTATTTGCTACAACTTCTTAACTTTACACAGACTTTCAAACATTGTGGTTCTAGAAGAGGCAGCATCAATGCTCCATAAGGGGTTTTGATTTCAAATAATATAACATTGTATAGGAAATAAAGCATGATGTGGCTCTATGGCAACATGTTGAGGTATTATATAAATAAGATATAATGCTAAAATAATAAAAGGAAGTAGAATCTAAAAGATCATTACAAGTTCAAAGAAACTGGTCTCTGTATCAAGGTCAGCCAAGGCTACATTGCAAGACCCTGTCCCAAGTAAGTAAATAAATATTTTAATTTAATCTTGAAATTGAGAGAGAAGAGTGACAGATGTGGACCCTGAGGAGAGATAACTTTTAAAACTTAATTTAAAAAAAATCTTCATAAAGAACCTCAATGACAAAGTTGGATATATACCTCATGTCTATCTAATAAATAATTATAAGAGCATGCAAAAGGTTTCTTCAAAGAATTCTAATAAAATGTATTTTGAGCATGTCTATTTCCATGTCTTACTAGTTTTGATAAACAAATATTACAAGAGGGCATGGATTCTTTTAAAACTCGAAGTATAGATAAATATTTCATACAAGAGGTCTAACCAGAGTGATTGGTAGAAAACATTGTACAATGTACAAAAGGCCCTGAGAAACACAGAGTACAAAGGTTGGCACTGGAATGTTTAGACTTGTGTGGCATCTCTGTGTTGACTTGTTTGTATCTGATGGGAAGAGAATGAATCAGTAGGTGGGCTAAACCAGCACAGTAGAAAGATTTGAGCGCTATATATGTGGTAGCAGTCCTCAGAGATCCTGTATGACATGATGTCATAGTGTTTGAATACACAAGTACCTGATACTCTAATTGCTCCTTAGGAATGTGAGTAAGAAGACTTCTTAGACTATTGCTATATCAGTCCAGATGAAGATTGATGAGGGATGCATAACTAGATAAAGAACTGTCTAGTCTTTCACTGTTTGCACCTTGAGCCCTGGTAGGTAGAGTAGGATCCACTGGATAACCATATACCCAAAAGTATAGGGCAACACAAAACTAAGTTAACGGGTATTTTGGAACACAGAGTTGGGTGTGTAGGGAAGGGATTTGGGGCAATTAGGGGAGGAGTAAGTATGATTAAATACACTTATGATCAAAATATATTGTATTTTATTTCAAAGAACTAATCAAAAGCTTAAAATAAAATAAAGTTAGGAAGATCTGTAGGAAATGATAAAAAGGGATACTTGCAAGATGAGATGTTATCATCATGATAGGATCACACATCAGATGATCCTGAAACCTCTGCCTTCCTTACCAGCTGTTCCTGAAACTCAAGAATGGCTTTTGCTTCAGGACATCATAAAGCACTAAACGTCCCTCAAACAATGGACCAGATGGACTCCTGCAAGTAATTCACGTTATTACATGGTATTCTTTTATGTTTTCTCTTGTTTTTCTCTTGCAGAGAAAAATACAAAGTCACATGCTCAGTCAACAGAAACCCAGGCAAGAGTAAGGCTGACTGGGAAAGTTTATCCCCAGCCAATGTCAAACATTCTACCAAGCCAGAGCCTGACAATGAACATGTGCTGTGCCAAGCAGGGAATCAAGAGGACAGTGTCTCCCTGGAATTTCCATGCCAGTCATCCAGTGGACACAGTAGACCTGGGTTCGCGCTAGGACCATTTAGCTCATGGGAGTGAATAAACCTCTATATGTGATCTGATATTTTTTGGTAGTAATTTAATTGACTGTCTTTTCAAATTAAGTTTCAAATCCCCTAAATTTCTTTATGTCTGTTGTTCTTGCTGAAGTCTAAATAAAGGAAACTTAATCTAATCAAACTAAAGACGAAAAATAAACATGGAATAGGAAAAGTAAGCAGCCTGTATTATTGGAATTCCAGGGGCTCTTTCAGTTTGGCCAACACTACCCCTACTCAAAAACCTCTAGTGAGATCCCTGATAAGTACACAAACAAAGAGCCAAGTACTATCAAATCACTGGCAGGGTCAAAAAATGTCTATCTTACTAAAGAAGAAAGCACCCAACAGTGTTAACGAACACAAATGGGTGTGCAATGGTTCTTCCTCACTGACCCAGAAAGGGCAGGCTGAGCTTCCCTCCTGCTTTGCCAAAGGAGTTTCAGTTGGAATGAAGAGAGGGAATATGTCTGTGTATCGCATCATTTAATAGAGCACATCCAATCTATAGAGGGACAAAAATTTACTGACTGACACACATGCTCAAATGGAAATAAGAAACCAGGGATCAACCAGAAATAGTTTTTCCTGCAATCATTTGCAAGTAAAAGTTCCAGGAAAAGGCCATCTGCCCAGAGATGGGCAACCACTCACCTGTGCAAGGCAGAGAGGATCCCAGTGACCCAAATTTCTACACTGGACAGTTTAGAAAATAATACGCCTGGGATTTTTTTTTTTAACCCACATCTTAGCTCTAAACCTTGTCAAGTCCTGGATATTTTAGCCTGATTGATTGATTGATTGATTGATTGATTGATTGAATTGAGGGTGGGTTGGTGGAAAGGTTTTGCAGAGTTTTTCAATTTTTTTTAATTAAAGCATAATTATATTTCTCCTTATCCTTTCCTTCCTCAAGCCCTCCTACCACACCCCTTGCCTTCTGTCAAATTCACGACTCCTTTTCTTAGTTATTTTTACACACTGATATGAAAAAAAGATTTCAAGAGCTAGAGGATCAGAAAATCTACTGTGAGGTTGTCTGAGAGAAATGACAGGGACTCTTCATTCATGTCACTTCAAGAATATGGCTGACTAAACAAGACCTGAACAAGAGTAGCACCTAAAGACATGTTAACAGGGAAGGGGAAAATCTCACAGGGTTCTACCCTCAAATAAAGAACAAGAAACTAATGCAAGCTTAGAGCAGGAGAGATAGTCTTCTCCAGGGAAGAATTCCCTAATTGGTTATCCAGTATCAACTGGTTAAGTCCTGTCATATTTAAGCAAAAAGTTTCATGAACAACAACAACAACAAAAAGATTTTTTTTCCAAACTTTAATTTTTTTCTTAATCACTAGAAGCAACTAAAAATCTTGTGGATTATTAAAGATATTGTAACAGAATGTTTTTGAACCAGTTATGGCATTGAAAAGAGAGGAGAATAGAGAGAAATAGAGGCAAGGGGCTGGGGGAGGAGAAAGGGGATGGGGAGGGAGTAGAGGAAGGAATATGAGGTGGATGGATGGACGAAAAAGTACCTTACACATGTAATTAATTTAGAACATCACAAGGACAACCATTGTGGCCTTATGTATATAGGGAAAGAGGAGGGTCCAATAAGTTGTTCAAAGTCCCCAGAGAAACAAAACTCATGGGTGCAATTTTTCAGTGAAATCTTGATTTGCCTGCTCCTTGGCACTCCCTACTTCATGCTCTACCCCCTAAAGGCTGAAAGGAAAATCTTCTTCAAATTAATTTAATAGTCTATCACACCAATTTAGGGGTGATATTTAGGGGATGGTTTTAAAAGTACTTAGTAATAGTGCATTTCCCAACTAATCATATGATTTTGGGGACCCAGACATCTTGCCCAGTTCAGTCATGGCTTATCTATGTGTTTCCTTAAGGCAATTATTTCACCTCACTGAGAGTCACTTTCTTCACAGGCGAAATAGAGACAATATAGTTAGTCTTGAAGTTTCTTACGTGGTAGTAATTAGTATAAACTCTCAGCACTGCCACCAGCTTATAACCAAGGTTAGTCTAGGACAGTGACTGTAAACTTGACTTGGTCTTAACAAGTAATGACCAAGAGATCAATAGGAGAAAGCCACAAAGCTCATTTTTCATTTGATGAAATGTCAGTCATGGGTCAGCTGATCTCTGACAAGGTCAACTCATGGTCCTGGGTTGGAGAGAGCTTTGTTCTAATGTGACACACTTTCTCTTGATCATTTCATTGGGAAATAAAAAGTCAACTGATCAGAATTTTCACCCGACAGTGGGCATGGTGCTTCCACTCACGCTAACCTGGAAAGTTGTGTGGTCCTGCCAGATTTGCGTGTGATTCCCATGTATACAGCCAATCACAATGGTGATTATTTTAATTCTCCCATGAATTCACAAAAAGAGATACAAACCTAAATCCCCTTTTAGCAAATGCTTATAAATGAGTGTTTTATAGTAGCAAATATGATTCTCTCACTACCTAAATTCATTCATTTCCCTACTTGACAAGGAAGAGATTGGTACTGACACAGCAACACTGAAAACTGGGTGGAAGTGTGCCTCCAAAGACCTCCATTTCTTGTGTACTCCTCCTGGAGACATGCAGGTGAAGCATGTTGCCAGGATTGCTTCTTCTCTCCCTCTCACTTCCAGTTACAGTGTGGAGGGTGAATATCTCTCACGGACTCATGTAAGGAAGGCTTGCTCCTGCCATTGGGAAGTAGTGCAGTGGGTGTAAGTTAGAGTCCCGTGGAAAACAGTGAGGGCATAGGAGACATGCCCTTAAGCATACTGGGACTAGTCCTTTCCTCTCTATCTCTCCTTCCTAGCCCCAGTGAGGTAGAGCTCTGCTGGTGGAAGCTCTCAAAGCTGTGCTTCCCTACCACATGTCTGAAAAGCAAAGAGTCAACCTATGGGCTGTAACTTCCAACACCACTCTGAGAAAATGCTTCTGTCCTCTTCAAGGTGCTAACTCCAGAGACACAATACCATAACAGAAAGCCTGCTAAGACATCCTGGATCTATTCTCCTTCTCCATTCTCTTTATGTATAGATGAAATGCCTAGATCAGTGCTCATTTACAATAGACATCCATGAAGGAAAATAAAATTATGGAAATTCTTATATCTGGAAAGTATTATAGTATGCAAGTCAACTCAGGCTCACAAAGACAAAAAAATGCATGTTCTTTCTCATGTTTAGCTCCTACCTTTTGATGTTTCTACGTACTTTAGTGAAAGGGGTAAGAGTCAGGCAGGAAACCTTGAGAGGGGAATAGCAGAATGTGAAAGCTGGTTCATTGGTAGGATGAAATTGCCAATGAGGCTACTACAGGTGCGACAACAGGAAGGATGGTGTGGGGAAAGAGGGAAATGAAGTAACTGAAGCATCTTTTGTTTGAAAATGACATAACAAAACTTCATTCTTTGTATTCAAACAAAAGTTAAATTCAAAATTCATCATTTCCTTTTAATTGACACACAAATCAAAGACTCCTCTTTATTCATTCACTGATCCACCGGTCCATTATGCACTCACAGGTTCCTACGTAATCCACAGATCATTTCCATAGCTAAGATTTTCTCAGATCTGATGAGCAAATGTACCTTTAGATCAACTTTCCTCAGGTGGATTCATGGCACTCTGTAAATTCTCACGTGCAGTCCCACGGAAAAGACTCAGATATCTTGTATGTTTCTCATGCTCCAGTCTTCTACTCTCATTATCCAAAAAACCCTGATTTCTGTTGTACAAAATTATATTTACAAGTCCAGATTTACTACTCAGTGTGTTTCCTGACACTGTCTGCTTTCTCAGAGGAATCCAAGAACTCCACAAGATACATGCTCGTGAATTCATTCACAGGTGCATCAACTCCTGTCTTTATTTATCTACATATATCAGAACTCAGGAACCACATGAAGACTTTAAAGGAAAGCAGAACTTAACTAATCTAATTTATGCACTTTATTTCATCTCTAATACCCCAATACTTCTGGGGGACTATTAGCCAAATCCATATACTTGAATTTGTTTTAATCATGTTTTAATCATGAAATAATTTATAAACTATAATAATAAGGATTTGATAAAACAAAATATTTTCATTAATATAGTTTTTCTTATTTATAATAAAAATACATTTGTTGAATGAAAACAGGCTTTTTTAAAAAACAGAGAACATTCAGGTTTGAGCTAGGTTTTATGCACCTTCAAAGTAAGGAAGCTAATAATTTCTGGGTATGAATTTTTGTTAGTTTGCTCCAGGATCATGCATGAGGAAATCTGTCTAAAAATGTAACATGAAATTTTTACTAGTGTTGAATTTATGTCATGGGGTTTGTGTATATTTTATATGGATATGGAAGCGAGAGAACAAAAGTCTACAATGAAGCTATTTTATTATTATTCCAGAAAATATGGAGTAGCCATCTCAGATTCTCTCATGAAAAATTATAGATTCCCTCTAAATATAACAAAATAAACAGACACAGGAAGACACAAAAACAGATTTCCAGAGCCTTGAGACTTGAGGACCACACTAGAGAATCACCTGGCTTTTCTTTTGCCTCCTTTACATCACAGACTGGCCACTAAATAAACCTACAATTCTACGCTGTCAACAGACACAGCAAAGACTAAATTAAATTAAACTTCAAGAATATCTTATTTCCTCTAAGTACAGTGTAGAGGAGAAAATGTTGGTACCACTAAATATAAACAGAACCTTCTGTCCCTACTCCAGCGGTTTCACTAGGAATGAGAAAGCAAAGGATCCTTTCCCCCTCTACCCTATCAATGAAAACAGCTGCCACACAATGCATCTGCCACGGGATAGCATCTATGTTTCTAACCAGAGACCTGAGCTGCTCCATCTGAAGTCAACAAGATGAGAAGAGGTGGGGTATTTAGAGCCTGGAGATGAGACGTCACTGGAGTCTGCAGGCACAGGAGGAAGCTGAACAACAGCAACAACAGTTCTGAAGGACTTTCTGTGGTAAGCTACCTTAGTCAGTAATTCCCCACATCCTGCTATCAACAGGATGCATTGAAGAGATGAGGTTCCATTGCACATCTGTTCCTGATGAAGCAGAGCATGGTGGCAGGAAGCAGGACTAGCTTACATTCTTCTTGTCTTACATACTGATAACATCAGGGCTCAGTGGAGAGCTGATCCAACCCAATTCTTCAGTAGCATGAAACTGAACATGGTGGAAGAGGTTGCTCATTTCATGGCCTGGAAACAGAAAGATGAGCAATGGATACCCTTACAGGACACAGCCCATGTCACTTGCCTTGTCTGTATAGGCCCTACTCTCTGCCACCAATGAATTCTTCAAGGGAATAATTCACTGATGACACTAATCACTCATCCTTGAGAGGGCATTTCAGATTTAAACCAAATCAAAGTTAAAAAGTCATACAAAAAGCCCACTTCAAGGAAGAAAAAGCAATCAGTAGACACCCACTCAGGTGAATTAGCTGTCAAAGTTAAGGATTTTCAAAGCAATAAAAATAAAACACTTTATTGAACAAGTACTCGTTTGTGTGTGTGTGTGTGTGTGTGTGTGTGTGTGTGTGTGTGGTGTCTTACATTTCTAGGGAAAGCACACAAATGTCTCGCATTATGCAGCAAGTGCTCTGAAACTCATGTACACTCCTATCCTGCAATGATGCATTGCCCTGACACAAATTTTTAAAACCAAAAACTTGGTTGAGGAAAAGGCCCAGTGGTTACAAGGGCTCGCTGTTTTTGCAGAAAAATGCAATTCTCAGGACCCACTTCAGGTGGCTAATACTGCCTCTATCTCCTCCACCACCAGGTTATGTGATGCCCTGTTCTGGCCTCTGTAGGTACCCGCACCAACCACACACACACAAACACACACTAGTGAATAAACAAATCTTTTGTATAAGTCTTAAAATTTTATACAAAAGTTCCTCGGCAAAGAAATGATAATAACACATTAACCAAATGAAAATGACAAAATTGAAATATATATATATATATAATTAATTTAAAATCTTAGTGGAAAAGCTTATGAGTTTGTTCATAAAATAAAAATGACAAAAAAACAGAAGGAAGGAACTTAACAACTGACCTATTTAATTTACTGACTCCCCAAATAGAAAGAATAGAGAGAGAAAAAGTTTATGAACATTATGTCCAGTACTTGTGAGACTATAACGAAGGATCTCACACATAGCAATGTACTTACTTCCAAAAGGACAAGAATTAATGTGATTTCAAAGAAACAATGACTAAAACCTCCCTAGATCTGGGGAAAAAAAAAACACTGCCAACACACACTTTCTACAAGTAACCTAGCACCCAAAAGGACACGCCTAGAGAGACTCACACCGAAATACAGCAAAATTCAATTTGGAGAGATAAGGACACATCTGAAACCTGAAAAGCTGCCAGACAGAAAAGACATATTATGTAGAGAGAGGAAGAGTCGGATTCACCGCAGATGTTTCGCCTGAAACCATCGGATAGCAAAGGAAATGGCAAGGTGTTTTTAAGATCCAAAAGAAATGTTGTGTCCATGGAGACTTCCTTATCAAAAGACAGTCTCTTTCTGGAAGTGAAGATGGAAGCCTGCTCTCACTAGTGCACCTATCCCACAGTGACAAATGTCAGTTCTATACAGATAGGAGCCATTTGCTGATGACCACTGTTTCATTCGACCCTGTAGGCTGATCTACTTGACAGACAGAACAACACTCTATCTACATTTCTTCATTAACAGAGGTGCTTCTGGGAACTCCTTAATGTGTCCTGGGTCAGGAACAGTGCTGTCTGCTCAAAGAGCAGCAAAGCAAGGAAAGGATAAGATGTATGTGGAACTCATCTGTCCCCTTGCAGGCTTGTGCTGCAAATGTCGTCCTGGTATGGGTATCCCACATGAAGAGCTGCTGGCAATAAGCATGTGACCCTGCCCCGAGTCACCATGGTGCCCAGCAAGAAGAAAGTGTCTCCAACGTCCCGCAGAGCGAAGGACTGGTGCTTAAAAACACACCCAGGAGACACTTCTAGAAAGAGTGGCAAGCATGTGAGATCCACCACAAGGCAGATGGACCCTATTCAGACAACAGAAGACCAGATGGACTCATCACTTCTACTCATACCAAGAAAAAGAGGTCCGTGATGAGGGACGAAAAGTAACAATGTGTGTGATTTAAGAGAGAGAAAAGTAGCTTTTCCATTATTCCTCTGTCTGAGCATTTAAAGTCTGGAACACATCGAAAGAAGTTAAAAATAAAGCGGATTGCTTTTTAGATCTGTCATCCCAATGTACTTCCCATTTTATTTAAAATAGCAAGCTATCTTTGGGTGACATTAGTCTTTGGGTTGTGAATTGCATTGTATTTTTCTTTGTGACATCACAGTTTAGCTACTTAACAAGTGGAAAGAGAACTCTCGAGCGGGTGTACCTTAATAGGAAGAAAGGCCAGCACTGAGTAAACTAGGTTTTTCATTCCCACAGTCTCTATTTTTCATCTAATATTGCCCCATGCTACAGCTGTGACAGCCAAAACCTGGTTTTTATTTTTTTTCTGGCTGTAAGATTCCATTTCAACAAGAAATGTTTGGCCTACAACTCATTAATACATACAAATAAATTTAGGTGATATCTGTCTGGCTGATCCTCAAACAAAACAAGAAGGGGAACAGGGGACAGCAACAACAAACTATTAAACAAAGAATTTTTGAAACTGGCAAATTTGAAAGAATAGAATGTACTATCGTTTGGGTATAAGATACGTTTTATAGACCACTTAGAAAGAAAAAGAAAATAAAAGAAAGAAAAAAGTCAAGACAAGACAGGAAAAGAAAAGAAGAGAGGAGAGGAGAGGAGAGGAGAGGAGAGGAGAGGAGAGGAGAGGAGAGGAGAGGAGAGGAGAGGAGAGGAGAGGAGAGGAGAGGAGAGGAGAGGAGAGGAGAGGAGAGGAGAGGAGAGGACCCATAGACTTTCCTGCAGGCATAGGTGCACTGGGTATAAAACATACATTTCAAAATGATCTTGGTTCATTTCAAAGAAGACTGCAGGAAATGGCTTGTTGAAGAAAGATCTCTGAAGTCACGCTAAGGCACGCAATGTTAAAATTGATTTCATCTGCAATACAAGGAGAAAAGACTCAATATGCCTTTCCTAGTCTAAGAAGTCCTATAATTACATGTGGGTAGATGACTGCATCCGTTTCTCAAGCCTCAGCCTTGACTTAGGCCTGGGGTTGCTTGTGCTTGAAGTGACTTGATGATATCTCCTTTTTCACAAAGTGATTTGTGGTGGGAAACTTTTAGTACTTGCCCTGAGATTCCACAGTTAACATCATGGGATTGTATTGCAATCCACCAACAAAGGGAAAGGAACACATTTAAAATCAGCATTGAAAAAAAAATATAACTCAAACACTGGAAATGTAGTGCCGTCGGTAGGCAGACTTTTCAGAATGGCCAGTATTCCCATTTGAGTTTTGAATGAGACATGCCTTTCTCTGTCTGCTCTGCTTCCCTCGCTCCCTTCTGTCCTCTGCCAGTTTCAGAACTCCAGTCCTAAGCAAGCTAACTGACAAGATTTTTAGCATGTCCAAATAGGGAAATACTGAGACGCTTGCTTAAAGAATCTGATTAGTTTATTTTCCATATCGAGTAATTTAGTTGAAGCTCAGGAAATGTCACAAGCAGGGACTCCTGGGGTTTTAGAGGAAGTGCAGGCAGTGAACCACCAAATCTCTAGAGTTTGTCGTAACCTCAGAAGTAACTCTATCCTTATAGTTAATCAGTGGCATATTTAAGAATTCAAGAGAAAATTGCTTATTTTGCCAGCGATGTCTGTAGATGTTCAAAATCAAATAAACAAGAAAAGCAAATGACCCAGAGACATTGCCTTTGAGAGCTTCCTTGGAATTCATAATAACCTTCCCTTTAAACAGTGCTGAATTTAGACTAACCACATCATCTCGGAATTAGGGGAAATGGGTAAATGGTTCTTTTAACTGCTCTCCTGGTTTACCTTATCCTTTTGGAGCTGATGAAGTAGAAGGAAATGATACCTAGGTATTATAATGCTAGGAGGGATCTGGTATGGCATGTGATTAATATTGGACCTGAAATTGTTTTCTCTGACTGATGTGGCTTGACATGTTTTCAGGCAGAGTGACCTTGGCTCTCCACAGAGTGTTTTGGGCGGACTGTCTACCTACTGACGTCGTCTTTTAACTCTCTGTGCTCATGGACAGCAGAGACCCAAGCACTTTTCCTGTGTTCTTATGTTTGCCATAAAAGCCTGATGAACTACTAGACTGAAACTGTGTCCGGTAAAGAAAACCAATGTGCATAGAAAACACACTCTGTTTTCTTTTTATAATGGGAGGGTAACGCAAATCAAAAACACTCCCATTATTCAAATGGGTTAAAAGTGATGCAGCCATGACATCTGGTCATTTTCACACTTGCAGATGAAAAGTACACTGTTCATACATTGGCATCCTGACTGGATCTATAACTCATTGTAGGATTGTAGGAGAAAAAAATTATGGGCTCACTGAGTTACTTACGAGATTAGAATAATGTGTTCTATAGAATTAGTAATTTTTTTAAAAAAATTGTGGAATGGAATATTAAATGGGCAAGTCTTACCCATGGAACTGAATTCAATCTGGAGCTTTGTCTGGAAGTTGGTGTCTTTTGATTAAAACCAAATGCCATTTTCTTTTAATTTGCATTTATACTCATTGGGGAATGGAGGGAGTAGAACACATTAATGTAGGAGGCCAGAAGAGAGAGTCAAAGCTCCAGAGCTGTAGTTCCAGGAAGTTGTAAGTACAGGAATCTGTACTTACATCCAATCTGAGTACAGGAAGCTTAACTTGGGTCCCCTGTAAGAGCTGAGACATCTCTCCAGCCCCACATATTCCACTATATACTATTATATAGCTATCTGCTTTCATTTGCACTTGGTTTCACGTACATTTATCTCCTTAACATTCATAAACAAGAAAAAGTAAATGAGATTGTATGGCTTCAGCCATTACAGTATCTGCATCTTTATAATATAATAGGATATATATATATATACATATATATATCCTATTATATTATTATATAATATATATATTATACATATACATATATATATCAAGTGGATTCTTCCTTTTTCTCCTTCTTTTCATGTGTGAATGCATGCAGGTGTGTGTATGCGTATTCACTTGTGTGTGAGTACACGCGTATGGACGAGATGCAGGTAGGTACTTAGAGAGGTCTGAGGTTGATATGAGTCATCCTAGTAGATCATTCTTCCACTTTATTCCCTGAGACAGGAAGTCTCATGTAGGAGGAGTTTCCCTAATTGTTTATTGGCTAAATAAAGACGGCAGAAGCTAATCATTGGGTGAAAGATAGAGAGGGATTTCCAAGCAGGACAGGAAGAGGGGGATGGAAAGGGTTGGGCGTGGCACCAGATAGCAGAGCGGAGAGAGGAAGCTGCAGACCTGTAGGTTTCTCAGGATACTGGTAGTTTGTTGCCTCTGCAGGCAACTGCGGAGGCCAAGGAGGATGGGGCAGGATATTCTTCACTCAGCTTTTGAGTTATCTAGTCAGTTTTAAAATATAAAAGTCTCTAGTGTTTTCCTTCCATAGGGTTAAAGGGAACTGGGTGAGGCAGCCATTGCGGCACTGGGCAAGCAGCAAGCGGAGACTGGGAGCTAGTGTGGGAGCTAGCTGAGTGAGACCAGGGCGGTCGATGCAGTCAGTGAGTGGTGGCTCCAGGAGTTCTCAGGAGGAATGGGTGAGATGGAAGTGGAGCCAGAAGTGGCATGATCTCGGAGCTAAGTCGTTAGGGGCTGCAGCACCAGGGAAGGAGACCAGGCAAGAGGAAGCATGATTCATAAAATTATAGACAACAGTCTCAATCAAACCCAGAGTTCACTGATATGGCTAGTCTTGTTAGCCAGCTTGTTCCAGGGATGTGCTATTTCTGCCTTCTGAGGCTGGGGTTATAGATGGGTCACTATAGTCACCTCGTATTTCTGTGGTTTCTCTGGCATCCAGTCTCTCCCCTAGTCCTCTTGCTTACATAGCAAACACTTTAACCTCCGAGCCGTCTCACAAGTCTGTGGCTTTCTGAATGAATATAAAACTTCAGAAGATACTTAATCCTCTTTAAACAACCGTTTCTTCTAGGCGCTGATAGCTTAAGTGCTTACCCATATGCCAGTGTAGACTCGTGTGCAAAAAAAAAATTCAAAATAAATGTAATTATGCTCTGATCTTATCATTTTAACTAATGGAATACTAAGGAAATCTGTTAAGTAAAAGATTTAACAAAGATTTCAGAGAATGATGGTTACAGTAAAAAGAAAAAAAGTTTGTTTGGTTGTTGGGGGGTTTTTTTTGTTTTTTTGTTTTGTTTTTTTGTTTTGTTTTGTTTTTGTTTTTGTTTTTGTGAAGGAATCATCCTGGTAAAAGACTAGGAAAATGAAACAGAATTATTTAAGTATGCTCCACGTTGCCAGCTCTGTACAGTAACATACAATTCTAGGTTAGGATATGAAAAGAAGCTCAGCCTGTTCTTAAAAAGCATTAAGGTGTGTGTGGGGGGAGAGTAAAGTGTTAGTGAAACTTAGTTCACAATGCTTAAATGTGTAATATGTTGTCTTTATCTCTGTCTAGGTAGACCTCCTACATATATCTTCTACATGTGTCAGTGTGACAATAATTAGGGGAGAAAAGTCCTGAGAGTATTTTGTCACCCCCTGCTCCCCCACATACGTAATATTTCATAAATTAGGTTGTGTGAAGCTCCTTAGTGAACAGTGTTTTGAGTAACCTCTTCTCCACATACGCAGCTGTAGCACCTGAGCTGGAAGAGCCAATATTGGGCTCCCCGTTAGCATGGCCTGTGATGGATAATTCTTGCCTGGAAAGAATCCCTACTTTATAACTTGCTCTGAGTCAAGGTTTCACCCCATCTGGTACATTTATTGCATAGGCTCTTCTCCATTTTTAAACAGCAGTCTCTGTGGAGGGGTTAGTACCTACTACCACAGATGGCTGTACTGACATGCTCATAAGACTAGGCAGCCTGGTTGAAAACTCCACAGATTCTTTTTAACTTGGTAGGTGTTGGCAAACATTTTACAAGCCGATAAATACAAAGTATAGCAAATCTTCTATGATCGCTGCTGCCTTTGCCTCTTAGGGATTTGTACTTTCTTCTTCTGTCCAAAGATCTTGCCCTGTGTCAAAGAGGAGCAGGATTAAACTCCCTCTGTGACCTTAAAAACTGATACAGGAAGCACAGGACACACACTAGACTACATACTGTCCAGGGTTCGTTGTTGATCTTTCTTTCATTCATCCTCTCTGCTGGCAATGCCATGGAGTCCTCGACCTGATGTGCCACAACTCACTACAAATGCACATAAGACCCAGACAATCAGCCACGAGCTTGCAGTGTCATCAGGGAAAACCCTGTGGAGAGTTATGGCGACCATGAGGAGGAGACAGCTGGTCCTGTGGAATGCTGTGAAAGTCCGGGAAGGCCAGTAGTGCTGCAGTACCATTCCCCGGTCTTCAATTTCTCTCCCCTTTCATACCTCTGTTTGAAACTGGGGGTCCTTGGAGCATTACATGACGACTCCATGCCAAGAATCAGAATCAGAAAGTGTTGACTTTCCGAGTCCAAGAGCAGGTAAGGAAAGCGGCGGCATGAAAACCAGATTTTATCAAAAACTGGAACTAGATGAAAAGAATGTGCAAAGCGGGGTGACCAGAAGAGAGTGTCTGTTTTCTATTCCTGCATAGCGTTTACAGGTTTTTGTTCT
This sequence comes from Arvicanthis niloticus, assembly GCF_011762505.2. Classification (NCBI taxonomy): domain Eukaryota; kingdom Metazoa; phylum Chordata; class Mammalia; order Rodentia; family Muridae; genus Arvicanthis; species Arvicanthis niloticus. The sequence goes on along the minus strand of NC_133433.1, from coordinate 33,621,559 downwards.
AAAACCACTTTTTATTCATTATTAATTCTGAAGGTATCGCATAGGTCCAGGAATGGGGCCAGCTTTCCAGGGCATGGAACCCTGAAGCTCTGCTCTGTGCGTTTTTAATCATTTCAATTCCAACATTAACTTTCCACAGACTGTTCACATTAGTAACTGCTAATTAACATTAGCTAATCGGGGAAAGGCAGGTTTACAGATGATCATGTTGTTTTCAAGCATGAGTCCTTAAAAAAATTTAATGGCGGAAACAAAAGGCATCTAAAAACAGAAGCTTCTGGAAGAACATCTTGTTGTTGCCTCTCTTTGGTCTTGGTTTCCTGTCTGGCCTTCTGTTTTAAGAGCCATGTTTCTGATGACATTGCTATGAACAGTTTTGCCTGTGGGTATGAGGTGATTGGAGGTGCAAGCTCTGGCGTAACGCTTGATCTTTGACCTCTCGGTGATTGGCTCTTGCCAATAGCAGCTGGAACTTGGTGTGATTGGTCAGTCCTAGCCACCAGAGCACTGCTGCAGAGGCAGCCACTATTGCGCTTCACAACAGCAGCTTTGCATCTGGAGCAGTGGGGCAGACCTGAACCAGACTGCTTCCTCAGGGTTCACAAACCCGTTTTATTTCTTGATGGCAGTAATACGCATGGACTACAGAAGAAAACTAGTGTTTGTTTTCCCCAAAGCAATAAGTGTTCATATGCTATCAAAGCTGAACTGGGGACCAAAGGAGCAGTCTCATGCTTGGACCTTCAGCCCTTAAATTCTTGTTGTTTTAAAGCTAGAAAGATTAAGCCATTAAGATTGCTCGGTGTATAAAGTACTTGTGCTAACCCTCAGAACTTACTTAAGAGCCAGGAAGGCATTAAAGATGCTTTTACTAGCTATATGGGTAAGTTCTGAGTTCAAGGGGAGACCCTGCCTCAATAAATAAAGTGAAGATCGATCAAGAAGAATTCCTGGCATCCACTTGAGGCCTCTGTATTCACATACATACACACACATACACACACACACACACACACACACACACACACATGTAAGCCAGCTACATATAACCACACAGACATACACATATAATATGCACATATACAGAAAGTAAATATAAAGGCCAGAAAAGTCTACTGCATATACTGAGTGAATACTCCTAATTTCAATTATTTTTGTTCATTATCTTTTTGTCTGGGACCTTATTAAAACATTCTTTGCTGCATGCAATAATCTCAGGGTTTACAAAAAGGAGTCTAAGTGTTATTTAAAAGTGACTCCCATTTCTACTAATTTTTAACATTACCCACATATGTCAAGTTCACTCTGTGGTCAAAGAATGGGTAGATCACCATGCCTTGTTACACAAAGTCCTGGAAGAACTGTGCATGCATAAACTGTTTTTTATGATACCATCTGAGTAGAGAATGAGAAGGAAGTGGTTAGAACAGAACTGGACATACCAAGGTGAAGGGAGTATTGCAGAAGGAGGAGGAAAAGGAAACAAGACAAATGACAAATAGGAACAAACCATGTTATCCATATAAGACTCAGGACAGACCAAGACCAAGGTAAAGGAAGGTTTCTGTACCGGAGGAAAGAGCCTATGGGATCTAATGAGCTACCCCTAAAACAGAAAGGTTTCTAACGTCATCTCTAAGTTGCTTTCTGTTAAAACCCGTATTTAAGTATCCTGCAGAAGCCTGGCTTTATTTGAATTCATTAGAGTCATCTTTGTCCAGTCACCCTTGCATGCCCAAGAACAGTTGCAGGTTCTGTGCATACTCTGTACCGCTGCCTCTTACACACTCTCTCTTTGGAACAGAGCGAATGAAGTCTTGAGGGAAGGTTACATATGTTGACATACACACGATCACGTTAAGAACCTCAGAGCCTCAGACCCATGGAGGGATGGCAAAGCCTTCCCTATGAGGTGATGCTCAGAAGGAAATGACAAAATCTTTCCCCCGGGGACCCAGTATGAGTGTTGACTCTGTGGGCAGAAAATGAACAGTGTAGCCTTTTGTCCCCAGGTTTCTGTGGCCTGAAGACTGTTCTAGTAGAGAGATGGCTCCTACTGAGATTAGCTAAACCTAACTGTTTGATCCAGATGTACACTATAAACCCTACCTACTCCTGTGTTTTTCTATCTATAGTAGCAATGCCAGACTTCTTGTTCATCTCCATGCAATAACACCTGCCCTGTGTTCAACTATACATAATAAACACCCTGAGCTTCCAGAGTGCTATCATTTTTCCAACAGTGAGCCCAGACTGCTTGTTCCCAGGTTTCTGGCTGACTTTATGCGATTTCTTTGTTCCCTCACTGCCCCAGTCATGTCTGTTGCTGGAGGCCTTGCATAAGCATAGCACTGCCTTTTGGAACACATTGTTCTTTGCTCAAGCCTGGGCAAGGCTTGAGTAGACGGTTAGGACAACCATGTCCACTTTCCTTTCTTACGGGATTGCATTGGCAGAGTACTATGGGATTGAATTGTGATATATACATATTTCTAGTATCTACTCTACTTGTAGCCAAATTGCTGAAAATGCAGTTTGTTAGATAATCTTCCATCAAGATTAAGCTGAAACACTCATAGGGTTAGTGCCGACTGTGGTTTCTGGTTGACACTGCTTGGCAATTAGTAATACCACGAAAGGTTTTTGTTTGCTTGCTTAATAACATTAAGATGATTTTTTTTTCAAAAGTTTTCTAAAAGGCTTGCTTGAAGTCAAAATAGCTTCAAATACTTCAATTGAGCTGTACCTAATACCATTGCTTACAGGAATAGAAATGATGGCTTTATGAACCTTTGAACTTTTACCTGGTGTCTTTATTAAGACTTGAGTATATACGTATAGCTAGGAAAGTCCAGCTTAGCTAAAGTATTTTTACAGTATGAGTAAATTAGTATTTGGTAAAGTATTGTAGATTCACTTTTAAATGTATTCTTGCAGGAATTAATAGATCACTATCCCCTACAATACTCATTCTTCCAACCTCCATAAAAATAAAATTATAAATTACTTCTTCGGGAGAAAATAGGACATAAGAAAGGAAATTTCTGAAGACTGTATTGCCTTTGGAGTTTCTGCAGATATCTGAGAGATTTTCACTTTGAATTTAAGGTGTCTTAAATTACCAAAGGGTATCTCATCCCTGTAGATAATATTCTGGAAGCTTTTTAAGTTCTTTTTTTCTTAATTTAAACAGGAAGAGTGATTCCCCCTTACTTCAGCATTAGCAGCGAAGGGATTTTTCTCATCTTTCCAGCTCTCCTGTTGGCATAGTGTGCAACTCTCAGGAAGTTAGTTTATCTTTTCTTCTCTTCACTCATAAAAGTGACCTGCCTTGAAAGTATCGTGAAAACAAACATTGGTTTAAGTGCTAAATAAACGCAGAGTTACCTTGGCAGCTCCTCACAGTGTGCTCTCATGAGTGGCTCTGTATAAATTGCCGTCAGTCACAGGACAGTACTGCGTGTATTGTTTCTGGCAATGTCCACCTTTGCAGTCATCCCCATCCTTTTCTAATCTTACCTAGAAAACGTAGGACATTAGCTCTTTAGTGAGGAGACAGACCTAGTCATCTTGCCAGCCAAACAAAACAAGTATCTAAGCTAAGCCGAACAGTCGCTGTACTTTCCTTTAATGGCTTCTTTAGTTTATCATGTCATCTGATACGTTCTGTGTGTGTTAAACATGGAGGTCCATTCATTGGACCATCACAAGTTCCATCTGATGAGCAGCAATGTTCATGCCCTTGGCTGCCACAGAGCAGCAAGCATGCCCACTAGCATAGGCACCACCAAATCCAACACTGACTTGGAGAATGAAAGCAGAACTATTACTCAGCACTCAAGTTTTCAGACGAAGTACTGGAAAACCAGATCAATGTAAATATTACAAAAACAACAGCACACTTTACCTAATAAGGTCATCGTTTATCTGACATTTAAACTGATCATTTTTTCATTTAATTTAAATTAGAATGAAACATTTTTATCTCCCAAATCTGGAGATTCTACTCAAAATAGATTTGACTACTTTCAATAAAATGTAAACATTTTCATTGAAATATGTTATCTTTAGTTACTCTTTATGAATTATGAAACTGTTTAGTTTGGAGAATTCAGTAATCTTTAATTGATCACATTTTACCATACAGTATGAGTTTACATTTTTTTATTTCCTCATAAAAAATGAATATGCCTTAAAGCATATTTGTGGTATTGGTTTTTTAATTTTGTCTTTTGTTTGTTTTATTTTGTTTGAAATAGACTCTCACTATATAGCTCGTACAGGACTAAAACTCACTATGAAGTTTATACTGGCCTCAAACTCACGGACATCTTAAAACTGAATTTCACATATATAAGAGAAAACAAATAATGTTTGTGTTTCTGAGTACAGCCTATTCTGCTTAGTGTGTTAAGCTCCAATTTCATCTATTTCCTGCAGAAGACATAATCTTTTTGTCCTTCTAGCTAAGTAAAATTCTATTGTGTACATGTCACATTTTCTTTATCCAATATTACTGATGAACATCTAGACTGTTTCCATAATGACTACTGTGTACATGTCAATATGGATGTGCAAGATCTGTGGTATGCTGGATTCAACTCCATTTTTATATACCTAGCTGTGGTATGGCTGGACCATATGGCATAGCTATTGTTAGTTTTTAAGGAATCATCATACTAACCACCACACTGGTTCACATGGCTACCATCAGTTTACATTACCACCAGCAAGACATATGTTACATCTTCCTCATTGTTGGTTTGCTAAATGATAAATGTTGACTGTAATGTAATTTTTGTTTACCTGTTCCCAAGAATGATGCTGAATATTCTTCCAGGTGTTTATTGTCCATTTTTTCTTCTTTTGAAAAGTGTCCATCCTTCCAATATAGGCAATTATTTATTTATGGATGATTTGTTTTGGATCTTCAATTTGGGAATTCTTTATAGATAGGATCTTCAATTTGGGAATTCTTTATAGATACTAGATAATAATTTCCTATCCAATACTAAGATAGTTGAGAGAAACTTTCTCCCACTCTGCTCATTTTTACTTCTTTTCATCTATTCCCATTTGTTCACTCTTAAACTTATTTTCTGAGCTATTGAAGTCCTCTCCAGAGAGCTATAAACTGTGCCTGTATCTTGAAGTATCTTGGTAGTCTCTTTAGCAGTTTCAGGGGTTTGCTTACTACAATAAGACCTCTGATATATCTGGAATTTTTTTTCTCTGTATAGGGTAGAGATACAGATCTACTTCCAGTCTTTTCTATGTAATATCTAGTTTTCCCAGCACCATTTGCTGAAGAGCTGTCCTTTTATCAATGTGATTTTTATACCTTTGTAAAGATTTGGTGGCTATAACTCTGCAGGTTCATTTATGGATCTTTTATTCCATTCCCTTGACCTATATCTCCATTTTTGTGCTATGTCATGCTGTTTTTGTTGCTTTGCTCTGTAGCATTGCTTTCAATCCACTATACAGTGATTACTCCAGCTTTACTCTTTAGGATTGCTTTGGCTACTTAAGGTCTTTGGGACTTCTGTTTGCCAATCTTAGATGAAAAAAATGTTATCAGAATTTTGATGGGAATTTTAGTTAACCTCTAAATGACTATCAGCAATGTAGCCATCACAATGTTAATTAGGCAAATCTATGAAAATCAGAGGTCTTCCCATCTATTAATGTTTTCATACTCCATTCTTCAGTGCTTCACTGTCTACATTATACAACTCATTCATGCCTGTGATTCAGCTCATCCCTGGCTATATCATTTTAGTTCCTGGGAGTAGAATTTTTCCCTGATTCCTGTCTCAGCTAGTTTATTATTAGTCTATAGGATAACTATTGGGCATTTTGTATGTTGATTTTGAAGTCTATTGCTTTGTTGAAGTTGTTTCATGAATCTAAAGAGTTTCCGTGACCGCCTTTAGTATCTTACCATCAGCAAATTGGGTAATTTGACCCCCTTTCCTTCCATATAATATATATGTATATATGTACACATGTATATTTAATTATCATTTATCCAAGACTCCATTTATTGTATTAAAAAGAATGAATAGAACAGGTCTTGTCTCATTACACATTTTAAAGCACATGTTTTAAATATTCCTCCATTTAGTGCAATGTTGACTACAGGTTTCTCATTATATAGCCCCTATTCTGCTGCAATAGATTCCTCTTGGCTTTTGTTTCATCAGATTATTTACCAGAAAATGATGCTAAACTTTCTCAAATGCATTTTCTGCATCTTTAGAGTGATTATTTGGTTTCCATTTGGTCTGTTTGCATACTGAATTGCATACACTGTCTTTTATACCCTAAATCCTCTTTGTATCTCTGGAATGAAGCCAGATGGGTCACTGTATATGATCTTAATGTGTTCTTGGATTCAGTTTGGAAGAATTTTATTGAGGATTTTTATGCCTATGTTTATCAGAGAAACTTGTTCTATTGTTTTCTTTTCATTGTGTCCTTATCTGGTTTTGGTATTAGGGTGATACTGGCATAATAGACTGAGTTTTATAGTGTTCCTGTCTGTGTTGTGGAACAGTCTGAAAAACACTGATGCTAGAATTTGGCAGTGAGAGTCAGTTCTGGCCTTTACTTTGTAAGAGATTTTATTACTGATTCAATCTTTTTTGCTTCTTGTTGATCAGATTAAATTGTTTATAACCTCTTAATTTTGGTAAGCTCTGTGTGGTTAGAAATTTATCTGTTTCTTCTTTTATTCCCAGGTTTTAAAAACAAACAAACAAAAACATGTTTTTCAATGTCTACTTCAACAGTCCTCTGGATTTTATTGGTATCTGTTGTAATGTCCCCTATTTTATACCTAATTTCATTATTTTAGCTTTTTTCTTTCTCTAGTGATTTGGCTCAGAGTTTGTATTTTTCTTTAAAGTCTGTACCATTAAGGACCTTCTTGATTATCCCCATTTCCGTCCACACCTACTTTAGAGTTGCGCTTGTTCTTGGTTTCCTAAAACTTTGAGATATATCATTATTTGATTGATACTTCTTTGGGGTTTTTTTTTTAATGTAATCACTCATAATTATAAGCTTTCCATTAGAAATACCTTGGGTGTAGCCCAAAGTTCTGAGAAGTGGTACTTCCACATTAATTTAATTCTAGTAACATGTTCATTTTCTCCCTGATTTTAGAGAACCATTGGTCATTTAAGAGTTATATTTTAGTCTACAAGTACATAGACAGTGCTTGTAATTTCTCTTGCCATTGATTTCTAGTTTTATTCCACTGTGACTTGGTAAAACAAAATAGTTTATTTTTACTACATGTATTTGTTCTGATTTGTGTTCTGGCTAAAATCTAATATATTTTACAGAAAGTTCCATGGTATACTGAAAGTAGTGTTTTCCATGGGATATCAAAGCTTTAATATGCTGTTAAAATGTGTTAAGTTCATTTGATCACATAGTACAGATTAACTCTGATGATTCTTTTTTTTTCAGTATTATTTTTATTGGATATTTTATTTATTTACAGTACAGATGTCATTCCCTTTCCCCATTTCCCCTCCCTAGAACACCCTATCTTATACCCCCTCTTTCTTTATGTTTTTATACCATTTTGATTACATGCATGTAATAAGGTCAGTTCTAGGTTGAGGGTCTAGCAATACAATAGATGCAAATAGCCAAGGAACAAGCAATACAATAAGCACAAATAGTCAAAGAAAAAGCAAGGCATTAAACCCAGTTTTATGAACACTCCTGTGATCACTGTTTCTAAAGGCTTATCAGGATGACCAAAGTAACTGAGCCTACTTCCCTATCCTAGCCCAAGATCATTTTCTTGTCTGAAGCCTACTTCCTTGTTCTAGCTTAAAATTTAGAATCCTGTCTGAAATTACTTCTTTGTTCTGGGCTAATATTTAGATTCCTCCCTGAGATTACTTCTTTGTTGTAGCCTACAATTTGGACTCCTACCTGAAATTCTTTGTTCTAGTCTAATGTCAGATTCCTGCTTGAAGCCTACTTCCTTGTCTTTGGCCAACGTCATACTTCTGTCAAGCAGCCCCTTTCCTTATCCTTGGCCCATGTAAGCTTCTTGCCAAGCAACTGCAAAGGATCTCCATCTCTCACCCTTTTTTATTTGGTTAACAAGACTGAGTCTGTCTTAAGTCGTTCTGACAAGAATGCATTCCTTACCCATCATGGAATATGGATTTTTTTCAACGGCAATGCATTTCTGTCTTAGGTTGGTAAGGCTCTGTGCAGAATCTTACCCATCCTTGGCTTGCCAGCCTGTTAATTTAATAACTTTGTCTGGGGGTCTATTTTCAGGTTTAAGCCATGTACTTTGGCTGCCAACATGCTGATGTTGTTAAAGATAAGCTTTAGCATGGTGGGAAGGAATAAAAGTACTCCAGGACAAGAAGGGCTAGCCTGATCAAGCTATATATGCCATTCCTGAGGTTTGTCCAAAATGGAAATACTGAGCTCAGTCCAAAAAGGGAAATTTTTGCCTTTTTGTATTGGAGATTTCCCGCTATTATCTTTTGTAATGCTGGGTTTATGGAAAGATATTGTGTAAATTTGGTTTTGTCATGGAATATCTTGGTTTCTCGATCTATGGTAATTCAGAGTTTTGCTGAGTATAGTAGCCTGGGCTGGCATTTGTATTCTCTTAGGGTCTGTATGACATCTGTCCAGCATCTTCTGGCTTTTATAGTCTCTGGTGAATAGTCTGGTGTAATTCTGATAGGTCTGCCTTTATATGTTACTTGGCTCTTTTCCCTTACTGCATTTAAAATTCTTTCTTTGTTTTGTGCATTTGGTGTTTTGATTATTATGTGACAGGAGGTATTTCTTCTCTGGTCTAGTCTATTTGGCGTTCTATAAGGCTTCTTGTATGCTTATGGGCATCTCATTCTTTAGATTAGGGAAGTTTTCTTCTACAATTTTGTTGAAGTATTTATTGGCCCTTTAAGTTGGGAATTTTAACTCTCATCTATACCTACTATCCTTAAGTTTGATCTTCTTATTGTGTCCTGAATTTCCTGGATGTTTTGTGTTAAGAACTTTTTGCATTGTCTGTTTTCTTTGACAGTTGTGTCAATATTTTCTATGGTATCTTCTGCATCTGAAATTTTCTCTTCTATCTGTTGTATTCTGTTGGTGAGGCTTGCATCTATGACTCCTGATTTCTTTCCTAGGTTTTCTATTTCCGGGGTAGTCTCCCTTTGTGATTTCTTTATTGTTTCTACTTCCATTTTTATGTCCTAGATGGTTTTGAAAAATTCCTTCACCTGTTTGATTGTGTTCTCTTGTAATTCTTTGAGGGATTTTTGTGTTTCCTCTTAAAGGGCTTCTACCTGTTTATCTGTGTTCTCAAATTCTTTGAGAGTATTATTTATGTCCTTCTTAAAGTCTTCTATCGTCATCATTAGTAGTGATTCTAAATCTGAATCTTGCTTTCCTAGTGATATGGAGAATTCAGTAGTTTCTAGTGTGGGGGAATTAGGTTCTAATGAAGCCAAGTACCCTGGGTTGCTGATGCTTATGTTCTTGCACTTGCCTTTTACCATCTCCATCTCCTTGTGCTACCTGCCCTGTCTATGACTAGAGTCTGTCCTTTCTATTATCTTGGTTGTATTAGAACTGTGTGGGGTGGGTGTTAGTACTGGGGTTAGAGCTGGGGCCCAAGATCTGCTCAGTGCTCAGGTGCAGACAAGAAGGAACCAGTGCTCTGAGCCAGGAGTGAATTCCTGGGTCCCAGTGGGTCCCAGTTATTCCTTATTTGGGGAAGGTGTTGCTATCTCCTTACCTAAGATACTGCCTGGGTTAGAGCTCCTGGGAGTCCAGCTTTCTCTGGGTTCTGTGAAATTGGGGGCAGAGCTGCCACCCGGGATCTGCTGTATGCCTGTCCCAGACCGAAAGACTCATAATTCTTTATTAGTGTTTTATTGAGAGTATCTATCTGTGTTAACCAGAGTGACGTGGTAAAGACACCACTTATTATTGAATCAGGATATGTCTTTTTTATGTATATAATAAAATAAGTAGCTCTAGAATTTTGCCCATATATATTTGCAATTGTTTCGTATTTTTTTTTGATGGCTTGTTTCTTTTATTAAGACGTAGTATCCTTTTTTAAAAACCTCTTACTACTAGTTCCACTTTTTTCAGGGGAAATCGGGGCAAGCTCTGTTGCTGGCAGCTCCACCAGGAGGAAGATGGAGAGGAGAAAGAGAGAACTGCATTTGGCTTATAAGCTGCCACAGTACAGAAGGACAACATAGAAGCAGTGGAGGTAGCAACTTCAGAGAAAACCATTAGAAATCCAGAGACTTGACTTGAGGGAAGCATGCCTAGGCTTTGGCCAGTATCAAAAGTATTTCAGGAGAGTTGGGGGGAGGGAGAGTAGATCAGAAAAGGAGGAATGAGGCAGTGTCGTGTAATGAAAACTCTAAACGCTACTACATGGGAATGGGTTATCTGGGAAGGGAAAGTACATTATCCCATTAATTTCTGATGGAAGGAATAATTACTCTTCTTCAGTGTGGCTTTAGGTGAATAAGTCTTCCTGATGATGGTCTCTTTACCAAGTGATTGACAGGCCCAGATAGATTATTCTTGAGCAAGGTGACAATGGTATATAATGCTCTAATTATTGGAGCAGACTAGAATGTCATGACTCCACCAAGTACAAGGAGTATTCCATTCTATTGACCAAGAGGAAATAGCTTCATTTTAATAGGCTTTAACAGACCCCTAATATTCATCCTCAATGGGCTCAGAGACAACTGTTACACACTGAAGTCAACTTACTTGGAGCTTTCATTTGCTTAATAAATATACTTCCCTTTCACTACTAGTCTGGGAATGTTATTAACAGGAAAGCATATTTATTAGAGAAAAGAGATGGTAAATCTTGTTTGTAAACAGAAACACTATGTTTTAATTGGGTAGTTAAAACAACTTTCCTATTTAGAGTTATTGCAAGAGGCTTGCTAACCCCCAGAATATTATCAGTTGTTTTGCCAATTGGTTGGACTATTGCTTGTTTCTTTCTTTTTTATTCATGTGAAGGATCTGCTATCTTACTGTTCTGAGTAGATGCATGAGTATCTACGTGAGTATCTGCATGAGTAGATTTTTTTTGTGGTCCTTTATTCATGTATTCCTCTCATAAAATTTATTCTTTCATCTGTTGTGATTGAGGCTGACTTTCTTATCCCCTTGTATTAAGGATTTAAGTGTCTTTTGCAATTCTGGTTTAGGTTGGTATTTTTGTCTTGATATGCCAATATTCTTTTGTTTTTGTTCACTATAGCTATATTATTTGGAATTTGCTTATTGTCAGGGCTTTATATGTAATTCCATGTTTTTCTGACTTTGAGAGTTTCTCATGAGAGGTCTAGTATTAGTTTTATGTGGTTGCCTTTGTAAATAAACTGGCATTGTTTTTTTTGTTTTGTTTTGTTTTTTTTTAATAATGCCATGCTACTATAGCTGGAGAGATGTGAACAGATACCTTTTTACCCCAGATAGGACAACAGTAGCCCAGGATAACAATTCCACCCTGATCAATCATTAAGTTTATTAGAATTGCAGAATAAAGAATTACTTACTGTAATATGAATGACTCAAATATTTATGAGTGGAGCCCCATGTGGGATGCTACAAACACCATTAATCATCCCTATCCTCTGTCACACCACTATTTCCTACCCTATACCATTTCTACTATGGAATGTCAGCAGGTCCAGTATCATTAACATAAACCGAGCTATTGTGCTATTTCATTTCCGTGGTTACTGGGCCAGAGTTGTATGCTTCCCACAAAAGCAAAAGAGTGGGCAGAGGAAATATCAGTGTCACAATACTTTTTATTTTATTTTATTTACACTTCAGATGCCATCCCCTTTTCCCATCCCCCCCCCTTTAGAAAACCCCTATCCCATGCTCCCTTTTTCTTTTTAGACATATACATTTTTTTTAAAAATGTTAATCATAGGCTTTATAAGTATGGTATTGCTCAATCAGAGGTGTAACCCACTACCCAACTTAGATATATCAACTATCTTTGACTGGTGGAGACACATGAACATCTGCCTCCCTGTCTCCCCACTCTTTCTCTCTTTCATCACCTAGCTTCTCCTCTCCTTCTTCTCCTCCTCTTCTTACTCCTTCTCTTCCTCTCAGTACTCCTCCCACCTTAGCTCCTCCTACACATCACCCTTCCTGTTAAAATAAAACTTTTCTCTCAAAATACAATTAGAGCATAATCATGCCAATTTGTACCCTTGAGGTACAAGATAGTCCTCATACCCAGTCCATCATTTTGTTGACTAACCAGAACCTCTGTCATGTATCCTAACTAAAACATTTAGTTCTGAACCTGGCTTTAGGATGAATGTCAGCTAACGACCATCTACTCAAATCTTTTCTCTCAAGGTAAATAGCCAGGATTGGCTATGAGGCTATAAGTTTTCAACCCCATCAGAAATCCAGAATGACTGAGTTAACTATAATTGTGGGAAGCACAAAGCATAGCTTCTAAAACTTAGCCAATTTATAGAGACCTCTGAACACCTGGACACTCCCTCTACTACAAAACGTTGGAGCATCTGTTCTTCCGCCTTCTGGCCCAGGATCATCTGACAGACCATAGTGATGCAGAATTATTAAGGGCTGATTACTCTGTCTAGGCAGATAAAATCAGTCGACTATTCTGCGAGTGTGTCCTTTTCTGGACAGTAATTTGTCTGTAGAAGGAAAGAGGCACTTCTTGTCTAGTGGCTGTCTCACCACAACTGGAGTAATTCCAAAGATGCTCAATTTCTTCTTAGAAGTCAATATATGAAGCTGTCAGGAGCAGACAGGTCTCTAATCAAAATGAACATTAATACAGAAATGTTTGTCATGTCAATTCTGTGGATTTCTGATGTTTTGACAACCAACTATCCATGTAAGCTAATCTGGACTGTTGCCTATTAACTCCACTCAGCTATTTCTAAATAAAACATAGAAAACACCCTAACAATAAACTCCAACCCATGAATTTGCTGTAGTTCCTTAACTCACAGGCTGACCATCTCAAATCAGTTAAAAAAAGTTAAAGAAGGACTGGGTCTAAGCCTTGTATTCCTAAGTGTGTTATACTGGTACAATGCCTATGAGGGTAACACTATAAATGTAAATATAATATCCAATAAAAGAGGGGGAAAAAAGAAAAGCGGTTAGAACCAACATCCTTAATAAAATGTCAGCCCTCTTTAAAAAAAAAAAAACTATCTTGATACTAAAATTTCTTTTGAGAATTGTATATTGCAGAATGATCAGCCTTGGTGTATCTACTCAAGCAAGCTGGACAGACCTGCTCAAACCTCTGAGGTCCGGGAATTCCATCTGGAGGCAGTGAAGACACAGCATCAAAGGCTTATCAATTTGCTCTTCCCCCCACTCCTCTTCTAATATCTCAACGCCCATATTCAGCTTGAAGAAGCTAATGAAGAGTCAGCGCCCCTATTCCCTGGGCTTGGGGACTAAGGTGGTAAATGTTGGGCTGTCTTTCTAGGGAAAAGTAGTGGTTTTGTCGGAATAGAGAGGATTAGCTAGGGTTTATTGCATAGCCATAACCTATTAGTAGAAATCTGTACAATTAGTATCAAGATAAAGATATAAATTCTTAAATGGCACCAATTTACTTTGATTACAAATTTTAAGGTTTTCATTGGCAGTGTCACAATTCTTAATACAGCTCTTACCATTGTCTCTTTGCTTTTAAGTTAGGCATCTTGACTGTGTGTTGTAAGAGACTCCTCTTTACTCGTGTCACTTTGGGGTTCACATATAATGTCTCCTGTGCTTAGGTATTCATTTCTCTTCATTTAAAAGTCTTTCCATAATAATTTTATTGAACTGATTTTTTTTCTTGCATTTTTTTGCACGTTTACAGTTTCTTCTACCACCTGGATTTATTAATATTTATATTTAGTCTTTTGGTTATGTCTGAGATTTCCTGCACATTATTCTCTTGCTTGCTCTTTTCTTTATTGATATTAAAATGCAGTATTTTCTTAATTTTGTCCTCCATCCCTCATAAATTTTCTTCTGCTTATTTTGTCTTAGGGTTGATAATTTCCCTATAGTTTTAGCTGGTTCATTGAGGTTTTTTTAACTGCAACAATTGAGGCTTTCTTTAATTTCAATTTTCTTGCTACATTTTCTATCCATATTGTGGCTTTTTCATCATTATTTCTGGCTTTATCTTCTATGTTGATAGTTTTTTCTTCCAAGTTCTATACTGATATCTTTACTTTATTCATCTGCTTATTTGTATTCTGGTAAATTCATTGATCAGTTTACAAATAAACTTCTGATGCCTTAATTTGTTATTATACCTACTTTAGTATTTCTTAATTCAGTTAGCTGAGGGGTTATGATGCTTGGATACTTAGCCTTTGAAATTGTGGATCATGACCCCAGATGAGGTTGTGTAAGTGTGTATAGTGGTAATGAAAATTTGCTCATAGTAAAAAAGCCTTCACTCTTAGAGAAAACTGTTTTTCTCTCCCCCTTTCAGAAGCTAACAATTGTCAACAGTTCCACAGCTAGAAGTGGGATTTTTATCCCCAACTTAGATTCCATGCTGGATTTGTATCTATCTTGGGCTTGCACAGATCAAGTGCACGCTGCATCACTATCACGAGTTCACATATGGAACTATCAGCCCCAACTAAGACAGTTTCCTGGTAGACATCCAACACTCTAGATTTTGCACTTATCCCACTTCCTCTTCCACAGTGTTCCCTGATCCTTGGGGGGAAAAAATCTATGGTGTTCCATTTAGGGATGAACACTCTGCAATCTCTTAGTCTCTGTGCGTTGGCCCATTGTGGCTCTCTGTGTCCATCACTATCTACTGCAAATAGAAGCTAATCAAATGAGAATTGAATTCATTCTGTATATAATGACAAGTCATTAGGAGTCAGTTTATGACTATGTCTACTTAGCAAATAGTAAAAGTTTTCACCTAGGGCCTATGACCCATCAAGCCATTGATTCTTAGACTATTAATGATGCCAAGTATGGGTTCATCATGTAACATGAAACTTAAATTCCATGTTTGTTGTGTCACTGTTAAAACAGAGGTCATGTGTTACTAGGGCAGTCATTATTGTAGCTTGCAGAGGTCACAACTGGGTAAGAATGATGGTTACTTTTCTCCCCTGGTAGCATTCATAGCACCTTCCAGCACTGTAAAGGCTATTCAGTAGGCATAGACTTCCAGGCCAATGCCTGCATGATTTCTTCATGTTCTGTCATTCAAGTACGTTATTTCTTCAGCAATAGGGTCTTGCTGTTAGGTTTGTAGGGTAACCAAGAGGAATGACAATAGCCTATAATATTTGGGGATCTATATAATCTTGTTATATGTATAATCAGATAGATGAAAAGCAGACAGACGGTAGATAGATAAGAGATGGGTGCTTTAGGAAGCATCTGCAGTAGTAGGTTTCCCTATGACTGCTTTGAAAAGTCATTACATTTATTATCCATTCCCATGTTTCTTATGTATTTTTCCTTCTTCAGGTTCACTACAATTTCACATTTTCTGTTCCATTATTCTCTTTCAGTCTATTATACCAGTATATTCTATCTCCCCTGGGTTTCAGATCCCCCTGCCAGAGCTGCCTTTACTACAAGAGCTTTCCCTTTTCACATACAATGGGATTCTGCTGTCCATACTAACAGCATACTCTCCAGTGTAGACCTCACGCTGCTTTCAGATTGTACATCATGAAGTAAAAGTGTTCAGGGTGGAAGGCATTTCTCTCATGTCATGAGCTGTGTTTGAGTCCTGTTCACTGAGTTGCCTCTCTGTTTCTCTGTATATTTTGGCTGTTTTATCATTCTCTTTGTGAATTTTTGATGTTCTTTCTTTTTCTTTTCAGAAAAGAATTAATCCTTTGATGAAAGACTATCCTCCTTCATCTTGAGACACAGTGACAAATTCTAATCTATCGTCTTTATCCAGAAGTCTCAGTAGGACATCATGAATGCTGTTCCATCAATATTCAGCTAACAAGTGTTCTTATAATTATTCTTAAATTTAACATATTATTATCATATTATCTACCCTTCTCACCTCTCTCCATATCCTATTTTATTCTCTCTCTCCTCAATAAAAAAATCAAAACAAAAAACAAAAATACTACAGTAAAACAGAATGTGCACAGTAAACATTGAAGCTGTTTTGTGTTGACCAATTACTGAATGTGGGTATGCCTTGGAGTGTGATTGATATTGATATACTGTGTAAATTTTTAAAATTTATATGAAGCAATTCATATAGTGTTGTCCTTGTGTTACACCATTTTACCAGACATGCTCCACCAACATGGTGTTTGCGAGTTTTCCCTTCATTGTAGTTTGAATGTAAGAAGTCCTAGACAGGCTTGAGTGTGTGAAGACTTTGTCTCCAGCTGAAGGTCCCAGAATAGAAAGCAGTGGGCCTTTAGAAGCTGGTGCCTCCCTGGAAAAAGTGAGTCACTGGGAATGGACCTTGAGATTCTGTAGCTCAGCCCAACTTCCTACCTATTTGGAGACATCGTCAGCTAAAACCTCTTACTATTGCTCCTATGATTTCTCTGTCATGACAGAAGCATTTCTTCTTAAACTATAAGCCTGAATAAACTCCTTATCCTTACAGTTCCTTTTTGTAAGGTGTTCTGTCACAACATAAAAAGTAATACAGCCTTTCATTCTTTCTCTTTGGTTTTTACTTAGAAAGGTAAAGTATATACCCTTCATTGCCACACTCACTTTGTTCTTGGAGGTCTCACTGAGTATACTGTGCATAAAGAACATTTGTGTATCCTTCTAATTTTGTAGAGTAATTGAATCACCTGGTTCTGACTAGGAGGAAGAGATAGTAAAATAAATTCTTTGCTGCATTTTAAATATTGAACCAAAAATTAAATTCGCTCTTAGCTGCATATATTAATAGAAATAAAAGACTAAAAAGCATTTTATGTAGAACCAAGTTATGTTACAGCTAGGGTATTCTGGTATTTTGATTTCTTCTTTTTTTTTTAAAATGACATACTATACTTTACTTTTAGCCAAGAGTTTCTCAAAAAGAAAAAAATATCATGGTGCTGGAAGACAATATACACTCCACCTAAAGAGAAAAGCTATCAGCAGTCTTGCCTAGCTGTTAACCCTGCAAGCTACAGCAATGATCAGCGTGCCAGGGTGTGTCCAAGGTGCAATGGTGACATAAGTATAATGGAAGCAACCAGCCACTTTCTGGTTGGAATTTAATGCTCACTCCAGAAAACAGAGCTCACGTCTGGCACTGTTACTGGGGAGAACATGTGATTAGACTGACCATGGTCTTCAGGACAGGATCTGTTATTCTACTAAATGGACACAGTATTAAACCAACTCCTAATGATGAATCATTATATATATATATAATCAATATATATATATATATATATATATATATATATATATATATATCTCAGCCCTCATCAGAGAAGCTTGTTTTAACAGTAGAAACTGATTCATACAGAAACCTGCAACTTATCAATATGCAGAGAATAAGAGACCAGTGTGCCCAGCCCTACATGAAACATCTATATCACACCCACTATTCCTTAAGGTTCAGGAATGAAAATGAAAGTGAGGAAGGAAAGTTTATTAGTGGAGCGTGGATGATTATAATGAAACAGTATTTTCAGAACACAGCAGGGCAGTTCGCACATAGGAACTCACACCAGTTGTGACAATATACACAAGATCTGCACAAAACCAGACCAAGTAAAAATCCTAGCATGAAATCTGTGTGTGTGTGGGGGGGGGGGGGTGTCATGAAGTCTCTCCCTCAGCTAAATAGTTATTGGCAATTGTTGGGAGGATAGTCAGTTTTCTTCACCAGAGGTGACCCATAAGATTACCCATTCCCAGAAAGTGGCCCTAAATACTAACTACTCAGAAGATAAAAAGGGAAAGGAGTACATGAAGTTAAAAGAAAATAATGGTAGGGGTAGTAGAATTGCGGCAGAGAAAATGAAAAGTGGATTCAGTAAAAGCATGTTGTATGTGTGACCACATTCTCTAACAATTAAAAAAAATGCAATAAAAAGAATGCTGTATTTTTGTAAAAATAAATTAATAACAATAACAATAATAAATGATATAGAGGTGAAGCAAAATTAAAAATAATTCATACACATCTGAAAAGGTGATTGGCTGTATTCAAATTTACAGCATACTCCATTACACCTATGGTAAGATAGCATTTCTTTGTCACCACACAGCTAGTAGAACGCTAAGCAAATAAGTCAAGTTTCCACCCTTGTGGAATTTGCTTTCTACATTAGAGACCACTAAGAAGTGAGCAAGTGAGTATTGTATAAAGATCAACAGATATAGATAATGAATAGAAAAGGACATGTGTCAGGTTAAGGTGGGGGTGGGGCAGTGGTCTTAGACGGTGTGGGCATGGCCAGTGGAGAAGAGGGCAAGCAGAGGGAGAACAGAAGAAAAGAAGTAAAATGGGCAACTTACTGGGTTTCTGCTCTATGGGACACAAGAACAACATGGTGGTAGCCAGAGGGGAGTGAGGGAGACAGGGAGTTGTGTTTACTCTTACGAGGATGAGAAAGTGGAAGAATGTGTATGATGGGGTCCCTCTGTGCACTTCCATTTTTCAATTTATTTTTGAGAATTTCTTACAAAAGTACCATACTTACATTATCTCCACTTCTTCTTTCTCCTCCAACTTATCTCATCCCCTTACTTCTTTCCAATCTCATTTAATGGTGCTTTACTTGTAAGTACACATGTTTAGGAATGACTATTTGGCATTAGATAACATATCGGAGGCCAAGTCCCTAGAAAAGATTGATTCTTTCCCTCCCAGCTGCCAATGGTTTTCTGTTACTTTTCATCTAGAAGCTGGACACCATGAAGTTTCTCCCATCCACATCAGCACGTCAACTTGTGTTGCTGTTTAAGATCCTCTGGTTTCAACTTTCTCTTCACAAGTAGAAGACACTCTCTTACAGCAGATGTCCCAGTCCTCCAGCTCTTACACCCTCTCTACCCCATCCCCCACAATGTTTCCTGAACATCTGGTATAAGGGGTGCACATACATGTTGTAGTTAGGATTGAGCATCCTAGAGTCTGTTCTCTGAGTTTTGATCAGTGTAGGTTTCACTTTCAATGATTAAATTGCAAGAATAGCTTGACAGAATTATATATATATATATATATATATATATATATATATATATATATGCACATAAATAGATACTTGATAGAAGAAAATAAATAATAGATGGATAGATGATAGATAGATGATAGATAGATAGATAGATAGAAGATAGTGGGTAGATAGATGATAGATATATTATAGGTAGATAGATAAATAGTAAGTGATAGAGATGATAGAGAAAGATACAGGAGAGATAGCTGATAGCTGATAGTGATGGATGATAGCTAGAAGGTAATAGGTAGGAAGAGACTAGATAGGTAGAGATAGATGATGGATAAATAGATAGATGATAGATAGATGATAGATAGATAGATAGATAGATAGATAGATGATAGATCAGTGGATCAATAGATAATAAATAGATTTAGTAGTTGATAGATTTATAACAAATATCACATGGAAAATAGATATATAATATGTAGTAGATTGTAGTTAGATAGATGCACAGAAACTAGAAATGATAAGATAAATGGTGATAGATAAGTAATAGACTGACAAGTAGATGCTTATATATGCAGTAAATTCTCATGAAACGATTCACAAAATATGGATTAGAGCATTTCTTCTAGATAGGGAATTAGTTCACTGGGAGGTAATCTGTGCTTTTCAGATTGGGATTAAATGTAGGATCCACCCACCCAGAAATAAACACATACTTCACTATTCTAGACAGGAATTGTGCTAAACTCTGGGGTTGATTTCATTCTTCTATATTCAAGTTGGCCATGTAGACTAAAATATTAGCAATGAAGTATATATTTTCTTAAAATTGGTCTTTATAGCATTTAAGCACTGTATGGACTATGAGAAAATATGTCACTGTTCTTAGAGCTGAGTATGAACATTGTTTGCCAAAACTTGCTCACCATTATCATAGCCTGTCTCTATGAATCAAAGTACAGTTGGGTACACTATGGGTTAAATTTTGACACCTATCCTCCAAATATACACATTTGGTCCTAAACTTTGGTAAGCCTGAACATGGGCACAATTAGAAACAGGGTATTTAAAGACATGGCCAAGTTAAAGTTAGGTCACATTGAATTAGATCACCCCAGCCCCACTCCCAGTGTCTTTATAGGAGAGAACACAAGGATACAGAGAGGCTTCAAAATGTCAGAGGGATGAAGATAACAGAGATGGTGCTGCTGCAACACAAGCATAATAATGCAGGTTGCCAGAACTACTAGGAAACAGGACTTGTGGGAAGGGTCTGCGGAGGAGCCTCCAGAGGAGCATGCATTGCTGCTATCTTAGTTTGGTCCCTTCTGTTCTTCAAAACTGAAGGAAATAAACCAGTCGGTGCTACCTTATTATCACAGCCCAAAAGAACCACTTAAGAAGGGCTCAGTTTTATGGAAGATAGCATTATATACATTTAGAGGAAACACACTGTAGTCAGACAGAACATTTGGCTTTAAGAAAAATAAATGAGACTGGATGCAGTCAAGAGTAAAGTGTAAAATAAGTGTAAGCAAATATAATAGATACAGGTCTAGCACCTATATAAAAGAGAAATGGCTATATATGTGAATACTTAGTTGCAATAAAAAATTTTTAAAATGAAGGCAGGAAGCAGAAGTGATTTCAAAGCCCTGTGAGTTTGTGATCAAGATTTGGATTATCTTCGTATTCTACCAGGCAGCCTCACCCCTTCATGTGGCTACATCCATGTTGAAGGACCATGTTCACATGGGGAAAGGTGCTGCAAACAAAATCCTAAGTATTTCAGAAATTAAAAAAAAAAAAAAAAAACCCACACAGCTGTAAAGGCTCAGGGTTTTGCACAGGGCAGTGAGTAATTGCTGGCTTTTGTTTATTTTTAGATAAAAGATCAGCAGCCAAAGTATTCTTCTCCGGGACATTTTCTCAGAATATAGCCTTCAAGATTTATATCACTTCATCTCTCAAGGTAATTATTTGTTAAGAATATTATAAAGTCTATTTATGTCATTTCCTGTCTCCCAGTGCAATGAAAAAGCTCTCCGAGGGGATGTCAGTGTATTCTTTGGAGTGTGTGTTTTGTGTTTTGTATTTTCCCAGGAAGAAGTGCAGACAAGACAGTGACTCAATACATCATGCTTATTCTCATTACTCCATCTTTGCCTTTGGTGAGCATTAGAAATAAACGGAGATGTTTGCTCAACTTACTCAGACTGGAGCTTAAGTAATAGCCCCTGTCTGCCCTCTGTTGTTTTTGTAATTCAGTCATGAATCAAGGGGACTCCAGACCTCACTAATGTAACCTTTACAAACTCATTTTCTCTTTCCCTTTAATTTCTGCTTCCATTAAAAGGGAAAGAAGGGAAATTTTTCAGATTAAAAAGCTAAAGTTTATATAATTGAAATGTAAGAAAGAAGTGTGTGTGTGTGTGTGTGTGTGTGTGTGTGTGTGTGTGTGTGTTGCACATGCATGCATGATCACCTGATAGACTCAACTGTGTACTTGTAGTGGCCCAATGTTGACATTAGGTGTCTTTCTCAATCTTGTCCCATCATACATATTGAAGTGGGGTCTCTTTGAATCCAGAGCTTGCCATTAAGGCTAGTCTAACTTGCTCTATGAACTTCCTGGTTTTTCCTCCTATACACTGTAATTACAGGCTGCCACAGTCATCAGACTTTTACGAGGGTTCTGGGAATGTGAACTCCAGACCCTATGCATGTGTACAGCAAGCATGCTACCTGTTGAACTGTCTCCCTTATTCCCTAAAAGTTTTACTTAAAAGTGTGTGTGTGTGTGTGTGTGTGTGTGTGTGTGTGTGTGTGTGTGTGTGTAGATATGCATATGCTATAGCATATGTGCAGAGGTCAATATACAACATTCCCTCCTGAGTCAGCTCTGTCCTCCCAGTCTGTGGGTCCCAGGAATCAAAACTTGATAACAAGAACCTTTACTCACTAAGCTATCTGTGTGGACTAATTTTCTGTTGATAAAAGATAGAGTAGTTTTGGAAGCAGGAACCTCAATGAAGAAAATTCCTCTACCAAATAGGCCTGTGAACAAGCCTGTAGCTTTTGTTTGTTTGTTTGTTTGTTTGTTTGTTTGTTTGTTTTGTGTTGTTTGTCTGTTTTTGGTTGGTTTTGGTTTTGTTTCTGTTTTATTGATTACTGACATAGGAGGTCCAAGGTCCCAGCTGACTTCAGGCCATGCCCCACTCCGTGGGCTGGTGGTGCTATAAGAAAGCATTCCTAGAACACCAATTAACAGTATTCCTCTATGGCCTCTGCATCAGCTTCTGCATCTGGGTTCCTGTAGCAACTTTCCTCAGCAATGAACTATGTTATGGAAGTGTAAATTGAAATAAAGTTTCTTCCCAAAGTTGCTTTTGATCATGGTATTTTATCACAGCAATAGAAATTCTGACTAAGACACCACCCTCCTTCAAATCATCTAGGCACTGGTATGGTGTTGGTCATCTATAACTTCCAGAATTCTTAAGTATTCCCTAGTAAAATGGCCCCACATCTGAGGCATACTCTTACATTTACTTAGTTGCTATATGGTTTTGTAAATTCCTATGTCATAAAAATAGAATACAAGAAAGCAGGGTGCTGTAGTCACACCTGAAATTCTGGCAAAAAGAAGAGGAAGAGAAGAGGGGAAAGAGGAGAAGGAGAAGAAAAGAACTTTGCCCACTTTCTACAAATGTTTGCCCTACACAACACTACAACACACTATCAGGGTCAGCGCTGATACACTGGTGTTATAACCATGGCTCTTGCTTGTAGTTGTTCAGTTTTACTGGTGCTCAATGGCATGCATGAGGTGGTTACTTTTTCATTCATGCAGGTTTGTGTGTTTACATTGTAGTTAAGATGCTAACCAACAAAGCCATCGAAATCTGGAAAAGATCTCCATTGCGGTTGTTTGGGGAACTGCTGTAAGATGTTAACCAGAGTCATGTTGTTGGTTGTGTTACTCTGGTCTTTCTTATTTTGGATGCTTCTCCAATTAATAGGTCTATCAGTCTCTATGGAGCTGTCAGAGGCCTCATCATCATGGACTTGACTGCTGTTTTTTCTTCATGCATTTTGAGGATAGATAGATAGATAGATAGATAGATAGATAGATAGATAGATATTTGAGCTCATTGTGCCTAGCTGGGATGTTGATGTAATGTCTCTCTGCCTCTAGTAATTGTCCTTCTGAAATCTGTTGCCTGATGTTAGTATTGACACTCCCGCTTTATTTTTGTATCTGCATGATATATCTTCTTCCATCCTTGTATACTGCATCTACTTATGGTATCCAATTTTAAATGAGTTTCTCTAAATAGCGTTATATTTGGTCATGATTTTTATTTGTGGGAAGTTGGGCATTTTAATTTATTCTGTTAAATAATCTGACCAAAAGCCAGTAATGCTTTTATTAGTATATGCCGCTGTGTATCTCCTCTTATTATTTCCTCTGTTCTCATTCTCAGAGTGTTATCTGTGGTTTTTTTTCTCTGTGCAACACTAGTGGTATCAATATTCTCTTTGCTGTCTAGGCATTGTTATCTTTTCAACAAGCTTCATTGTCCCAACAGTCACAATACGCTAGACTGTTTTGTTCATAAGTTAGGATTTATTGAGTGTCTGAGAGAAAGTACAGGCTCTGTACACTTGTGCTTCTCCACTTTCGTCTTTTTGCCCTGCCTGAGACGCCAAGATATTTTCTTACATCTTTTTCTTTCTATTCAAAGAAATTTCCTTAGCCCGTCTGCAAGAGTGGGTGTGCTTGCACAGTGCTCATTCATTTGAGCATCTTTATTTTATCGTTGAACTCTAGTGGTATACTTTCTTTGAAAATGAGTCACAGCTGACAGTTCTTTCTATTCAGTTCTTTTGACCTTTGTGTCTTCAGATGAGAAATCTACTGTCACATGATTTGGGGTTCCTTTTTTTCCTTTTTCTTTTTTTATTGTATATTTTATTTACTTACATTTCAAATATTATGCCCATTCCCTGTTTCCCCTCTACAACCCCCCTAACACATCCCCCCTCCACCTGCTTCTATTAGAATGCTTCCCCACCCATGCACCCACTCCCACCTCCCCACGCTGGCATTCCCCTGGCTGTGAAGGCTGGCATCAAGCCTTCACAGGACCAACAACCTCTTCTCCCACTGATGCCTGACAAGGCCATCCTCTGCTACATATATAGATTTGGGGTTCCTTATATGGAATATATGCTGCTTCTGTCCAATGTCTGTGAAGATTTCTCTTCATTGGCTTCTGTCTTCCAGTATACAGTGGTGGATTCCTTCTGCATATATTTCTTGAAATAGCATGGTTGGGATCATGTAGCTTTTTAAATCTGTGTGTCTGTCTTTCATCATATTTAAAAACATCTTTAACACAAATATGATTAAATTTTTGTCTTCAAGCCCAACTCCTATTTCTAATGGTCTACACAACCCCCCCCCAGCATGACTACTAGGACTCCCCTATTTTAGGAAGAAAAGCCAAAGTATTTACAGTGATCGTGAGTGCACCCAGTTTCCTCAAGACTTATGTCATAATTGACATGTAACATCTACCTTCCAAACCCATCCACACTTCATTCATGTAGCTACCTACTCTGCAAACATCCTGAAATAAACCATGCCCAACTGGTGCCTGGGCTATTACAGTACTCTGACCTTTCTCCTTGTCTGCAGTGATACTTCCCCTCTCCATTGATTTACCTACATTTTTTTTTTTGATGCACTGACCATATGTTTCCTATGCTCAGAACCACCTAATGCACAATGACGTCCCTTCTCACTCAGAGAAATAAAAGTTCACACCTTTACTCAAAGGGCTATTCACCCTCCTTAAGATGCATTGATATGGTGCCTGTGGATTCTCATCCACCTCTTCTCTTTCCCACTCACTATGCCCTCGCCACATTTCCCTTGTATGAACAATCCGCTTTCAAGCATTTTTCTTTGTAGCTCTTTCTACTGAGAACATCTTCCACTAGATTTTCTGTATGATTCACTGCTGATTCACCTTTAGACATTATTTCAGATGTCACCAAGCAATATATCTTCTCTGTAGAATGTGGGCACATACTTGTATATACCCTTCCCTTGCCTCTTACTCGGCTGTAATTTTTCAGTGTATAAACCTTGATGCATTATATACATAACCCCAGATATATATTTATGAACATTCTCTGTAGTACCACCAAGGCTTGAACTCTACCTCCTTTGTCAATCTGTTGTATTGGAAGTTCCTAAAAGAGGGCCAAGTACATATAAGTAACTCAGAAAGTATTTGATATGTGAGCAGTTAAACGGTGATTGAAAGAAAAACTGCATGTGGCATTTATGTATGACCAGTGCCTTGGGAAATGGGGGAAATCATAGAGGAGTCAGTAGGTTTTATTATTTTCTCTCACTAAAGAACTGGCAATGAAATTCTCCCATTTCTTGTTAGAGTTTAGTTTGTTATATGAAATCTGTATCCTTCGCTTCGTCATCATTTTTTTCTTACTCACACAATGATGGACACACACATTTCTTTCAGAACCTTTAGTACTAGCCACAAAGAGTCTTGATGGATCAATTTGCTGAAAGCCATGCATTATTTGTGTCCTCCACAGAGTTTCTTTCCTTTCAGTATCACACATTCATTCTTGGTTGCATTTATTTATAACACAGAATGCTCTTATTCATTTATATAAAATATTGGAAGCATATTATGTACCCAATAATGCTCTGTGAATTTCTCTGTTGGCTTTGTGTTCTGCACCTTTTTCCCCTGGCCACGGTGTATTCTCTATGGGATCAATGCTTCCCTGAAACATCATTACTCTCCACATACTCTATTGGCAGGAGCCACATTTAGCAGTGAGGAAAAATCATTACCTGTCTGCAGTATATGATGAAAATAGATGACCTATTTTCAGAAGCATTAGCAGACTGACACTTCCCATGAACACCATTAAGAAGCTTCTGGAATCACAAACTAATGCATGTCATTGGGTTTTCGTTTTCTTTTCTCTTTTTCATATCTAAGAAGACACTAATTAAATAAAATAAGTTCTATTTAAGGGCAAGACTAAAAATTATTGAATAGAAAAAATTAGAAGGCATGGTTTTGAAAACAATAAAGATTAAGAAGTAAGAGAAAACAAAATGTTTGTGTAAACATGGACGTGGGAAAGGAGCAAAAATAAAAATTAGGTGCCTCTCCATAACGATTCTTGTTCATCAGTCAGTCTAAACTCAAGTCACATGAGACAGCATTCACAGACATGGCTTTACCTTACCAATGCCACTGGTTTTCTGGTATTTCCAAGTCCAATAATACTGATAACACGAGTTCTGCCTGGAGAGGTCTGTTGTTGGGATGAGAATCATCCAGTAGATTCAAATGTTTTCGTATTTGATCCCCAGTTTGTGGACTGATAGAAGGACTAGAAGGTGTGACCTTGCTGGAAGAAATATGTCACTTGGGGTAGGCTGAGAAGATTCAAAGCTCAGTGCCATGTGCACTATTTACACACACACACACACACACACACCCCTCTGTCACTTCTTGAAATTTGTAAATCAGATGTGACCTCTCAGCTACAGCTCCAGCACATGCCTGCCTGCTGCCACACTCTCCACCATGATGGTCAGGGACTAACCCTCTGAAACTGTAGGCCAGTCCAAAATTAAAATGCTTTATGAGTTGCTTTGCTTATGTTGTCTTATCTCAGCAATAGATCAGTAACTAAGACAAGGAGAAAACAGTGTATATCACCTTGTTACTGATAATCAACTTCACTAATTAATTGGCTAGTTGTGAATGAAAGTATTGAAATTAATTTAATTCAACAGGTGTGTAAAAGTAAGATGGCATGATAAAGAAGGTAGAAAGGCATCTGTCTGCCCCACAGGGCTTCCAAGGAGTCCATGGGCTTGGAAAACACATCTCTCAACAGTGAAAAAGACATTAAGGTATGGCTATTTGTTATATTCTAATTCCATTTGTTGGTATATTCCAAAACAGCAAGTAATGAGATTTTGAATATTCCCTTCACAAAGAAATGAAGGATCTTTTATGTCAACCTTATAACTACATATAATTATGTCAACTAAAAATAATGAAGAGTTGGTAGATCGACCTGAATCACTCAGGTTTAAAATCAAAGTTTAATCATGACTCTACTCCTTTCTGTCTCTAGGCCCAAACCTTGTTTACCACTGTTTCAGAGTGCTTTGACACCTGAATAAGGAAATAATCTCTGTAGAACATTGATACCTGGATATTGCAGAGCAGAAAAAATATGTTTTTCTTTTCTCCAATAAAACAAAATGTTCATTTATCCAAAGATATGACTACAAAGGTTTAATGTCTATGAAGACCCCTGAGCTGTCTTTAGGCAGCTTCTCATCTGCCCAGTGTAAAGTACCTTTCATGTCTAAAATCAAATGTTCTGCTTTTGCTGGCCAAGCTGCACGTTTTCCTGCTATTTCTGTTCTGCCCACTGCTTGTTTCTAGTTTTCATTGCCAGTTGGACTATAGGCAACCAGGGTAGCCATGTGTGCTTGTCACTTTGTCATCTCTTCCACTAGTAAACACCACTCAACTGACCAAAACATCAAGAAGCATGTGAAAATGGATCCAAATTATTTGGCATGCTGTGACAGGCAGTCTTCTAATGCAGTCTCATTTTCATCTGAAGCCTCATTAATGCACCTCTTAATATGAGTATTTCCATCATCTATTTGGTCTCCTGAGGCCCCAGTAGAATTATTAAGATCCATTAATAGTATTCAGGCTTCCTGTGCCACACTGGGCCAAATGTTCCAAACTCCTTTCATAAACCAAGTCCAAAGTTTTCTCCTCATCATGAGGCACAATGTGAGTAAAAGCCCCACTTCAGACTGCCAATCACATGTGTTGATTGGTTTTGTCCCAGTGAATTGAATACTGACATAGTTTCCAGAGAGAAAAACTATTTATATTTTGAAGTCTCCACTTCATAGGTCTTGTTGCCTTGGGCCTGTGGTGAGGCAATGCATTATGGGAGCAGCCTATAGTAGTGAAAAGAGAAAAACCACTCATTTCTTGACCAAGAGGCAGGAGAGATGAAAATAATAGTGATCCTAGCACCAAATCCCCTTTGATGCATGCCATCAATGACCTGTAGACTTCACACCAGGACCCAACTCTTATTGATTCCACCACCTCCCACTAGCTACGTGCTGGTACCAAATCATTCACACACTAACTTTTGTGGGTCAGTCAGGTAAGTTAATGAATGGTTTTAATAACACAGAGACAGCAGGACTATAAGGAGTTCTGACACAATCAGAATGACAGGATGGGGAGGCTCTAGTCAGAAACATCGAACGCAGGTAGCACTAGAGATAACCAGATGGCAAGAGGCAAGCATAAGAAAAAAAAAAGCAACAGAAATCAAGGTTACTTGGCATCATCAGATCCCAGCTCTCCCACCATACCAAGTCCTGGATACGTCATCACACATGGAAAGAAAGACTCTGATTTAAATTCACTTCTCATGATGGTGAGAGAGGACATTAAGAGGGACACTGATAACTCCCTCAAACAAACAAAAAACAATACAGGTAAACAGGTAGAAGCCCTTAAAGAGGAAACACAAATATTCCTTAAAGAATTACAGGAAAACACAATCAAACAGATAAAGGAATTGAACAAAACCATCCAGGATCTAAAAACAGTAAAAGAAACAATAAAGAAATCACAAAGGGAGACTACCTTGGAGGAAGAAAAGCTAGAAAAGAGATGAGGAGTCATAGACACAAGCATCACCAACAAAATATAAGAGATATAAGAGAGAATCTCAGGTGCAGAGGGTACCATAGAAAACATTGACAGAATAGTCAAAGAAAATGCAAAATGCAAAAAGCTTCTAACCAGAAGCATCCAAGAAATCCAGGACACAATGAAAAGACCAAACCTAAGGATACGAGGTATAAGATAAGAGTGAAGATTCACAACTTAAAGGACCAGTAAATATCTTCAACAAAATTATAGAGGAAAACTTCCCTAACCTAAAGAAAGAGATGCCCATAAACATACAAGAAGCCTACAGAACTCCAAATCAATTGAACCAGAGAAGAAATTTCTCCTGTCACAAAATAATCAAAACACCAAATGAAGAAAACAAAGAAAGAATATTAAAAGCACTAAGGGAAAAGGTCAAGTAACATATAAAGGCAGACCTATCAGAATTACACCAGACTTCTCACCAGAGACTATGAAAGCTAGAAGATCCTGGGCAGATGTCATACAGTCTGTAAGAAAACACAATGCCAGCACAGGCTACTATAACCAGCTAGTGGCGTGGCATGATTATTATAGTAAAGGATAAACAGGCTGAGAAAGAAATTAGGGAAATGACACCATTCACAATAGCCATAAATAATATAAAATACCTTGGTGTGTCTCTAACCAAGAAAGTGAAAGATCTTTAAGAACTGACAAGAATTTCAAGTCTCTGAAGAAGGAAATCGAAGAAGATCTCAGAAGATGGAAAGATCTCCTATGCTAGTGGATTGGCAGGATTATTATAGTAAAAATGACCATCTGCCAAAAGCAAACTATAGATTCAATGCAATCCCCATCAAACTTCCAACTTAATTCATAGAGCAATTTGAAAGAGCAGTTTGCAAATTCATCTGGAAAACAAAATCCCAGGATAGTGAAATCTATTCTCAACAACAAAAGAACTTTTGGGGGAATAGCTGTCACTGACCTCAAGATGTATTACAGAACAATAGTGATAAAAAAAAAAAAAAAAAAAAAAACCTGCATGGTATTGGTACAGAGACAGGCAGGTAGATCAGTGGAAAAGAATTGAAGACCCAGAAATGAACCCACACACATATGGTCACTTGATGCAAATCAAAACAACCCTAAGATTTCACTTCATACCAGTCAGAATGGCTAAGATCAAAAACTCAGCTGACAGCAGACACTGGCAAGGATCTAGAAAAAGAGGAACACTCCTCCATTGTTGGTGGGATTGCAAGCTTGTACAACCACTCTGGAAATCAATCTGATGGTTCCTCAGAAAACTGGACATAGTACTACCTGAAGACCAGCTATACCACTCCTCGGCATATACCCCAAATATACTCCAACGTATAACAAGGACAAATGCTCTGCTGTGTTCATAGCAACCTTATTCATAATAGCCAGAAGCTAGAAAGAACCCAAATGTCCTTCAACAAAGGAACGGATACAGAAAATGTGGTACATTTACACAGTAACGTACTACTCCGATATTAAAAACAATGACTTCATGACATTATTAGGCATATGGATGGGACTAGAAAATATCATCCTAAGTGAGGTAACCCAGTCAGAAAAGAACACACATGGTATGCACTCACTGATAAGAGGATATTACCCAAAAGCTCAGAATACCCAAGGTACAATTCACAGACCATATGCAGCTCAAGTAGAAGAAAGACCAAAGTGTGGGTGCTTCTTAGAACGAGGAAGAAAATACTCATGGAAACAAATTCAGAGACAAAGTGTGGAGCAGAGACATCCCATATACAGTCACCAAATGCAGACACTATTGTGAATGCCAAGAAGTGCATGCTGACAGGAGCCTGATATAGCTGTCTCCTGGGAGGCTCTGCCAGAGCCTAAGAAATACAGAGGAGGATACTCGCAAGCAACCATTGAACTGAGCATGGGGTCCCCAATGGAGGAGTTATAGAAAGGATTGAAGAAACTGAAGGGGTTTGCAACCCTATACGAACAGCAACAATATCAACCAACCAGACCTCCACCCCAGAGGTCCCAGGGTCTAAACCACAAACCAAGGAATACACATGGAGGGACCCATGGCCCCAGCCAAATATGTAGGAGAGGATAGTCTTGTCGGGCATCAATGTGAGGAAAAGCCCTTAGTCCTGTGAGGGCTTGATGCTTCAGTGTAGGAGAATGTGAGGGCAAGGAGGCTGAAGTGAGTCAGTGGGTGGGTGGAGAGAACACCCTCATAAAAACAAGGAAAAGAGATGGTATAGGGTGTTTCAGGGGTTGGGGGGAACCTGAAAAGGGGATAACATTTGAAATGTAAGTAAAGAAAATATCCAATAAAAAAAATTCCTAGTCTTAAATAAGAGTAAAAATAGAACATGCCCGAACCTATGAAATACAACAAAGTCAGGCATCATAGGAAAATTTATATTACTATGTTCTTAAATTGAAAAATAAGGAGAAATTCTAACAATACTTAAATTATGCACCTTAAGGTACATTTTAAAAATTGGAAAAACATAATCAAAATAAATTTAAGATGAGTATTATGGGTATAAATAATTAAGATCTGGGCAGAAGTCAGTGGAACAAAAATGAAAACATATAGAAAGGATAAATGAAACTAAGAGTTGATTCTTTGAAAAGGTAAAGCAAGAATGTCAAACCTTTAGCCAAATTAATCTATAAAAACGAGATAGGAACTAAATTAATAAGATCGGTGATGAAAAGGTAGTCCTTAAAAGACATACCAATGAAATTAGCAAATTATTATGACATACTATAAAACCTATACTCCAGTAAATTGGAAAATCTAAATACAATGTATGAATTTCTATACACATACTTAGAAGCTAACAAAATTAAACAGAGCAAATAAATAACCTAAACAGACATATATAGTCAATAATCAGATTGAGGTAGTAACTAAAAATATCTCACAACTAAAACAAAATGCCAAGAACCAGATCAATTCACTGAAGGATTAAACCAGAATTTCAAAGAAAAAGTAACAACAAAACTTATTAAGTGATTCTACAAAATGAAAGAAATGCCCAGTTTTTATGAAGCCAGTGTTTATTACCCTGATTCTAAAACCAGATAAAGACACAATATAAAAGGAAAATTACAGACTGATCTCCTAAGTAAAAATAGATGCAAAAATATCTCTATAAAATATTTCCAAATCAAATTCGAGATTACACTAAAACCACCATTCACTACAATCTAGTTAGTTCTGTTCCAGGAATGCAATAATAGGTCTACATATATAAATCTATAAATAAATCATCCCATAAACTGCCTAAAAATGAAACCGTATAATCATTTTAGTAGGTACAAAAAAAAGAGACCTTTCATAACATTCAATACTCTTTCATGATACTAGTTATGGAGAATGTAGGGATGGATGGAACCTACCTTAACATAATAAAGTTTATACATATCAAGTATATAGTCAATATCATGCTAAATGGAGACAAACTAAACATTTTTACTGAGACCAGGAATAAGACAAAAGTGTCAGCTGTCCCCAGTCCTGTCCAATATAGTGCTTGATGTCTTACCTACAGCAAGAGAAGGACATAAAGAAATACAAATAGAACAAGAAGCCATAGTACCTCTATTTGAAGATTCTATTATACATTCTGTCACATCTTCTATGCTATACATAATAAATTATAAATACTCTTAGAGCCAATAAACGCTTTCAACATTGTGGCAGAATATAAACCCCAAAACATCGGCATCTTATGTATGAGTGACAAGTTGAAAAATAAATCAGGAAGCAATGTCATTCTTAATAGATACAAAAAATAAGGTATCTCAGAATAAACCTAACACAAAAGATAAACAATATCTATTTTAAGATACTGAAGACATTGAAGAAGATACTAGATGGAAAACTTCTCATGCTCAACTGCATTCATAGTCATTTTATTCATAATAACCAGAAATTGGAAAAAAAAAAAAACCTAGATGTTCCACCACTGAAGAACGGATAAAGAAAATGCGGTTCATTTGTGGAATGAAGTATTACTCAGCTGTATGACATCATGAAATTTGCATAAAAGTAACAACATGAAATGTGAAGGCAAATGAATGAAACTAGGAAAGAAAATCATCCTGAGTGAGATCATTCAGATGCAGAAAAACAAACAGTATATACTCACTTACAAGTGGACATTAGCTGCTAAGTAAAGGATAATTATGCTATAATCCACAGACCAAGAAAAGCTAAGAGTAACAAGGAGAGCTCAAGGAAGGATGCATGGATCTCCCTGGGAAAGGGAAATAGGGTAGATTTTTGCAGAAACCTAGCTCTATGGAAACTTCCTGGTAACTATGAGGTTGGCTCTAGTGAAGGCTCCTAGTAATGTGGAATATGGAACCTGAACTGTCCATCTTCTGTAACCAGGCAAGACTTCCAGTGGTGGGACTGGGACACCAACCCAGCCACAAAACCTTTGATCTACAATTTGTCTTGTCTGCAAGGTGTACTAGGGTAATGGTGGTACAGAACTTATGGGAGTGGCCAACCAATGACTGGTTCAGCTTGAAGCCCATATCAGGAGAGGGAACCCATGACCTACTTTGCATGGATGACCAGGAAGCAGAGGCTGGATAGACCAGAGATCTAGGATAAAACTAAACACAATTGGACAAAAAAGAAAGTCAATGAAAATATTTTGCTATACTCATAGATGGGTGCCTAGCCCAATTTTCATCAGAGAGGCTTTACTCAGCAATTTATGGAGCAGATGCAGAGAGTCACAGCTAAGCACTAGACAGAACTTGGGAAGCCCATTGAAGAGGGGGAGGAGGGACTGTAGGAGTCAGAGAGGTAGCAGACACCATGGCTATATGCTCCTCAGAATCAACTAATCGGTGATCATAAGTGCTCACAGAGACAGAAGCAACAATCAAGGACCCTACATGGGTCTGCCTTAGGTCCCCTGCATATATGTTAGGTTCCCCTGCATATATGTTGTTGGACTGCTAACAGTGGTAGTAGGGGTGTCTCTGACTCTTTTGCCAGTTCTTGGAATCCATTTGCTCCTACTGGGTTTCTTCATCCAGCTCTGATATGAAGGTTGTGCCTAATAGTATTGTAACTTGCTATGTTGTATTTGGTTGATATCCCTGGGAGGACTGCTGGTTCCTGAAGGGAAACAGAAGAGAAGCGGATCTTCGGGAGAGGGGAGGTGGGAGGTTGGACTGAGAGGCGTGGAAGGAGGAAATGTATTGAATTAGAGAAGTTAAAAAGAATACAAGTGACAGCAGATGATGCTGTGGATGTTGTCAGTGTGGAACCCTTATACACTGTGGTAATGGAAACTATGCTGGTCACTTTGGAAAATAGTGTGGTGGTTTCTGAAAAACCTAGATATAGACCTACCACATGGCCCAGCTGTATCACTCCTAGGCATGTACCCAAGGAATTCTATAGCCTACTGCAGAGATACATGCACATACATGCTCATGGCTGCTTTATTCATATAGAAAAAGGTTTCAGCCTAGATGTCCATCCAATGATGAATTAAAATGTAAATTACATTTAGCTATAAAAAATAAAATTTACAAGTAATAAATAATACTAAATACACACACACACACACTGAGTGAGGTAACCTAGGCCCAGATGCTGTATGTCCTTTATCTCTCTCTTCTACCTCCAAATCTTTAGTTGTGTTTTTAACTTAGAGTACCTATGGAAGCTATGCTCCCATTTGAGCAGGGGAAGGGTGCCTAAAGGAGTGGTAGACTCTTAAAACATGGGTAAAAATCAAAGTAAAGAGGGGAAATTGTGGGAGTGGAAATACTTGAGGGGCGAGCACTTGGGGTATGGAGAGATGAAATGTGGGGAAAGAATGGACCATGTGAAGGATATATGAAAAACCCATATGTAACCAAATTGTAAAATGTTATTTAAAAACAAGCAATCAGGGAAAGTTGTTGGTTAAGGAAGTTTTTAAAAATCCACAAAACAGCACAGGGTTTTGTCATCCCTTCCTTTTGATTGCCCACCAGTACCAGATTATACGACACTATTACCAAAGATACCACACACTTTGATTGCAAAATACAAAGAATTCAAGCTGGAACTGGCCTGAAAATGTCCCCCTCCCTGCTAGCAAACATTGTTCTGGAAAGAACTATGCAGGCTACTCAAGGAGTAAGGCATTGACAATCTTACACAGCTGGGAAACATGCAAATCCCAGTGTAGCCTGCCAGGAAAAAAATTATCTACCAGGGAAGGAAACCATGGCATGGCTATTAAGGGGTAACCCTATTACTCTCTGACTAGATGTGAGGCTTGCTACACCGGACAGAATCCATGCATGGTACTGTAACCCAGCAAACCTTATAGCTCCGGAAGTCATAGATCCTGAAGGAAAACTTAGCACTCTTTGCTTAAAGGGACATAGTGTCATGCTGTCTTCTAAGTATTTTTGTATCCATAGATAAATGTGACTCTCAGTATTAACTGAAAGAAGCCTCTCCTTGTAGTCAATAAAGGCAAATGCAGAGACTCGTGGCAGGAGAGCATGTGACTGTTGGACATTCAGCACCAAATGTGTACCTCTCTGTGGCTCTGGCAATGTAAGAGCGGAAGATAGGAGTGCAGTGTCGCACTCTGTAACTGCAGTTGAGCCTGCACATGATTGGCTGTGTCAGCTGTCTGTTATGGATCAGGAAGTGACTCACATGTGACTGCCCTATACCTGCCTTGGCACTGTGAGCTACAGAAAGGCTCTTGGTGATAGACAGTAAACTGTCTTCTGTTGCTTACTGTCTTCTTGTTGTCCACCAAGCTCCAATGGATAATTCCAGACCCAGGGGAACACAGATGGCTTTAGTGAGACTCGCTGGGTCACAGAGCAAGAGACATGGATGTGGGAAAGAGATCTGTACGAATGAGGGAAGGCAAGTGGGAGGTGAGTAATTCCAGTGCATTTTATATAAGTGCAAAAGTGTAATACAGCAAGCTTAATTAGTAAAAAGTAAAGAAAATTAATATTTAAATGTTAAAAGTTTCATGCAATTTATTCCCCTTAAATCTGAGCTCTTTACCAGTCTTCTTTTAAAAACAAAATCTGACGTTTAATCAATATTATTAGTAGTAAATTTTACACTCATCTTTATGTACGCTATCAAGTAAAAGAATTATAAAATTTGGGTCTAAACTTTTTTGCATACTGACAGTTATTCAAAGTTCCCCCCTTTTAATGCTGGTTTTAATGGGTACCAGACTCACTTCTTGGTCAGTCCTTACCAAAAAGTTTGGCAGAAGAACCTCTGTTTCCTCCCTTATTAATAGTAATGTGGATTCAATGTGAAAACATCTGGTTAGATTTCACAGAGGGCTTTCCTTTTCATCCCTTTCCCCTCTTAGCCAAAGAGGGAATTAACCCTCTGAGAAAACTAAAAAATAAAATGTAAAAACATAAAAAAAAAATTACCCCCATGATTTTTACCCTTAGATTTTCAACTAGATTCCAGTCATTACAACTTCTTTACTGTATTCCCTTGCAAAAGAGCTGGCAGGTTTCTGAGAGTGCACATGCCGGGGTGGGAGTCCATACCCTGCTCTGCTCCAAGGCTGGGTCATACTCTCTGCAGTCTCTCCTCCATCTCCTCTCCCATTGCCTCCTTAGCTTTATTTCAGTTGCCATAGGACAGATTTAGTTGTTGAAATATAGTTTCCTAGGAACGTTCTCTCCACCTTCCAATTCTGTCTCTTCTATTAGATTACTATTTCCAAGTATACACCAACAATGCCCACGTTTCTGACTCTCCTACTTCAAGTACCCAGTTGTCTCTAACAGATGTTGAGGGGCTCAGTCAATTAATCATTCCATTTACCTTTTTTTTAACATTCCTATACTATTTTAGGTTCTGGGCATG
Organism: Arvicanthis niloticus; assembly: GCF_011762505.2. NCBI lineage: Eukaryota > Metazoa > Chordata > Mammalia > Rodentia > Muridae > Arvicanthis > Arvicanthis niloticus. The sequence continues at coordinate 33,584,666 of NC_133433.1, read as the reverse complement.
TATAATTTATCTCATGAAACTTAGGTTTCAGAAGAAAGAGGCGGAAATCAAACACACATATGAGAACTAGCCCAATATTTGAATTTTTTCCCTCTTTTAGAGAACTGTATCTTCATGCCTCAGATTTAAGTTGGAAAGCCATATTACTACTTTCTCATTTAGGAAAAACATTCTGAATAAATATTATCTATGTCTTCATTAAAAGAATACCCATAAGTATCAATGTCAACTATGATGTCACCATGATATCTTTTTTTCTCCAATTCATGAATGATTTAAATAGTGTTATGTGTGAGGAAAGGCAGGCTCAAGATCACTTTAAGTCCTTTGCTCTATCTGTGAAATATCACAGTAACTACATTTGGCTTCACCTACATGTTTCAACCCATGAGTATCATTTAGAGAACATAGTCTAATTGGTGAGGCTTTCTGTTACTTCTGGTGAATCCCACAGAACCGAGAAATGGCTCAAGAATGATGTTATGGTGAGGCAGGCTGGACAACGAACAAAACGGTTAGCATCCTGGCTCTAGATTTGTCAGCCAGCCATACTCACAGTCACTGGTGGTACCATTCATTTTGCCCGCTCATATTCCAGTTGGCCATGTGTTCCCATTTAAAAGGGGCGTGTTAGCGCTTTAGAGTCTAGCTGCCTGTCTGCTCTTCAATTTTAATAGCTTATGTATTTCACCCACTGTATCACTTTTGGAAGAAATTGAAAGAGACTATAGGCATATGGTAATCACTACCACTGGTTTTAGCAGACTGATTAAATCTAAGGGACTCCAGCTCATAATTTTATGTGATCCATGGTTTTGATGCTACTTTAAGAAAACACATCTTCCTGGCTCCAATAAATTTTGATGTCCCAGACTACTAATCTGATTCAGTATCCCTTCCCTTATTTTTAAGACACTATCTTTCATTGTTGACCAAGCTGGCCTTGAATTCTCTTTGTAGCATGGATAGCCTCAAACTTGTGCTCCTCCTGTCTCAGTGCTGAGATTATGGGTGTGTACTATCACACCTGACTCCAAGACAAACCTAAATAAACATATTCTAGCTGTATTGACAATTTTATGTAGGATTAATGTTTTTGTACACTGTGTAAAGTTTACCTTTGTGTTATTTGTATTTTGATTTCTATGCCCTCTTATCTTATTTCAATCAGGATATAGCATTGTAATGCTTATACTAAAAGTCTTGGGTCTCAAGTTTGTGTAAACAATGCTTACCATTTATTTTTTGCCTTGTCAATAAATGCTGATCACCCAGTGGCTGGGCAGAATAGAGAATAGGACAGGTTGGTGGAAGGAAGAAGAAAGAGAGAGTCAGATCAGTAGCAGGATGGAGGGATTGGAGACATGAAAAATGGGTCCAAATAGCCAGATCAATAATAATATGCAAGTATCATGGGGGTGGAGCTGGGAGGGAGCCAGGTTAGCATAGAAAGTAAAGGTAGACCATTTAATTGCTTAGCTATTGAGGTGCAGTTTTAAATAAATATTGATTTATCTGTGTTATTACTGGGGACGTACATAAAATAAAGAAATACAGCCACTAGATTAATTCACTGTTTACATTTATATTAAGAATAAATTGTTTACAATTTTACTTTAAAATTATATTGTTCTTGTCTGTAAATATCTGCATAGAGAACCTGGGGCAGAACTTTACTTGTCCTGAATAAAGTTAAGGATATTAATTGTAAAGGTTTGAAAAAGAACACACACACACACCCACAGGCTCATAGATTTGAATGAGTAGGCAACAAGGAGTGCTCTATCTGAAAGGATTAGGAGATGTGGTCTTGTGAAAGAAAGTGCATCACTAAAGGTAGGCCTTGAGTTTACAAAAGCCTATGCCAGGTCCAATCTTGCTCTCTCTTTTTCTGCAGATCAGGGTTTACCTCTCAACTACTTCTCCAGCACCGTGTCCACATTTATCTGGGCCATTATCTGGACCAAATCTCTGAAACTGTAAGCAAATCCCCAATTAAATTCTTTTCTTTATAAGAGTTCCTATAGTCACGGTGTTTCTTCACAGCAATAGAAAAGTGACTGACACATTAATCCTGTTTAAATTAGATTTCTTTTTGGGTGTGTTGTTGTTTTGTTGTTTAAGTGAAAGTGGAAACCTTCACTCCAACTCCCTGACCTCTTTTTCACTGGTCCAACTAACTCAGCTCCAGAATCCAATCCATTAGAGACAAACACTGTCTTTAGCATCATTCTTTGAGTGAGGCTCTTTGAGACTCTCTACCAAGAGTGTTGTTTTAAACCATACACTGTGTCTTTCTAGGTCTGACAGAATTATCTACTCTACTTCTCTTTTCTCCCCAGCCACCATCATGAGTCAAGGTGGGTGACAACCAAGAGCTCTGTAATACATGACTCTCTAAAGCATACATGGAACTCATAGAAGTTGAAATTCCATTGCTTTTGTTTTTTCCCCTATGCACTTCTCTTCATTTCCCCCCATTGCTCCTAACAGGCATTGCTTGCAAAAGCTACCAGTGAAATCTAACCAGCCATGTTAATGACTACCAGTGTGAATGACTTGACAAATAATGAAGAGTTTCCTGCATAAATGCTCAGTATTGAAATGGAAATTGATTTTTAAAAGCCAGAATTAGAAGCAATTGAGTTAAAAATTGCCCCCAGCTTGTTCATGCCAGCATCTTTAGAACCCATCCCAATACATGAGAGTCCATACAAGTCCTGTGAGCGAAGAAGACAAGCCCTACCCTAGATCTTTGTCTTTGAAACATACAGCAGTGGTTAAAATCATCAGGAATGTCCTCTCAGCTACATGGGGCAAGGTACATGCAAGCAAGGCAAAGCAGACGCCCACCCAGCCTCATGGCATTTTAGATTCTCCTTAGTACATTTATGATATGGATTCGATGTAATTTCCCCATAAAATGAATATATAGGAAGGGTTTTTCCAAGAACACACAGTAAGACAGAAGACAGAGAGTCTAAGAATTGTGCCAGATGACAGAGGCCAGCCATTCACTGGCTTGCTCAGTAATGTGGTTTAAATTAATTTGTTCAGTTTCTAATTCTTTTATAAAAACACTGCTTCCGGTTTATTTTTAGAATTATCTCCCCAGAAGTCTTGGAAGCATCTCTTATCCATCTTATGTTATACCACAAGAAAAGTCAGCACTTAATTAGAATATTATAGCTTCCATTTAACATAAGAGGAGTGAAAATTAATCAAGTTGAGATTACTGTTGAATCAGACCAAATGCCTACACCATGAAGACAAAACACACTTATGTAATTTCTGAGATCAGGAACTGGGGCATGCTACATCTCTCTCTGTCCATCAGAAGACAGTTGTCAATAATGAGTATCTTTAGAGATCAGGGTGAATTTAAGACTTACACCTACCGACAAATTGCTAACTGACTCTACAGTAGCCTAAGTCTAGCTGTAGTCCCCTGCAAACCATGATCTATGACGAAGCAAGATGCTGTGATGGTTAACATTGACCTGACAAGATCTAGAATCATCTAAGAGACCTGCCTTCAGGCACATCTGTGGGACACACATGCACACACACATACACATACTAAATAGAATTTAATAAAAAAAAAATTTAATGTTACTTGTGTAGAGTAATGATACATTCTCTCTCAGCACTTGGAAGGAAGATAGAAGAAGGCATGGCAAAGTTGAGATCAGCCTGGGCTACATGAGGAGATACTGTCTCAAACAACATCAATAATAAAAAAGGAATTCAATTGAAAATGTTTAGGAGGAGAGCTTTGTTTTGAAGTCTAGTTATTTCAGTCCATGCCTCATTTGCCCCATTGCTGTGGCTGAAATAAGAAGGGGTATTGTAGAGGAGTGGGAGGTGGGACAGACATATTCACCCAAATGCATGCAGAAGCCCAGATAGAGGACTAAGTCAGAGATAAACTACCCTCAAAAGTGTGATTCTAGACACCTCCATCCTCTAATCAATCCCTGTATTCTCATAAGGCCATTGACTTTCGGATCCATGAACACACTCAGAGGCAAAGCTTTTATGGCTCACTCATCTCTCATTGCAGATCATCTACCCAGAGGTGAACCCTTTCACATGATGAGAACACTTTACGCCAAGACCAGAACTAAGTGTGTGCAGAAGTTGTTCATAAGAAATTAAAAAGACATAATAATCAAGCACAGTCAGGGGCCACATAGAAGTCAAGGCAACTGCAACCTCATATTTAGAAAATCATCTTTATGAACAAACAAATAGCAATCGTGTGTCCATTTATTTACATTCCAATTGCAGAAAGATATAGTTTTAGAGTCAACATCTTTGAAAATTTGTAACCACATGATTAATACTTCAGAAGCCAGTTAAACATTTTTGTTGTTTATCATTCTTCTTTGTGAGGCTGTTTCTCATATACAAAGCAAAGAAAAGAGCAATCTACCTGAATTCATTCCAAGTAACAAGCCAGATGTGCTTGTTGAAAATTAAGCTCGTCGGACAATTGTGATGACTTGTGATATCTTTCAGTTCCATGGCATTCTAAGACTGCTGGGATTTAACACTAATTATGCGCTAACAAACGTTTAGTCACATTTTGTATTCATTATTTGGAATGTTTTTCTCCCAGGGTTGCCATAATATGGTAGCTAAATATAATAAGCGTCTGTTTACAGGGTTGAGAATAAATAATGTTGAACATCTGTTTAACAGATGCATAATTCTTTTTAAGTGCCGAAAGATTATTTTCTCTTGGTAGCTCCAGAACAAAGAAGCTATAAGATCCGAGTTTCCTTCACCAGAATAGACATGACGGGGATACTTAACATCATGTAATAAGAAGGTAGTTAGAAGAAAACTGCCTTTTCTGATATATCTGTAAGATTAACTCATGGCAATTTCATGAGCTTTCTTATGCGTCCCAAAGAAAGAGTTCAGATGACCACTTGGTGAGAATAGTACAATACTTCTGATTAGTGTATTATGGAGGCAAGAACCCCACGTTATTTTTCACCTTATTTTTTGATAATGCAAGACCATTTGACCTTAGTTGCATTCTGAACCGTTTCTGTGGCCTTCCCTACATATTTAATGAAACACCAGTCCTTCCTCTGTGTTAGTGTCACAGCACATTTCCCGTGGACAATAGTTTCATGAAGTACAATGAGGAAACAAATATTACCTTAGGAATGTGTGCTAGAAATATTAGATAAATATTCCTAGGTTGTGATTTTAAATTTAATTTTAATTTAATCTCCCAGTTTGTCCTTAAAGGCTAACTTTAAATCATATTCTATCGATTTCAGGAAATCTCAGTGGGCAGAGGTGCTGGAAGCTGCATAGAGCAGGTGGAGTTTGATCCAGAGGACTCGTGCTACAAACAGAGGACAGTGCCACTGGTATCTCTGGCTACCACTCCTACATACACATGTAAATATTGTGTACCCACACACAACAAATAAATGTAAGATAATTTAAAATAACAAATTTAAACTTAAGTAAATTTAACACATGTATACACACACAAATAGACTAAATAAATGTAAGAAAAATTTAAAAGAAATACATTTAAATTATAGTCTAACCTAAAACAAAATTGTAAAAATATGCCTAAATATTGCTACAAATCACTGTGACCACACTAAAATTGTTTAATCGTTCACCTACGATTGAGCAAATTCTCATAAATTCTCCCTTTATATCTCAGCAGAGCCTCCTTAAAAATTGGCTCTAGTACAGGAATTGGGACACAAAAGATTAATGGGCGGGGCTCTTCAGAAACATCTGGGCGGAAGTGAGGAGGCGGAGCGGGAGCAGGGAAAAGTGGAGTGAGAATATGGTTACAGCAGAAGACTAAGGTGCAGACAAATGGTCTTGCAGAGCATGCGCTTAAGAAGAGCTGGAGAACTTCCCTGTCACTGGGTGTATGCAGGCCCTTGGTGAGACTGAGGATAGGAACTCTGACAAGGCAGCTCTATAGAGATACAAGCAATTTCCTCCCATACAGCCGCAGCCATTAAAGCCATCACAGCCTTTAGCAGCTGATATTCCCAAATCCTGGAGAAAGAATACAGTGACCCTGAATTGGAGCCAGGCATGTGTTAACCAATATACAGCTTGGGTTGAAATAGTTCAGTTCTATGCACTGAACTATTCAAGTACAACTTGGGAATAACATACTAAGTTTTTCGTCAGGAAAATTCATTTTTCTACCTATGAAATAACTTTTTGGGTTTTGCATCTAGGATTTGTATGTCTCAAACACAGCTGTCCACTAAAGCTAGGACACACAGTAACAGACAAATGCTCACCTACTCTCAGAAATCTTCTCTGGGCTCCACTTATCCTCCTATTCTCCCCAGGAGTGTGGCTTCCCAGCTAGAAACAAAAGTTCCCAGCCTTCTTATGAACATGGATAATCATATGAACAAGTTCTAGTAATTGGAATATGGACAGGATGCCTTGGGACAGCTTCCTGCTCTTTAAAAATAATAGGTCTCTCCATTTTCCTCCTGCTTCAGAATAAAGACTCCCTACCATAGGATGAGCCTAGAAGTCTCACAACTTCACTATGTAATTATCTATAGCAAGAAGGCTCTCTTGCCTTTCCTCCATGTAGGATATCTAGTGCTTCTCTGTTCCCAGGACATTCCCATAGCCATGTCTGTCTGCTTCCACACCACTTTCTTAGGATTTATTTTCTCATCTTCCCATAAATCTCATAAGCTTTCCAATATCTGTTCCCCAAAATGTATCTTTTCTGACAGCTTAGTGATTGATCTGGTATTCCGCCAACGTATTGACATATAACTGTGGTCAGATGTGTCATGTGAGCAATTTTACTGTTGGTATTGTTGTTTGTGGTTCTGAGATGGTAAGGAGAGTTCCAATATGCTGAGGAAATCTGTATACAGATATATATCTTCAGACCTTGGGATCCATTTTCTTCAAAAATACATGACTGTCTGGAGACAATGTGAGGATAACAAGAGTGTATTGAACATATGAGTACACAAAAACCTTCTTTTAGCCAAAAAAAAAATATATATATATTGTCTTTGGGCGTTCCCTTGTTTACTCTCAGTACCACTGGTAGAGGTACCAGTGGCTTTGAAAGACACTGAATTTGAAAGTCAAAACCGGAGGACTTCTCCTAGTTGGAGACATGGAAGAAAATCCCTCTGCTTTCCCATGGACACTCAGCAGCTCTCTCTGCCATTTCTGGGTGACTGCCAGGAGACAGCTAAACTCTAACCATACCTAACACAGTACTTAGAGAGCAAACGTTTGGGAAAACCCCACCAGAGCTGTTATTTGACATTTTCATAACCTATGAGGAGTCTTCTTACATACCGTCGAAGCTAAAAGTACTAAATCTGCTCTCTTACAGCTAAACATAATTTGGTCATAAAATGTCCTGCTCTCTAAAATAAGCATGATGGCCATTTAAAGATACCCGTCGTCTTTCAGAACCCCAGAGCTATAAAGCTGTGGTAATATACCGTGGCTAGTGCTAGACACAGCCCTTTTTAAAAGCTGCAATGAATGACATGGGGTCGGAGAAGAGTAGTAATGGCTGCCCTTGTGAGTTCAAGCTAAGTAACCTGATGAAATTGTTCAGTTGATCATTTCTTTCCCCTTCCCCTTTTTAAAGTCATCAGTAGTCTCTTATATTCCAGAAGAACTCTTCAGAATGCACATGTTTGTGGTAGCATAAACATTGTTCATGGTTTCTGTTTTGGTTTTCAGAATCATCCTGTAGACACATAAGAGAGCTGCCTGATGCTATGGTACTCGCTATTGTGTGTAGACAGCATGAATGGCAGTCGGAAGTGGGAAGGAGCGAAGCAGTCAGTCCTATTTACGAGGAATACTTAAGAGAGCTGCTAAAGCACAGACATTTTGGTTTATCAGAGGTACAAAATCATCAAAGAAGAAACAAAAATAAAGGTGGAAAAGAGAGTACCATCCGGCCAATATGTGAACTTCTCCCTCTGTGGGAGCAGTAGGTCAGTAAGCCCAACTGTCTAAAGTGAGGAAACCTAAGTAGGCTTGCACTTTACATTCCATATGACTTGGTGACAGATACGGGGATCAGATATGATCATTTCCTAGTTGTCTCTAGCTCACATAAGACAGCATAGCCGTAACTGTGCTATGTACTTTGCTCTTCCAACCTACACTGAAACAGTGCAGGCTGCTCTCTGTTATTACGTACTTCCAAAGGTTGTACTTAATGCACAATTTTTCTTTCCCCTTCCCCTCCCCCCCGAAAAAGTTTCTCTGCCTGCTATGCCTCCAGCACGAACACTTCGGTAAAAAATGGATCACAGTTGGGACAGGTAGTCTGAGAGTCGGCCCTCAGGGGGTACTGCACTCTGGTGGGCTTTGTTTGGTTTTTTACTCCTGCCTATCTCTTTGCCACTGCCTACCAATTCCTATGATGGCAACTTCAGACCAACGGCAGTGCAAATGGTCCTTTCACCACCCTCTTCATTTGCAAATGCTAGAGTATCTGTGGCCTCATCTGTGCCTGACTCTCCTCTCCGGCTTCTAGGTATCTTCCATTGACCTTTTTTTAAGGCCATCACTGCTCCAGAGAAACTTTCTTTCTACAAATCTCTTCGACATAGACATATATAAATATTGCCCATTTCCCAGTCTATAAATACAGTACATAGTCCTTAACCGTGTCATATACTTTGGCATCTTCAGCCTTGTAATGGCACAAGGGAAGTCCTTGCACTGGAGTTTTGGTAACACCAGTTTTTGACACTCATTAAATGTTCGCAGTTGCCAGAATGCTGATCCAGGAAACTAAGACAGCAAGCAGATCTTGAAGTCAAATTTTTTTTCCCAAATGAAACATTATTTACCATGTAATGAACACATTCTTCTACTAATAAGGCCATATTATACTTGTTAAAGATTATTATGTTTCAACAAGTACAGAACCATTGTAAAATATAATTAAGAAAGATAAGATTGAGGGTCTATGATAAACTGAGATCAGGACAGAAAAATGTAAGCTGATAGATCTGGCAAGGGAGGCTATGAATATACATACGGCATGACGAAGGAACTTGGCAAGCTATACTTAGCACAGCCTTTATGTGGAATCATTTGACTGAACGTGCTGACTGGTTCTCATGTCAGTCCTAAATAAAATATGTTGAAATCAAAACACAGTACATAGCTCTGGACACCACATTCAAAGTACTCCTTTTTCTAATAATATGCTGTCTCTGAAGTTGTAATTGAAGTGAGCCAACAGTTATCCAAACGATTTCTGCCTTGGTTTAAAGTTAGCCATGCTGGAAGCTAGGACTTATTTGACTGTCTCCATTGATGCTTCATATTTCAAAGCTTGTGAATTAGTTACTTCACCAATGCTTTACAACAACCACCCTATCTACTATCAATGTCACCTTTGGGGCTGTTGAGATTGCTCAGTTAGTTAAAGCCATCTGCCACCAGGCCTGCTGATCTTAGTTTGACCTCTTGAATCTGGAGAGTACTAGAAGAAAGGTGACTCTCTCAAGTTATCCTGTGACCTTCACAATACACAGTGGCATGTCCATCTTCCCCAGTAAATAAATAAAATAAAAGGAAATATCACCTTAGTTATGATCTTTGGGATATCTGTCAGCACGCTTCCTTAACTTAGAATAAAACTCATGACCATTACTCACTGTGGCTCTACGGGCTTTGGAAATCAGACAGCACCACCTTAAGTCCAAAGAATATCAAAGATGACAGGTAAGTAAGTCACTGAAGGAAAACTTCAATGTCAGAAAAGAAGAGCAAATACAGTATTTATTTACTTACAAGCAAACAGAGTGATAAATCTGCCTGAGAGAAGAATGAAAATTAAAGAGAGCCTGGCACTTGAGAGGAGTCCTTGGTCGAGCCTAGTGGGAGACAGTGGGACTTAAATAATTCTATCTAAGCAGTCACTGGGAGCTCACACGTCAACCCTATCTGCCACTCAGACCTAGGATCTTAATGTTTTCTTGAGAGAGCATAGAAATATTATTGCACTTGGGGTGGGGGTGTGTGTAAAGTTTGGAATCATTTTCCTACCACAGGTTCTGAAATCTTAACTTGCTAATCTGATCTCCCGAACTTTCCTCTGACACACAAAAATAACATTGCGGGGAGGGGGGGCGGGAATTAATTTCCTAGTAAAACCACCCAAAGTTTATTGTCTTTTGCTTTTATTATAAAATCTAACTGACCTATGTAAAAGATAAAGCTGTGACTTGGTTAGCGGCCCCTTTCCCTCTTGATAATTACACTGTAATATATCTATTTACTCCTTTGAGAACTAAATCAATGTTTTCCTTGTACCAGGCACAGTTTAAGTATGTTTAGCCTTGTACCAAGTGTGGTATATAAAGTTAAACCTATTTTACAGCAATCATAGAATGTCCATGATTAATTTTTGCTATTGGGTTGCAAAGACTTGGTCAAATAAGATATAAATTTCCCAGAACACATAGACTGTAGATAGACAGAATTGATGTGACAGTTCAATATTCCAAGGAAGAAAATGATGAAGTCAATGGGCATTCTCTTGTTCTCACAAGTAAACCCCAGGCAGAGACAGAATGCATCTGAAGTCCTTAAGTTCATGGAAACCTAGTTTACCCTTCCTTTCTAACAAAGGCCCAGGAAAACATGTGGCTTCCTAAATTCACACACTGAAGAATAGGCAGCCATTGAGGACCACACTCTGATCCCTGGAGCATCTTATTATCTTCTCTATACCCTGACTCCTCTTCACAAAATACTCCATATGTTCGCTCCCAGGCTGTGTGATGCCTGCACTTGCACATCAGACTTTATCCTTACCATCGTTCACTCTTCTCATTCACAGAACATAAATAACTCCTAACCTCTATGAGCAGACAGCATCTCAAAAAAAAAAAAAAAAGCTACCGCAAGCCCACAACCAAAGAATTTGGCTTCTGGATGCCTGCCTCTTTCTTCTTCCAGAGTGACCATGGATGGGATTCACACAAGAAAGTTGGATATTGGCTACGTTCAGGAAGCCACTGCTAAAATGCTCCCAAATGGGATGAATCAGATGTGGGATGATTTTGCATGAGAATGTGGTCTTCTTGGAATCAACAATGTTACCATCAGTATTTTTAATTCAGTAAACACCCATTGAATACTTACGGTGTTCCTCATCTGAAACATAAGGACTGCTTCATCTCCTGGCCAAAGTGAGGGCATGTAACTGTGAAAGCTCTGATAGCAGCCCCTGGATGACCTCAAGATGCCAGATCCATTCCTAGTTCTCTACTCCATTTTATTTCTTTAATGTTGTTTGTTTGTTTGTTTGTTTGTTTGTTTCAAGACAGGGTCTCTCTGAGCAGCCCTGGCTGTCTTCATTCTGTAACCAAACTGGCCATGAATTCACAGAGATCCACCTGCCTCTGCTTCCTGAGTGCTGGGATTAAAGGGGTTGTACAACCACCATCCAGCTCTCTACCCTATTTTAGCTTTGCCAGAAAGTCTTAGGAGAGCTAGGCTCTGCCCCCAAAAGCTTTAGGGTTCTCCCTGGCCTGGCTATTCATGTCCACAAGACTCTCTATCCTCTCTGTACAACAGATCATGAGACTACTGCACTGAGAACCCTCCAAGGACTTCCCAACACATTTTTTTAAAGTATTCTCCCCTCTTTGTTGTGGCCTCCAAGACTGATGAGTCTGGCCCCAGCGTTTACATCTGGCATCTCCTAGTTAGCTCTGCCTCGTCTGCTTGTCTAGGCTACCCAATCCATTCTTCTTCCCTTAACTCCGAAATGAAAGGTACTTAGGCTTCTACATTGAGCATTTCTTAAAAGGGGTCTTTCATCTGTGTAATGTCCTCCAATTGCCACCCAGTTGCACAGCCTAATGTAGCCACCCCATGCTCCCTGGTGGTCTAGCCACTAACGTTCAGCCATTGCCCTGTTCTGGCTCATTGTTCCTTCAAAATCAAATGCTATAAAGTTGCAGTTGCACAAGATGAATGCATTCCAGAAATCGACCGTACCACATTTTGCCAGTAAAGGACAATATTGTGCTGTATACCAGAAAAACATTGCCAAAAGGATGGGTCTCCTCCGTGACAGTCTCACTATAATCAAATTCAATTGAAATAAACAAATTAGCTGCCCAGCTCTGTGCATTTTTCACCCTATTCTGTTCTGCTCATCACACCCAAGAGAGAGCTCTTTCTAAGCAGAGCACAATGCAAACTTCATCTGTTCACTGTTGCCAGCAACGAAGAAAGAATATTTTAAAGTTTCTCAACATTCTTAGGGTTTTTACTGCTGTGATAAAACGCAAGGCCAAAAGCAACTTGTGGAGGGCTTGCTTCATCTTACAACTTATAGCTCACCATCCAGGGAACTAAGAGCAGGAGCACAGGCAGAACAGAAACCTCATGGCTTGATCAGCCTGCTTTCTTCCAGCACCCAGGACTCCCAGGCCAGGAGTAGCGCCACCCATAGTGATCTGGGACCTCTCACATCAACCATCATTCGCAAAATGCTCAACAGACTTCCCTACAGGCAAATCTTAGAGATATTTTTTTCAATTGAGGTCCCTTTTCCCAAATGACTCCAGTTTTTGTCAAGTTGACATAAGCGATCAGCACAAAGTTCTAACAAAAGCAAAAGAAACTGCCAATACCAACCTTACACTCCTTTTAACTTAGCCCAGCATATATACACATATAACATCAATTCAGCATTCAAGCAACACAAGTTATTATTGTCCCATTTGCATTCTTTCCTTTGAAGTCTTTGCAATCTGGGTATAACAAGCTGACAGCAGTCTCACTGGGGATACTAAGGATTCAGGTAAAAATGATTTAAGTGTATTCAGAATCCATACAATTTACAAGTTAAATAGAAAATTCACAGGCTCAAGGTGCTTCAGATGAACAAGGGGTTTTTCCCAAATGCTGAGCGCCATTATCAATGTAAATAATAAAAAAGAATAATTAAATGGAATTACAGTTGAAGCCAGATGTAGTGATTCATGTCTAGCATCCTAGCACTTGGGGAGCTGAGGCAGGAGAACTACTACAAGTTCAAAACCAGACTGGCTAGAATAAAACCCTATGTAAGAAGCACAAAATGATGGCATCATCATCATCAATAATAATAAAACGTTAGTTTTCCTGAATCACACTGGCCACCAGATTGAACAACTCAATGCCAATATCTCATTGTTCATTGACTGTTGTTTTCGACTAGCTTGTGTGTTCCCTCTCATTTAAGCCAAAGTCCCAGATGTGGTGTTCATTGTTTTATTCCCAGTGTCATGAGCAAGGATCCACCCAACAGCCAAGAGTTGATTATCAGGTGACCAATGGAACCTCTAAACCAGACCTTCATGCTTTTCAACCCACCCATCACTGAAACTCAAGTCACAGACCTCAGAGCACGCTGTCTGGTTTTGCTCCAGCCAGGTTCCCCGCTAGCTGCAGAACTTCTTGCACCTTTTCTCGTCTCTCAGAGCCTCAGTCCCCTGCTCTCCAGGTGAGGGAACAGCTGTACCTGGTGCAGTATTGAAACCTACATGAGCTAACATTTCTACAATGCTTCCATGAAGGCCTGGCCTTAGCAGTGCAGTGGGATTAAGATCATTACACCCAGTCCAGGATCTTCAGCTCGTTGGAGATCTGCTTGAAATATGCACTGTGTCAGCTCAAGGCTCCACTCTGTTCGACAAGGCTAATCTCTGCATTCATTTCATAGGTCCGAGTGTTCGCCTCTGGCTGCTCTCACTCTTCCTAACTGCCCATGACAGTTCTAGGAATCACTCTTGATCTGGGCTACTCCCTTAGACTAGATTCGCACTCATGATCTTGGTCCCCATGCCCATCTCTCCTTTGCTGAAAAATGGCAAGGGGGGAACAGTAGCTGTCTCCCAGTTGTGCTAAGACATTGTTACTTGCCAAATGTATCTTTAAGATTCATGCATACAGTGCTGTGTGGATGCCTGCAGGACAGCTGGCTTGGCATGGGTTGGTACTATAGCCACAGACCGTTCTGCAGCTCTCGCTCTCTCTCTCTCTCTGCTCATGGTGGCCTTTGCCAAAACATCTCACCTGGCTATGTGCATTCTCTGTGTCAATTGACTTCTCAAAGACCCACAGACTTCCCTTGGTTTCTTACTCCCACATTCCCATGGTTTTGTATCTCTGAATATGAAGGCTGACATGCTCTAAATCATTTTTATGGGATAAGAAGCTTGGCAGTTGTGTCAAAGTCAGAAGGTCACTGCTTGTACATTCATCGTTCTGAAGAATTCACAACACATCCTGACATACGGTGAGGGCTTGATAAATATTTGTGGATTGGAGAATGACTGGCTTAAACAAATGATCTTTTTTTAGGTCCCATGTCAACTGGGTGAGTGGCCATCATCTCTCAGACTCAGTCTAACCCTTGTACATGTAGCATGGGGATTATAAAATGAGCAACTTGAAGGCTTTGCCTTTGATGCCATTCCTGTAGTCATGGGTGCTGGGGGACACACAGGAGACTATCAGCATAAGGGGCCTAAGGGAGCCATGTGCGTGGGAAGTGAAGTGGTACAGACAGGCCAGAGACAAGGACTGGGGAAACTGAGTCCAGATCCTGTCTTTAGGGCTTTTTCTCAGTAACTAAGGGCAAGTCTCCCTCTCCTCATCCTGCAAAGGTGAACTTGAGTGTTCTTTTCCTCCCCTGATAGCTCTCCTGAGTCAAGAGCAAAATGCCGGCACTCACAAATGCAACTCAGAAACTCATGTTTTCACAGGTGTTGCCTTTAAATATCTCACCAGAAAGGAAAAATATATTTTGTGTGTGGTTTCTAGGGACTACCTTCATTTTTCAGTTATGATGGCTCTGAAAAAGAGGCCATGCATCTGGCTTGTGAGTGCCTTATCCTGCAATCTTATTGCTTTATTATATAACAAAAGCTTGTCTCTGTGACTGTAAGAATGTGAGCATTTAAAATAAGCAACTCGCAGTCATGTGTCAATCTTCACTCTAACAGCAAAACACAGTTTCCACAGGAAGAGGTGTGTGCTCCTGAGGTAGCCATCTGCTGCTGAGAGGAGAGAGGTTTTGTTCAATGGCTGAAATGAAATTAAGCTAATTAGCTTCAAACAAAAACGGAAACTAACAGACGCAATCAAACATCTCTGTTCTGACAGAGATTGACATAGCTAAGTGGCCAGGGACCTCATTTTAAAATGTCCCTCAGAGCTGAACTCATCCACCTTACTTGATTTCCTCTCCAAGACAGTTGTTTTGTGTTGTCCTGTTAGAGGCTAAATTGTGGGGTTTTTTTTCCTAAGATGTGTTGATATATAACCCCAAGTACGTCAGAAACCACATTTGAAAGTAGAGTTGTTGTAGATATAGTGAATTCGGAGGGGATCACACTGAATCCATGCGGCCCTTACTGCAGCTAGATTGGTACCCTTACAGACTTAAGAAAGACAGAAACTGTGTGACCATAGGTGTGAATGAGTCTGCAAGCAAAGGGATGCCAGAGAGTGACAGCAGACTAGCATAAGCTAGAATATGCAGGAAGGCTTTTCTGTGGGCTGAAGAGAACATTACCTCATGACACCATGACTTTAGACTTTCCAGATATGTGAGGCAACACTATTTCCATTGTTTTAAGGCTTGGTTGTGGTTTGACTCTGAAATGCCCTCCTACTGGCCCATGCTTTAAATACTCCGTCTTCAGCCACCATTCTACTTTTAGAAGGCTACAGTTACTTTAGAGATGGGACCTGGCTGTTGGGAGTATGTGATTAGGCAGGCCTTTGTAGGCTATGCCTACCTCAGGACCAGGCTGTATTCTTTGCCCTTAGCCATTCCATATGCTTCCCCGACCCACAGACCAAGTCGCTGTGATTTCTTTCTCTCACAATAGTGGACTGTGAGTCTGTGAAACCTTGCAGCAAAATAAACCTTTCGTCTCTTAATTTACTGATGTCAGATACACAGGCACAGCAATGAAGATGTAATTAAGACAGCCACCTGGCTGTGAAACTTGGTCAAGACCATCTTTGGAAACTAATGTCCTTCAGGCTCTGATAATGCTCGTCCCTTCAGCTTCATAACACCCATTGTAATGAGCCAATAGACATCACTGGGAAGATGACGGTCCTCTAATAAAATGATGCAGTTGGAAGGAACATTTTGATGACATCGGAGAAAATGGAACTAACCAGGTACAGGAGCCAAGTTCCTAAGGGCAGAAGTGAAAAAGAGTGTCAGCACACAGGAGAGGGAGGGGCTAGTCTTCAACAAAGACAGTGTATTCCTCAGACCATGAAGAAGGCACCAGTGTAGCTTGGGAAGTGTCTGTGAGTAGTATACTGCACAATTTTATCAGGAAATACAAAGTTACCAACTTAAACTTGGGGGTGGGGAAAAGGAAGAGGAAAAGGGGGAAGAAGAAAAACGAAGCAGGAGGTAGGGGAGAAGAAGGAGGAAGAAGAGACTTTTCTTCTTGAAAGGAAAGGAACAAGAGGCTTCTTAGCAAAGGCTGTATGCATAAGAACCACAGTATGCTATGTGCCTAAGGTTGTTGGTTGGTTGGTTGATTGTTTGTCTTTTAAATCATACACCACAAAGAAAAAAACAAATAAATCATCTCATCATATTAAGCTTTAATATAGCTTTAAAAGTGACAGAAAATTTGTTTTAATAACCATGACCTCAAATGGTGGCTCGTGTCTTTAACCCCAGCACTCTGGAGGCAGAAGGGCTAGATCTCTTGTGAATTCAAGGCCAGCCTGGTCTATATATCAAGTTCTAAGCTGGCCAGGACTACACTGTGAGGCGCTGTCTTAAAAGTAAAAGAAAATCTTGTAACCATGAGTTATGCTAGTGGCAAAAAAGCCCAAGCGTTCTTATTCCTTGAAGCCTAGACACAATAGCCACATGGAGTTCAAATTGAACTTTGCATCCTTAATTAAAATCTCCTGGTGTGGTTAGGAATCAAGGGACTCTGTGACCAGGCAGAGGTTTTACAGATTTCTTGTTTGTCCAAGATTCTATGTGTAGTAAGAAGAATTGGAAACAGTAGAAGACCTTCCCTTTTTTTGAAGTACACAGTATTCGGAATTCGAGTTAGCAGTGCTTTCTCTTACAGGAGAATGGTATACCCAGAGCTATCCTTGTTGCTAGTGGTTTCCCAAGTCACATCACCCTGTTAGTAGGTGATATAACTATGCTATTCTATTAGAAGACAACCACAGAACCTGCATCCACTTCATGTCCATGTCTGGCCAATGGTTGAAGTTTGTCCTCAATGAGATTTGAAAAGTTGTGTCAGGCTTATAGGAGTATCCAGACTGAAATGTCTATGCAGCCATTTGTAGCTGAAATGCAGCACTTTTATTCTGGAAACAGAGATGCTAATCCTAACACGAAGATATATTGAAAATATTTCAAAGTATATCTCTCAATTCTCCTATGTGATACACATTCCATAAAGAACAATTATTTGCATTCTAATTTTTCAGCTAGCTACACAAGAGGAGCATCTTTGTTCTGTCTGATGGCCCCGTATCTCTGTCTGGAGCAGCTAAAGTGGATGGACAATTTTCAGACTTCAAGCCCATCGCTTTACTCACGTAAAACCCGAACCGTTATTGCAGAGAGCCTGCCATCGTTTTATGGGTGATAATGATGTAAAGTCTATTGCCTGATTCAATCCCAAATTATCCATCCCTTTACTTTGACATTCTTAAGTGTGGTGACCTTTACTGAATCATCACTGACAAAAGTCTTAGATATAGCTAAGGTACATAATATGGTGTTTTGCTGTCCAACTGTACTCTGAAATTACCTAGTCGTGCTACTTAGCATCCACTCTTAGTAACTATTTCAAAGATGCAGTCCATTATTAGGAGCTGAACTGACCATGTTCTGCATTGCCTCTGTTCAATGTATGCATCTTTGTGTGTTGACCATTTGACAAGCAAGTCCCCATTGCCCACTTAGTGTTTTCTGCTTCTCCCTTTTCTCCTTTCAGCACTGAGGATTAAACCCAAAGCCTCACACATTTGCACATGCTATGCAAGTGCCTCACCACTTGTCTCCACTTTGGCATAGTTTATGCCATATTTCTTAGTCATACTTTTCCAGAACAGCAATAAGGTAGGAGGCTGCCTACTGTCTTCTGGATAGACGCACACGGCACTTGATTTCATAATGGTACCTATGTAACTAGTTCCCATCCTATTCAAGAAGGCAAATCACGAGATCATTCGGCTCATGAATGCTGTCTATAAAGATGGGTTTTTCTTTTTCATTTAAGAAAATAAAAAAATCTACCCTTTTCCGTGAAAATGAGTCACTGCTATCATCCAGTTGTTTATCATGACACACCATAATTCTATGATAAACTGCAAGCATAGCCATGTAAGCCAACTAAGAATCTGGCAGCACAAGAATGGTTGTCGGAAGTCAGAGCACCAACAATCGCATGGCAAAAATGTCACAAAGAAACAGACTCACAAGGTCCATCCATCAAAGTTTGATGGCAGGGACTCTATGATAATGTGTTCTACAGCAGATTAACTGTGAACTCCATTTGAGGACAGTGAACATGAAAAATAGTTCAAAGAAACAAAAGGTACCTTTTCTTATCAGTCTTTGCAGTTATCATCCTGAGAAGCAGTCATACTCAGTCCCCACACATGTATACATCCAAACAACACAGCACACAGTAGTTAGTAGCTGCTCAACTCTGATGCCTGGGCTGCATTTTTTGTTTGTTTATTTGTTTGTTTCCTCCATTTCCTTCAGAGGCTGTGCAAGTCAGCTGATTATTATTATTATTATTATTATTATTATTATTATTATTATTATTATGCAAACCTTATGTTAGTCACTAAAGCGAACTATTCATCCAATTGTCAAAGACACTTCCTTAATAAAGAAAGATAAGAATTGAAAACAACTCCTTTTGTCTTTATGGTGATTTCTACATTAAGTTGTCACATCAAACTGGAAACCAGGCATTGAAACACATCACGGTCTTAACGACACCTTTATGGTGGTTTACATGTTAGCTTGCTTTCTATTTTAACACGGTCAGAATCCTTGGGGATGAGTCTCATCTTTTAAGAATGATCACTTAGAGTGCCATTGATCACCAATAACTACATGCATAAATTCTTTGTTTTGTTTAAAGAGACCAGGTGCGATATTACCATAAATTCAAATGGGAAATTAGACTCTCAAAGTTCCCATTATGTAAGTGATACTTCAAAACACACATGAAGGTGGGATATAACGGTATTTGTTTAGAAAATCTTCTTTTCCACAAAAAGAGGGGCTTTTAAAATTTTTTTTTTTTTTTTTTTGGCATGGAAAGAATTACAGCCTCTTATCACTGGTAGTGCTTCCTATTGTTTCAACAAACAGTTGAATTGTACTTGCAGCTGCAAATCTATACTCAACAAAGCTCATCACTCTAGCAACACTGGAGCCTAGGTATGCACCATGTCTTGGTTCATCCTGTGAGCATCACAAGTATTTCTGGTCTACCTCAACAATCCACACTTAGGAGCTCCACACCACTTTTTTAAAAAGTGTTTCATGGAGTCAGGAGAGATGGCTCAGTGGTTAAAAGCATGGGCTCTTCCGGAGGGCCTGGGTTCTATTCCAAACATCCACACAATGGATCTGAGCCAGTCCCAGGAAATTCAGTGCCCCTTTCCGGCCTCTGTGGACACTGTGTGCATGTAGTACACACACATTTGTGCAGGCAAAATGCTGATACAAATAAGATAAAATAAACATTTTAAAAAGAATTGTTTTACCTGCATATCTTGTCTTTTTCCTCTCTCAATTTGTTTCTTTTAAATTAGAAAAGCATATTCACTTGATGCAATGAGTCATATGCATAATTTTAATAATTTGCAATGACTACACGAGGGTAACATCTGGCTGCCTCCTTCCAAAGTCAGAGTGTGGTATTCATAAGTGTTTATAAATAATATATGTTTCAAATCACACAAATTCTGTCTGTGAAGTCTTCACTCTGCCACCTACAGTGAATATATAAACTCAAATTATTAGTTAAATATTCTCTAACCACAGAAAAAGTACATTGTTATTACCCCATAAGATAGCACAGGCTTCAAGTTAATTAACTCTTTGCATTTCAATTGTGTTGGAATTCTTGAGTTTATTAATATGTGTGTTTTTGTCCAGATTCTAGTCTCTTCATAACTAAAACTACTCCCTGTGGATAAAAATAAAACTTCACTATGCTGAACACAATCACCAAATTATTGTTTAATTGTTTGAAACAATTACTTCATTTTCTAAACTTAACTTCCTCCTCTTTAGTACCCCCTGACAGGCAGCTAACCAAGCTGAGACAAAAGAGAATCCACCAAATTCTCCACCAACCTCTTCCTATGGACATGAAGACCATGAATAGACACTCCATTGTGCAGGTGTGTTCAGTAAAAAGAATATTTGGTGGACATTTGCATATTTCCAAGTAATTTTCACAAATCAAAATCTGACTTAACTTTTCTATCTGAGGCTACTAAGCTCCTCCTCCGTTTCTTGACTTTAAATGCTTTCTGGAATTCCTCCCACATCACAGCACCCAAGCCATCTGTTCATAACTAATCTCCTCTATCACAAAGGAAGGCCTCCTCTCATTCTGTTGCTCTTACACTGGTTAAGAGAACACATCTGTTTATCTGTGTGTGCGTACGTGCGTACGTGCGTGCGTGCGTGTGTGCGTGTGTGCGTGTGTGTGTGTGTGTGTGTGTGTGTGTATGCACACTGATAATTTCTTCCCTTCAACAACTCCTTATTCTATTCTCCGCAATTCTTTTTCTTTGTTCCTTAATAAAAGCAAGTACTTCAAGAATCTAGAGAAACACGGGCACACAATTTACTAACCTTTATCAGGGGTTCATTTTAGAATCTCCTCTGAGATTATACACTTGTCTCAGTGTTCCTTTATGAAAAATGGAGAGACTAGGTTAGATTTAGTGGCATATGCTTGTACTCTCTGTATAAAAGAGGCCGAGGAAGGAAGATCCAGAGGCCCAGACCAGGAGAAGGAGGAAGAGGAAGAGGAGGAGGAGGAGGAGGAGGAGGAGGAGGAGGAGGAGGAGGAAGGAAGGAAGGAAGGAAGGAAGGAGGGAAGGAAGGAAGGAAGGAAGGAAGGAAGGAAGGAAGGAAGGAAGGAAGGAAGGAAGGAAGGAAGGAAGGAGATAGTAATATCAACCTCACAAGTTGTTAGGTACATTAAATAAATTCTACTTAAGCTTGTGCATTGGAATCAGCTATATATTAAGCATACTGTTTTTACTCTTCACTGTATCAGAGTGTTGAGCACAAGCTGTGTTGCGTGCCAGACTCCCACTCTACCACTGAGGTGCATCCACAGGCTTCTTTTAACTTTTGAGACAAGGTCTTACTAAGTTGCATAGGCTAACCTAAAACACATTCTATCGCCAAAGCAGGCTTTTAGCTTTTGACCTTCCTGCTTCAGTTTTCTAGGAGTCTGGAACTAAAAGCCTGCACCACCCAGCGTTGCAATGATTTTCATTCTTCCGGTTAAAATTACTTTAGGTGGCAATGTGCTCAAAGAGCACATATATTCCATCTTTGATTCATAGAATTTAAACTTTCTGAAGAAGATAAAACATATGCATTTTGCCTCAACAGCACCTGAGATGACACAGATAGGGACAAGGATAGCAGACTCTGTCACAAACATGTTGAGGGCTGTGTGGCACACATTAAAATTGACCTTTGTTGCTGTTGTTTATGATTTTAAAAAGCTACAGAATTAGAACAAAGCCTTTGATCACTTTAAGCTTCAAAAGTTTTTAATCCATGAACTCAATATGGCTTCTCATTAACCTGTACCTATTTAAATTCCCTTCAACAATGTTTTGTATTTGTTTCTGTTAAAAACATGCCATCCCCCTGAGAAAACTTATTCCTAAGGGTTTTTAAATCATTTTAAATAAATTTAATTTTTTCTTTATGGATCCGTTATCATTAGTATATTAAAATTCAACCAATGTTTGTATGTTGATATTGTGTCCTACTATAAAAGTGAGTGTTTTTATTAGTTTCCACTAGTTTTTTGTATATGTGAAATCTAGAGTTTTCTAAGATTATATCACTTGGGCACAGAAATAATATTTTTTTCTTACATTCTAGATAGACTTTTTCCTTTTCTTTTATTGAAAGTAGATTTATTTTTTCACATAATGTATCTTGATTATAGTCCCCCCTTCTACACTTATCAGCTCCCCCTTTGCCCCCCATCCAGATCCACTGCCTTTCTGTCTCACTTAGGAAACATAACCTTCTAAATCATAAAATAAAGCAAAAACTATCACATCAAAGTTGGACAAGGCAAACAAAGAGCACGAGAGAAAACCTGAGAGTCAAAGACACTCATGAGTCCCATAAAAATTTTAAACTGGAAGACATAAAATATACACAGAGGACCTGGTGCAGAACCATGCATGTCCTGTGATTTCTGCCTCCAATTCCGTGAGTTTCATATGATCTTTGCTTGTGCTGATTAAAGGGGTCTTGGTTTTTTGGTGTCCTATGACTCTTATAATCTTTCTACCTCCTCTTCCATGGGGCTTCCTAAATACTGAGGGAAGGGATTTAATAAAGAAATTTCATAAAAGGCTGAATGTTCCAAGGTCTCTCTCTTTCTATATAATGTCTGGCTATAGATCTCTCTCTCTAGTCCCATCTACTCTGGAGGAAGCTTCTCCAGTGGTGGCTGAGTAATCCACTGGTCTGCGAGTGTAGCAGAATATCAGTAGGAGTCATTTTATTGCTACTTTTTTTTTCTTTTCTAAGAAAAGTATTGTTTGATTATACCTTAATGTCAAGAACTGGCCTTGACATCCTTGTAAACTGAGGCAGGAATGCAGAGTCAGATGGAGCAAAAGCTGATAGCTCCTGGCAATAGCTCTTTTGCTCTTCTGAAACCAGAGCAGATAGATGGCTTCTGGCAATTAACTCCTGCTAATAGCTTTCGGGGTGGGGGCTGGGTAGAAAAAGAAACTTAACTACTTGGGACAGGCACTCTCTGTGACCTCTGAGAAATTCTTAACTCTTAACTCTTAAGAGGCTAGCGAGAACAAAAAGGAAATAGGAAAAAAATCATATACACACAGGCATACACTCGGCCAGGCCAGAACACCAGTTTCATCAATTTCACAAGTGTACATGCATTCTAATACACATATGTATACACCTACATGCATACATATATACAATACATATATGTGTGTGCATATATATATATATACATATACACATTTGGTGGATGGAGCAAAGCCTCTACATTTTTTCTCTCAGCTTTTATATAGCTTCACAGACAAAAGTTCTTTATACATAGAAACAGCAGCATGTTGACTATAAGTTCAAAGCAGTGTTTCATTCTATAAGATCATTATAAGTTCAAAGCAATAGTTTTACGTGGCATTGCTTTATCACAGTGTATACTTGTGGCCTCATCCTTGGACCTGAACTAGAATGAAAGTTTTCCTTGATCATTAATCTGTCCCAAGCCTATTTTTCTTCCTAGTATATTTGTGTGCTTTAATGCATGAAAGTTCACTGTGCTCTTTTTCATGTAGCCTTTATGATTCTATGAGGAAGGGGCACATTCTATTGTTGATTTTAGTTTTATTATATCTTTCTGGGAGAACAACAAAAACTATCTCCTTAGATTTTCTTTCAATTATTTAAACTTCCTAAAATTATTTAAGCCAAATCAGAAATTCTATAAAATTATTAACTTATACAAACAGCATGAATTTATGAAAGTATATCTTCATATTGATTCTACAGGAAATCTGCCCAATAGTGTGGGTTAATGCCCAGGAATCAATCATAACAAACTATAGGCAGAAAAAAAGTCTTTCTTTGCCCAATCATACCTTGCCAGAAAAATGAGTGATGCAGCAATGACAAACATAAAACAGTACATCAGCAGCAAGAAGCAATTTTGGGCTGAAGCTCCTGGGGCTGTATTTTTCTAGGATTCACCCATCCCAGCCATGCAAAAGGGTAAGCCATTTCCAGGAAGTTTACTTGCTTGCTGCAGCATTTCTTGCATGGCTTCTACTACCCTGGTCCCCTGGGCTATCTAGTCTCTGATTCATGGTCACCCAATCAATATTGTGTATATATTGATCTCATGAAGTGAACCTTAAGTCAAATAAATTGTTGGTTGGATACTTTAAAAGTTTATGCCACCAGTGTACTAACATATCTTTCAGGCAGGATACCATTGTAGATTAAAGCATTTATGCCTGGCTTGGTATTTGTTTTTCTTTTGGTAGCACGCAGAATAATATCATGTAGCAGACGTGCTAGAATGCAGGGGTGAAGGCTCTGTATTGGGACAAGATTGACTTCACCATGTTCAATAAGTTGTGTAGGTGTTGCCTTCAGCAATGGGGCCTAGTTGTCAGTCTGGGAGAGCACCTTGTAGTCTTGAAAACAGTTTGAGTTGTTTGGGGATTTCCATGCAACTTCATTGGCCAACAAATCAATTGAATGTAACCCAATCCCAATTCGAGGAAATTACATTTGGTTACAAGAGGTGACCATTTGGAGCTCTGTCTACCCCTTTATTTGAAACTTTTTTCTAGATAATCTAAATATATATTATTAGGAAACTTCCACTGTATTATTCACATAAGCCCTCAAATGGCCCTTAATTTTAGCTGTTTCTTTCTGTATTCCCTCCCTCTTTCACCTCTCTCTTCCCTTTTCCAATTTGATTCTCCTATTCCAGCATGGCTATCTATTTGATTTCCCTTTCCTAATGAGATCTATCAGTACCCCCTAGTCTCTTATTTCATACTTAATCTCTCTGGATCTACAGATTGTATCATAATTATGATTAAATTAAGAACTAATACCCACATGTAAACAAATACATACCATATTAGTCTTTCTAGGTCTGGGATACTTTACTCAGGATAATGTTTTCTAGCACCATTCATTTATCTGTGAATTTCATAATTTCACTTTTTCTATTTATTTATTTATTTATTTATTTATTTATTTACATCTCTATCACAGCTCCCTAACTCCTCCAAGTCCCCTCTCCTCTCACTCCTCTCCTTCACTTCTGTGAAGGGGAAGATTGCTCCTGTGCACCAACCAACCCTGGCAAATCAAGTCACTACAGGACTAGGCACATCCTCTCCCAATGAGACCAGACAAGGCAGACCAGTTAGGGGAACAAGATTCACAGGCAGGCATCAGAGTCAGGGAAAGCCCCCACTCCAGCTATTGGGGGACTCACATGAAGACCAAGAGGCACATCTGCCACATATATGAGTGAAGAAGGGAGCTAGGGCCAGCCCTTGTATGTCCTTGGTTGATGCTTTAGTCTTTGAGAACCCTCAACAGTACAGGTTTGTTGACTCTGTTGTTACTCCTTTGGAGCCCCTATCCCCTCCAGGTTCCTCAGTCCTTCTCCCAACTCCTCCAGAAGAGGAGTTTGCCTGTGGATCTCTGCATTTGTTTTGGTCAGCTCATAAACACCAGTTATGTTTGGCTCCTGTCTGTGAATCCAGACTGACAGATACAAATGTAGCCTGAGGCTCCAAGGTAGTTAAAGAAGAACAGCAGACCTGCAATGTGTCCCTATTGATCCTCTGAGGACAGCTTGGCACATAACCCCCACCCCAAATTGGCAGGGATTGCTACTGCTTTCATTTATGTCCCTCTAACACACGGCATCTGTGTGTCCAGGCCAGCAGTGACAGATAGGGATATCAGCAGTGTTTTCACATGTTTTATCAATGTTGAAAACTATTTGACCTACAATGAGGCATCAAAATCTCACATTGTCTCTTTATGATTTCACTTTTCTAATGACTGAATAGTATTCCATTGGGTAGATGTTTCACATTTTCTTTATCTAGTCTTTGGTTGATGGACATGTAGATTGCTTCCAATCTCTGGCTCTGATGAATAGAGCAGAAATAAACATTGTTGAGCAAATGTCTCTGTGGTGGAATAAAATGCCTAAGAGTGGCACAGCTGAAACTTGAGGTACATCAATTCCATCTCCCTGAGGTACCTCCACACTGATTTCTGTAGTGGCTGTATAAGTTTGCACTCTGACTACCAGTGGAAGAGTGTCATCCTCACTAGCAGTGGCTGTCACTTGTTTTATGATGTTAGCCATTCTAACAAGCAAAAGATAAAATCTCAAAGTAGCTCTGATTTCCATTTTCCTGATGGCTAAAGATGTTGAACATTTATTTCTCAGACATTTGAATTTCCTCTTTTGATAATAATCTGTTTACAGATTATTTTCTATATTTTAATTGGGTTACTTGTATTCTTGATACCTAGTTTTTTAGTTCTATAAATGGTTGGGATATTTGTCCTCTATCAGATGTGGCTTGGAAAAAAAACCTAGTCTTTTCACATTCTGTAGAATGCTACTTTGTCTGAATGATGATGTCCAGTGACATAAAAAAAATTTTAGTTTCACGAGGTCCCATGTTGAACTTAGTGCCTGTGTTAACAGAATCCTGCTCAAGAGGTCTTTCCTGAGGCAATGAGCTCAAGACTACTCCCACTTTCTCTTCAATAAGGTTCAGTTTATCTGATTTTATGTTGCTGTCTTTTTCTAAAAATCAAGGGGTTAGGTCATAAAATACTAATTCATGGGATAATCAAAGGGGAACCTGGGTAAGATATTGAATTAATATACAAATAAAAAACTGGTCTTTGCTGGACAGTGGTGGTGCACACCTTTAATCCCAGCATTTGGGAGGCAGAGGCATATATATAGATGTGTGTGTGTGTATCATATGTATATATATTTTTACATATGTATATATATTTTATATTATATATATTTTTTACATGGCAAATGAATTCAGAGATCTGCCTACTGTTGTAAGCATAAACTATAAACTAGCTGGATAGGATCCCATCTTGAAATTACTATTTCTACCATGCCTGGGTCTAAACTTATTCTGTCTCAGGCTGACCTTGAACTTAGGAATCTGCCTGCCTTTGTATCTTTCTGACAATATGGTTTATTAGTGCAGCTACCTCTGTTTTTATTTTTGTTTTATTATCATTATTATTATTGTTATTAATTTTATGTATGTGAAATCCTTCATATAATTCATATTGTATCAGGTGGATTTCTGAGTTTCAGGCCAGCCTGGTCTACAGAGTGAGTTCCAGGACAGCCAGGGCTATACAGAGAAACCTTGTCTCAAAACCCCTTCCCCCTCTGAAAAAAGACTAGGCTTTATTTTGTAAGATTAGAACAATTTGAAGATCTCCGGAGAGCTGTCTTCAGCCAAACACAGAGCTGTCAGTTTGTAAACATGATTAACTTCTAGTTGTTCTTTCACTACACATAAACACCCCTTCCTCAGAACCCCTCTCCAAACTAAGGCTAGTCCTTGGCAGAGGAAAGCTGCTAGCAGGGAGTACAACGAGGCATGAGAAAGAAGTGTCTTGTAAGTCAACAAAGCTGAAGGTATTGGAGATCTAAAGAGTGCTTTGTCATCAGACATATAGTTGCAGTTTGGAGTTTGCCCAACTGCATTTTTGTCTTACTTTGGTCCAGTATTTTCTCTTACTATGGTCCCTTCCCTATGTTTTGGAAAGGTAATGTATATCCTGTGATGTTGGAAGTATGACGTATGCTTTTTGATTTTGATTTTATAGGAAATTAACTATGGGCACTTTTGAGGTTGGACTAAGGGCATTTTTGCATTATGTTACAACTATGAGCCTATGAGTGTCAGGGAGTAGAATGTGGTGGTTTGAATAGGCTTGGCTTATTCAACACAAGCATTCATGTGTTTGAATGTTTGGCCCATAAGAAGTGGCATTATTAGGAGGTCTGGCCTTGTTGGAGTACATATAGTTTTATTGGACGAAGTGTTACTGTAGGGGTGAGACTTGAGGTCACCTATGTTCAAGCTCTGCCCAGTGTAGAATTCAGTTTGTTCCTGAGTGCCTTCAGATTAAGATGTAGGACTCTCAGCTCCTCCATGCCTGCATGCAGGTTGCCATGCTTCATGACATGGTAATAGTTGTCTAAACTTCTAAAACTATAAGCCAGCCCCAATTAAATGTTTGCTTTTATGAGAGTTGCCTTAGACATAATATCTCTTCATAGTAATGGAAACTCTAAGACACAGGTCATAAAGAAAATTGGTCTCTACTTCTCTTTCTTTAGTCTTTATGTGGTTTGAGTATCAAGGAAACTGTGGCTTCATAAAGCAAATTAGGGGCTTGAGCAGTCTCCCAGTCCCTCTGGAAACTGAGTTCAGAGGCACCCTAGGGAGGGCACGGATCACAGAGTAGAAGGTAGGAGAACCCACCCACAGCCCTAGGTCTTAGGTCTTAGAAGCACAACTGGCAGTAGAGAGCCCCACAGAGGGCACCTGGCAGCCAGACTCTGCCCCTGCGGAGAACCACGCCCCATCTGCCTCTGGCCCGGATACCAGTGGCTTGAGCAGTCTCCCAGCCTATCGGCTCCCCTCTGAAAACTGAGTCCAGAGGCACACTAGGGAGTTCACAGGTCACAGACCCCAGAGCTGCAGAGGCACCCAAGAGAGGTCAAGGACCATAGAGCTGCAGGCATCCTAGTGAGGACACTGCCCACAGAGCAGCAGAGCAGGGGACACCATATCCCAAAGCATCCTAGAGGAGCAACTACATTCAGAACAGCAAACACCTAGCTGGTCTACCACTGTGGAGACTCCATATCCTGAAATACCCTAGAAGAGCCACTGAACCCAGAGCACCTGGAGCTCAGGATCATAGAGTCATCAGTACCCGGTGGACTTCTGATACAACCAAGATAACTGGAAAGGCAGACTCCAGTCAGAACCAGTGAGTGGAAGTAGAACTACAGCTAACCAAATGGCAAAAGGCAAGCACAGGAATGTAAACAACAGAAACCAAAGTTACTTGGCATCACCAGAGCCCAGTTCCCCCACCATAACAAGTCCTAAACACCATATCACACGAGAAAAGCAGGACCCAGAATTAAAATCACTTCTCATGATGATGTTAGAGGACTTTAAGAAGGTCATAAATAGCACTCTCAAAGAATTTGAGGAGAACACAGGTAAACAGGTAGAAGCCCTTAAAGAAATGCAAGAAAACACAACCAAACAGATGAAGGAATTAAACAAAACTGTCCAGGATCTAAAAATGGAAGTAGAAGCAATAAAGAAATCTCAAAAGGAGACTACTCTGGAGATAGAAAACCTAAAAAAAAAAAAAAAAGACCAGAGGTCCTAGATGCAAGCATTACCAACGGAATACTAGAGATAGAAGAGAAAATCTCATGTGCAGAAGACACCATGGAAAACATTGACACAACTGTCAAAGAAAATGCAAAATGCAAAAAGCTCCTAACCCAAAGCATCCAGGAAATCCAGGACACAATGAGAAGACACAACCTAAGGATAATAGGTATAGATGAGGGTGAAGACTCCCAACTTAGAGGGCCAGTAAATATCTTCAACAAAATTATAGAGGAAAACTTCACTAACCTAAAGAAAGAGATGTCCTTAAACATACAAGAAGCCTACAGAACCCCAAATAGACTAGACCAGAAAAGAAATACCTCTCGTTACATAATAATCAAAACATCAAATATACAAAACAAAGAAAAAATACTAAAAGCAGTAAGGGAAAAAGATAAAGTAACATATAAAGGCAGACCTATAAGAATTACACCAGACTTCTCACCAGAGATCATAAAAGCCAGAAGATCCTGGACTGATATCACACAGGCCCTAAGAGAACACAAATGCCAGCCCAGACTACTTTATCCAGCAAAACTCTCAATCAATATTGATGGAGAAACCAAAATATTCCATGACAAATCCAAATTTACACAATATCTTACCACAAATCCAGCCCTTCAAAGGATAATTGGTGGTAAACTCCAACACAAGGAGGGAAACTGCAACCTAGAAAAAGCAAGAAAGTAATTTTCTAACAACCCTAAAAGAAGGTAGCTATACAAACATAATACCACCGCCAATAACAAAATAACAGGAAACAACATTCATTTTTCCTTGATATCTCTTAATATCAACGAACTCAATTCTCCAATAAAAAGACATAGACTATCAGATTGGATACATAAACAGGACCCAACATTCTGCTGCATACAGGAAACACACCTTTGTGAAAAAGACAGACACTACCTCAGAGTAAAAGGTTGGAAAACAATCTTCCAAGCAAATGGCCCCAAGAAACAAGCTGGAGTAGCAATTCTAGTATCAAATAAAATAGTTTTTCAACCAAACATAATCAAAAAAGATAAAGAAGGACACTTGATATTCATCAAAGGAAAAAAATGTACCAAGAGGAACTTGCAATTCTGAACATCTATGCTCCAAATGCAAGGGCACCCACATACATAAAAGAAACTTTACTAATGCTTAAAGCATACATTGCACCTCACACAATAATAGTGGGAGATTTCAACACCCCACTCTCAGCTATGGACAGATCATGGAAACAGAAACTAAACCGAGACGCAATGAAACTAACAGAAGTTGTGAACCAATTGGACTTAACTGACATCTATAGAACATTTCATCCTAAAACAAAAGAATATACCTTCTTCTCAGCACCTCATGGTACCTTCTCCAAAATAGACCATATAATTGGTCACAAAACAGGCATCAACAGGTACAAAAAGATTGAAATAATCCCTTGTACCCTATCAGACCACCATGGAATAAGACTTGTCTTTGACTTGGACAAAAACAACAGAAAGCACACATACATGTGGAAACTGAACAATTCTCTGCTCAATGATAACTTGGTCAAGGAGGAAATAAAGAAAGAAATTAAAGACTTTTTAGATTTAAATGAAAATGAGGACACATCCTATCAAAATTTGTGGGACTCCATGAAAGCAGTACTAAGAGGAAAAATCATAGCTCTAAGTGCCCACAAAAAGAAAATGGAAAGAATGTACATTAATAAATTGACAGCACACCTGAAAGCGTTAGAACAAAAAGAAGCTAATATACCCAAGAGGAGTAGATGGCAGGAAATAATCAAAATCAGGGCTGAAATCAACCAAGTTGAAACAAAAAGAACTATACAAAATATCAACAAAACCAGGAGCTGGTTCTTTGAGAAAATCAACAAGATAGACAAACCCTTAGCCAGACTAACCAAAGGGCGCAGAGACAGTATCCAAATTAATAAAATCAGAACTGAAAAGGGAGACATAACAACAGAAACAGAGGAAATTAAAAAAATCGTCAGATCCTACTACAAAGGCCTATACTCAACAAAATTGGAAAATCTGGATGAAATGGACATTTTTCTAGATAGATACCAGGTACCAAAATTAAACGAGGAGCAGATAAATCATCTAAACAGTCGCATAACCCCTAAATAAATAGAAGCAGTCATTAAAAACCTCCCCACCAAAAAAGTCCTGGACCAAATGGTTTTAGTGCAGAATTCTATCAGACCTTCCAGGAAGACCTAATACCAATTCTCTTCAAACTATTCCACAGAAGAGAAACAGAAGGATCAATACCCAATTCGTTCTATGAAGCTACAATTATGCTCATACCTAAGCCTCACAAAGACCCAACAAAGAAGGAGAACTACACACCAATCGTTCTTATGAATATTGATGCAAAAATACTCAATAAAATTCTCACAAACCAAATCCAACAACACATCAAAGCAATCATCCATCATGATCAAGTAGGCTTTATCCCAGGAATGCAGGGATGGTTCAATATTCGGAAATCCATCAATGTAATCCACTACATAAATAAACTCAAAGAAAAAAACCACATGATCATCTCACTAGATGCTGAGAAAGCATTTGACGAAATACAACATCCCTTCATGTTAAAAGTCTTGGAAAGATTAGGAATTCAAGGTCCATACCTAAACACAGTAAAAACAATAAACCGCAAACCAGTAACCAATATCAAACTAAATGGAGGGAAACTTGAAGCAATCCCACTAAGATCAGGGACTAGACAAGGCTGCCCACTCTCACCTTACCTATTCAATATAGTACTGGAAGTCCTAGCTAGAGCGATTAGACAACAAAAGGAAGTCAAAGGGATACAGATAGGAAAGGAAGAAGTCAAAATTTCACTCTTTGCAGATGATATGATAGTATACTTAAGTGACCCTAAAACTTCCACCAGAGAACTCCTAAACCTGATAAACAACTTTACCTATGTGGCTGGATATAAAATCAACTCAAACAAATCAGTAGCCTTCCTATACTCAAAAGATAAACAGACTGAGAAAGAAATTAGGGAAATGACACACTTCACAATAGTTACAAATACTATAAAATATCTTGGAGTGAATCTAACTAAGCAAGTGAAAGATCTGTATGACAAGAACTTCAAGTCTCTGAAGAAAGAAGTGGAAGAAGATCTCAGAAGATGGAAAGATCTCCCATGCTCCTGGATTGGCAGGATTAATATAGTAAAAATGGCCATCTTGCCAAAAGCAATCTATAGATTCAATGCAATCCCCATCAAAATTCCAAATCAATTCTTCATAGAGATAGAAAGAGCAATTTGAAAATTTATTTGGAACAACAAAAAACCCAGGATAGCGAGAACTTTCTCAACAACAAAAGAACTTCTGGGGGAATCACCATCCCTGACCTCAACCTATACTACAGGGCAATAGTAATAAAAACTTCATGGTATTGGTACAGAGACAGGCATGAGATCAATGGAATAGAACTGAAGATCCAGAAATGAGCCCACATACCTATGGTCACTTGATCTTTGACAAAGGACCTAAAACCATCCAGTGAAAAACAGACAGCATTTTCAGCAAATGGTGCTGGTTCAACTGGAGGTCAACATGTAGAAGGATGCAAATCAATCCATTCATATCTCCTTGTACAAAGCTCAACTCAAGTGGATAAAAGACCTTCACTTAAAACCAGATACACTGAAACTATTAGAAGAGAAGTTGGGGAAGACCCTCGAATACCTAGGCACAGGGGAAAAGTTCCTGAACAGAACACCAATGGCTTATGCTCTAAGATCAAGAATTGACAAATGGGACCTCATCAAATTGCAAAGCTTCTGTAAGGCAAAGGACTTTGTCAATAAGACAAATTGGCAACCAACAGATTGGGGAAAGATCCTAACCAATCCTACATCCGATAGAGGGCTAATTTCCAAGATATACAAAGAATTCAAGAAATTATACTCCAGACAACCAAATAACCCTATTAAAAATGAGGTACAGAGCTAAACAAAGAATTCTCAACTGAGTAAATTCAAATGGCCAAGAAGCACCTTAAGAAATGCTCAACGACCTTAGTCATCAGGGAAATGTAAATCAAAACAATCCTGAGATTCCACCCTATACCAGTCAGAATGGCTAAGATCAAAATCTCAGGTGATAGTAGATGCTGGCAAGGATGTGGAAAAAGAGGAACACTCCTCTATTGCTGGTGGGATTGCAAGCTGGTACAACCACTCTGGAAATCAGTCTGGCAGTTCCTCAGAAAACTGGACATAGCATTACCTGAGGACCCAGCTATAACACTCCTGGGCATATACCCAGAAGATGCTCCAACATATAATAAAGACATATGCTCCACTATGTTCATTGCAGCCTTATTTATAATAGCCAGAAGCTGGAAAGAACCAAGATGTCCCTCAACAGAGGAATGGATACAAAAAATGTGGTACATCTACACAATGGAGTATTACTCAGATATTAAAAATAATTAATTTGAGAAATTTTTAGGTAAATGGATGGATCTAGAAATTATCATCTTGAGTGAGTTAACCCAATCCCAAAGGAACACACAGGGTATTTACTCACTGTTAAGTGGATGTTAGCCCAAAAGCTAGGATTAGCGAAGACTCAACTCGAAGACCACATGAAGCTCATGAAGAAGGAAGACCAAGAGGGGATGACTCAGTTCTACTTAGAATGAGTAACAAAAATGCTCAAGGGAGCAAATACAGAAACAAAACATGGGACAGAAACTGAAGGAGGGGCCATCAGGAGACCATTCCACCTGGGTATTCATCCCATGTACAGCCACCTAAGCTGTACATCCACTGTTGTGGATGGCTGGAAGTGCATAATCTGAGGAACATGATATAGCTGTCTTTTTAGAGGTCTGCCAAAGACTAACACACTCAGAGGACGAAGCTCACAGTTAACTACTGATATGATCAGAGGTTTCCCAATGGAGAACTTAGAGTACTGAAAGAGCAGAAAAGGTTTGTGATCCCAGGAGGAAAGCAACAATACCAAACAACCAGACCCCCCCCCCAGAGTCTAAGCCACCAGCCAAGGAACACAAAGGGAGGGACCCAAGACTCCAGTGGTATATGTAGGGGAGGATGGCCTTGTCGGGCATAGGTGGGAGAGGAATTTCTTGGTCCCATAAAAAAAAATGAACACAGAGTGGGGGGGGGGTAATGTGAGGGTGGGGAGGGGATAGTGGGGAGTGCGGTCACTGCCTCATAGAAGCATGAGGAGGGGGATGGGATAGGAGGTTT
Organism: Arvicanthis niloticus; assembly: GCF_011762505.2. NCBI lineage: Eukaryota > Metazoa > Chordata > Mammalia > Rodentia > Muridae > Arvicanthis > Arvicanthis niloticus. The sequence goes on along the minus strand of NC_133433.1, from coordinate 33,550,079 downwards.
CTGGGTGGTGGGAGGAACTGGGGTAAGGGGATAAAATCTGAAATGTAAATATTACAACCAATTTTAAAAAGGAAAAAAAAAACAAAGAAAAGTTGTTAGAACCAATATCTTTAAAAAAAAATGTCAGCTCCCTAGGGGGGAAAAATTTTTTTTCTTGATACTAAAACTTGTACTGAGAATTGTATATTGCAGAATACACAGCCTTGTTGTATCTACTCATCAAGCATACTGAGCAGTCCTGCCCAAACCTCCAATGTCCTGGAATTCCATCTGGATTCAGTGAAGACACAATGTCAGAGACTTATCAACTTACTCTTCCCCCAACCCCTCTTCTAATATCTCAACGCCCGTAATCAGCTTGAAGAAGTTAAAGAAGAGTCAGCGCCCCTATTCCCTGGGCTTGAGGACTAATGTGGTTAATAATGGTCTGTCTTTCTAGGGGAAAGTAGTGGTTTTGTTGGAACAGGGAGGATTCGCTAGGATTTATTGCATAGCCATAACCTATTGGTAGAAATCTGTATAATTATTATCAAGATGAAGTTATAATTTCTTAAATGGTACAAAATTTACTTTGATTTCAAATTTAAGGTTTTCATTAGTACAAGCTTCTTATTAATATAAAAGCGAGATGAATATTGATACTCTCATGGGCATTGTGCCTGTATAACACATTTAGGAATACAAGGCCTAGACCCAGTCCTTCTTTAATTTTTAACTGATTTGGAATGGTTAACCTATGAATTAAGGGACTATAGCAAATTCATGGCTTTGAGTTTATTGTTAGGAGGTTTCCCATATTTTATTTAGAAATAGCTGAGAGGAGTGAACAGACAACAGTCCAGGTTACCTTACATGAATAGTTGGTTTTCAAAACATCAGAAGTCCATAGAATCGATGCTACAAATATTAATATATTAATATATTATATATTAATGTCCATTCTGATTAGAGACCTGTCTGCTCCTGACAGCTCCCTGTCGTGGATTCTAAGAAGAAATTGAGCATCCTTGGAGTTACACCAGTTGTGTGGTGACAGCCACTAGGCAAGAATTGCCTCTTTCCATCTACAGACAAATTACTGTCCAGAAAAGGACACACATGCAGAATAGTCGACTGATTATATCTGCCTAGACAGAGTAATCAGCCCTTAATAATCCTGCATCACTAAGGTCTGTCAGATGACTCTGGGCCAGAAGGCTGAACATTTGATGCTCCAACTTTCGGTAGTATAGGGGCTTTTCAGGTGTTCAGCGGTCTCTATTAATCAGCTAAGTTTTAGAAGCTATGTTTAGTGCTTCCCAAAATTTCAGTTAACTCAGTCATTCTGGATTTCTGACGGGGTTGAAGACCTATAGTCTCATAGCCAATTCTGGCTATTGACTTTGAGAGAAAAGATCTGAGTAGATGGTTTTCAGCTGACACTCATTCTAAAGCCAAAAAAAAAAAAAAAAAACAAAACAAAAATAAAAAACAAAAAAAACAAAAAAACAAAAAACAAAACAAAAACAAACAAAAACCAAAACCAAACCAAAAAACAAAACAAAACAAAAGCCAGGATCAAAAGTAAGTGTTTTAGTTAGAAGAGATGACAGAGGTTCTGGTTAGTCAACAAAATGATGGACTGGGTATTAGGACTATCTTGTACCTCACTGGTACAATTAGAAATAAGTATGTTCTAATTGTATTTTGAGAGAAAAGTTTTACTTTAACAGGAAGAATGATATGTAGGAGGAGCTAAGTGGGAAGGAGTATTGAGAGGAAGAGATGGAGGAAGAAGAGAAGATGAAGGAGAGGAGAAGCTAGGTGATGAAAGAGAGAAAGAGAGAGGGGGCATAGAGGCAGATGTTCACAGGTCTCCACCAGTCAAAGATGGTTTTTATATCTAGGTTGGGTATTGGGTTACGCCTCTGATTGAGCATTACCAAACTTATAAATCCTTTGCTTAACATTTAAAAAAAATTGTACAAAAGCAAAAAGGAAAGGGGGGCATGGGACAGGGGTTTTCTAGGGAGGGGAAATGGGGAAAGGGGATGGCATCTTAAATGTAAATAAAATATTAAATAAAAAAACCACAAAAAAATAAAGCAAATTAGGCAAAGATACTTGTGTTTCTGTTTGGGGGGATAATCTGAGGAACATTGTCATTAACTCTTTGAAAATCTAGTAGAATTATGGGTTAAACATTGGCACAGGAGTCAATTTCCTGAACAGAATACTAATAGCAAAGGCGCTAAGAACAATAATCAATAAATGGAACTTCGTGCAACTGAAAATCATCTTCAAGGCAAGGGACACCATAAATAGGACAAAATGGCAGCCTACAGAATATGAAAAGATTTTTGCCAATTCCACATCTGATAGAGAGCTAATATCCAAAATATATAAACAATGCAAGAAATTAGACATCAACAAACAAAACAATCCAATTAAAAAGGGATACAAATCTAAACAGAGAATTCTCAACAAAGACATCTCAAAATGGCTGAAAAACAGTTAAAAATGTTCAACATCCTTAGCCACCAGTAAAATACAAATCAAAACTACTTTGAGATTTAATCTTACACCTGTCAGAATGGCTAAGATCAAAAAACTCACTTCCTGTCAAGGAAGTGGAGCAATGGGAATACTTCTCTTTTGCAGGCAAGAATGAAAACTTACACAGCTAGTATGAAAATCAATATGGAGGTTCCTGAGAAAATTAAGACTCAATCTACCTCAAGATCCAGCTATACCACTCTTGAGCATATACCCAAAGAAAACTCCATCCTTCCACAAGGTCACTTGTTCAACTATGTTCATAGCAGCATTCTTCATAATAGCCAGAAACTGGAAATAACCTAGATGTTCCACAACTGGAAGAAAATGTTGTACATTTACACAATGGAGTACTACTCAACTGCTAAAAACAATGACGTCATAAAATTTGCACGCAAATGGATGGAATTAGTGAAGAAATCATCCTGATTGAGGTGACCCAGACCCAGAGAGACAAACATGGTATGTCCTCATTTATAAGTGGACACTAGCTGTTAAGTAAAAGATAATCATGGTATAATACACAGACCCAGAGAGGCTAAGTAACAAGGAGGTTTCAAGGGAGACACAAGAATCTCCCTGATAAGGAGAAATAAAATGGATTTTGCAAGTGGGCTTAGGGAGAATTAGGATGTGAGCAGAGGGGTTCATTCAGGGGCAAGGGACAGAGGGAGAGAGTATTGGGAGAGATAACTAGAATTGGGGGACATTCCTAATTCAATGGAAATATCCTGGAATCTACCAGAGTGACCCTAGTGAAATTTCCTAGTAGGGGGGATATGGAGCCTCAAACAACCATCTTCTACAACCAAGTGAGGCTTAAAGCAATGGAATTGTGACATCAAGCCACAGAACCTTTGACCTACAATCTGTCCTTCCTGGTAGATGTCTTGAGATAATATTGCTGCAGAACTTGTGGGAGTGGCCAACCATTAACTAGTCCAACCTGAGGTCCACGCTATAAGAGGGAGCCCACCATGTGACACTGCATGGATCTTCAGAAATTAGAGACTGGTCTGCCTGTGGATTCAAGATAGAACCAAATATGATTGGTAAAAATATAAAAATAAAAAGTCAATGAAATGATTCTAATGATATTCTGCTATAGTCATAGATAGGCCTGTAGCCCAATTGTCATCAGAGAGGCATCAACCAACAACTGATAGAAATAGATAGAGAGACCCACAGCCAAACTCTAGGCTAAACCAAGAGATTTCCCCCCAAAATCAGAGAGGAGGAAGGATTCTCGGAGCCAGAGGGATTGAGGACACCACGAGAACACGACCCACAGAATCAACTAAACAGCGCTCATAGGGGATCTCAGAAACAGAAGCAGCAGCCACCAACCCCATATGGGTCTGGCTAGATTCTCTGCATATATGTTATGGATGCATAGTTTGGTGTGCTTTGGGACCCTTATCAGTGGTAGTAGGAATGTCTCTGACTCCTTTGCTTGTGAATGGGATGCTTTTCCTCCTACTGGGTCACCTAGAATTGGTATGAAGGATTGTGCCGAAAGAAGTAGCGGTAAGGTAAACAGCAGTTAGGATGCAATGTATGGAAAGAATAAAAATGATTTTTTAAAAAAAATAACTGCATTTATTTCACTTTGGGTTATAAGTCTGTTTAAATGCTTACCTGATCTTGGTTTAACTTTGGTAAATGGCATATATTGAAAAAATTATCCATTTCTTTTAGATTTTTCTAATTTGGTGGAGTATAGGTTTTTTAAAAGATGTCCTTTTGATTCACTAGATTTCCTCAGAGTCTGTTCCCCTTTGCATTTATAATTTTGATAACTTTTATATTCCTTCTCTGACTTTTAGTTGATCCAGATTAGAGTCTATCAATCATATTGTTTTTCTCAAAGAACTAACTCTTTGTTTCATTGAGTCTTTGTTGTTATTTCTCCTTTATTTATTTTAACCCTGAGTTTGATTATTTCCTCTTGGAAAGTTCTAGAACTTTCAGGCATGCCTTTACGTTGCTAGTAGGAGATAATATTTTGTTTTGTTTTGTTTTGTTTTTCCTTAGTGCTATAAATGTGCCCTCTTAGTACCACTTCTACTGTGTCCCATAAATTTGGATATGATGTGTATATATTTTCATGGAATTCTAGAACATCTTAATTTCTTTTAATTAATTAATTTTTAATTAATTTCTTTTGTAATTTCTATCTTGGCCGATTTTTCATTCAGTAGTGAGATAGTTTCCATGAGTTTCTAAGTTTTCTATTAATTCTGTTGTTGAAATCCAGTTTTAATCTGGTTGTCAGAAGGGATTCAGGGTTTCAATTTTCTTCCATCTATTGAGACTTGTCTTTGTGTTCAAGTAGGTGGTCAATTTTGGAGAAAGTTTCATGAGGTGCTAAAAAGAAGGGGAGCTCTTTTGTGCTTGTGTGAAATTGTCTATAGATATCTGTCAAGTTCATTTGGTTTGTACTGTCTCTTAGCTCCCACATTTCTCTGTCCAGTTTTTTGTGTGGATGATCTGTCTTTTAATGTGTGTGTGTGTGTGTGTGTGTGTGTGTGTGTTCCTTTTTTTGATTTGCTGGTCTGGGAATATTTAATCTTTCTGTTTTCTTAAATGTAGTTACTTTCTTCAGGTCTAACCTAAACTCTAAGTTTTTCTCCTAGTGCTCTTTGTAGATTTTTAGCTAGGTATTGATTAAATTTGGTTTTATCATATAATGTCTTATTTTGTTGATCTATTGTGATTAAGTTTTTCTGGGTATAGTTGTCTTGATTGGCATCTGTGGCCTCTTAGAATCTGCAGCACATCTCTCCAGTCCCTTCTGACTTTTAGAGTCTCTATTGAGAAGTCAGGTATTACTGTAATTGGTCTGCTTTTATATGTTCCTTGATCTTTTTCCCTTGCCGCTTTTAATGTTCTTTCTGTGCGTGTGTGCGTGCGTGCGTGCGTGTGCGTGTGCGTGTGCGTGTGCGTGTGCGTGTGTGTGTGTGTGTTTAGGGTTTTAAAGAGTTGGAGAAGTGAAGCTTTGCAGTCAGCCTGTCTGCTTTGGTGGCCCTATTGGGAATCTCCTTTCTTTTTATCCAAAATGATCTTGCTAAGACTTTATTGTGCTAAAGAAATTCCCTTCTGCTTCCAGAGATGCTTTTCTTTATTTTTATTTTTATTTTTATTTTTATTTTTATTTCTATTCTTATTTTTATTTTTGATGGGGGTTTACAAATGCCCATTTAAAAAGCCATTCTTAAACAAAACAAACCAAAAGGTTTACAAAAGAAAAGAAAAAGATACAGAAAAAGCATAACTTGCTTCATATGTCCCCAAGAGAAAAAAATAAAAGAGACAATATCAACATGCTCAACCCTAAGGTCTTCTTTTCCCTATTTCTTAATACAAAATACAAGCAAAGGATAGACATACTTAAAACAAAGTTCAGGAGCAGACAGCAGTCCTGGAAATCCTTCAATTGGAGCAAGGCAGGAGTTTGTTGTTGCTATTGTTTATGCAAATGTGTACAGACCAGGATATGTAAATTATAAAATGAAGTATCACATCAGACCATCACATGAGTCTACCAATGCATGTTGCAGCTATAATCCATGAACATGGTCAACAAATCATGTTTGCTTCAATTCAGTTTCATTTAAATTAAAGAAAAAATTTCAAATAAAGTGATTACATTCAAACTTTAGCTTCCTGAGTAGCATGAAGCAGATTTCAGCACCTCTAAGGTATTGCGACAATGCCCAACCCTCTATTGTTTAAGCCATGTATGAAGCCACACTGCAGTATGAGGACAAGGACGCTAGGCTTTCAACCTGTGGCCTAAGACAGTTAGGCTGGCTTTCTGGCCCTTTCTGCTCAGAACATGAAAGATTCAAGACTAAAATCAAGGAAGACTAAGAGTTTTTAGAACTGGCAAATTAAGGCTGGAAGATGAATGAAGGCAAACTGTGGCAGCTGAGCAACCTGGCAAAGTCTTGCCGGAATGAAACATACAAGGTTTGCTGCAATGTGCTCATGGCACACAGACTATGCCCTAAAAATAACATATATATATAACCCTGAAGTGTAATGTATATGTGAGTGCGTGTTTGTAAATAAATGTCTGGCAATTAAACCTTTGTCTTCTGGAAGTTAGTGAATTTTTTCCCTTTTTCTCCAGGGATGTTTTTCTTAATCATTAAAAAGTGTTGAATCTTTCCAATATTTATGAATAAAGTGAGATAGTTATATCATTTCTGTTTTCCTTTCCTTTGGGTTCACGCATTGTAGTTAATTAGTTAATTTTGATATATTTCTTCATTCCTATATTCTAGATATTAGACTTATTTGGCAGTAGTACACAAGCCTTTGTATGTGCTATTAAATTCAGATTGTTACTATATTGGTGAAAAAATTGCTTAATTTTCATAAAGGAGGTTTACTTTTATATTTTATTTATTTATTTAGGGCAATTTCATTATCTTTATCTGAATTGTGTATCACAGTTTCATAGCATATCTGAATTGTGTATCACAGTTTCATAGCATGTTTGAGCCTGATCACTACTCTTTTATAAAAAATTTTTTATATTTAGTTAGTGTTTCTTTTTGTGTGTTTGTGTACCGTGATGTATGTGTAAAGGTCAGAGAAAAACTTATAGGATTCAGCCGTCTCTTCCCACCATGTGGGTTCCAGATCTGGTTCAGCAGTAGCATCTTTCTCAACTGAGGCACTTCTATGACTCATTAAATGCTTTTTGAACATGTATTTTGTGTTTTGTTCTGTTTTGTTGTTTTGTTTTGTTTTGTCTTGTCTTGTCTTGTTTTTATGACAGGGTCTCATGTAGCCCAGACTGGCCTCAACCTGCTATGTAGCCAAGGATAGACTTCACTTCTTGACCCCTTTGCCTTTATTTCCTGAGTTCTAGAAATAACAGTATGTTTTAAGACATTTCATCAAAAATATTTTAAGTAAATGTGTTGTTGATACTTTCTGAAGTGTAACCAAAGTATCTGGTACCACCCCTTTCAATGTGAAGGAGTCGATTTCTATACTATAGGTGCCATGACACTTGGCTCATTTCTAGGTTTATCTTTTTCTTCTTTCTTTCTTTTTTCTTTCTTTCTTCCTTAGATGATCTAGAAAGAGTTTACCAAAAGAACTGACCCAATTGTACTGACTTTTACTTTCTCTATTACTTTCTATTCTACAATACATTCATCTCTGCTTTAAACTGTGTTATACCATCCTTTTGCTAACTTTGAGTTTGTCCTGTCTTCTCTAGATACTTGGGCAATAGTGTCAGGTTCATGTTTGATATCTTTCCCTTTAAATGTAAGCATTCATAAGTAGCTATAGATGTCTCCATGGACACCATGTTTGCCATGCCCATTCAGTTTTACTGCATTATGTTTTCTTTTCCTTTGCCTTCAGTTATCATTAAAGTTTTAGTTGGTTTCTCCTTTGAGCCATCAGTTAAGTGTCTGGTGAACTGGAATATTTTGTGGATTTTTCAATAACCCGTATTTTCTGCTATTGATTTCTAGTTTCATTCCATCATAATTAAAGAACTTTATTTTTTTAGAGACAGTGTCTGGGCCTTTTATTTGTTTGTTTTGATCTTCTGGGTATGTCATGGTCCCCTGTGCCTCTGTGTGCCATATAACCTTTGGTTAAGATTTGTACTTTTGACAAAACAACTGCTTCTCCCAGACTTTTAGGCTGGTTTCTACAAAAGCAGAACTGTTTTGCCAGCTCATTAGCTCTTCTGGCTGTATGTCTTCTCTGGGTCTTTGAATGTAATTCCGATAGTCTTATTTGTCCAAACAACTCACCTTATGAACATCATCTCAATTTTTACAGTTTTGGCCTACAGAGAGACAGAGTCTATGTACTTCCAACTATGTACTGAGATTCATTTCTGGTTTTAGTAGTTTTCATTTAGTAGTTTGCAGGTTTTCTGAGACAGGTAAGACAGGTAAGAAGCCTGTCCTTTGGGAAACACATAAGAAACAAACAAGAACCCAAAACACAGCTAAAACAAACCAAACCAAACAAACAAAACACAGAAAATTAACTGTAAAGCTCAGGGCTTTGTCTCCATCACAGGGAAGGAGCCAGTGACTGGTACATGTCCTGCTGGTTTCACCAGAATGTGGCTGAGAGAATGTGTGCCCAAAAGGCAAACTGCTACTTTCACTGGAGTTCCTTCTCAAGTAGAGATTCTTGGGTATTACAGATATTCAACTGGCCACAGCTTTCTGTGCAGGTATCTGGTGCAAATATGGTTAACTCAGTGTCTCTGCTGAGGAATGTGTTCTAGAGCTTCTCAGCTTTCAATTATCCCGGGTGGTAGATTAGTTCTGATGCTGATTTTGCTACTTTGAGAACTCTGTGACTTGTATGAGTTTGGAGATCATTCCATGTATTCTCCCACTCATGTCTCCAAAACTATCAGTGGCCATGTACTCTATGAGCAGTGAATGGGCATCTTTAGATACCTACTTTACATCTGCCCTTTTCTTTTTCTAGGAATTCCAATTGAGTTTAGAATTGAACCTTATCTTATTGCTCATCAAGGAAACTTTCTTTGTAGCAGACAGAGACAACTACAGAAATCCACAACCAATAAAAATGGAGGCCAGTTACAACTGATATATAAAAACAATTCCTGTATCTAAGACTCAGAGAACATTGAAGGAAGAGCATGGGGTATAATATTGTAAGAACCAGAGGAACAAGGAGTTTGTTGTAAGATTGTGCCTTTTAGTAATGTCAGAAGGTATGGTTCATATAGTCTCACCAACATGACTGCCTGAGCAGAAGCTAAGCAAGTACACCACCAGTGGACATACCAAAGTAGATGGGGGAAAGCCCATGAGACTTCAACTGTACACAAAATACCATAACTAACTAAGGATTGCTAGGAGTGAAAGATAAAGGCTTCCCAGGAAAAAGTACACCATTCATCCATAAAAACATGCATATAAGTAACATTATATATAAACTGAGCAGGTTATACTAAGGAATATATATATATATATATATATATATATATATGTTAATGAACTATTAATGGAGAAAAAGACAAGAATTTGAAAGGGAGCATGGAGGAATATATGGGAGTGTTTGGAGACAGGACAAGGATGAAAGGAATGTGTGGATTATATTACAGTCTCAGAAATAAATCTTAAAATCAATAGCAAAGAGGAAACAGGGTCTTCACTGACCTGCTTCCTCAGATTTGAGACCTAGACCTCATCACAACACTGTTTCTCTTGTCACCATCCCATCAAGTCTGTCACAAAACATACCTTGAAACAACCAGTTTCATTTCAGGAAACTTTGTCTCTCTTCAGTTACCAGGGTGACTCCTGCATGGTGACTGCAGTTCTGAGCCTTTGCCTGTATGAGACACCAAACAGTAGAAATGCCAATTTTCTTCATAATAGCTTGTTTCAGAAGTTTTATCCCCAAATTCAATAACTTATTGAGTAAAATTAGCAAACACATGAAGTCAAATCATACCACTCTGTGTGGCCTATTGCTTTTTATTAACAAAAATAACCCAATTTGGAAAGATTCCAGGCTAACAGTACCACCAAAAATGCGGGTGTTGTCCTTAGATACCACAGAAAGAATTGATGCGGTTCTTATGACCCTCATATTCATTCTGAGGAGTTGTCATAAAAGAGCATGTCTGACACCTCCCTATTTTTGCCTCCCAGATCATAGTAGGCCCTCTCCCTTACATGGGCACTTGGGAATTGATGCCATCCACCACGTTGTGGTCCCACTGGCTTTACTTCAGGTACACAGTCATCTGCGAATCTGTCCCTGAGAAACAGCTCCCACATTGGTGCAGAGGGCTGCTGTGTTCTAGGTCACTCTGTTCTAGCAAAATGCTTAAAGCTGGATAACTTGCATATTAAAGGGTAAAAGGCAAAGGGGACAGGAAGGGAGGGGGAGGGAGGTGGCAGGAAGAGAGGGAAAGAAGGGAGAAAGGGGAGACAGACAGACAGAGAGAGAGAGAGAGAGAGAGAGAGAGAGAGAGAGAGAACAAAAACATCCATATAGACCATCAGGAAAGCACAGGTGTAAATTTTTAAATTTTACATTAAAGGTTTTGCTCTTTCTTTTGCCTTTACTGAAAAGACTGAACATCTCAGTAATATTTCTTAGAAATAGTCCTGAAAGTCCTCTTTCTCACAGGTCACCATACTGTATCTTATTTTTTTTTCTCTTGGGGCTTCCTGTGTTAACAGTTGACTTCCAGCAGGCAAGGTTGTCACTGGATGACTCCTGCTTTGTACTTTCCAGCAATAAAATACAGATTGAAATCATTTGCTTATTTTTTTATAAATAAAAGCCTTGTAGAAATCAATAAATGCCAGTTTACTAACTTAAAAGAAATCTGAATACAGTAAATGGAAAGAGATTTGGTGTTTTATAGGAACACCCTCAGAACAAACTAATATAAAATTAAACAATCAAAGAATACAGTAATCTTTGACATGCTCTAAAATATTATCAATAACTAGTATTAGCATTGTTCAGACTAAGTATCTATTGATATACTATTGCAATGCATGAAGGGTTAATAGTTCCACTACTTGGAATTATTTTCATTGACTTGCTGATTTTGAATTCATTAAATTGGTATCTCTTGAGCTAAAGGTTTTGCTAAACCTAGGTTTTAGGTTGCAAAGATAAAGAGACTATTATTTAAAAGAGCCCAGCAATTTAATTGGAATGTATGCATGTATGTTTGTATGTGTGTATGTATGTATGTATGTATGCATGTTAGCCTATGTGGCATTAGCTTAAAACACAGGTCATGCAACATTCCCTGGGATGGTAGAGGAAGAAGCTACTGTCAGGCCTGACTCTAGAAGGAGGATTAGAGTTTCAGAAGGAATTCATCACTGCACCAAAAGGCAGCAAATGATGGCTTGCTTAGCAGCAAACATACTGTAGGTCCATACTAAAATATGAACATTATAGAAACATGTGGAAGACAGATTCGTGTCTACAGAAGAGCAGCATAATGATAGAGCTTCATGTGGTAGAGACCGGGGAAGTTGCCAGCCTTTTATATGGTAGTGTTATTGTGTCTAGTCTTTGGAGAGATTCAGCTAATAATCTAGGTAAGCTGGCCTTTAAAGTGTAGAACAGCAGAATTAAAATGACTTTAAAAATAAAGAAAAAAAGCAGGATTGGTCAAATTTCTGTGCTATGCACACACCCATACATATACACACATGTGCTCACACACAATTAGTAAATAAAGTTTTAAAAACATGAATGAAGTAGCCCAGACATAAGACAGTGTCTGAGATTGAGCCAAATTTCAGATACAAGGTAAACTTATAAGTCTACTATATTACTGCATATGTACCATATTACTGGTGAATTAGGATTGCCACCAGTAGTGTGATGCTTTTCTCTCTGGAAGACCTAGTCAGATTATAGCAGAATCACTCCAGAAACGCTAGAAAATGAGCCATTTCTCATTAAAATTGTTTGAAAAGTCTGTGAGGCCAAAGGGTTTTTAATCAAATGAATTTGATCTCGTGCCTATGTATCCCAAGATACCAGTTAGAGTTGTCTCAGAGAAGAATGGAGAATTGAAACATAGCCAAGTTCTATGGTTATGTTTACAGGCCATTATATTTTAAGTATAGTTAGACGACATTCAAAATAGTATTGCATCTGCTCCCCACCCCCCCAAAAAAGGCTTTATCAACTGAGAAATGACCTTCCCAGGATCTCTGCTTCCATTTGCAACTCTGTGCACAATCTTCCAGAAAGGCAATGTACTTTTGTAAAATATGCATTCTCCACACTATTCAACACAGGAATTTTAACTGAAATTTAGCATGCATATATTTTAAATGTGCATACTGTAACTATGTAGCTCATGGGACCTTTACAAACTGAATACACCTGTGTGGGAAAACTCAAATTAGAAACAGAACTCCAGCGATACTGCAGACCCCTTCGACCCCCAGAGAAACTGCTGTCCTGACTTCTAACACTGTGAGTCTGTTAGGCCCTTCAACTCACTACATGTATGTATGTATGTATGTATGTATGTATGTATGTATATACATGTATGTGTATATATAATATATACATACATGTGTACATGTATATATGTATATAATATGTATATTATATTGTCTCTAACTTTTTTTGGTTGGTTGTTTTTTGAGACAAAGTCTCCCTATGTGAATCTGGCTAGCCTGCAATTTCCCTATGTAGACCACATTGGCTTTGAAATCACGGGATCCACGTTTCTCTACCCCGCCCCATGCTGGGATTAAAGGCTCATACCTTCACTCCAGGCTCACTGAGTTTTTATTCAACAGCTTCTGAGATTCACTCCTTTTGCTTACATGTAGTTTGCTGATTCCTTACTTTATTGTGTCTCACTGTGCAACTATTTTAATTTTATTATGCATTGACATATAACAAAAGCCTATACACTGTGGCTTACTGACCAAATGCTTATTTTTGTAAAAACTTCATCACTAGAGAATGATCACATCCATTCAAGTTCAGAAGATACAACAAATACAATTAATTAAAGTTAAAATGTATTATCCGGCTCTTCCTTTAAAATCAGACTAGCCTTTTATTGACATTATTCTACTGTTTGGATGTATTTATAGGTAGTGATTAGGATTTTTTCCTTTTTTTCCTAGAGAAATATTCAATTAACTCACTTAAAATAAGAAAAGGTCATGTTAGAAACCAGGTACGGCACCACACACCTATAACCCTCAGGCTGGGAGGCACACATAGGAAGATCCGAATGAGAGAGCTTTCAACTCAGTAAGAAATTCTGCCTCATAACAAAGTAGGGAGTGGGGTAGGAGAACACTTGGTATCAACCAGTGGCCTCTACATATACACACATTAGCATTTACACAAAATATACATATACACACTCACATATACACAAAGAAATACAACAAATTGCACTTTTCAATTCGCAGCTTATGATTATCAACATCTTCTATACAGTATTGGTAATGTGCATAAAACATAAATCACTATTGGCTTCAAATCGCTTCATCCTTGTGTGTGCTTGCTTACTTCTGAGTCATAGATGCTGCTTATGCACTCTGTTTCAAGTGTTTCTTGAAGACAGTATGTTGGTTGATGTGTTCTCTTTAGTAGTCTCAGGAGTGGTAATTCCTCATTTAGCATCTTCAAGACCTAAATCTCCAAGAAATCATTCTATCCTTGGGTTGCTTCAGCCCCCCCCCCTTTTTTTTTAAATAATTGGAAGCAATGAGTGCTAGAGAGATTATTCTGTGACTGAGGGTCCTTGCAGCTCTTCCAGATACCCTGGATTCAGTTCCCAGCTGTATCGGGCAGCTCACATCCACCTGTAACTCTGGATCCAGAGATCTAACATCCTCTTCTGGTCTCCTATGATACCTTCACTCATGATGCACATATCCAGAAATACACACACATAATTAAAATATAATCTTAAAAATAATAAATAATAATGGAAGAACTAGAGCATTTCAAAGTCCTCATACAGTAATTAAGACGTAGGCACACACACACACACACACACACACACAGAAATTTAAAAAATCTAAAATTGCTTGCACAAATGAACAAAGTTTGATAGTGACTAAGGACGAGGACTGATTTGTATTAAACCCATGGACAGGAAGTTTTGTTACAAATTTATTTGCAGCGTCTTACAATTGCTTTTTGTTGTTGTTTGTTTGTTTTGGTTTTGTTGTCTCATTAAGGACACAATTCTGAGTTTTATCTCAACATACCACAAGATCCCTAGAAGTTTTTGGAGGTTTTTTTTTTCCTTCCAAAATTAGAATGGAAACTGATTTTATAATGAGACTATCAGACTTATCACCACTGTTGACAACAGAAAGCTATCACTATATTTTATCATATTTTGTGCTGTCTTGACCCTTTTATGTTATGAAATAAATGTGTGCTGAAAGAACAACTATTTTAAAAATTAAGTATAATGTTAGAAAATGCACATGCATTACTGTCGGAGGAACTATTATTTTAGCCACATATTAGCTTTTTCTTTTCCTTTTGCTCTTTCTTCTCTGAAAAAGCAAACAAACAAATAAACCATGTGAGTTAGCGGAAGTACCGCTGGTCTGGAGTGGGGCCAAGGAAGGGCTGATAGAATAGGCTTTTGTGGGTCAGCCCTTTTGTTTTGTTTTTGTACAGACTAGTTTGACGATTGCTTCCTTCTTTGGGCCTTATCTGGGGGCAAAATAATCCTGTGGAAAAATGAAGGGTAGCCTGACCTCTCATTTATCTCTCTGTCCAGAATCCACTGCCACCAGGCTGATGAAAAGGAAGGAGCAGAGCTGTCAGCAGAGCCTGCAAATTCAAAGCACATCGGCTGACTCATTTGGTTTGGGGAATATAGCCTTTCTGTTAAGTAAACAAATTATTTTCGTTCTTCCCAGTTCAGGCTGTGGAATTATTAGAGCTCTAGAAGAATAAAATAGCTTCCAATCCCCGTGGTAACTGAGAAGTTGGGGAATCAAAAGCAGTGAGAATATCAGACTTCCTTCTCAGTGTCGTTGTGTGCATGAGAACCAAATGCTTATGATGGTGCTGAGAAGCAGGGCTGAGCTCATAAGGCTCCATGGAGATTTAGCCAAATAAGGGAAAGCCAAATGAGGTTCGCACACACCACACAGCCTAGATCTGCAGGGACATCAATCTTTGATTAAGCATTTGCCAAAACTTTCAATTATCTTCTTGAAGTTCACTTTGCACTTCTCCTTAGGTATTTTATGTGTTAAGAACTTACATCATTTTTTTGATATTTTCCTTTCTTAAACCACAAACCATTGAGACCCTTAGAATTCCAAGATAATTAAATGTGTGTTTTAAAATATATTCACAGGAACAAGGTAAGATTATTAGCAGCAAAGATCCCGCTGAGCTGGAGAAGAATTTGGTGGTTTCTGTTAGATTACATAGATAGCATAGGGAGTCCTGGACAGTGCGGTAAGGGCAGCAAATAATGGTACTCTCTAAAATGGCAATTAAGAGTCCTAATTACTGAAATAACCGGGGAAATGCAGCAATACGTTGGACTGTGACAAGGAAGTTTAAACACAAATACAAACTCAATTTAGGACACACACACATACACACACACACACACACAAATATACAATTAAATTTCAATTCAAATAGAATTAAATGCATTATATATAACTTAAGTATATACCATGTTTCCATAGTAGTCGTCAACAGTAGCTGTTTCTGAATGGCAAGATCACAGTTGGTTTTTATTTTTATTTGGTTTTTTTATTTTTTTTTTATAACATATTAAACATGGCTGGCACAAATTCATTTGCAGATGATGATTTTGAAAGCAAGTCACCACACAGTTCTGAGTGTGTCAAATGGGGAAAGAGGTGCATCATTGAATTGCTGCGAGGAGTGAGTAAGGCGAATGCCATGTTGACGTGATAATTATCCTCTAGTATTCTAGCAAGACTGCAGAAGGCGGAGTAGAAAAGGAACTAATTTAGAGAAGATAACGAGTCATTGAAGAAAGAGAGTGGGGATACACTTAGAAATCTGTTAACAGGGGAGAAGGTGGTAGATGGGTTGGCAGAACCATCTGAGTGGTTCTCAAGTTAATGCTACCATAGATTCTTGAGAACCACATAACCTTTTGGTCCGTTATTATGGGTGAGTTCAGTGATGTGCCCAGGGTCACAGCTGTCAACACAGCTCTGGCCAGTGAAGTCCACCCATCCATTACCTATTTCACATCAAGTTCATTGAAAAGTACAGCACCCAGTTTATTCTTTGTTGATCCCATATGTGTGTGTGTGTGTGTGTGTGTGTGTGTGTGTGTGTGTGTGTATAATTCTATAACTACATTTTCACTGTGTCTTCAACTCTGACCTAGCTGTGCAGACTTTGCAGTGCCTCATGCAACTGTATTCTTAAATATGTACATAGCTGCCCAACTCCCACACCACTTATGTCATACACAAACATTGCTCATTTCCTGGCACTAATCTGGAGCACACTTTGTATAATATTCAATAAACAATTCATATCCTTTCTAAACTGTTAATAGCTAAAATGGCTCTTGCTTTCTATGTTCCCAACAGTACTTATAATAATGCAATATCTTATTATACTATTTCTAACATATATTTGTTGGTGTCTTCACCTTCTCAAGAATATATTTTTAAATTTTTAGTTTTAATATGTGATTAGGATGGTGATTTTGTAGCTAAGTGTAAAACTTGCAAAATATCTTCCTTACAAAGATGGCACAGATGATAAATTAGTTGCCTTGCAAGCAGAGAGACCTGGGTTCAGATCCCCAGAGTCAATGTAATGTTGGATTTACAAGTGAATTCCAGGACTACCACAGTGAGACTGGAGGTAGAAATAGGAGAGTACAAAATATCTTCCTTACAAAGATGGCACAGATGATAAATTAGTTGCCTTGCAAGCATAGAGACCTGGATTCAGATCCCCAAAGTCAATGTAATGTTAGATTTACAAGTGAATTCCAGAACTACCACAGTGAGACTGGAGGTAAAAATAGGAGAGAATAGCTGGAAGCTTACGGGCCAGCTAGCTTATGATTACAGCAATCAACAACAGACTCTGTCTCCATCAGGGCAGAAGACAGAAATTAGAATCTAAGGCTGTCCTGTGATTTCTATATGCATAGCATGGAATGCATATGTCTGTACTCACACATGCACAGACACATACACACATATCACACATAGGCACAAAGATTATTCTTTGAGAAATTATCAATATGAACAATAGAGTTGTTAAAGAAAACTGAATTGTTATAAGCAATCAATATAAAAATTATTTTCTTTGAAAAATTTCTCTTTAAAAATAGACTAGGAAAAGAAATGAGTTAGTTGGGGTGTTTTGCCTTGTACTTAATGATCACAAGGCCTCTTAACACCTCACAATTCATTCTGCCCCCTAAATATTGCTAGTTCTTTATGGTATTCTATTAAAGAATTTTTTAATTTTTTGAGAATTTTACATATGCATACAGTAAATTTTTATCATATTTCCCCCCACTCCTCCCAAATTCAACCCCTCTAGCAACTTTATGCCTCTCCCTCTCTCTCTCTCTCTCTCTCTCTCTCTCTCCTCTCAAATAATCTACTAATTCTAATTTGAGCTACTCATACACTTACAGGGGTGGGCCCATCTACTAAGAGCATGATAGACCTACCAGAGGCCACATCCAGAAACATGCATTTCTCCCTCCTCCAGCAGCTGACTGTCAACAGCTCTCCAGCAAAGAGTAGAACCTGAGAGCCGCTCTCCACGCTGAGGCTTGAGCTTGTCCACGTCTTAGACAGACACAGCTCCCATGAGTTCCATAGGAGCTGTGGTTCAGTCATGTCTAGAAGACATTGTTTCCCCTTGATCCTCCCTCCCAACATCTGGTTCTTAAAATCTTTTTGTCCCCTCCTCTGAGATGCTTCCTGTACCTTGGAGAGAAAGGGTAACACACTAAGATTTTAAAAACTTTATGTTAATTTCAAATTTAAAAGTCTTCTGATGATTTTCAAATAGGAATTTTTTTCTGCATCTTACATTTAAAGAAAACAGATTCAGTTTATTTTTCATTTGAAAATAGGGACAAAACCAAATTACAGTAGTATTTTAAAGTAGTACTTTTAAACATAGCTCTATGAGTCCATGTTTCCAAAAGCCAGTTTTCTCCTTAATGACCACTGTGAAAGAACAAAATTTGAACATAAAAATATTGCACTATGTGTATTCCTTGAGCAATTAGTTGAGTCACTGCTCTAAGAAAGAGAACTCCAGAACTCCCATAAAAGTCCAGTGTTGACTCACCAACAGTTTATGACTGGGCTGATCTGTGTACTTTTCTTACAGAAAAGGAACTCTTAATGTGCACATTTATATCATATCTACTGGATTGAAATTAGGCCATTTTATTATCTTCAGATCTCATGGGGGAAAGCTGTTTAAAATCTTGATGATTTTATATGCATTTTAAATTAGAAGGTTTTATTGCAAACCTAGGTTTTTAATGTGTTTTTTTTTTCCCCAAAGCATAGTCCTGGGTGTTTGTCTGTTCTTCATATTCCAAATCAACCACTAAATTTCCATAGCAACTTTTGTAAGAAATCTATCTAATGGATCTCCGTTTTCTACCTTGAAGCTAGCTCATTAGACTCCAAAGAAACTGAAGATACATGTGGAAGAGATGCCAGCACAGACATGGTTCCCGACACAAGTGAAGATTTCCTTCAGGAGCTTCTTATTGACTCAGATCTTTGTCTGTTTTGTTTTTCACAGTTAATTTATATACAAATTTTCAATAAGAAACTAAAGTAGTGCGATGTGTTTAGTAGTTTAGTAGTTCTACATATAGCCAAGCTAAGGAGAGCCTTTCCTCTCCAGTCTCTTCAACTCTGCCCTCAGTGTTATCATGACTGAGAAAATCCTGTCACTCAGCTGGAGTGCTAATGAGATCTCTTCTGCTTTTTCCTGTAACATAATGATGGCTAAGTCATGTGGTCCCTGAATCTGAGGAAGACGATTGCTAGCTGGGAGAGAGGGAGATAATACTGTTTAGCTTCATTTTGGTTTCTGTGGTAGGAGGAACTGACAAAAAGCTTAGAGGAGATTGAGTGAACTTTTGTTCCCAATCCCAGGTTACAGTCCATTATTGTGGGGAAGTCAAAGCAACAGGAACATGATGAAGCTGGTCACATCTCGTTCTCCATTGAAGAAGAGGAAGATGAGTGCATACAACAATAGGACTCTCCCCACCTTCCCTACTCTCATATAGACTAGGCCCAAATCCAGAACGGCACCACCTGCTCTCAGTGTGGGTCTTCCCGCATTGAGAAGGCAATCAAGACAGTTCACATAGATACACACAGGTCACCCTGATCCAGAAAGTCCCTACTTGAGAATTTCTGATCACAGCTGATCTTCACTGTGTTAAATTGACAATGAAAACTGACCATCACAAAATCCCATATAATTAATCAGACAACCTAACTACAAACTATGTGTAACTTCTGATAAACATTGCAATAGTCAAGAAAAGAGAGCATTCCCTGAGCCTTATAGCTGTGTGTCTCCATTTTATGTTCTAACATGATCAAAAAGGTGACTTCGTCGATTTCGATTACTTACTAAGGTGGTATGCCTTATGAAATGATAAAATATGATGTTGTATGAGTTTATTTTTTAAATGCTGTTTGAATCTCCTGTATGTGAAGACAATGCATATTTGGTAGTAAAGAAAACAGAGTTGTCTTTCATATGTAGAGGATAAGACAAACCTTCTCCAAGGGCAAGGCTAAGACAAGGGCAGAGCTATTGTGCTTTCTTCAGGAAGAGCTTCCAGGCCTGCAGGAAGAGCTTTCTGCACAGAGGAAAGAACTAGAAGCAAGCAAGAACACAGGGGACATGTTTTCAGAGTGGCAAGCAGAAGAGACACTACTCTTTGACTTTCAAAAAGGACATTAGTTTACTAAATGCAGTTAACCATTGAACCCCTCTTCAGCAAAACTGAACAAAAGCAGAACACCTCAGCTACAGACATTGGACCATGCACATGGCTAGAGTCCATGGCACAGCACCCTGACACATGTCAAATCACAAAGCAGCAATCCTTGAAACAAAGGCTCATAGGAAGGAGAAATTGGAGAAGAAGTCAAACAAGAATGCTAGGAAAAGACTTCAAACCGAGTGCTTCCTTGGGGAGTTTATTTCTACAGACTGTCTGTATTGTTGAAGGATTTCCTTGGCTTACATCAAAACTATATTTTCCTAAGGTTAACATGGGGCTTGAGCTGAACAAAATTTTGATTTCTCTTTCCTTCTACTTTGAAACAGTGTGAACCATTTCTTTAATGGAAGGACAAGAAAATAAAAAAGAAAGAAAGAAAAGTCCTAGTGTTTGTCTCTTGAGGGGGGAAAATCCCAAGCATTGGTGACAATGACGTACATGGGATAATTTATTTAACTCTTTCCACAAATCACTCATCCATTTATCCATGTTGTCAGATAGTGAGCCAGTCAGCATTTGTTAATTACCTACTGTTGAGGAAACACATCATTAAGAGCTGTGTAGACACAGCAATGTTGGGGAACCAGTCAGTGACCTCAAACAGCACATGATCACAGTTCATACAAGATTGGCATTTGCTTTAGGGTAGACCAATGTATCTCTACAGAATCTCTTATGAGGCTGGGTATCGCTCTAGAATTCTCAAGGAAACACTGTCCAAATGAAAAATCCAGGGTTGTCATGAAACTCATAATAGATATTAAGTTACTGCCCCAGGGTAGATGTAAGATGAGCTAAAACAACAGAAGACTCATGGTGAGCTGGGTTTGTCTGCTAGGGCTTGGCAAAATGTTTAATTTGATGAAGGGGAGGAGTAAATCACAAGTATTCGCTGATGACAAAAGTCAGAAATAACTTGTTTCTGCATTTGGCAGCCTGAGCTGTGCAATTCTGTTGTCAGGTCCTGTTCCTACAGGAAGCCTCGTGTTTAGGAACATGAAAAACATTTTGTCTTGCTAAAAGTCAAAATCACCGATGAGGCAGCTTCAAGTCTCTCTTTCCCATAATTTTTCTACAATTAAAAATATTAAATTCTCCGGTTTTCCTGTTAGTGTAGCCTGTTCATCTTTTCCAGACTGCATCCTTGACTTGCAACTGTAGGTTAGATAAAGGATGGCTGCCAATTTTAATAGCAACATACTCCGGTGGTGCCCCCATGCTGGCCAAAACGGCAAATGTTCTAGATCGTTCACAGCCATTTGTCTAAGTTTTG
This sequence comes from Arvicanthis niloticus, assembly GCF_011762505.2. Classification (NCBI taxonomy): domain Eukaryota; kingdom Metazoa; phylum Chordata; class Mammalia; order Rodentia; family Muridae; genus Arvicanthis; species Arvicanthis niloticus. Next base: position 33,528,729 of record NC_133433.1, on the reverse strand, counting down.
TGGAGCAGAGTCTCACCACAGGACTCGTATTGGTTCTCCTATGAAATGAGTTAATCAACTTTGATATCTCTCCCAAAGCAGTTCTATGTGGGAATGCTGTGACACAATGTAAGTACTGCAATTCCACCACTTGGAATAAAAGCGATCATCATGCTAGTGGAAACAAGTAGCCAACACACACTGCATTGATGTGGCTTTTAAAAAAAGAAGCTTTTCATGTTGAAATAATCTTGAATCTGCAACAAAATAGCAAAGATGTTTCAGAAAGAGCTCAGCTGCCCTTCAGCCATCTTCCCTCACATTATCACCCTATTTAATCAAAGAACTCCCAAAGCAGGAAATGACCATGGATGCATTCCTAGAAAATGAGTGAGAGAACATATTCATATTTCACCCATTTTCCTCACTCAAGTTCTTTTTTTTTCCCAAGATCAGACCTAAGATCTTACTTGACATTTGGGGCACTTTCCCTTCATCCCAAAACTAGTTCTTTTGGATGGCGGGAAAAGGCGTCTTATGGGTGGTTCTGGTTCCGAATTGATTTCACTGGTGCCGTGGAAAATCTCAGCTTGTTCTTTTCCCATGAAGAAAGCTGTTATTTCTATGTTCAGCTTGCTGTCCATTTTTAATCGCATTCACCATTCTTGAGATTTTGGAAGGTAACTTGATTGTACTCAATGAAATCGCTTATTTTCCTTTTGACCCTTTAAAAATTGCCAATACCTGAGAACCTCTACCCGTGATAAGCAAAGGAAGTTTCTGGAAAAAACAGATTTTTATATTCTGAACCTGTGCCAGGAGTTTTAGGATGTTTGGTGGGTGTGTAATGAGCTGACGTGGGTCCTGGGAAAGTAGTTCTTATCAGGAGGAAACACAAATCTACGCAGTCCTATGATTTTTTTTCATTCATGTACTATCAGGAAAACTGTGCTGAGTACATTGGCTTATTACTGGGCACAGAGGATTTTTTCCACCTTGAACTTTGGGAAGATATCATCTCAAGAGTCTTATGTTCAGAGTCAGGTCTTGGGCACATTTACACAATGCCACCAGAGGCTGCCAAGAATGCACACTTGACACTAAGTGTGCTCCTGTAACAGTTGATACCTTCAGGCCAACACCAATTGTAAGGCACACCTCAGCATTCTGAATGCCGGGGTTTTGTGGATAACCCCTGAGCAGATGTGTCCGCTGTGATATTTGGCCTGGCTAGTAATTGGTAACTGCTGAAAGCCTCCTCCTGTAGGGGAAAGTTTGCAAGGCACGTCTTTCTTTCCCTCCTACTGTTTAAGCAATGCAGACTGTCAAATTATGCATGGCAGATGGATTACAGTTTGTCCTTTTAGTGACAGGAAAAGCTGTTTCAACATCCTGGCAAAGGCATCGTCGACGTCAAGATAAGATTCCATTGCTTTTCAGTTTTCTTGAGGAAAACTCTCCTTGGTCTGGTGCAACAAGCCACTATAAAAGCTTTTAGTTATTCTGTGCTATAATAAAATGACTGGTTATTTCATTTAAAAACTCTACCAGGAGTGCTTATAAGCATTTTATAATTACATGTGTGGCTTGGCTAAACTGGTTTGTCTGGGTGGTGTATAAATTACAAGAGGCATTGAATGTGTTTATAAGTCATACTGGCATTGTTGGGAAAATGTTCTCTGCATTTAAAATAAGCAAAAGACAACTGCCTCCTCCTTTTCGTTAGTGCCATTAAGGAAACTGAGGTCCAATTCTCGTAAGTTTCCTGTGCCTTTTCTTTTCTTTAATTTTTATGCCCTCATGTCTTCCCTTGCTCTCTCCCCCGTGGCTGTTGTCTTTTCTCTATCTTTGTTCTTTCTGGAGATAGCTTTGATTTCTCCCTCATCAGACATTCTTCAAGGAGTCTCTGACCTGGCTCCAGCTCGACTAGATAAGCTTCAAAGAACTGTCACTGAACTCTGCTATCTGTTGAACGAATAAATGAAAGAAGAATCATAAAAAAAAAATTGTATGTATAATTTTGAATGAACCTCTTACATGTTCTCAGCCTCTACTGGGCTTTTTTTTTTTTTTCCTTTAATCAGTTCTGATTTGGAGAAAAAAAATTATTTTCAGAGTGATAAGGATGGTCTTTAGAATACATCTCCCTCTGTTTTATAGCCCAGCATTTAATTTCTTACTGTCCTTCAGGAACTTCAGTCGCTCTTTGTTCTTCAAATAGCTAGTGAGTCACACCGACCTTCTGTTGAATGTGTCTTCCATCTACCTCTTTTTTTGCCTTTACTTCTACCAGGCCCCTAGGACTGCTCTTGTCCAGACACCCAGACCTTGGCAATTACTTGTCCTGGTCGTAAGGCCTGCTCTCCTCTGCTGAAATGACATGTGAAACTCCTGCTTTCATCTTGAAAGTTACCTGCTCCAAATGATGCACACTTACAGGAACCTTAGCATGCATGACATTTATCTACAGGAGTAATTAGGACAGACACAGACTCTACTGCCTTTTAAGTTAGAGACACAGTTCCCTGAGCTCAGTCATCCTCTTCCGCTCCTCTCTCTCACCTCCTGCTTTCCCCCCTGGGCCTCAGCTTCTCTAATTCTATTGTGCTCCCAGCCTCATTCCAAAATCTACAAGAAACTGCTGACACCTAGGTTGTCATCTCTTCGGAGCCCTTTAAGCCTGCTCCTTCCCAAAGCTAAATAAAAGCTATTCTTTTTTTACAAAGTTGAACTTAGTACCTTCATAGGAAATTGATGAGCAACAATATCAAAATTACTCCTACAAACATCTAACATCATTTTAAAGACTTCTTAGCAGTGCTTCTCATTCCACAGATGCCTCATCCTCCAGGATGTAATTATTGTCGTTTATTCACTGTGATAGAGATGTGGTCACAAGCTGGGAGGCCTTGAAAGCACCCTTCTTTATTGGTGTTGCCAAACAAATACCAGAAGAGAGTCTTTGTTACAGTGGTCACCTCATTCCTCCTGGCTGTTTAGCATAAGAAAGACACTTCCAGTTAAGGACTGATAATATTCTGGCTGAGCATTACCCTTCTAGTCATGTTTGCCAATACCTCATGTGCTACCCTCAGCAAGAGGCTTTTACTTTTCTGTGCTCTATGGCTTGCTCTCCCACTACTGTGCTGTCATTGCCCCCTCTATGTTTTGGCTTTCTGCCCATCAATTCAAATTTCAAATCTCAGATCCTCTACCCAGGCCCCCTCAAAAACCTGTCCATTATAGCCCATTCTGGTTGACTAAATACTCTCTAAATACAGTGAAATTTATCCTCCATAGTGATATGAAGGTGGAAATTTTGAGACAATTTCACCATGAAAGCTCCACCATCATGAAGGAATCAAAGCTATGACTATTAGAATAGGCTAGTTATCTCAGGACTGGCTTGATTATAAAAGTGCACAGATGTGTCTTCCTGTTCACATCATTTCTCTCATCTGGGTCTTTCGTTCTTCTCACTGTGTGGAACTCTCTAGTATATTATGTCATGGACAGAAGACTCTCATCAGATTGGGCCCTTTGGTTTGAGGCTTCTCAGCCCTTCAATGGATTAAAAAAAATCATTTAAGTTATTCAGCCACTGGAATTGTTATAACAGAAAAGGTATAAATACAACCAAGTATTAGGCAGTTTTACATTATCTTGTCTCTTGCACTTCCTGTGCATGCCACTACATTTCTCAACCATACCATGAAATTCAAAGAGCTAAAAATCTAAGTCAGTGTTTCTTAACTTTTTTAATCTTAGTCACAATATTTTGTAAGAGGAAGCGAAACTAGGGATGCCAAACTTTTTGAGGTTCAGAAATAAAATCCTTGCAGAAATCAAAAATTTCAGATAGTGCTGTGGATAAAGTGATTTCTGCTCAACCAAGAGACCCTGACTCTGAGTTCAGATTGCCAGTATTCTTGAAGACAACTGAGTATAAAAGTACTCACCTATCATCACAAAATATCATAGAATAATCCATGGAGCTTGCTGGCCACACAGCCCCGCAGAGTTGGCAAGTTACAGATACCTTGAAAAGCCCTGATTGCAAACATTAGGTTAAAAAAAAAAAAAAGGGAATGTTAAAGAAAAATATTCAACCTCAACTTATGTCTTAAACACGTTTACATCTGCACACATATGCACACACAATGCAATATAGAATTTCTTCCACGATGCGTATGAACCACATCAATGAGCAGCATGGCATGATGAGTAATGGACACATAACCAATAGCTCTTTAATCGGTCTTAAGACACCCATACAACAAGAGGAAAATCATACATGGAACTAGAAACCTAGCCAACTACATAGGGCTAGCAAAGTCGTGGATCTTGGGGGAGAACCTACAATTGCCCTTTACTAAACCAGCGTCATCCCTAACTGCAGTCAGAATATTTCTTCTTATGCCCACCATTAGGTATAGTTCTCATCCCCATCAAAAAATCTTTACATTACAGAAGAAGCACCACTAAAAGGCAGTGGACAAGAAGTTGTGTGTTCCCCAGTTCTAACTGACACATCTACAATGTAATTCCTGCACCTCAGACTCAAGATTTGGGAAGCAGGTGGGGGATTTCTGTCTTACAGCTACACTGGCTATCGTTATTGTACATTTTTAAGACATTAAACATTTGGTGGGTGGGACCAATAATTTGTTGTCTTCATTACATACTACAAACAACTCAGTGTAAGGTTGCAAGTGGACAGGTACACAAAAGATATAAGACCACTTCTCTTCCAGGAGCAGGAAGAGATGGGCACCCAGAGCCTTTCTCCCTGTTTCCTCTACTGCACCACAATAATTCTTTCTCAGTTATTTCCAGATTTCCCTTTCCAGCCAGAACTCAGAGAACTAAGGTCACTGAGCTGGAAACTTTGCATTTGCTGCATGTAAATGGAGCGCCATTGCTCAGTGTCCTTCCAAATGTCCATGACCAAGAACACTTCAGAAGTCTGTGACACTGTGTGTAAGTAAAGATGGAACCATCCTACATAGAAAAAGAAAAATGTCCTGTAGGAGGAAGAGCAGACACAGGATAGGGAGCTCTTCAGGCCAGTCTTTGGAATGAGAAGGATGCAACAACCATTTAAAAAAAAAAATGCTTTTCTCCATTTTCATTCCTATAGTTTTTTCAAACAGAAACAATTATTGGTCGGAATTTTGACTGTGGGATGGCAATCCCCTTCCTCATTTGGTGCCTTGTCTTCCTGCTGGAGGTGGGCTCTATAAGTTCCCTCTCCCTACTGTTGGGCATTTCATCTAGGGTCCCTCTCTTTGAGTCCTGAGAGTCTCTCACCTCCCAGGTCTCTGGTTCATTCTAGAGTGTAAAAAAAAAAAAAAGAAAAAGAAAAAAAAAGGAAGGAAGGAAGGAAAGAAGGAAGGAAGGAAGGAAGGAAGGGAGGGAGGGAGGGAGGGAGGGAGGGAGAAAGAGAGAGAGAGAGAGAGAGAGTGAGTGAGAGAGAGAGAGAGAGAGAGAGAGGAAAACTGGCTTCTAACAGATAAGAACTAAAAAAGATGATCCATCCAGTTTCCATCTGCACCCAGAGATGATCCTGTACCACATTGATCTATACCCAAATACTCCTGTTCTCCCAGGAGTGCAGACATGCCTGTGAGGACAGGTAAGACCACCACTTCTGTTGAGAGGGACCCACCCAGAATCCTCAGGTCACAGGAACCAAGGAGCAACCTGGAACAGGATCCTTCAGGTTTCTATCTACTCCGGAGCTTATCCTATGCCACAGCTCTCCATGCCCAAATTCCTGATGGAAAGAACTGGTCTACCAGGAGTACTGACACACAGGCTTGCAGTCAGAGACAGCAAGACCAGCTAACACCAGAGATAACCAGATGGCAAGAGGCAAGGGCAAGAACATAAGCAACAGAAATCAAGGCTACTTGGAATCATCAGAACCCAGTTCTACTACTATAGTAAGCCCTGGACACCCCATCACACCAGAAAAGCAAGACTCTGATTTTAAATCACATCTCAAAATGATGATAGAGGACATTAAGAAGGACATAAATAACTCCCTTAAGAAGTACAGGAGAACACAGGTAAACAGGTAGAAGCCCTTAAAGAAGAAACACAAAAATTCCTTAAAGAAGTACAAGAAAACACAACAGGTGAAGGAATTGAACAAAACCATCCAGAACCTAAAAATGGAAATAGAAACAATAAAAAAATCACAAAGGGAGACTACCCTGGAGATAAAAAACCTAGGAAAGAGATCAGGAGTCATAGATGCAAGCATCACCAACAGAATACAAGAGACAGAAGAAAGAATCTCAGGTGCAGAAGATACCATAGAAAACACTGACACAACCATCAAAGAAAATGCAGAATGCAAAAATCTTCTAATCCAAAACACCCAGGAAATCCAGGACACAATGAGAAGACCAAACCTAAGGATAATAGGTATAGAAGAGAGCAAAGATTCTTAAATTAAAGGGCCAGTAAATATCTTCAACAAAATTATAGAAGAAAACTTCCCTAACCTAAGAAAAGAGATTCCCATAAACATACAAGAAGCCTACAGAACTCCAAATCGATTGAACCAGAAAAGAAATACCTCTTGTCACATAATAAAACACTAAATGCAGAAAAAAAGAATATTAAAAGCAGTAAGGGAAAAAGATCAAGTAACATATAAAGGCAGACCTATAAGAATTATATCAGACTTCTCACCAGAGACTATGAAAGCTAGAAGATCCTGGGCAAATGTCATACAGACCCTAAGAGAACACAAATACCAGCCAAGGGTACCATACTCTCAATTACCATAGATGGAGAAACCAAGATATCCCATGACAAAATCAAACTTATACAACATCTTTCCACAAATCCAGTCCCACAAAGGATAATAGATGGAAAATGCCAACACAAGGAGGGAAACTACTAGAATAAGCAAGAAGGTAATCTTTCAACAAACCCAAAAGAAGATAGCCACACAAACATAAAAATAACAGGAAGCAAAAGCCACTTTTTCTTAGTATGTCTTAACATCAATGGACTCAATTCCTCAATAAAAAGACAAAGACTAACAGACTGGATATGTAAACAGGACCCAGAATTTTGTTGTAAACAGTAAATGCACCTCAATGTCAAAGACAGACACTACCTCAGAGTAAAGGGCTGGGAAACAAGTTTCCAAGCAAATTGTCCCAAGAAACAAGCTGGAGTACCCATTCTAATATCAAAGAAAATCAAATTTCAACCAAAAGTTATCAAAAAGGATAAGGAAGGACACTTCATACTCCTCAAAGGAAAATCTACCAAGAACTCTCAATTCTGAACATCTATGCTCCAAATGCAAGGGCACTTACTTTCAAAAAAGAAAGTTTACTAAAGCTCAAAGCACACATTGCACCTCACACAATAATAGTGGGAGACTTCAACACCCCACTCTCATCAATGGACAGATCATGGAAACACAAACTAAACAAAGACCCAGTAAAACTAACAGAAGTTATGGAACAAATGGATTTAACAGGTTCTTCTTTCTTAAGTTGTTACTTTTTTTTAACTAGATATTTTATTTATTTACATTTCAGATGTCATCCCCTTTCCCCATCACCTCCCCAATAAACCCCCTATCCCATCCCTCCTCCTCCTTTTTGATTTTATACCATTTTTATTTCATGCAAGTATTAAGGTCAGTTCTAGGTTGAAGGTATAGCAATACAATTGATGCAAATAATCAAGGAACAAGCAAGACAATAAACACGGAGAGTCAAAGAACAAGCAAGGCAGTAAACAGAGTCCCATGAACACTCCCGTGCATCAGTGTGTTCTGTGTTGTAGGCTATTGGTGAAAGAAAAAGAAAAAATGTCAAGTTTAATTAATAATTAATTATTTTCAAGAAAGAGTTTCTCTGAATATCCCTGGCTGTCCTAGAAGTTGCTCTGTAGACCAGTCTGGACCTGCACTCACAGACCTGCTTGACTCTGCCTCAGAGCTGGGATTAAAGGTGTGTGTTACCACTACCCTGCTTGTGAGTATTTAAACCACACAATATCACTTACTCAAACCATCTGCCAAAGACAGTTTCTGTGCTCTTGAGTTCGCATACGCTAGTTGACTTCCTTTGAACATCAGAGCACCTGCATTCCCCAGAATGGTTTTGTGTATGTCACAAAGCATAGATGTTCGCCATTGGAGACTTCTGTTCCTCCATTAAGCATTTGCATGTGTTAGAACCAAGAGTGTATTAACTACCAGTGAATGTACAAAACATTCCTGTTGCTGACATCTTAATTAGCTCATTGATTATACTTTAATTATCCATTGTCCGTAATCTACAATTGTTGACAACTGAATTTGCAGTCATTGGTGTTAATTATGTATTCAGCAATCACTCTCAAGCCTGGTCTGGAGCATTCCAGCCAATTCAGCCCATGCACATGACGGTGGTGCCTGCTGCTTGCACACTCATAGCAATGTTCCAAGGAGGAATTGACAAGGCAGTCTCCAGCTAAATTTGACATTGATTTTTTTTTCAGCCACTCTCTAACTATTACAATTCTACATTCAAAGTGTTCCATCAGAGATTTTTATTTTATGTTTTTCACTTAAAATAAGAAAACATTTAGAATGTAAAGTAGCTCCTATTTTATGTAAAACTTCAGCCAACCAGAAAATAATTAAGGGCTACATTGTCAAATACCCACAGGACCGAGCCTACCCTGCTCTCTTCCCCATGTGTGTGATTGCGAAGGTCCAGGAAATCTTTCCAAAAATATCTCTGAAAGTAGCTGTCTGTTACAATTGCCTGACTGTTATTTCTAAGCTAATGAGTAAGCACAGCCTAACAAAGGATTTTTTTATTTCCGTGAATATTAAATTAAATTATACTTTGGAGGACTTTTAATCACTCAGTTCTTGACATTTGTGCTAACCATAAAAAGAATGAATGCAAAGATATCTGTATAGTAGCATTAAAATTAGCTTTACTAGGTTATTGGCTTAATAAAGATGCTGATCCTATTAGTTTAACGACATCTATATAACATTTTAAAAATTTACACACTTCAGAATTTTATTTATTTCATCTTGAAGCCTAGATTACTTCACCAAATAAAACTATAATGTTCATAATACAGTGTAATTTAAAAAGTATATATATATACTGATCCATTGTTTGTACTTATTTAAGACATGTAAATTTTAGAATTTTTTATTTCTTCATTAATGGTTTTGTTTTTTAGAAATTCAAAGCCATTGAACTTCTTAAGAGGCTCCAATTAAGAGAAAAATCTCTCTGGAAGTAGTGATAGCTTTAGTGGTTATCCAGGAACTGCTTAGGAGAAGAGCACACAGCAGGTAGAGCTGTTGGAGCTCTGACAGCATCTTAGCAAAGGGGACATGCTAAGATGACTTACATGCACTGTCCCTGCAGAGCCCTGCACTGCCTGTGCAGAGAGAGGCATGGCTTCTGTAGAGGAATATATTTAGCTCTGTTATATTACACACTTATCTTAAACCCTATACTCTTCTGATGATATGATTCTATATCTAGAAATACTAAACCAATTCAAAACCTAGTTTCACAATTAAAAACAAAGAGTACTCATGAGCAATTCAAGCACAAGAGAATGCAATACAACAAAGAGAATTCAAGGGATGGAGAGATGGCTCAGCAGTTAACAATGTGTAACTGTTCTTCGGAGGATCCAAGTTGGATTTCCAGCACCCACATATGCACATACATACAGATATACACATACACACAAAAGGCACATACATGCATACACCCATACACATGCACACCAAAAAATACACACGCAGATACATATAAACACACAACCATACACACATATATAGATATACATATGCACAATACACACACATATTATTTTTAAATCTTTGAGAAAGAAAGAGAAGGAATTAAGAAAAAAAGCAAGTTGCTGATAATAGCATCTTAGAAAATGAACTGAAGAGAAATTATTTATATATCTTTAAAGTGCCTAAAAGGTTTGGGTTTCTTTTTTACAATTTTCTTATTGACATTGTCTCCTTTGCTTGAATACAACAAAGAGTTCCAAAGGCTAAACATTTTCCAACACTGATAGTTTCTTCTTTTCTCAGAATTCTTCCTATTAGAGATGGACTAGTATATTCTAAAATCCCACATTTTTCCCTTTTCAGTAAGTGAGAACTCAGGTAGGGCCATGTGTTGGTCATATTTCTATCAGTATAAAACATTCCTGAGGTAATAAACGTATGAACAGAAAAGAATTGTTTTAACCCACTCTTTTGGAGGTTCTAGTCCTTGGTCTCCATAAGGACAGTACTCTGATGACATGAAACTTCTCACTAGATTCTTCCATTCAAACTCCTAGCACTCCCTCAATAGTACAAGTCTGGGGATAAAACCTTCAACATGCGGGACTTGCAGGGACATTCCAGACCCAAAATACATTGGCAGGCTAGATAGTGAGTGGAATATTCCAAATGTTCCTGCCTACCTCAGTGGGCCCTATTCTGAGAGGACAACAGTTATGAAATCAGAGTTTAGAGAAAATACCTTCATCCGAGCAGAAGATCTCCATGCCCTGCATGGATAGTATAAGATGATGTGATGGGGACCTCCCAAGCTGTCCATTTCACAGTGGTCAGTGTGTGGCAAGTGTTCGAGTTTGGGCTTAGCCAGAAGCCATGCACTTTCTGGAGGGCTTCTAGGTAGCAACATGGCTTCTTTTAACTGTAAAGCATAAAGCACTTCTCAATTTTTAGGACTGTGTTTTATGTCTCTTGTTACAGCTACTTGGTTGCACTAACTGAACTTCCTGTTTGTTTTCCCGAAATGAGGTACCTCTCATAGAAGTAAGATTTAGCAGTCAGTCAATCAGAGCTTTCAGGAAGGGTTAGGAGTCAAGTCTCCCTCTGAGTGCTTACTCTCATTTTATCATAACAAAAGTTATGTTTGTGATATCTTGATTAAATGCATATCTATAAGTCATTTTGTTTCATTATATTAATGTTAAATGAAGTTCTACTAATTAAATTACCTGGTCACCTGACTGCCATCTATATTGAAAAGGAAAATGGGGGTTGGGGTAGGATAGTCAGAAGCCGCACTGTGTACTTACATTTCTCCCACAAAGGGCAGTGAGCCTTTTATGGCAGCATATGTCTAAAAGTAACAGGAGAGATAATTGTTTATCAGATTCAACCACTGGAAAGAAAGAAAGCCACTAACTGTGCTCGGAGGCAGGTTCTTGCTGAGGAACCGTGAATACGTTTAGGTTTCTCTTTTGGGGTCTGCAAAGCTTCTCCATCATTCACCATCTCTCACTTTATCCCTCTCCCCAGTCACTGTAGTACAAGTAAAATTATGTGGTGCTCTGGAACATCATGGGTTTTAAAATACACATAACTCAGACTTTCATAAGGTTATAAGTACAACCTTCTCTTGAGACATGCATGACTTAAATAAAATGTAAACAAACACCAGGTCACTTTGCATTTGAATCCTCTGCTCCTGAAGAGAAGCATAGTATGCCAAGGAAATTACATAATGCCTTGTTATGGGATGAGAGAAAGTGCTTTGAGATTTAGAATACGTCACCAAAGTAATCTGATGATCATAGGCACAATGTGTGTGTAATTGAAACATTTTCAGCTTGACCAGGTATGATCTAATGGCCATTCATAAACACAGATATCTAACCTATGGATCTTGGTGAAATGCCTGCCTTCTTAAAATCTGCATAGATTATCTTGGTCCTCGTGTCTTTTTGAATTTGTCAGCCTAGTTTTGGATTCTTTTAGGGAGAGTGCAATAGCAACTTAAACCTCAGCTAAAACATTAATTAAAAGGGATAATGCTTTCATCCTAAAATTAATGCTCAAAGACCTGATACCTAAAGAAAATGAAGCATCAGAGAGCCTCCTCAAACTCTGTCGGGATTCCTTATCTCAGAGTCTCAGAAGCTGGACATCAAATGCACTTTAATATGGTTTAATGGAATTTTATTCCACACATAGTGTCTCCTTTGTATTCCAGCTTCACATGTGGAATAGAAACCTTTCTTGTATCTTGCAATCTTGAATTGGAGATGTTTCATTGAAAAGACTTCCTGTCTTCATTTTTTTTTACCTAAAAGGACTTTCATAAAATGATTAAAAACACCCAGTATTGTAGAGAGAATATCTTGTGTATTATATGGATGCATCACCTGTCAACTAAATAAAGGTGGGACATCCGGGAGGAGAGAAAATTCTGGGATAGAGCCAGGCAAGGGGAGATTCAGCAGGAAGATGTAGCTAGTAGGACACATGGTGCCTGAGTACAGATAACCAACCACATGGCAGATGTAGGTTAAAATAACTGGGTTGTCTTTACTTATGATCTAGTCAGAAAAGAACCTAGCTATATGGCCAAGGTATTTGTAAATTTGAGTCTGACTCTTATTCTGGGAGCATGAGCTGGGAAGAAGTGGGACTTAACTTCAACACAGCATATTAGAAAGAACCCTGGCACAGTGATGCCTTGGCCAGAGAGTTAGTTCTGAACTGACAGATGAAAAATGCTCATTCGCCACCTGTTAGAAAATGTTAGTCCCTATACAAGTATGAGCCTAATTTACCATGTAATCGGAAGTGTAGCGGTTGCAAAAGCAGGCAAATCTTTCTGAAGACTTGGCAATTTATACTGAAAGTATTAATTACACTAAAGCAGAAGAGAACACAAAGCCATAGGGACAATGGAAACCATTTTCAAAGTGACTGCTCACCAGAACACACACTGGTCACGTAGAGAGATGAAAGCACATTGTAGCCTGAACAAGTATGACCTGCTTCAGAACTGTCATGTGATCACTGTCACAAATTGTCCACAGATGTTTTTCTATTTAAGTCCAGTGAGCCCTGGCTCATCTTGCTATTTAAAAAGAAAAGGAAATCATAATACCACATATCAATCAGTAGCTTTTAAAGTCTATTTTTTATTATTCTAATAATATTCTAATATTATTATTTTTTCTATTGAGACTATTTGTACACAATCAAAATCCCTCAAGCAATGGATACATGCCAACATTTTCATTTCTCAGTGTTCTGCTGGGTCCAGACATTCAGCAGGATGAGCCTGGGATATTTTCCAAATAAAATTTTCTATTAATATAGTCTGTTTGCCTAGCTTTGTCATCTTCACAAGTGGGCTCCCTCATATGACTACTTGAACAGTACTGTCCACAGCAAGAAGAGGTTGATATAAAACTGTAAGATACACTTAGTAACTAAACTAAGCAAGCATCCACTCTTTGATACACTGAGGAAACAACAACTGTATTAAAATTAAATTAAGATGGTTCAGCACTTAAAGTTCTTGCCATGAAGACTAACGACCTGAGCTCAATTCCCAAGAACCACATTATGTAAGAAGACAGCTAACCTTTGTTTTTGTCCTCTGGCCTCCATACATGGCCTCAATATACATATATAAAATGTAAAATGGGAAAGGAGGAGAAAGAGATGGAGTAGGATGAAGAGGCAGCAAAGAAGGCTTTCTGCAGATTATTATGCTACCAAGTAAAAGAGTTGTGGAGAGAGCTGCACATAATTCAGGCACCAACATGAGAAGTCAATTCTGTATCGTACCTACTGGAGGTGATTGTTGGTTGCGTATTCTAAAATGAATCATTGCTGAATTATGCAGATTTAGAAATCCATTGATTTTTCTGCAGATCCAAGACATCCAGGTTCTCTTCCCACCAAGTTGCTTCATCATACATATCTAACCGCACACCCAGAACATGGGACTCAAAAATTTCAGAGTAATAGAAAGAAGGAAATTTCAAAAAAAAAAAAAAAAAAAAAATGTCATTGACAAAGAGTAGAAATGGGAACAAGGAAAAATGTTTAAAAATCCCAACTCCCAATTCTCCTGTCTACCCCAAACTTCTGTATTTACAAAACACTTGAGCCTATAATAGGTGTGCAGTTTCTTATGCCCTTCCCTGTCTCACCAGCTTACTCTTTAGGGTAGTTCCTTTGTAGAGAGTTGAGTTCAGTGCCCTATTCTGTGTAAAGCCAGCTGCCCTCCAAGTGCTCCATCCTCTTCTCTGCTGACCATTTTCAATTCCCCAAAGACACTGAAACTCTGAAACCAGAGTATGAGAAAGTCTATGACCAGCACCCTGTCATGAACACACTTGATACAGTTATCTTGCTTCTATTAATGTTCCATGCTTCACTTATTTTTGGCGTCCTTATGTTTTCTTTTTAAACATACATGGAATGTTAAAAGTTCTTCAGAAAAAAATGAGTCTGAGTCTATGCATACGTGGAGGCTGGCAGGGAGCCAGGGAAGAGCACTGCATGATAAAAGATGAATGCCTGAGGACCTCCTCTTTTCCCTCACCCTTGCATGGAGATGCAGATAAGCCACGGGTATTCTCCAGTATCATTATCCTTACATCCTAGGTAAAGAGGCTCACATTTGAAGAGGGATGTTATTGTAAAGCTGGAAAACTGAGATATAATGTGTATCTATGATGGCTTTCTTCTGTATGGAACAATTATATCTTAAGATGAGAGACAGATAGACAGACACACAGAGAGACAAATAGAGTGACAAAAGAGAGAGAAAAAAATGTTTATGTCCACAAATGGGAGACATAAAAGAAGGTAGACCGCTATCTACTTATGTAGTAGTCCCTGGAGGACTACCAGAAACAGATGCAGTCATCCAATAGAGCACAAACCTGGGGAGAGAGATATGGAAGGTGGAGGAAGCATCTCACCTGCGCCACCCCACTTAGATAGAGTAATTATTAGATAGAGTAATTATGTGACCTAATAAATTCAGTTAGTTTGAAAAAATAAATTACAAAAATGCTATACTGAATTAGCTATTTAGGAACATGAATGATAGATGTTTAGATCTAGATAGATAGATACACAGATGATATATGATAGATAGATAAAAAGATAGGTAGGTAGGTAGGTAGGTAGGTAGATAGATAGATAGATAGATAGATAGATAGATAGATAGATAGATACACAGATGATATATGATAGATAGATAAAAAGATAGGTAGGTAGATAGATAGATAGATAGATAGATAGATAGATAGATAGATAGATAGATAAGATAGATGATAGGCAGACTGACAGACAGACAGATAGATGGATAGATGATACCCATTGTCTTTGTCTTCTCTTGAAGAGGACTCTTATTTTTAGATATTGTTTGTTACTTCTACACAGATCTTCAAAAGCAATATTCAAACCCTGTTAAACCACATCTAAAATATTCAGTGATTCTCCACGTCCTTGCTGATAAAACCAGGACTACTCTGGCTGGTCTTCAAGGTCTGCTCTGTGATCTGTTCTCAGTGTGTAGCCCTAAGCTTGCTCCTCCTTCATTCCAACAAGTCAGACTTTCTCACTAATTCCCAGATAAGTTCTGTGTTTGAAGACCTGCTTGACTTTACTCATTCATCCGTGCATGCTAAACCCTGCTGCCTTTACAGGCCAATGCTGCCTAATCTGCAAGATTCCTAAGATTCTAGGTCTGGTCTTTTCTAGTTTTTGTGTTTTTTTTTTTTTTTTAAACTTATATTTTCCTTCTCTGTGTTCTTATTTCAGGACAAAAATCTGCCACTCCTGGCATCCTCTATATCTACAACAATGAGCTCTATATGAAGTAAATTAAATAAATTATATACTAAGGGAACTAGCCAAAATAACCTAACTTCTCAAATTAGAGGACCCTTCTAGTGAATTCTGCCATCAGTCCACACATTTCCCATATCACCAGCAATAAACTGCAGTTTCCGTGTTAGTAACTTTTAAGAAACCTAGGGAGATCGTGTACAAATTCAAATTAAATTAAATATAATAATGTAACTTAAGAGAGTTAAGCCAGTGAGCACATGGCCCGATGTGAACAAGTTCATCCAGACTCATGGCTCTGCAAGAGTAGGTTTTACAATAGGGTTTTATTATTGCTTTTATTCTACTAAGATCTAGGAAAGACGACTTGTACAAAACACCAGAGTAGAACTGATTAGTGGCTTCTAAACAAATGAAGATGTCATACTTCCCCCAATGGGTATAGACATCTTCTACACATCTTTGTACATTCAATATGACAACGCATCAGTAAGATTCTCCATAGAATGCAACTAATCCAAATAATCAAAATAAAAAGGTAATAAAGCAAATAACACAGATAGGCTAATTAGTTGTTAAATTTAGCTTTTTTTTTCCCCCTAAAGGTATACAGATAACTTTCCACTTGAAGAATGTGTGGTGCATCTTAGAATTATCAGTCTTCTGCTATGTTGGCCATGAAACAGAAGGCTCTATCTACATCAGCTTCCACTGAAGTAACAGGAGTAGTAGAAGAAAATCTATGACTGGTTTAGGCAAGATTTTGTCTCACCTGGAAAAAAAAATGTATGCTTTTTAGATGATGCCTTACTAAATAAGGTAAATTAATGGTCTTACTAAATACAATCACCTTTTATTACATTTAATTATTGTTCTTGCATATGGGGGGGGGCATGAATGTGCTACAGCAGCTGTCACTGGGTCTCTGAAAAATCAAACACAGCCCTGGTCATATTTTCCTGACGTGATTCTCAAGTCTCTGCCTCTTTATGACAACCTGTCAGCTGCTTCCAACTAAATATCAAGGAAAGTTCATCTGCTTTGTGGGTGTTGGTCAGTTGCCAAGTTCTTCATTAGGGACACTAGACAAGCACGTTCTGGTCTGTTCCACTTCAATGGAAACCATCAGAATCTTCTTCCAAAGGTGGGACATTCCACGGGCTTGGGGAGAAGCTTGAGATGGCAATCAGCCTCCCCCAGCCAGAGCAATGAGACAGATATGGGTCACATCCACCACAAAGAAGCAATTTATTGGAATGATTGGAACTGGAGTCATATATGAGCCTCAAAACCCTTTTGTATTTTTGACTAAACACAACATTTTAATCCATAAGACATTTGGAGAGTGCAGTTTGCTTGACGAGCTGTTGAAAATTAAGATGGAGAAAGGCCACCAGTAGAAGCAGTTATCCACATATGAATCAGAAATCAAAAGTATCCTTACTCAAAGCGTTTGCCTCAATGCAATGCAGGAAGAAGCATTTTAAAACCAAAATGCCCTTTGAGATGGTACTTACAATAATTTGAAAATATTAATCATCATTTTAACAGTCCTTCTGAGACGTTCTTTATATCACACTAATAAAACCAAATCTTGAGGAATTACATGAAGACCACAGAAGCAGGATCAGTGTTGTTCATCACTGGTCATGTTTGCCTGAGGACCTCTACCTTCTGGGTATCCTATGATGCTGCATGCTTCAAGATAAACTTTATACACCTTGTTGTGTTCAATGAATTTTAGTCAATGATGACTGAAAACAGTCCAGCTTTCCTAAAGGCCTGAAAATGAGGAAACCAAGAAAAAGCCACCCCTTAAAAGTTAAATGGCAGTTGGGCTTCCCACTGATAACAATGAATATTGAATATGACAGTGAGCACCATCTGTCACTGCTGCTGTACTTTCTGCTCATTTGTAGGTGACTACACAACAGGTGGAGCAGCTCTTCCTTTCCCAGGTACCCTCTGAACCCACAAATCATCTCCTTGGGGTCATTTCTTGGTCTGAAATAGGGGATTTAATAGCACCTCTTACTTCTCTCCTTAATCGCCTGTTTTATAGTTCCTACTTGTGAGATAGAGTAAAATACACAATAAAATCAACTGAACTTTTTCAACTACTAGATCCTATCTCCTCTACTGTTCGATTTTATGAAAACTTGACTTCAGTTTTAAATTCCTGGATTGCACTTTGAGTTCATGGAAATGGTCACTGGTGATCAAATAAAGGCTTAAAAAATGAACAATTTGTTTGTTGTTGTTGTTGTCGTTGTTGTTGTTAAAGGTTATTCAACTCTTGCTTGAAGACCAAGCAAAACAATTCTAAACTAGTAAGTTTTTCTTTTTAAGAGATCTAGGCTACTTTTGATTAGCTACTAAAAATTCATATCTTTGAAAGTTACCATTTTTAAGAAGCTCTGACCCTCTCCTCAGAATTGATAGTGATGGGGACAGACACCCAGAAGAGGGGATTCGTCAAGCACAAAACTGCTTCTCAGATACAGAAGGGACTCTGCAGAGGTCTGAGAGAATAATCTATTATCATAAACAACATTCCTGTACTTAAAATCACTGTTTTATAAAGATGTTTTGTTCCTTTCATAAGCCTTTGTTTTTCTTTTCAGATAAACATATTTCTTCCAATATATTGGTTTAGAAACATACTACTGAGTCCTGGCTCCATAGACAAGAAATCAGAAGTGGATACTTGCCTCAATTTTGCCACATAGGTGTTTCCCTAGTCACTTGGAGATTACTTCAGAATTTTCCAAGTAGATTGTCATGTACCTCCCACACCAGATTTTGAAATCATAAGACTTAGAGCTGACTAGGTGATTAGCCCTTCCTTGATAGGCTGTTTCCAGAGAATGAAAAGTATTTCCAAAAATTAGCTTGGTTTTGGAAAACAAATATGATGAGTCTTTTACGATTACTTTGAGAGACATTTTCTTTATTGTTCATATCAGAAAGAATGAGCAGATATGTAGAAAGTCATGGAAAGCTAGATGTTGTGATAGTCATATACGTGTGAGCATCTAAGCACTTGAAAAAAGGAGCATTCTGTCTGTCAAAGATCATTTATTTTTTAAGTTTGTAAATGCAGACTTTAAAACTGGAGGCTAAAAAATGGCTCGCAGGTTAAGAGCACTTGCTACTCTTGCCAAGGACCTGGGTTATATTCCCAGCTTCCACATGACAGCTCATAATCATATGTAAGAACTTCAGTTCCAAGGCCTCAAATGACTTCTCCCAACCTTCATGGGCAGATAGTGTACATCTGTATGTACAAATAAAAAACAGTTAAATACACAAAATAATACATTTATTAAAAATGGATGGTTTGTTTTCCATGTATTACGGGAGATGATTCTATATGTTAGAAACTGCCTTACGGCTATGCATTGTACATACACTATTTAAATAGTTTTTCATTTTCTTTTCAATTGAAGGGATGAGGCCTTTGCATATCACTTTTTTTTTTCAAAAATAGAACTTAAATACTAAACTGAAATCAAAGTAAGTTGTGTAGAAGAAAATCTTTACTGCCATTGTTAACAGACATCTGAAACTTTAGGCCAACTTATTAAAATGCTACTAAACAATTTTACTTTTTATATTGTGCTCCTCTGAACAATAAAAAAAATCTTATTGGAGTCAAAGAATAGAAACAATCTTCATGAAAATAGAATAGCTTAGGTAGGTAAAACTTTGGGAAAAAGACAAATTTAATTTCTTCAATGCTTAGGATCTGATATTCAACTAACTCAAGGTTTGACACAATTCTCCTCAGCTATAGTACTTTTGTTTTTCTTGCTAATTCACTCTCCCAACTCTGCTTCTCAGTCATTTAACCAGATAGAAAAACATCTCAGTATAACATGATTGTATGTTTCTTCAAAGGTCAGTTATAAGTCCTGTGCCTGAATTGTCTCTGGTTCCTCCTACTTGGATCAATTTCCACTCATTATAGAAATCCTGAAGTATCTTCTAATTCTCCTACTACATCATGTCAAGGGCTTCAGCGTGGAGTTCACAGTTAGGTTGAGTTCTCAGGATACTCCCTTTCTATCTTTTCCTCCCTCACTCTGCAAAGGCTCTTCAGCTAGATAGGGAAGCCAGTCAGCCCTTTCATCTGCTCATTCCCAGGACAGACGCTATGTCTGGAATGCCTTCTCCCAGAGTCTTGATGGAGCCCCTCCCTGCTATCATTTATGGAGCTTATCAGATCACACCTTCTTCTCAACCTCCCTCCAAATAACTGAGAAGGCAGGAGATTTCTGCCTCAGCCCCTGTCTTTAGAAGCTGAAAAAGCTTACCTATAATATAGTAGTGCTTACAGGACCGACACTAAAACTTTGTGTTGTTGCCACTTCTCTGAGCTTTGTAGCTCATTAGATCAAGGTCACTCTATCAGGGAAGAACATTCTATATAATCAATTGCTAGTTCTAGTATGATAGAGTTGCAACTTTGGCTGTGTCCCCTGATAGAAGTGTTTGTCCTCTTGAAACTGGGACCCCCAGATTCACAGTTTCCAGGACAAAGGCCATTGGCTCCTCCAGAACCTCACTGTGAGAGGCAGTAGTCCATGAGTTTGTACCAAAGTGACCTCTCTGTTCACATTCTGCAACCTGTAAATATGGTGTAGCATTTGCAAAAGGTATTTCATAGATCTAATTAAAGTGACTTCAGAGATAACTAACAAATTCAAAGATAAAAAAATTACTTTGGATTAATTACTTTGGAGCCAATCTAATCAGACAAACCATTAAAAACAGAAAATATTTTTTCAATTTGAGTGGAGTTTGGCTCATTGCATCTTAACTGGGGAAGAAGGAAGAGTCAGACAGGATGCAGAACACATCTAGGAGAAAAGATCAGGCCCAGGGAATGGGCAGCGATAAGGTAAATACCTTCTTCCTAAACCCAAAAAGTCCAGTGTGCCAAGAACTGAATTCAGCTCC
The DNA here is from genome assembly GCF_011762505.2 of Arvicanthis niloticus. Lineage (NCBI taxonomy): Eukaryota > Metazoa > Chordata > Mammalia > Rodentia > Muridae > Arvicanthis > Arvicanthis niloticus. The sequence continues at coordinate 33,508,151 of NC_133433.1, read as the reverse complement.
CAGTATACATGGGCTTGAATATTCATTCATTTATAGAACCTACAGAAAACTTTATAGGATAGATAGCCCCCTTCATTTCAGCTTTGCAAGGCTCAGTTAAAACAAGAGGAGACTGCCAAACTTCTCTAGAGTAGTAACATAAGTAGAAGAATGGAAATTGCTTTATGCTATTACTTCATTATTCATTTGATTTTATTTGACATTTTATTACATCAGCAATAGGAAATATATACACATGACAATTCCTACTTTAAAGCCTTGGTTTTTCACTTCATGTAGTCTACATATTGTAAACAAAAGCACCAAAATAATCACATGACAGTTGATTAATTATACAGAATGTTCTGGAAGATGTCTCTCAATCCTTCCAAAATGTTATTCTTGCTGGTCTTCTTCTATTGCTATTATATGATGCCATCATTACAATAAACCAATGTATTGTTCATCAAATGGCCAAAAAGTATAGAACTCTTGTTACATAGTTTTGTTTTGCATAAAGAAGAGTCTTACCATAGTCCTATACCAACAAGACTACTCAGTGGCTAACCACTAAGACTTCCACATCTTTCAGACCGTAATTGCTTTTGAAGAGTCCAAAGCTTGATACTATTCTAGCATTTTTTAAATTTTTATTGTTGTTACCTTTTGTGTGTGTCCTCTATAAATACATCAGCCCTCATAGGTAGTATAGGAAAAACCTGTTTCTGAGACTGAGTCATGCTGCTGAGCCTTCCTTCCCATGATGGTCTAACCCTTCTGAAAACATAATAAAATAAATCATGGCTTCCTTAAGTTATTTATGTCCACTATCTTGTCACAGCAATAAAAACAAGAAATAATACACAAGAGTGGTACTTCATAAGGATTTTCTACCTGTGATTCAATCACCTCCCCCCTGCCCCACATCCAAAGGCCTCCACCATAAACACTAATTTCAACACTTCAATTTGATGGTGCTCAAATCCTGAGACATAATAGTGGGTAAAGTAAGGGATAGTTGAAGCCTAGTGCAGGTCTGCTGATGTGACACTAGCTTTGGAGTTTGTAGATCCAAAAATTGATCTCCAAAAAAGTAAGACGTGCTTTTAAAGTCCCCAGAGAGAAACAAGGAGCTTTGAGTTTAATATCTAAGGCTTGATTTCTCATAGGAAAACACAGATAGACTGGCTATGTCAACTGCTCACAAGCTAGAGTCATCAGAAGAGCAAGCTCAGTTGAGAAAATGTCTCCATAAGATTGAGCTGTAGTGATCAACTGGGAAAAGCTTGGCCCTTTAAGGGTGGTTTTGTCTCTAGGCTAATGGTCCTACGTTCTGTACAAAAGCCACATGCATAATCTATGTGGGGCAAGCTGATTAAGCAGGCCCTCCATGGACTCTGCACCAGCTCCTACTTCCAGGTTCCTGCCCCTGATTGAGTTCCTGTCCTGGCTTCCTTCAGTGACAGACTACAGTGTGAGAAGTGTGAACCAATAAGCCATTTCCTGCACAACTTGTCCTTTGTTTATGATGTTTCATCATAGCAAGAGTAACTCTGAGACAATCGAAGGGAAAATGCTAAGAATCATGGACATGCTTGGCAACACACACACACACCCACACGCACACACACACACACACACAAAATCAAGCAAGAAAGACTGGATTTTTCTCTCAAGGAACCATTTATTTAGGCTATAATGAACCTAAAGAATTGTCTACCTCTGTTATGGAGTATGTATATTTAGAATCTAAATTCCTTATGTCCTATGTCAGACATTGAATGCTTTTGTAGTCATCTAGCCGATCCTGACACCTGTTTACTAATCTGAAGCTCTTTCCATTTATCACCCAATGTCACAATAGTTTACCTTATTGGCATTTCTAATTAGAAATTAACTTTTTTATTGAAATTTCCAAGAAAGGATAATTCTGATGGTCTCATGTTTTAAAAAAATGATGACAATAAGAAAACAAACTAAATCACTCAACACTACACTATATCTTGACTTGGATCACTATTCAAAATTCTCTGAATACAATGATGTTTCTAACTTCTAACATAAAATAAGTACATAAAATAGGCCCTGCTCTAAATCTTCCTGCATCGAATTAGGGTCAGTGGTAAGTATGTAATTTTATCATTTTAACCTTATTCTGCAACTGCCTTTTTGATGTGTCAGAAACATAAGAAGGAGACATTGTACTCCTTTGTCTTCACACATAGCTCTTCTTGAGAATTTGATTGTCTAAGAAAATTAAGAAGTGTCAACGAGGTGACTCCGTGGGTAAGGGCACCCACCACCAAGCCTGACAACGTGCCTCTGGGTTCCGGAATCCATATGGGAGAAGGAGGTCACTGACTCCTAGTACACTCTTGTCTCACTTCCAAAACTATTGTAAAATGTTTGCAAACCTACCCAGGTACATATGAAATAACTAAACGAAAAAATACTTTTTTGAAAAAGAAAAGAAAGAAATATGGGAATCAAGAACTAATTTCTTCATTGAATCCCAGTTGTGGATCCTCCCTTAGGTTTGAAAGAAAGCTCCATCGCATGGTGAAAAAGGGTGGGGTGTTAGGAGCCATGTTACTACCAAAGTTTATGATAGCTGAAACCTGTTGTGGAAAAAGGAAAAAAGAACCTGCATGGGTACATTCAAAGGAATGCTTTTTAGGAGTAAGACACGAATACCAATAAGTGGCAGTTACCATATGTTCACTGCTTGCCGAAGACATTAAGTGTGCTCTCTTTGCAATACAGCATTGAGTACACACTGCCCTCTAAGATATACATCACAATTATTTCTATCTTAAAATGTGGATAAGCTAAGCAAATAAAGTGCCAAGCTCATGTTGCTGAAAATGACATAGTTACTGGTGTGTTCTGGGTGTTTGTGCCTATATGGAAGCAAAATCTGCTTTGTAAGTTGGAGCCATTGGAAAGGCTCTCCACTAAGCACTAGGATTCTAGTCCTCACTAAGAAACTAAAACAACCAAACAAACGAAAACAACAAAACCCCTAACAAATCCAGTGTGGCCTTTTCCCCTTTCACCATGGGAGGTCCAAGCGAAAAGATTGCCACCTGTGAGCCAGGAGCAGCCCTACCAACACCAAGCCTGCTGGCATCTTGACTGTGGGCTTCTCAGCTTCCATGGATGACAGACCAAAATTACTAAGGATTATAAATCTCTAATTAAAGCAACATTGTTAAAGCAGCCCAAATGTCCTAAGACATCTTTGCAGAAGGAAATATCCTTTCTGCTTTCCTGTTGTGCTTTATATGTGCCCTTTAACTCTTATGTGTTATAAACTTAAACTCCAAATTTGTGTGAGTGGCATTTGGAGGCAGGACCTTTGATAAGTATGGGGACAAAGCCTCATAGAGGGACTCATTCAGTCATACTTTAACAGATTATCAAAGAAATGCTTTGTCATGTTAGTTCTCTGGCACTCCTTCTCTATCACACTACATGATGGCATCCACCCCATTATGAAGCAGCAAAAAATTTATCACCACCTGCTAAATAGATGCTGCTTCCATGTTCCTGCCTCTGGTACCATGACTGAAGTAAATTTTAATTTATATTTAATATATAATTTATATTATATATTATTTATATATAATAGTATATATGTATAAATATATAATATATTTATATTGCATTTACTACCCAGTCTGTGGCATTTAGTTATAGTAAGAAAATAGGCTAAGACATTTTCTTCATCTACTTTGGATAATTCTGTTCTTCTGTGACAACTGCATTTGTTTGTATTCTCCAAGCACAACCCGACTACCCTTTCTAATGTACTTACTCATCTCTTTGTCAGTTGAACATGAGGGTACAGCCTTAAATCTCAGCACTCAGAGGCAGAAACAAGGAGATTTCTGTGAATTTGAGGTCAGCCTGATATCCATAGAAAGTCCTGGGACAGCCAAAGTTATATAGAGAAACCCTGTCTCAAAAAATAAAAACAAAACAAAGAACAATAAAATACCCAAAAGCCCATTTTTTTAGTTTCACTTCTACTTGATATAATAAATGCCCTAACAAACCCAACGTGGAGGAGAAAAGGTCAGTTTAACCCATAGTTCCAGGTTACTGTCTACCATTGTGGGAAAGTCAGGGTAACAGGTATTTGAAGTAGTTAGTCACATTATTTCCACATTCAAAAGCAGAGAGCAATGAATTCATACTTACTAATGTTCAGCTAGCTTTCTCCACTCTCATACAATCCAGGCCCTCCTGCGTAGGGAATGGTTCCACCTAGAGTGGGTGAGAATTCCCACCTCAACTAATCAAGATAATTCCTCATAGACATGCCCAGAAGCCAACATGATCTCTCATTAAGACTCTCTTATTATACAGGATGAATAGATTAGAGAGAGAGAGAGAGAAAGAGAGAGAGAGAGAGAGAGAGAGAGAGAGAGAGAGAGAGAGAGAGAGAGAGAGTAAGTTAGGCAATGAACCTGAGAACTATTCAGAAGTTTAGGATGCCATGAAGGAGTCTGGGGACTCAAGTCCTCTTGGAACTTTTAGACAACTGGTTCATAATTGGAAATATTTATTATACTGGCTAGTTTTGTGTGTCAACTTGACACAAGCTGGAGATATCACAGAAAAAGGAGCCTGCCTTGAGGAAATGTCTCCATGAAATCCAGCTGTAAGGCATTTTCTCAATTAGTGATGAAGGGTGGGAGGGCCCACTGTGGGTGGTGCCATCCCTGGGCTGGTAGTCCTGGGTTCTATAAGAAAGCAAGCTGAGCAAGCCAGGGGAAAGAAGCCAGTAAGTAACATCCCTCCATGGCCTCTGCATCAGCTCCTGCTTCCTGGCCTGCTAGAGTTCCAGTCCTGACTTCCTTTGGTGATGAACAGCAGTGTGGAAGGTGTAAGCTGCATAAACCCTTTCCTCTGCAACTTGCTTCTTGGTTTTGTGCAGTAATAGAAACACTGACTATGACATTCATTATCTTAATGAAATTTTCTTTTTGAAGTATACAGATGCAGACATAGTATCAGAAAGTCTAACTTAACTGCCCATCCCCAAAAAAGTAGGCTAAATGAAATTTGGTAATTTAAAAGAAATTGATGAGTAGATACTGACAGTGTTTCCCAAGGTATAGATAAATTTAAAGGAACAGAGAAGGAATAAGGCACTTCCCCCAATATCTCAGTTCAACAAAAGAAAATTACGTCAACAAATAAAGGGAGAGGTGTCTGCAGAATTCAAACTGGTTCCTTCACAGAGGGAGTAGCTGCATACACTTAAGTGAAGGATTTTGGCCACTGCAGAACAAGAGCTCAGGGAAAGGGGGTAAAAATAATGACTATTTTACACTTCCCACTCATCTTTCATCATTCATCCATGGGGAAAAATCCAGCCCAAAGCTCGGGACCAGAAGTCTGTCTTTTCAACCTATAAACAAGAACTCCCATGAACATGGAACAGGATGAAGAAAGGCATATGGTGGAACTGGCTGGACAAAATAAATATCTTCAACAGGTGTGCTGAAAAGTCTGAACTTGAGTATTTTGAAGTTGCTTTCAGGTAATTGTCTCCTCTGATTGCCACGTAACCAACTGATTTCGTGTGTGTGTGTGTGTGTGTGTGTGTGTGTGTGTGTGTGTGTGTGTGTGTGTTATCAATTCGTTTATTCAAGCAATATTATTTTGGTGTCTACTATCTTCAAGATCCACTTTTGGCTATTGGTGAAACAGATTAAATAGGATAGATAGGTGTCTTCTTTCAACCATTTCAAAGATTTCTGAAGAATCATCAAGGATATTGGGTATAAATGTTCTTTCTGGTCCATGAACATTGCCAATATTTGCTCCCAGGATGCAACCACACATGTCTAGCATCATGTCTCTAGGTCACACTACCCTGTATGGCTTGCTGCCTTTAGTTACTCTCCTCATGTCACACTATCACTGTGCCCAAGGAAACTCCAACTTAAAATTAAAATGAACACCAAAACCATCCTTCTTTTCTCTTTTCTGGAAAGGTCTCATATACATCCTTAGAAGCTAAGTTTGTAAAACTCCTTCAGCATTTTAAACAACACACCCTATATCTGTGATGCTTGACTTTCATGGTAGACTTGACTGCATTTGGAATCACCTACCAGATGCATTTTGAGACATGCCTTTTAGGATATTTCCACACAAGCTTAACTGAGGAGTCAGGACCTGCTATAGACTGAATGGAAAGGGGAAAGCAATCAGAGCACAGTCTCTCTCCCTGTCTCCCTCCTTGCCTCTCTCCCTGCCTCCCTTCTTCTCTCTATTCCTTCCCTCTTTACCCTTACCTTCCCCCAATTCTCTCCTGAATGTGGGCACAGTATAACCAGTTGCCTCACACTCCTGCTGTGACAGCTGGAACCCCTCTTGCTTACACACCTTCCCCAACATCTTAGACTGTAGCCTCAAACCATGAGCCATAATAAAAAAAACACTGTTTAGTCAACTGGCATTGGTCAGGTATCCTGTCACAGTAACAAGAATAACAAACATTTTCAGTAAGTTGGCAACATAATGTAGGATCTAGTAATAACCATAACCCTCCATCTGAAACAATTACTCATCCTAGGACTGAATCTGTTACTTGGTTCAGCCTTTATTTCCTTGAGGTAGATTGCACCAAGTCTTCAAATACCCTTTTTCTTTTCTCTGTAGGATAATCTAAGAGTGATGCAACTGATTCATCAAAAAGAGACAAAGAGTAGCCATCTAGTCTTCCTTGGGCTTCATTGGGCAACATGCAATGTGTACCAACTCAGTGATTTAAACTTTTACCTATAGAAAACAAGGAAGTGTTAATTGCACAGAAAGACAGAGAAGGGTGATAACAGACAGACAGACAGACAGACAGACACATAAAGACAGAAAAAGACAGAGACAAAGGTTCATACTCTAGCACCTAGCAATGAAAGGAAGAAGCAAATTGTCATCTGGAAGTTTTGGCACTGTACATACTGTGACATAAACCCAACAGCTAACAGTCTTCAGCTGCTAATGCTATCCTCAGTCCAGAAGATAAATTTTAAATCATAAATTTTAATGATGCCTATAGGACTTAAGACTTACTGGGGGGATTTATCCAAGGCATTCTTGGGCAGAAGGATTAAGTTATGGGAAATCCATACCTGATGATTCCCTTTTAGTAAGTGCTAAAATGTCTTGTAAGCCTGGGCCCATTTTTTATGTTTTCAAAAGGATTATTATATAAACTTTACTCTAGAAGCCGATAAGTCAGAGCATCTAATTACATTCCATTGCATAAGCATTTGATTTTAATCCAAAAGAGATATCAGTATGTTAAGTCCTTCAAAGTGTGACCAATTTTCTCCTCATTTTTAAATGGACATAGTTTTTATGTTTAACAAATATTCAGGCTTTCTTACCCACTCGAGTTTGGCTTATCACTGTTTAATTCTAACTATCTGCTTGAGTATTATCAATTCCAAGACTATCAAAAAGCAACCTCTATATTCTATATCTAGTTTACAGGACTTTAAATCCTGTCTGAGTCACCGTGGAGATTAATCTAAACTTACACATTATGGGATTGAGTGTGCTTCCAGAAAGGTTTACAGAGTATGGACGACACACTCTAAATGGAAGCAGAACCATCCCTGAGGGAAGTGAGCTATGGTGATAGACAAGCAATCTGTGGTTTAAACAGAAAGCATGTTCCTCTATTCCCCAGTTCAAACATGTTACTAAGATGAGCCTTCATAGAAAGTACCAAGCCAACATGAACTACATGAGTACAAGAGATCTTGTGGGGGGGGGGGGGGAGAACCACTCTTCTGGTTAGTGAAGTTAATGATTCTGGAGTGGACTTTTGCATTCAAGGCTCCTTCTCTTCTAGGACAGAAGTCACAGTGTGTGCTGTCCCAGAGTAGATTTTAATTTTTTTTCTATTCAGTTTATCAACATAAAAACTTCCAAGAATATAATGTCATGCTCATAGCAGAGGCCTTCAGAGGTTTTCCCTTTTCCTAACCACTGAGATGCTTAATAACACTCCAATCCCCTCTTCTACCTTCTATGGTACCTGCACCCATGCATGCGCACACACCCACAGACATAGGAATTAAAAAAAAACGTTCTTAACATGATGGTGCTTTTGATGCAGGTGTGCTAACCCTGCTCTCTAATCTTAGCTCCCCAGATAGTTTTGATAGTTGTCTTTTAAAATGAATCATGAGGGCTCTGCCTTCATCCATGGATTAACCAAAGGAAGTGTGTGTGTTTGGACTTTAGTAGATTATTGGGAAGCCCTGGAGGTGTAGAAGGGTCTTGGGGGAAGTAGGCCATTGAACTATGGTCTTGACAAGTAGCACTTACTTCTTCCCAAACCTGTTTCAAGGATGCTAGGAAGTAAGTGGTGTCCTCCTCCACTGCATGGTGCTGCTGCCATTAAGTTCTGCCTCATCATGGCACATCTCCACCCCACAATGGAGTCAGGCAAACCATGGACAGAAACCTTTGAAATTAGGAACTAAAATAAATCGTTTTTCCAATTAAGTTGTTTGTACCTCATTAACATAACTAAGATACAATGTCCCAAGCTATCTGGTTGCAAATAGCATAGCTCACATAATAATCTGTGTATCTGTCTGTCTGTCTACCTATCTATCTATCATCTATTAGTTCTTATTTCTCTCTCTCTCTCTCTCTCTCTCTCTCTCTCTCTCTCTCTCTCTCTCTCTCTCTCTCTCCCTCCCTCCCTCCCTCCCTCCCTCCCTCCCTCCATGTGTGTGTGTACCAAATGTCCACCTTGGACTCTGTTCTTCAATTTCCATTCACTTTCTTTTTTAGCCAGGATCCCTCACAGGCTAACCTATGGTTTACTGATTTGGTTAGGCTAACCTGGGACTTGCTGATTTGGTTAGGCTAGACTGGGACTTGCTGATTTGGTTAGGGTAGCCTGGGACTTGCTGATTTGGTTAGGGTAGCCTGGGACTTGCTGATTTGGTTAGGCTAGCCTGGGATTTGCTGATTTGATTAGGCTAGCCTGGGATTTGCTGATTTGGTTAGGCTAGCTGGGTGACGAACACCCCAAGAGTCTGTCTTTTTCGCTTCTGCAAATTACAAAGCACATCATCACGTGCAGCTTTTACATAGATTTTAGAAATCAAACACAGCTTGCTGTGATTGTGAGTAAACACTTACCAGTTGAGCTATCCCCCTGGCCCAGGAATCCAACACAGGTTTCCAAGCTCCTGTGTCAACACTGTAGGAGCTGAGCTATCTCTTTGATCCATTACTGGAGACGTCTAGCAAAGGCTGTTTCTGTCTACATCAACTTGTTTGTGTCTTGCCCACGCTCCAACACTGAAAGGCAGTGGTATACTTTTATTTTAGACTTTTGGATTCAACCTAACAGCTATCTCACCCTTAATAATATTGGTTTATAAAATTCAAATAAGCATTTTATGATCCTTTGGTTTTTAGAGACATTTTATTTCTCTCAATAAAACTGATACAACATTAATGTGTAAACTCACCAATTTTATCTTTTGCAATCTAGATAATTCCAAGTGCCATTAACAAAGCTTGTGTGATTGGATTCTTTTCCTAGTAAGGCAGCAAAGAAAGACATCAATGTTCTTTTATTTCATTTTTTATTGCTGAAATAACAGCTCAAATGACTTCCAAAGGATTTAATCTCTAAACATTGCATGCTTTGGGGGTTGAAATGAAAGGTTAATGAAAAATAATTGATAATCCCTCTTTTATTTTGCAGTGACTTGAAACTTTCCACAGACAGTGTCATGCATCAGAATGTCCGTGAGCAGCTAAAAGAACCTGTAACTGAAACTTTGTCACGTGAGCTGAATGACAGCAGCAGAGTTAAAAACCATGCTGAATTCATCAGAAAACCAAGCACAACACTGTTCCTAAACTCTGCTTTCCATTCTGTCTTTTTGGGTTTTTCCCCTGTTTTAGAAATTTTATTTTCTCCTTTGCCAATGGCTAATAGTAACGGCTTTGTCTGGCCTCTGAATTCTTCCCTGTCATTTAATGCCGGATAGAGTCTTAAGAGGCACTGGCTTCATGTCCAGCTTTGAACTTCCCCAGACTGCTGGCCATTAATTGTTCAGTAAAATAACCGAAGATCAGATAAAGGTTGTTAACCCCTCCCAGCTGTGGCCTCCATGGCCACAGAGTGTGCAGCTTGGACTCTCCAAGCTTTATGAGCCCTCTGCTCCCCTGCCAGCGTCTCAGGTCAGCTCTGGAGGGTGTTGCACACAAGATCCCTTTGTTGAACTCAGTCCACCCTCTCTACGGCACTAAAAGAGTTAAGGAACACTAAAATCAAAATTTATCTGCACTTCACCCTCTCCATCTCAGTGCTCTGGTTGGGATGTACATCACACCCTTCCCTGCTTTCGCTCCTGGCACTTCCAGAAGCAGCCGTTAATGGATCTATTACAGAGCAGGGCTATTAAAGCTGGGTGTTATATGTGTGGGCTGCAATTTAACATATCTGTACTTTATTCGGTTTATTCAATTAACTCATTAACTGCCCCTTTCCCCCAAGTTGTACATGCTGACTTAAGAAAACAAGCTGCAGAAAACAGGTGGAGAGAGGGAAAGAGGAAGGGAGGGAGGAATGAGGAGTAGGAAAGAAAGAGAGTTACTACATATGCAGTCTCTATACAAATATATATATATATATATATATATATATATATATATATATATATGGAAAATGCGTACTATAGAAAATGCAAAAGGAAAACAATGCCTACTAACCTCCAGCAGTTGGTAGCCAGCCAAAAGTGTGAATGATATATGAAGCATGTGGAATTAATTAGTCATGGATTTAGGAGAGTAAATCATAGATTTCAACTAGCTAATAATCCTGAATGTATTTAATATTACGAGTATAAGAAAATAAAATCAAGAAGAAAAATATACAAACTTGTTCTCATCAGTTTTGGAATCAGGCACTAGAACTAGAAGACAAGGCACTCGTCTATGTGATTTTGATACTTGCTAATAGAGTCTTTTGTTTGTTTGTTTGTTTGTTTGTTTGTTTTTCGAGACAGGGTTTCTCTGTGTAGCCTTGGCTGTCCTGGAACTCACTCTGTAGACCAGGCTGGTCTCGAACTCAGAAATCCACCTGCCTCTGCCTCCCAGGTGCTGGGATTAAAGGTGTGTGCCACCACTGCCCAGCTGAGTCAATATTTTTAACAAGATATTTAAGAAAACCTACATAGGCACTGAGAAAATGACAGACCTGTGAAGCTCTTGGATCCTTAAGCCATCCCCACCCCACCTACTCTTCTTTGGCCCTCCATTTTTTTTTTTGAGAAAAGAAAAAAGGCTTAGTAAGAATAAGGAAACATTAGGTCCACGCACACAGTGAAAGCGAGCATCTCAGAGGAAATCCATCCAACAAAGCAAAGAAGGCTCACTCTCTACTTAGGCTTTGGTTGTGTTTGTGTTGCTGTTGTTCATTCCCATCTCTTGTTGTTCCTAGGACTATCACGAAGTGGGGTGTGTGTCAAAGCACCTTAACGCCATTTATATCTTCCTTATGGGGACTTTGTGACCACAGATAAGCCTAAAATGACAGAGCCATTTAGGTAGGCCGTGCATTGGGCCAGATGACAGCAACTACACACAGATGGTTTCCAGCTGTGAAAACACATTCAGTTTATAGCCCTAAGTGTGTGAGCCAGGCTTTGAAAGTTCTCCCTGGCTCCTCAGCCCAGAGCTTACCTGTGCGAAGACCACAGGACAATACATTTGCTTTTTTATTAAATTGGTATTAATTAAGTTATCTATTTACTTTGCATCCCAATTGAAGCTTCCCTTTTCTCCTGTCCTTCCATTTCCTCCCTCTTACTTGTCCCTCTCATCCACCCCTTCTCTCTTTCACCTCAGAAAGAAGACCCCACTCTTGGCATATCGAGTTGCAGTAAGACCACACATATCTTCTTGGATTGAGGCTGGACAATGCAGCCCAGTTCAGAGGGAAGGGGGATCCAAAGGCAGCAGTGTAGTCAGACAGCCCCTGCTCCTGCTTAGGAGTTCCACATGAAGACCCAGATGCGAGACTGTCACAAATGGACAGAGGGCCTAGGCCCATCTGATATATGCTCTCTGGCTGGCAGTTTAGACTCTATGAGCCCAGGACAGTTGATTCTGTAGGATTACTTGTAGTATCCTTGCCCTGCCACCCTCTGCCCCTAGCTCCTTCAATCCTCTCCCACTCACCCTTTTCAACAGGATTACCCAAGCTCCACTTAATGTTTGGCTGTGGGTCACTACATCAGTTTCCATCAATTGCTGGGTGAAGCCTCTCTGATGACAGTTATGCTAGGCTCCTGTCTGCAAGTGTAAAATTACTTCATTAATAGTGTCAGGAGTGGACTCCCTTTTATGGCTTGATTCTCAAGCTGGGCCAGTCATTGGTTGGCCCTTCCCTGAAATTTACCTGCAGGTCTTGTAGGCAGGACAAATTGTAGGTCTAAGGTTTTGTGACTGGGTTGATGTCTCAGTCACTCCACAGAAAGTCTTCCCTGGTTACAGGTTCAGGCTCCATATTCCCCATTATTAGGAATCTTTATTAGGGTCAATCTCATAGATTCCCAGGATTTTCCATTTTCCTAAGTTCCAGCTCATCTCAGAGATGCCTCACTCCCAATTCAGTAGTTTCTTCCATTATTCTCTCCCTCCATTCACTCCCATCTCCTCCCTCTTGTTTATATCCCCAACCCCTCCCCATCTAGATCCCTCCATCCATCCACCCTGATGTCTAATCTATTTCCCCTTCTCAGTGACATTCAAGCATACACCCTTAGTCCCTCCTTGTTACTTAACTTCTTTGGATCTGTGGTTTTGAGCATCTTCAACAAATGGCACTGGTCTAACTGGATGTCAGCATGTAGAAGAATACAACTAGATTAATATGTATCACCCTGCACAAAAATCAAATCCAGGTGAATCAAAGACCTCAACATAAAACCAGATATACTGAACATGGTAGAAGATAAATTGGTAAATACCCTTGAATGCACTGCCACAGGAGACAACTTCCTTAGTGCTCAATGGCTCAGATGCTAATATTAACAATTAATAAATGGGACCTTATGTACCTGAAAAGCTTCTGTAAGGCAAGTGAAAATACTGTCAATAGGACAAAATGATAACCTACAGAATGAGGAATATATATATATATATATATATATATATATATATATATATATTACATATATTATTATATATAGAAAGTAGACTTCAACAAACCAAATAACCCAATTTAAAATGGGGTACAGATCTAAACAATGGAGTCTCAAGAGAGGATTCTCTAACACCTGAGATACACTTAAATAAATGTTCAACATCCTTATCTGGGAAATGCAAAGCAAAATGATTTTGAGGTTCTATTTTATACCTGTAAGAATGTCTAAGATTAAAAACCCAAGTGACAGCACATGCTGGTGAGGATGTAGAGCAAGGGAAACTCTCTTCCACTGCTGGTGGGAGGGTAAACCTGTACAATCACTCTGGAAATCAACTTGACAGTTTCCTAGAAAATTGGGAATAATTCTACCTTAAGACCCAGCTATATCACTCCTGAGTATATACCCAAAACAAGCTCCACCATACCATAAGAACATTTGCTCAGCTATGTTAATTAATGGCTTCATTTGTAGCAGTTAGAAACTTGAAACAGCCTAGATGTCTCTCAACTGAAGAATGGATAAAGAGAATGTGGTACATTTACACAATGGAGTATCACATGGCTATTAAAAACGATGGCATTTTTGCAGGCAAATGAATGGAACTGAAAGAGATCATTCTGAGTGAGGTAACCCAGACCCAGAAAGACAAACATGGCGTATACTCACATGTAAATGGAGATTAGCCATAAAGGGCAAGATAGCCATGCTACAAATTACAGAACTTTTTAAGACCCTTTCTCCAGTGCTTTCTAGAGCACTGCCTGGAATCATTGTAAGCTTGCTGTAGTTACAGGGACTATTGTCATGGGTGTGTGCATTTTATAAAAATAATTAGAGAAGGTTCTGTTACATAAAGGGAATGCCAGAGTTCACCTTTCACCTCTACATCCTTACGCATTTTAAAAACACAAACAGCAACTTTTGACTTTGAGCTCTAATGAGAGATCTATAAAAATGATTGTTTGAACTAGGGACACAGCTCAGTGTTGAAAAAAACATACTTGACACTTATGGTCCTGTGTTCAACCTCCCGAACCACAGACACACATACACACACCAAAGTAACTCTCAGACCTATGAAGATTTGACACCCAACCTTAAGGAAGGAAATTTTAAGAAAGACTAGTGAAAATTATAAACATTTCAGAAAAGAACCACCAACTTCCTGTGAATTTTGTCTTTTTTTTTTTTTTTTCTACAAAAGGAGTTTGCCTGACTTTATTATAAAGCTACACCTTCCAGTTTTGGGTATGGTTACCCCTGGATTCCTACTGTTTAATCGGCTTTACTTTATGTTGCTCATATATTATTAAACATTTATAACATGGTATACAGTTGCTGATAAATGTTTACCATTGTGCAGAAACATTCTCCAGGTAGCCCTCACTGACTCCTCAATATAACACTGCTTCAACGCCTCTCAAATCACATGCCATCACATCATAAAAGGAACCAAATGTTACTACCAAACTGAATCTCCTGCCTTTATTTTAAATTATTTGCAAATACCACCTCTTCTAGTTGCAAGATATATCCAAGACACTAAGACAAGCTCAATAGCTATAACAATACTTTTAAGGGGTGTATCAAACAGTGCCAGGCCTCAGAACAACTGGTCCTGTTTACTGGATCTGCAACACTGAGCAGACCACTTCATTTTTTTTTTTTTTTTATTTATTTTCAGTCTCCAACAGTATCTATACAGCAAAATGTTTGAGAAAGCCAAATATCCCAAGCTGTTACTTAGGTAAATGACCCCGAAGAGCCCATGTGTTAAAAGCTTGATCACCAGTTAATGGTGCTATTTGGAAGATGTAGATCTTTTACGAAATAAGTAATAGTGAAGAGACTTAGGTCAATAAAGACATGTACTAGAAGGGCATACTGGGACCCTATCTCTTTCTGCCTTCTTTACTTCTTACATCAGGAAATTATCAGATCCTCAGCTGTGTGATCCTGCCACAATATACTGCACCACCACAAACTGAGAGCACCATGTATTGCCGAAGCAATAAGACAAAATAACCCCTCCCCTTAGGTGTTTATCCCAGGGATATTGTCATGGTGACAGAATGGAGCCTGATGTGATGTGTAACACAGAATGAGGGTGTGTTTCAACAACAGGGGAATAGAAGCCCTTCATAATTCATAAAGAAATCCAAAAGAGGGGTTGCAGAGATGACTCAGAGGGGAAGGGTATGTACTGTTCTGGCAGAGGACCAGGGTTTGACTCTCAGCACCCGTGTTGGACAGCTCTGTTGTTCCTGCTTTTACTGGCATCTGCACATACATGCTGCCCAAATGGGTAAGCAGGCATACACAGACACCTCAAAAAATTTTCAAAGAAGAAAAAACAATTCAGAATACTTATGTGCCTAATAACAGAGCTTCAATTTTGAAGGGAAAGCTGACAGACTGGCACAAGTACAATCAAGTACAGAAAGTCGTTATGCCTCTGGGAAATTAACTAACCTCATCCCAACAACAGTTAATATAATACTCTAGTCAAAGGATAATACAGAATTGATATAGAGGCTGAAGAGATAGCTCAGTCATTCAAGGTCAGACTCAAAACCATGCTGTCAGAATTGATATAGAGCATTCACTGTGTTATGTGTTTCTTTGATGGGTGACAGTTGGAGGCATTTTGTCAATGGACAGTCTTTACCCAAATGACTCTAGCTTGTGTCAACATGACAAAAACTAACCAGCACAATGGTTCATACTTTTATTCAAACTTTTAATGAAAAGTTATGACAATAATCAATATAGACCCTCTAGTTATATTGATAATTTTGATGTCTTATTTCAAAAAATAATCATTTGCCATTATGTTTTTCTTTTAGATTATTTTGTTTTATTTTATGAGTGTTTGGTTGCATGTATATGTGTGTATCATGTACATGCCCAGTGCCTGTGGAAGTCAAACAGGATGTCACATCCACTGAACTGGAGTTATGAGTGATTGTGAGTTATCATGTGGGTGCTGGGAACCAAATCCAGGTCCTCTGTAAGTACAACAGAGCTCTTAGCCACAGAGACATCTCCTTAGCACCCTGCTTTGTTATTTAAATATTATCTGTCTGCTATTAATTTCCTTCTCTCTCTTATCCCTTGTTCTACCCAATTTTCTAGGTTCTTCAAGTTGAAGCATAGATCAAGCTGCTGAATTTTTTTCTTGGATTTACATCTATTTGTGGTCTATTATTTACCAATATTCTGGGGGCTTGCTTACAATCTCAGGAGTTTGGGGCATTATTGTTATGACGGGGAGCATAACAATACACAGGCAGATCCTGGAGCTGAGAGCTACATCCTGAACTGTAGGTAGCAGGCAGAAAGACACTAAACTTGGCATGAGTTTTTGAAACCTCAAAGTTCACTCCTTGTGACACACTTTCTCCCACAAGGCCATACATCTTAATCCTTGAAATCCTTTCAAACAGTTTCATTCTCTAGTGTGTAAGCAAATATATGAGCTTATGGGACCATTTTTCTTCAACCCACCATGCTACACACTACTCATAACAGTAGCCAGAACTGTGTCATATTGGCACAAGGCTCAAAGGAACAGAAAAAAAGATCCATGAACATGTGTTTAATTGATTTGTGCCAAGGTGGCCAAGAAAAGAATAGTTTCATTTTTTAAAATGTATTGCAGCCATAGTATATTCATATGAAAAAATAAATTCCCCCTTATTTTATACCTTACACATAGATTAACCTATAATTATTTATAGACCAAAAAAGATGCAACAATCTAGCCCGTAAGGGAAAATTCAGAATAACACTTCATGAGCTTAGTACAGGGAAGTATTGCTTAGGTTAAATTCAAAACAAACAAACAAATAAATGAATAAATTAGCAAGAAAAATGCAAAAAAAAAAAAAAAAACCCAACAACAACAAAAAAACCCACCATAGACTATAGAAGGAAAATGATAAAAGAGACTTCAGAAAGCAGTGGACTGGAATAGTCAAAGAATATCAAACTGAAATGTGGCTTCCATCAAGAATATGTAAAACTAAACAACCAAATAAAAGAAAAGGTTCAAAGTTTGAGTAAACACTCACAAAGGGAAGTACACGAAGAGCCAATAAACACATGAGCAAATGTGAAGTGAACCCATAATGAGATACGGCTACACACCCACTACAACAGCTAATGCAAAGGGTCCGATGCTAGTAAATGCTGGTGATAATGTGAAACAAATGGCAATCTTATACATTTAAACAGGAATTTTAAATGGTAAAGCTCTTCTCAAAAATAGCTTGGCAGTCTATTAAAAAGTTAATTTTTTTAACCATATTTTTCCAGTGTTTTTATTCCTGAGTGTTTATGCTGAAGAAACAAAACCAGATGTGCACAAAATCGTGTACACAAGAATTTGTAGTATATTTACCTGCAATAACTTCATGGTGATAGTCTGTAAGCCAGCGTCCACTGTCATGGTCTCCTAATCTTTAGACTAGGGCCCAATATAATTCTATCTGTTGGTATGTGAATGGATCAGTAAGTTGCTTCTAACCAATATCAAATCCCCTCCTGTGGTTACACGACGTTCTATGACTCCATCCTGTCATTAGGCTGTCTGCTGAAAGTGTTGCTCTCTATGTCGGGTATCTAAGCAACAAGCCAGGATTCACCCTCGAGGAAATGAATTCTGGCAACAAAATACAGTCTTCAGGAAGATCCTTCTTCCAGAAGAGAACCCAGCCTTGGGCAGCAATGTTACAGAAGACCAACTTAAAATATGTCTGATAAGACAGCAAATGTATCTTCTTTTAGTCTAAATTTGGGACAATCTGATGTACAGCAGTGTAAAATTAATGCAGACTCAAAGCCTGGAAACACCAGGACACCAATAAATGCACGGAAGTGTGGTAGGATCCTGGTGAGTTAAGTAAGAATCTGCTCATATTCATAGCAGCAGAATAAATCTCAGGAATAGTGGGTTCGGGTTCTTTCTGGTTCTTCACATTGCATAGTCTTGGACTGGGAATATAGTGCTCTTACTAAGGTGTGTGCCTAACATGTGTAAGGCCCCAGGTTCAATTCCTAGCACCACATAAAACTGAGTGTGGGCACTTCTGCAATCCCAGCACTTGGTGAAGTCAGGAAGATCAAAAATTCAATGTCACCATCAGCTACTGAGAGATCTGGAAGCTAAAAAGTGTCAAGAGTTCCTGTCTCAGAAGGACAGGGGACACAAAATAGCTCAACGAAGTGATTTTTAAGAAGTATGTGTATGTGTATTTGACTCTATAATAAAAAAGTTTTAAAAAAAAACATAACATTAAGTAGGAAATTTTAACACAACAATATTTTAATGGGAGATTACGATCTCCCAAAAAATAGATGATAGATATAGACAGATAGATAGATGATAGATGATAAATAGATAGATGATAGATAGATAGATAGATAGATAGATAGATAGATAGATAGATAGATAGATGATAGAAGGAAAGAAAGAAAGAAAGAAAGAAAGAAAGAAAGAAAGAAAGAAGAAAGAAAGAAAAACAGACAAAGGTAGGTAGACAGATAGATGATAGAATGATAGACAGATGATAGAATGATAGACACATGATAGACGCTTCAATTTAAGTTACATAAATAGAAATGGTGCAAACCCATAAACTATGGCTACACAAGATCTGGCAACTTGAATGGAAAAAAACTTATCTTAGCTGCTGCTGCCACCATAGCAAAATACCTTAGACAGGCAGGTTAATTCATAATTTTTTAAACCCCAGACACTGATTTCCTACATTCCTAAGGTTATAAGGTCCAAGATCAAGGAGACTGAAGTCCAGTGTTGGCAAAGGTTTCCCTTTTTACCTGTGACATCTTTGCTTCATTGTCACACAGGGGAGGGAATGAGCCTGTGCTAAATCCTCACTTTGTGGAAGGGCAACAGAGAGAACCTGCTCCATTTAAGTCACTTAGAGAGGGCATGGAGCTAGTACTGTGGGTGAGAAGCACTCCTAGTCTGTCACCTCCCTAGTGGTTCCCATCTTCCTGTGGAGTTTCCATCCCAACATGTGAAATTCAAGGATTGCATTCATTGAAACCACAACATGAGGCACATGCTTTTAACCTAGATATCAGACAGATGGTGATATGATTAAATGAAAAAAAGAAAAAAAGAAAGAAAAGGAAGGAAGGAAAGAAGGAAGGAAGGAAGGAAGGAAGGAAGGAAGGAAGGAAGGAAGGAAGGAAGGAAAGATGGACCCAGGTATTTTAACTGAATAGAATTCTACAATGGATTCTTTTAACTGAAAATATTGCCTCTAAGTAGGTAAAGTGCTTTGATTTTATTTCTTGTACTTCTTTTTTGCTTATAATACTGATATTTTTCACTCAAGATTCTTATTCATATTTATTGATTCATAGTTCAAAATTGTTATCAGTATAAAGAGAAGCAAAGTTTCTGAAATTACCATGGATATTCTGAATAATGAGAAAATATAAGTACAAATAAACCTGGCTGATATTCATATTGTCCTACAACTGCAAGTTTGGAAGCACCTCAGTCAGCTCCTGTTTAATTATCTTCTAAAAGAAGATTATAATCCCTCCCTTCTGACTGCCCAGATGTCTGTTCCCGACACTTGTGGGACCTGCAGATTTTCATAAATGAATGGTTGTTGGAAGAAGGGCCAAGACTCAAAATGGAGCCACCACAGGGAACATGTTTAATGAAACACTTAGCTGGGTGGATCTAAAATCTTATGAGGTAACATTTATGTAATGACCTTTCAATCTGTGCCTTGTGTTAAACTTGATCATTATACAATCTGCCGACAACATAGCAGGGTTTGTTTCCCCTTCTTTTTCTGGTTAAAGAACCACTTAACATACAATCAGAAAGAGAACACATCATCTGCATAAATACAGGAAAGAGGATTGTGATTCAATAAACTAAATAATCTAGTGATAGATCCAAAAGATAATGAACCCGGGATGGAATCTCGATGTGGCCTTCTGCTACTCATACTTCATCAAAGACGGCTGAAGGAAGACCATTCATCATCAGCCCGTCTCACCTGCACAATTATGACTGCACAGAACACTAACCTAAACTAACTTACCAGACACTTCACGGCAGAGCCTTCCATGAACAGCTTCTTTTCCTAAAGATACAGGCTATTTGTGTATTCTCCTCTCTTTGACCCTCCATTTTTCCTTCCCATGCCACCATTCTTTCATTTGGATAGCAGTGCTTCCTTCCTTCCTTCCTCTCTTCCTTCCTTCCTTCAACATGTTTTTCACTAGTGGATAAAAATCCTACATACTGCTCCTCCTATCTCTCTTCACCTCCAGTCCAGAGCCAAAGACTTTGATATCTGCTCTATTGTCTTCTGCTTCAGTATAGGTCAGATTCTATTATAAAGAACCCCATAAGTTACAGCTACTGCTGATCTGATTCCCTGGTGGCAGAAGTCTTTGCTCTACTATAGTCGATGAACTTCGACTTTTAACTTTTTTTGCAAGCCATTCCCTCAACTGAGATTTTAGTCCAAAGTTCGAGTCCGCTGATTACGTTCCGTCTTCTCCACCTTCTCATGCCTTCACCCACAGTACAAGAGTATTCCCAAGACGTACAGGAAAGGATTAATACCTCATAACTCAATAAGAAAAGGTCAAACCACTAAGAGAAAATGAGAAACTCATTTGAACTGGCAATTTAGAGAGAAAGACCTCAAAAGACCTTCAGTTACTTGATGGTTTCTTTTTCTTTAAATCCATCATCCTCACCCCATAATTTAAATCCTTTCCATTCTCTCACTAGAGTCCTTAAACTCTCCCCTCCATCTGCTCTGAGTCACCACATCTTGTAGTAATCCATCTGTCATTTTCTCCAGTTCTCTGCTTCCTATGGACGGCTGCTGGGCAAGATTAGAAAACCTTCTGACTTGGTGTCTGTCTTACAAACTTCAGGTTTTTAACCTCAGCTTGAGCCTGGAGTCCCACAGAAAACATTCACAACTTTTGTCACAGTACTAATGATAATTGATTTGCAGTCAGTGTGTTATATTTTATGTTGCTACACAGAAAAAAAAAAATTCCCACTATCAGGTGGGAATGACCTGCATTTCATTATCATAAATCAGTATTTTAGAAACATTTGACTCTACAAAAAATTTAATATATATTATATGTATAATATATATAATATTATATATATATATATATATATATATATATATATATATATATATATATATATATAATGCACCATTGTATGGTTAAGTTTATAGTCAAAATGTGTTCTATAGCACTGCAATTCTATCCTCTCTCCCTCTCCCTCCATCTCTCCCTCCCCCCTTTCTCTCCCTCCTTCCCCATCTGTCTCTCCTGTTTTAAATCTCTCTACCATTGCCAAATTATCCTTTAAAGTTTAGTTCAATATGTGGTCTGCATTGATGTATAAGAGTAGCTGTTCTTTCAAACCCTCAGGAATACTTGACCCATTTTGTTAGCTTGGTAGTAAAAACTAGAGTTGCATTGAGTTGCCTTCCCTGATCCCGGCATGATAGCTTCAAGTGTTAAGCAGGTAGGATACTTCTCTCCTGTGAGAACTTGGTTATTTCTTTTGCCCATTTTTTGTTCAGACCAGTCTCTTTCCTATTGGCCAGTGATTGCTATTTCATGGAATATATACTTTGAGTATTTCAAATAGTAATTCCACTCCCCATTTCCCTAGTTTTACTAGCAAACTCTTAGCCTGATTTAGGGTTCTTTGGTAGCTGTGTGAAACTCAAGCTATTTAATTCTGATGTAAACAATTATATCAGTATTTTCCTTTAGGCCTTTTTTTTTTTTTAATGACTAAAATAGACATTTTTATTGAAAATCGATTCTTCTCTCATATAATACATCTGGAGCACAGTTTCACTTCCTTCCACTCCCTACTACACTTCTCTTCTTTCCCAGCCCATTCCCTCTCCGTTTCCTCTACAGAAAAGAGGACACCTCCAAGAGATGACAGGTCCTCCACGTATACATGTTGTGGCTGTCTGCTCAGTGTTCTTGTGGGACTCCTAACTGGGAGCTGGCGTGTCTCTGACTCTTCGCCTGCTCTCGGGACTCTTTTCCTCCTGTTGGGTAACCTTGTCCAGCCTCAACGTGGGGGATTCTGCCTTGTCTTATAAGGCTGTTTTCTATGGAAAGGGAAAGACACTTAAGCCAAAGCCTGCGTTTGTCTCCTAATCCTCTGAGTGCACCCACACTTGGACATTCTGAGCACACATTTTAGCAAAGGTTTTACCTCAGCTGTAATTTATTTTTCCAGCTGTCTGTGATAGGTAATTTTCCACCATTTTTACCTAATTGTCATAACAGCATGTCTTGGGAACTCCATGTAGTCCTGAATGAGTAAAACCTATTCTAAGTTCCTCTATACCAAGGATTATTGCCAAATTCGCTGTGCTAGTCCACCAATTTGTTATTTTTCCATAACTGTCATGTTGACTTGGTTTTGCATTTCTGAGAGTCTTATGGAGGCTCTGTGCTTCCAACTACTTTTCTTCCACTGAGCTATACCCCAGACCTTAACATATTACACCTTTACCACAGTTTTGAAGTAATATTTCTAAATTATCTTTTATAATTTTTTCCATTTTTTCTTATTTCTTTATTGTGTTTCCTTAAGATTTCTTGTTGAATTTTACTTGTACTGTTTTGGAATTATAAGTGATTCTGGACCATATTGAAATATTCATACATTCTGTTATTCCATCCAACAATAAAGTCTCTTCATTTATTCTAATGCTCATTTGTTTTTTGGCTTATGCTTTTCCTGGAATATTAAGGTATTTTATAGACTAACCCATTTGTGGATGCATTTGCTAGTTACTCTGGGTTTATAGAACTCCCTTTCTATGGCTAAGAGTTGTTTGGTCAAGTGTTTACTAGAATGCAGGGAGCCTTCACACAATCTCCAGCTCCATATAAACTAGGTTTGGTAACATCACTAATTCCAGAACTACAGAGGTAGAAGACAGGATATCAGAAATTCAAGGCTATCCTCAGCTGCATAAAAACTAGTAAACAAATATGTCACAAATGATCACAACCTCCCCCCACACACACACACTTCTAGATATCTCTATCCCATCTGTTGTAGAGAAATCTCCTCTCTAGAGGACCATATCATGTCTGAGCCATCTATTCCTTGGCACAGTTCCTCCTTTGGGTGTGGAGGACACACCACACTGAACTCCCGGGTTGTGCTGGGTACAGGATCTCACCACACTCCCCTATAAGCAATCTCAGAAATGCAGACTTATCATGGAACTCCCCTGCTTGGAATCCTTCAGTGGCATTCCATCAAGGTTATACCAGAAATGTTTCTGGAGCACACAGACCCTCCAGCATCCTGCCTGTTGCTTTTCTACCATCACTTCTGACTGTTCCCGGCTCAGTGGTTCCCTGTAGGGTGCTGAACACAGTGCACCAAGCACTGTGCTCACTCCTGGTAACACCCTGTTCATTCAATCTGTGGGTTGGTCCATGTTCTTTCTCCACTTTAATGTTCTCTTTCAGCTTAGCCACTTTCCAACTCTGTCATTCTCCATCCCCCTCCAAGAAGCTTTCTCTCCTATTCCAGAAACATTCCTGAGTCCTTCCCATCTCTCCTACTATAGTGAACCAGTCTGCATTGTTATTTCAGTAGCTATCTGAGTACTTAGCAAAGTACTCCCATGCGACATTCCCTGACACGTAGCATAGTGCCTGCAAAAGAGAAAACAATTTAATGTGTTTTGAGTTTACTTACTCATTTAATAGCACATCATTGTTCCCTCAACATTTACACATAAAATTGTTGTAGCATGAACTTTTTCTATGGGTTAACAAAATGTGAATTTTTTTAAAAAAAAATATGTTCACTGTATATCCATTGTACATGGAGATTTTCATTCATGTCTGTGCTATACAACAAACATGCCATCTATAGCCCTACACTCACATCTGATATGTAACTTCCATGCAGAAAAATGCTTCCTAATTTAGGACATGATCTTCAAGATAACATCTCTCTACTGGAGAAGAACTTTGCCCAAAAAATTACAATCTTGTAGAGTAAGGAAAAACATTACCAGTTTGCTCACATCCCTAAAAAATTATAATATATATATATGTATGTATGTATATATACATATATATATAATTTTTTCTTTATGCACATACACACACATACATAGAAAGGAAGAAACAAACAAACAAAGAAGGAAAGGAAAAAAGAGAAAGGTTAAAAGATATAATTGGTTGGCAGGAGAATAGAAAATGATAAAAACAGTATATTTCTGTAGCAAACAAACACATGATACACACACATATATGTATATCCCAACATATTACATGCTAAATATATATACATATATACATACATTATATAATCATATAAAATTAATTTACATATATACATATATGTGTATATGTGTGTATGGTATATACCTATATATGTGTGTATATTACATATGTGTATATGTATATATACATTATATATTACTTATAAACATATATTGTATATAGCACACACACACATATCAACATTACTCAAATAGTTTGTATGATGTGTAGAGAGTCATTTTGCAATGTGCTGCATGGAAGTCCATATCATGCTAAGAAAACCATAGTCCTTTTCTTGGAATCAGAAAGCTATTCATCCAAATCAGGTGACTCATACATTCTAACTGTCCCAGGAAACCAAGTTCGAAGTGTTTCAGGTGGACATTTAAATTTGAATCTCATTATCATTGTGTTAAGTAGTTACACCTTCAAATTATTTTCTTTACAAATGAAACAGCAACCATTCTCCAAGTATAATTATTTGTCCAAAAATAGACAGTCGAGAATCCAGTGGCTAACTATTGTGGGTATAATACATGGGTATAATATTGACATGACCTGGCTTCGTCAAGTCTCAAATACACCACTTACCATCCAGGTAGACTAGTGAAAGGCTCATTTGCTTGCTTTTTTTCCTTCTTTCTTTCTTTCCTTCTTTGTTTCTTTCTTTCTTTCTTTCTTTCTTTCTTTTTCTTTCTTTCTACTTAATGAATAAACACTAACTCATTACAGCAAAATAAATTGCTTTTTTTAAATTATCTTAACCACTGTTAGTATAATTTCATTATCATGTCTATATTACTATAATGACTTTGATTTAATATTTTTAATTAAAATTGTATTTCTAGGAAAATATATTCTCTATGTGCATGCATGAACATAAACACATGTGCATGCATAAACAAAACTGTTGGTGCAAACATTGTCTCTTAACACATACTACAGTGCACACTTCAAAAAGGTGTAATTTCTACCTTCACTAGCCAACGACGAGAAGACTCGTCTCACTAGAGTGATGTTGGCATGACTGTTAGTCCAACAATCAAACCCTGAGCCTGGGGCTTTGACTCAGAGGTAAACTATGATTAGACGTGTGAGGTCCTGAGTTCAAACTCCAACAACTCAGTAAAGCAAATTGATTCTAGTGATAACCTATGAAGAGAAGCTAACTTATTTTTATTCGAATATACTTCAAAGTGTTTTAAATAGTTGTAGAATAAAGTGTCCCTCCATCAATCATTAGCTTATATTCTGATTCCCATGTTTTTTAATTTTTCATTGGCTATATTGTACACAACACTGTAAGGGCTTATTTTCTTTGTCTACCAAATGGGTAGATGTCTACCTATGGAGCAGTTTTCATGAAAAATGTGTGCAGAGTGGATTCCAAAGCTCATCACAAAATATGTGTCCATCAAGTATCAACTGTCCACATAATTCCATTCTGAGGATCCCCTTTCATTTTACATCACAAGTTCTACTGCCTCCAATTTAGAAGACAATTAATATTTATTACTAAATATATTTTTTAATAAATTCTACTAAAACGTGTGGCCTGTTTTTGAGTTCTAAAGATAGGGTGACAGAAACACAGCTCCGGATTCAAAACAGTGACAGTCAGCTTTCAGCATTGTGACAAAATGATTAAAATCTCGGGAAGAAGGCAAGCCCATTGGCTCTTAGATCAGAAGTCTCAGTTTGTGGTCATTTGGACTGTTGCTTTTGGCCTGTGGCAAGGTCAAGTACAACTGTGGAAGTACATGCAAAGTAAAGCTGTCCATTTCATGGCAGACAGAAATCAAAGAAACAAAAGGAGGGCACTGAAGTGCTAGCATCTTCTTTGGAGGTATGGACCAGTTTTCTAACTCTTTAAAGATCCATCCAGTCATCTTCCAACAGTGGCATAGACTAGTGAGTGAGTCAGTCATACATGGTCCAGGGTGGTGTTTATCCAAAGCATCATGCAGCTTGAAGAACCCTAGTCTGAATGAGTCATCAGAGACAGTTAGGAAGTCACTCCATTGTGTTTGGTTACTCCCAGGAAGTATTTTTTTCTACTGTTGTTCTTTAATTTAGAATCGTTTCCCTGATACCAAGAAACTTTTGGAAATGGCTTCAATTCTGAATCACACGTTGAAAACCCTTAGTAATGGAATCTGGTATCTACAAAGATGAAAATAACTCCTGTATAAATGACTGAAAATACAAATAATAATAGTCTATTTATTTCCTCAGACTAAAACTTATTCGGTGCCTACGCAGGCCAAACTACATGTCAGATCTAAAATGATGAAGGGTAAGTAATATGAGGTCATTCTCAACCTTAACCACTTGAAGCTATTGAGCTGATAATTGTTAAAATGACAAATATGTTTCAAAGTCAGTATTCTAGACTTTCATTTCAATTGCATGAATTAAGGTTATGTACTAAACTTTGAAAATAGGATTCAATTATATTTTTGTTGGTAATGTGTGTCTCAGGACATGTTAATGATCTTGTTGCTTTTTCATCTCTAAAAGATGAAGAAAATAAACATCACGCTACTGTGGCTCTATTTCACTGATTTAAGTTAGACTCTGCTGAGCGACTGTAGACACATGATGGATGATCAAGACTCTCACCAAGAGTTACATCCTCTTGTGATTCTAATGACAGTGGTCCCATAGGCTCACATATTTGAATGCTTAGTTCCTAGTTAGTGGACTGCTTAGAAAGAATTAAAAGGTTTGGCCCTGTTGGAAGAGCCATGTCACTGGGAGAAGACTTTGAAGTTTCAAAAGCCCATACCAAGCCCAGCCTTTTTCTCACTTGAAAATAAGATGTTATGTCTCAGCTGCTGATCCAACACTATGCCTGACTATCTTGCTTGCTTGCCTGCCTGCCTGCCTGCCTGCCTGCCTGCCTGCCTGTCTTCCTGCCTGCCTGCCTGCCTGCCTGCCTGCCTGCCTGCCTGCCTGCCTGCCTGTCTTCCTGCCTGTCTGCCTGCCTGCCTGCCTGCCTGCCTGTCTTCCTGCCTGCCTGCCTGCTTGTCTTCCTGCCTGCCTGCCTGTCTTCCTGCCTGCCTGCCTGCCTGCCTCCCTGCCTGCTTGTCTTCCTGCCTGCCTGCCTGTCTTCCTGCCTGCCTGCCTGTCTTCCTGCCTGCCTGCCTGTATTCTGCCTGCCTGCCTGCCTGCCTGCCTGCCTGCCTGCCTGCCTGTCTTCCTGCCTGCCTGCCTGCCTGCCTGCCTGCCTGCCTGCCTGCCTGCCTGCCTGTCTTCCTGCCTGTCTGCCTGCCTGCCTGCCTGCCTGCCTGCCTGCCTGTCTTCCTGCCTGTCTTCCTGCCTCCATGCTTTCCACCATGATGATCGTGGACTCAGAAACTGAAAGCAAGACCCCAATGACATGTTTTCTTTTATAGGTTGCTTTGGTCATGGTGACTCTTCACAGTAATGGAATAATAACAAAGGCAGGTTCCTTGTCTTTTTTTTTACAGTGTTGACTTCCTTGGTAAGAAATGAAAACAGAGCATGTTTAAAATCTTAACATTTTGTTTTAAAAGCATCTACAATGACATTATAAATCAAAATTTTAAATGAATTTATGTCCTAGACGTATTTTCAAATACAATATATGGTGAGTATCTAGAAAGCATTTATGAGACAAACTTTACCTCTTGTCTATATTTCTAAAGTATTCACATTCAAAAATCTCCATTTCAGAATGCCTGAAACCAAAGAGGCTTCAACCACATTACAAAAAACAGTCTTTAACTGGTCAAACACACACACACACACACAGTATGTGTATGGATAAAACATATGTATTAAATAATTTGTATATATATAAAATAAATATAATAGTTGCAGGTATGAAAATAATTTAGTTGTTAAATTGTGTGTGGTTCTAGCCGCATGTGTAGCAGAGGATGGCCTTGTTGGGCATCAATGGGAGGGGAGGCCCTTGGTCCTGTGAAGGCTCAATGCCTCAGTGTAGGGGAATGCCAGGAGGTGGGAGTGAGTGGGTGGGTGGGGGAACCCCCTCATAGAAGCAGGGGGAGGGGAGATGGAATAAAGGGTTTCCGGAGGAAAACCAAGAAGGAGGATAACAGTTGAAATAAATAAAGAAAATATCCAATAAAAGAAAAAATTGTGTGTGTATGCATAGATACATATGAAATTGCATGTGTGTGCACAAGTACACATGTGAATATGTCTATAAGGCTAGGGATCAATGTCAGGTGTCACTCCTGAGGAGCCAACCACTTTGTTTTGAGACAGGGTCTCTCCCTGGTCTTTCCACATGCATCAGGCTGGCTGGCCAGGAGATTCCAGGGATTCCTCTGTGTGCTCCTTGCCAGTGCTCCTTTGCACTACTATCATGCTTAGTTGTTTTATATGGATTCTGGAAATCAAGCTCAGGTCCGCATCCTTGCACTCAAAGCACTTTAGTGGCTGAGACGTCCTACCAGACCCTGGCAAATTTTTAAATGGTATTTTACTGCAATCATGGTCAAATGCTTGCATTAACTTTAGAAAGGCATTTATTTGCTTCTCACTTATGCTAGGCACTTTATGTGTGTTAAGTCTGTATTCTCGTAACTGTTTTGTGGGTTACACTGCTCAATTCAAGGACTACCACTCATAAATTTGACTCTGTGTGGCCATTCATAGTTTCATCCAATGTATGATCTGTTGGATGGATGATTTTCAGGTTTAAAAATAATGATCTACAATACAGATGTGGATACTCACAACCAACCATCAGACCGAGCACGAGGACCCCAACAGAGGAGTTAGAGGAAGGACTGAAGGAGCTGAAGGGATTTACAACCTCATAGGAAGAATAACAATATCAACCAAACAGACTTTCCAAAGCTCCCAGAGACTAAACCAGCAACCAAAGAGTACACATGGAGCGACCCATGGTTCCAGCTGCATATGTAGCAGAGGATGGGCTTATCTGGCATCAATGGGAGGAAAGACTCTTGGTCCCACTTTCCCCATATCTATTAAATATAGTACTAGACCAATAAGAAAACAAAAAGACATCAAGGGGATACAAAATGGCAAAGAAGAAATAAAGGTATCACTATTCGCAGATGATATGATAGTATACATAATTGACTCCAAAAATTCTACCAGAGAACTTCTCCAGATGATAGACAACTTCAGCAACATTGCCAGATACAAAATAAACTCAAAAAAAAAAAAATTAGTAGCCTTCCTTTATACAAATGATAAACAGGCTGAGAAAGAAATTAGGAAAACGACACCTAGAGCCACAAATAATATAAAATATCTTAGGGTAACTCTAACCAAACTAGTGAAAGACCTGTATGACAATGACTTCAAGTCTCTCAAGAAAGAAATCAAAGAAGATCTCAGAAAATGGAGAGATCACTCATGCTCATGGATTGGCAGAATTAATATAATAAAAATGGCCATCCTACCAAAGGCAATCTACAGATTCAATGCAATCCCCATCAAAATCCCAACACAATTCTTCAAAGACATGGAAAGAACAATTCTCAAATTCATCTGGAAAGGCAAAAAAGTCCAGAATAGAGAAAACAATTCTTAACAATAAAAGAATGGCTGGGTGAATCATCATCCCTGACCTCAAGCTTTACTACAGAGAAATAGTGATTAAAAATTGCGTGGTATAGAGACAAACATGTTGATCAATGGAATAGAATTGAAGACACAAAAATAAAAACACACACTTAAAGACACTTGACCTTTGACAAAGATACCAAAAATATACAATGGAAAAAAAGAAAACATCTTCAATAAATGGTGCAAGTCTAACTGAATGTCTGTATGTAGAAAAATGAAAACAGACCCATATTTGTCAAGTTGCACAAAGCTTAAATCCAAGTGGATCAAGAACTTCAACATAAAACCAGATACATTGAATATAATAGAAGAGAAAGTGGGAAAGAGCCTTGAACTCATGGGCACAGGGGGAAATTTTTTTCTAAACAGATCTCCAATGGCTCATGTTCTAAGACCAAGAATTGACAAATGGGACCTCATGAAACTGGAAAGCTTCTGTAAGGCAAAGGGCATAGTCAATAAGACAAATTGGCAACCTACAGATTGGGAAAAAAATCTTCACTAACTCCACATCCAATAGAGGGCTTATATCCAAAATATATAAAGAACTCAAGAAACTAACCAAAAAAAAAAAAAAACTATCCAATCAAAAAATAGGGTATAGAACTAAACCAAGAACTCACAACAAAGAAATGTCAACTAGCTGAGAAACACCTAAAGAAATGTTCAAAATTTTTAGTGATTAGAGAAATGCAAATTAAACAACCCTGAGAATCCACCCTACACCAATCAGAATGGCTAAGATCAAAATCGCAGGTGACAACACATGTTGGCAAAAATGGGGAGAAAGAGGAACACTCCTCCATTGCTGCTGGGATTGCAAACTGGTGCAACCACTCTGGAAATCAATCTGGCAGTTCTTTGGAAAACTGGAAATAGATCTACCTGAAGACCCAGTAATACCATTGTGGGACTGTGAGAGGCAGCTGAGTACCTGGTCAAGCAGGCTTTGAACCCTGGAGACCCTCAGGGATGGTAGGAGTTTGGCCTTGCTCCTGGGCCCCTGGATCGTTTCACATAGCTACAGCCCCTCCCACAGAGAGGTTTGTGGCCATCAGTCATATACAGAGTATAACTACAGGCCACAGAACCTCAAGACAGATCTCCATATCGATGAGATACCTAAAGGCCAGAGGGCATAGTCAATTAGGCATTCCTTCCTAGACCTTCCTCCTTGCAAAAGGTATTTAACCTCAGGCCTGCTCTGAGAATGCCAGGGTACAGCTTCATCCATTTTCCACCATGACAATA
This sequence comes from Arvicanthis niloticus, assembly GCF_011762505.2. Lineage (NCBI taxonomy): Eukaryota > Metazoa > Chordata > Mammalia > Rodentia > Muridae > Arvicanthis > Arvicanthis niloticus. Next base: position 33,476,757 of record NC_133433.1, on the reverse strand, counting down.
AATATCTTTAGACCATATCTTAAGATTATGAACTATCTCTCTTCTTTAGAACCCACAGTGAAGAACCATGGAGAAAGTCTTCAACTACTGAGCCACAGTTTAATCTCCTGCCAATGGTCTCTCTATGCTTCTAACCACAGAGGCCCAGCAACTCAACCAAGAAAGCTGAGCAGCCATGACCCAGCCAGTCGCCTCAACCAGAGACTCTTGTGTCACAGCAGGACGCAACCAGAGCTTCTCCTCCTGCTGCAGGTGAATCCAGCCCATATGCCCCCTTCTCGACCCTTCTGCTGCCTCTCAGCAGTGCCTGAGAGCCCAAGGACCCGAGAACCAGTCAGTTTCTGGCCACTTTGGACCCAGGGACCCCCAACTCAAAAGCTTCAGCCCCTGCAAGACCCCAGACTGTGTTCTATGGAGTGGAGTTCTGTGGCTTCTCACAGCCTGATGTCCACCTAGAGTCATCATGGAGTGAATACAGTCAAATTCCTGTGCATCTGCCTCTCTGAGCTGTGGCCCTAGCCCCTTGGAGGCTGCAGAAGCAGGACCCACAACTAAACTCACAGGACCCATGCCCACCAGTGCATGCTACAGCCCAACATACCACTCTTGGGAATATACCCAAAAGATGCCCCACCACGCCACGGGGGCACATGTTCCACTATGTTCATAGCAGGCTTATTTCTGACAGCCGGAAGCTGGAAATAACCCAGATGTCCCACAACAGGACAATGAACACAGAAAATGTGGTTCATTTACATAAGAGAATACTACTCAGCTATTAAGAAGGAGGACATCCTAAGTTTTGCAGGCAAATGGATAAAACTAGAAAATATCATCCTGAGTGAGGTAACTCAGACCCAAAAGGATATGCATGGTATGTACTCACTAATAAGTGGATATTAGCCAAAAAAAAAAAAAAGGTACAGAATACCCAAGATACAGTCCACAGAACTCAAAAAGGTCAGTAAGCTGAAGGGCCTAAGTGAAGATACCTCAGTCCCACTGGGGAGAGAGAAGAAAGCAATCACAAGTAGGGGAGAAGGGAGGGAGGGGCCTGGGAGGGAAAGTGGACAGGGATGGGAGAGGGAGATCTAGTATTAGGTGAGGGAAAAGAACTGAAGCCCTGAGGGCCAACAAAAAGAATGAAAACAGGCAACCTTGGGAGGTAGGAGGTTGGAGGACCCTCCAGAATGCATCAGAAACCTGGAAGGTGAGAGACTCTTGGGACTCAAAGGGAGGGACCTTAGATGAAATGCCTGACAGTAGGGAGAGGGAACTTGTAGAGCCCACCTCCAGCAGAAAGACAGGGTGTCAAATGAGGGAGGGGGTTGCCATCCTACAGTCGAAACTCTGACCCATAATTTTTCCTGTCTGAAAGAACTACAGGGATGGAAATGGAGAGAAGTCTAAGGAAAAGAAGGTCCAGCGACAGGCCCAAAGTGGGATTCAGCTCAAGGGGAGGCCCCAAGGCCTGACACTATTACTGAGTCTATGGAGCACTCACAAATAGGGATCCAACATGACTGCCCTCCAGAAGAATCAACAAGCAGCTGAAAGAGTCAGTTGCAGATATTTATACCCAACCAATGGACAGAGGCTGCTGACCCCTGTGGTTGAACTAGGGAAAGGCTGGAATAAGCTGAGGAGGAGGGCGACCCTGTAGGAGGACCAGAAGTCTCAATTAATCTGGACCCCCAAGATCTTTCAAGCACTGGACCACCAAAAAGGCAGCATACACCAGCTGATATGAGGCCCCCAACGCATGCACAGCAGAGAACTGCTGGGTCTGTGTTTAATCAGAGATGATGTACCTAACCCTCAAGAGACTGGAAGCCCCAGAAAGTTTAGAGGTCAGGTAGGGTGGGGGTGGGGGTGGGGACAACCTCTTGGAGATGGGAGGGGTGAGTTGGAGGTATGGGATGTGGGACAGTCAGAGGGTAGACAAGGCAGGAAATAAAATTTGGAGTGTAAAATAATTACTTACTTACTTAATTAATTAATTTGAAAAAAGAGCATTTGTTCTTCCAAAGGTCCTGGGTTCACATTGAGGCTCACAAGTTTCTGTGACTGCATTTCTGGGAGAGCCACTGTCTTCTTCCATTCACACAGCAAATCACCAGTACACATAAAATAAAAATAAATATTTTTAATGTAAAAAATGTTTAAATCATCCCCTAAACTTTCTATAAAGAAAACCATGTTCTTATAGTAGAAATAGCACAACCCACCCCCAGGGGTAAATGCAGAGAGGGCAACTTTGAAAGCAATATTCTTATGGACTTTTATTAAAATCTATTCACTCCCAGACCCTCAACACAAGAATTATTGATGCATTCTTCTTTGTATATTTTCACTCTCTTTTGTGACCACTGCTATACTTCTTTATATTCTGTCTACTAGACTCTTATTAAATAAATATATTTGGTTTCAAATAATTTCATGTTCCAAGTTCCAAATATGCCACTTATTTATTCAACACTGTGTTCCACATTGTATACACCATATCACTTGCACCTCATAAATTCGAGAGATGCTACATGCTCAGGACTTTACCAATAAAGTCACTGACTTCACAGCAAGAGATGCAAACCCAGTGTAATCCACAAGGCCACCCTCTTCTGATTTGCACCTTGCCACTAACAGTCATGACGAACACACCACTCTCAGACAGTCTGTCAGAACTGCCATGTACCTTCTCTATTTGAGAGTGTTTTAATTATTAATTGAACTGGAAAAATTAAGAATTTCAGAGGGAGTATTTGTCCAGCTGTTTTTACTCACAATCTGTCATGGCTTAAACGGTGGAACTTGTCAGAAAGTAAGTGAAGCCCATTTACTTATCACTGTGAACTTTCAGGGATTACTGAGTGTGGATGTTCTAACTCCATGTGTTTTTCTGTAAAACTGAGTTAATTTGAAACAGACAGGAATGAGAAATTCTGCCCCTTAAAAATAGGGTGGCTTCCTTCAGGAAGATGGCAAATGGCCTCCTCTGAACCTCCCCTGCCATTTTTCTAGATTTAGTATTTTACTATCATTATCTCTCCCACCTTATAGTTGACCCTTTAGAGACATTTATAACACAGTGCTCAATGGAAAACCCCTGATACACAAGTCTGGGTCTTGTTCGCAATCACATATACCTAATGCCAAGCACACACTAGATACATGATAAATATCAGTTATATAAACAAAGAGACATTTCAGTCTTGGTCTAGGGATGTAGCTCAGCCATAAAGCACAGAGCCTTGATTCTATCTTCAGCACAATACATACACACACATACACACACACACACACACACACACACACAAATACATACACACACACACACACAAATACATATACACACACACACACATGTGCGTGGATACATACACTCATGCACGTACACCCACAAGGCATACACACAAGCATGCCCACACATACACACATTCACAACATACATAAACACAAGTATTTTTGAGTATTTCATTGTAATTAAGAAAATTTTCAAGTTGTACGATTTTTACTTGGCTGATACTTTTTAAATTTATTTTGTTAATTAGTTCACGTAAGGCTGGGCCCTTCTATTGTGGACCAGACTGGCCTCAAACTCTATTCTCCCAACCTCTGGGAGCCACTACACTTGCTAGGAATCTATTTTTGATTTCTACAGTATTTTAAGCCTTTAAAGGAAAAACAAAATCTATATTGAAATAGTACTGACCAATGGAAATATAAGACAAGAGACAAATGTGGTGCCTAAGTAATTTCAAATTTTTCAGTATCTATATTCAAATTCTTTAAATCCAATTTCAGAAATATCTTTAACGAATATATCAAAGGTACTATTATTTTGTAATGGAGGCAGAAAGTTGTTGATGCGTTCTCTGTTCTTTTAGGCCACTTGTACTTCCCGTGCTTAATAGTGTCATGTGACTACTGATGCGGAGATAACTGACCCGAGCTGGTGCTTATGGAAGAGACAACTGGATCTAGAGAAGACTGAGATCTCAGTGGCCACATGGAGACGAGTGGCAATAGGTGAAACACCCATCATGACCCACATGGAAAAGAAAATATAGAAAAGGACTTGTTTCTTTTTCCTTTTTGGTCTTTAACCTTTCAGTGGGTAGCATGAGTCAGAAATCGACAAAGAAACGGGGATGGAAATGTTTCTGAAATGTGAATTCTAAATGAAAGGAGTTACTCTGTGCTTTGAGGCATCCCGAACATTGTAAGCACTTTTATGCATTAGTTTGTCATTTCTGGGGGTGGGGGTATGCGAAGAGAGAAAGAGAAAGTTCTTCCGCCTTTGGCACAGAGCTACCAAGAAACTGATATCTGCAGCCATTCTGCCGCATTAAGATGGAAATCAGAAAAAATCCAAAGCTCATGATGTGTCGCTGAGACTGAGAGGAATTTACAATAAAGTCTGTTGTTCTGATCTCTGAAAGACAGATTGTAGATTGATTGGAGATGGCTGAGAATTTAACTCATACCATGAAAAAATTGACAAAATAAAAAAACTTATCTCAAAAAAAAAAAAAAAAAAAAAAAAAACATACAAAACCATTAACCTCCAGTCTGCAGGTAGCAGTTCTTGGACTAAAGTATGGCATAGCCAAGCACCTCATAGATTATTTTCTAGCCCAGTTCTGGGTTTAAGAATCTACACCATAAAATCTAATTACTGCAGATAGTTCCAGTTTAAGCAAATGACCCAAAATTAAAGACAGGATCATCTATCAAAACAGTGGAAGCCCTTCAGTGTCTCTGAGACTAGCCACCCTGGTGACAGAGCAGCCAGAGAGGCCTGTCACAGCAAAGCTGAGCTATGGATTCTAACAGGCAGAGACCAAATGTCTTCTCACCTAGCAAAGTCTACATGCAAGTCTCCTTTACCCAAAACAAAGTCCGTCCAGTCAGTCAAATCAGTGATGAAATATTCTCTAAAACCTTACTAGTTGGTCCCTAAATTACTTTAAAATGACATTGACTTGAAAATTTCAGTAATTTTGTCAATCTATGTGATACTTTAATGATCATTTGAAGGTCTAAATGCACCTCTTCCTGAAGTACAGGGAATTTCTACAGAAATAGCATCTTAGCAATAATCTTTATTCAGACTAGAGATACTCAAACAGGTCACCATTGGCTCTGAACTGTCCCTGTGAAACAACTGCCACAGAATATTAAGTTCTCTGTTAAAAATGAGGCACACACAACAGTAAGATATTCAACACCTTGGACCAGGGGGAACTGTGCAGAAAAGACACACCATGTCTGAAAGCAGCAAGTATTGACTTGGGAAAGGAGTGAAAGCTAAGAATTTCCAGTGAATTTCTTCAGGCATTTAAAGCCACCCGAGGATTATTAAAGGGAGCTCCAGCTTAAAAGCCAGCACCAAGGCAAGTTTATTAATTTTCTTGGAGCAGGTTAATCTGCACTGCTTTGTGCTCAAATTTCTTGAACTGGTTAAAAATGAGGTGAGTCTTCACATCAGCTAAAGACCCGGTCTTGGAGAAATGTAATTTTTTTTTTTTTAATGTGGTTCCGCCTACTCTGGCTCCCACTGCCGTAAAGGTCAGTTGTGAACACTGGGACTGCCTCCCCTCGTGGCACATGCTTAATAAATGTCAGTAAGGGAACAAAGACAGGAGATACTAGAACACCCTTGCCCTTAATAAACCAAAAAGGTAGTGGGGAGCTGAAAGTTAAATACATTGAGAAGAAAGGGGCCTTAGAGCCCGTTTTTCTGGTTGAGAGATCAGAGCAAATGGATCTGAAACTTAAAATAGAACTTGCTTTATTCCCATGGGTTCTGACATTTCAGTGGTAAGCTGAAAGTTATAAAAGCTGCTACTAAATCCAAACTGCTAGCGAGCACCATCTGGAAAAGGATGTCTGTGATATGTCTTCTATGGTGTGAGGCTGTGTGTGTGTGTGTGTGTGTGTGTGTGTGTGTGTGTGTGTGTGTGTGTGTGTGTAGAAAGTCATTGCAGTTGAATTATTGCAGAATGGGTCTTAAACACAACAGTGGGAGAATGAAATAGTGGGGGTGCCAATCAGACTGTGGCAGAAAGGGCAAACCCAAGACTTCCTGGGGCCATTGACCATACAAGCAGGTGACATTTGTCTGCTACTTAGTGAAGGGGGAAGACTCTCACAAAATGTTTCCCATACTTCTCTTAGCCAGCAATCATGGTTCACAGCTGTCAAGCTTCTTAGACTTTAAGAACCAGAGGCTTTATTTGAACCTTAATTAGCTGGACTCAGTAAAGTGAACCACTGTCTCACTGGTGTAAAACATTTTGAAACTAAATATACTTTCCCTTCCCTTCTTTTACTAAGAGAATAAAAAGGGATTAAAATCCTCAAAACCATTAACTGCAGCTGCACAGTGAGAAAAGGAGGAGGATGAGGCATGAAGTAAACCCATCTCGGAACACAGCAGGAGGTGGGTGTGCGCAGGCGCACGGCCCTCACTTCTTCCTCTTGAGAAGAACGCATCTTACTCCTGCAAAGGTAGTGTCAGCTCTTCTTATCAGAATCTATACTCGGCAGCGTTCTAAGCCACACCCTTTTTCTTATGATAAAATCACCTAGAATGTCTAAGAAGTCTTCAGATACAGTAGGAGATGACTTCCTGTTTTTCCATGAATTTTCACTACAACCAACAGCAATATTTCTTCCTCATTTGTTGCCTAAAAAATAGGTCTAGAGCAATGGTCCTCAACCTGTGGGTTGCAACCTCTTTGAGCACAGCGTTAGGAATGTTGAAGACCACAGCTCTAGAAGGTCCGGAGAATCTCAGCTTTGACCACATGTTGGAGTCCCCTGGACAACTTACCAAATTTCAAAGTCTAAGCCTTCTCTCAAAACTGTGTCATAATCTTGAGCTAAACCAGAAACTCTCAAGATGAGTTAAACCAAGTTGTTCAGGCTGATACTAAGCTGGAAATAAAAGGTAAGTTTGTGTTCACGGAAAACTTCATCTCAAGGATTCCCCACAAAACCTCTCTTAATAACCTAGAAGACTAGGGCCAACAAACATCCATAGCACCACACGATCATCACACATCAGCCAACAGCTGGCTCTGGGGAAATGAGAATGACAGACTCCTTATGCATTTATCGGCTCATATCACCTGGACCAATTTCTCAACCTGTGTAGTGAGCCACGCTCTACTGCCTGAAGCTGTATTCGTAATGCATTAGGTCACCAGAAAACGCTTGCTTGCACAAGGCTCTCCCATCCTATGTACTTGATTTCTTCCTGCACAAATGTTCTGGTTATCACCACATATATATTGCCAGGGGGGTTCTGTGATATTTCTGTGTGTTCCTAACTTAAAAGTTTATTATCCAGAAGTGGCATATAGCTACCATGGGACGATGCTGGGAATGGAAAAAAAAATATATCCGTGGGGCTTTTATGTAACAAGTATAAGACTTTCCACATGATAGAAATTCAAATTCAAGCAGCCAAATCACTAATGGCTGAGAATAATAAATCTGATTTAATTGATTTTCTTTAAAAAGAGATAAACTATATCGCTTCAGGTGGTAGTATGAATTTGATACACTTACTTTAAATATATATAATGCCTAGACTTTAAAAAAACATTATCGGTGTAGCTGCTTCTCTTGAAAATTAGCAAAGAATGGGATAGTAGCATTATACAACGTAGTAAAATAAGGCTGCAGAGATGGCTCAGTGATGACAGCATATACTGCTCTTGCAGAAGGTCTGGGTTTGATTCCCAGAAATCACATCTGGTGGCTCCCAAGGCTCATAACGGCCTGTAATTCCAGATCCAGGCATCTGATATCTCTACATCCCATGGGTACTTGCACTCATAGGCACACACATGCACATACACATACATATACACAGATGTATACATAGCTAAAAGTAATATAACAAGTCATTTTACTATATAATATGAATATGTATAATCATTATGTATCAACTAAAAGTAAATTATATATATATAATATATATATATATATTCAATTTTATTATATATATATATATGAATGATCTGAGTCTGGGGGCATAGCTCAGTGTAGAGTACCTGCCCAGCATTCCTGTTCTTCCACCCACAATTCAAAGCAAGACTGCAAGACAATTTTAAAAGGACAGTTTTTGCTTTGTGGGATCTACACAAAGGAAATGACAAAATGCTACCGAAAGACGAAGAGCAAGTGGAGAGCAAGATAGGAGGAAATACAAACACCGAGAAATTATTCATAGGAAACAAAGTAATTTTTAAGCTCACAAAATTCTAATCAGGATTCTGCCTGTGTATTTTTGGATGTCTGGAATGTTTTATGAAGAAAGACAGGGAAGTATTAAGACTAATGACGAATTATTAGTTTGGATGAATTAAATATGAATCTTTATTCAACATAGTATTATATAGACATAAGAAAAATGTGTAATTTAGTAACTAAAGCAAAAGCCCAGGCATTTTAAATAATAATCAATTTTTAATTATAGTCATTTATAATTTAAAGAAAAAATAAAATCGGAAAGAAAACAATTGTGCATATGTATATATGTCTCTCTCTCTCTCTCTCTCTCTCTCTCTCTCTCTCTCTCTGTGTGTGTGTGTGTGTGTGTGTGTGTGTGTGTGTGTGTGTGTACAGCATCTTGAGGCCAACCTCAGATTATTCTTTTTGGTCATCACTCTGTGTTTGAGACAGGACCTCTCACTGGTGTGTAAGCTGACGAGCACACCCAGAGATCCTCCTGCGTCTACCTCACTGGCACTGGGATGACAAGCTAGTGCCACAACACATGGCTTTTCATGTGGATGTTGAGGGAAGAACTCAGGCCTGCATGCTTGTGTGAACAGTATCTTACCAATGGAACCATCTCCCCAGCCCAGAACATTAATGTTAGTAACTGACTAAGGAAACTCATTATTTTTTTTAAATCAGTTTAAACATTTGTTTTACAGTACATAAATTTAAAAAAACCAAGTAAATAAAATTTAAAACTGCTGAAAGAAAATGCAGATTACTATTTATCTTTCTCCCAAATGGAAATAAAACTTTGGAGGCATAAAAATGAGTTGTTTTTTTTTTTGAGGGGGGACGACACGTTTGATGGTCTATTCATTTTAAATATTTACATATCAAAAATTCAATCTAAAAAGAATCCTAAGTGGGAAATAGAGGAAATATTTGCCATATTATTATTTTTTTATTTATCTTTTTTTATTTTGTGGGTTTTAGGTTGAAATAGTGTTTCTCTATAAAGCCTTGTCTGCCCTAGAACTCACTCTGTAGACCAGGCTGTACTGGAACTCAAAGATCACCTGCCTCTGCCTCCTGAGTGCTGGGATTAAGGGTGTGTGCCACCACCGCCCGGCAATATTTTTTGGTGTAGTTCCTGTGCAGTAACTGTATGAAGCACCACTCAGTTCCTGACTGTGGTGACAGCACAAGTCAGAGTCTTTGGATTACATATGTGGAAACCGAATCAACCTTCTGGAGGCCAACAGCTACAGAAAAACTGTCCATCTGCGGATTCCCGTCATCATCAAACCACCATCCTGGAAAGTAGACAAGGACAAAGTCTGACCCCATGGCTTGCAGGTGAGGAGGGAGGGAATAGGACAAATAAACAGACAGCACTAGTCATTTTAGGAGTGTGGCACTGGAAAGCCAAGTGACACTTTGGATGCACTAAGGAATGAAGGTTTTCCATGTCAACATGGTCAGTCGTGATCAACACATACAGCGTGTTATGCTCGCCTGAGCTGCTGAGCGTGCGTCTTACCTGGAAAACAGCTTAGCCGTCTGGAGTCAATCTGAAAGGAAGATTAACAAGTTTATGCACCATGACGTTAGCCAACTACACTCTATATAACAATGGATCAGAAGCCTGAGACATGGCCCCAATCTCTAGAGAAAGGATAAGAACCTGCAACCCAACAGTATAATAATCCAGTTCATCAAAATTATACTTTTTAAATATAATGATTTACAAGAATGAGGATATAAAGTGAAGAGGCAGGGTACAATAAAAACAGCATGTGGAAACCAGAGCCAGACATTTGTAAAGTGTTTTACATCCTATTGGGTGCATATGCTCATAAAACACCCTGGCAAGGAAATACTATAGAAACCAAATTTCTTAAGAGTTAGACTTTAAGTTATTATTTGCTTCCAAATGCTCTTTATTTTTGTTTTGGTTTTGTACAAGTTTCTACCAAAGTTACAATTCAGCTTATTAAAGACATTCTTAAACCAGTTACCTTTTTGTTTTCAAACTGTCTCTCATTCTGTTTCCATTCCCCTGTGCTGGGATTACATCTCCATCACCCACTTCTCCCAGCAAGCACAAGTTTGCAAGGTTTTCTTCTTGGTGTCACCCTAGGTAAGAAGCAGACTGGAAATGACTAAGCACATGTGTCAGCATATTTATTCATGAAGAGGAACAATGCAGTGGAGTGCCCTCCCCAAGTCCAGCTCCAGGCTCCCAGCAATCCACAGCTAGGCGATGCTGGTAAGGGAAGGTCCTGCCTAACCAGCACTGTTTCAACTCCAGTCTCTGCAAAGTGGTCTGACAAGTTGCAAGTCCCTTTCTAGGGACAAGCTCCCCTTCTGGCTGGCCCCAAATTCAGGCTTTTTCTTCCCCCCCAGCATGTGACTTCTTGGGGTACATTATGTGAATAATCTGATTGTCAAAGGAGTCTAATTCCCATTCATCTAGAACCAGAATTTGGGACCCCCCCAGCACCCACATTAAAAGCTAGTCATGACACCAGGTACATATATAATCTCAGCAATGACATGCAAAGAACAGCAGATCCTGGTAGCTCTCTGGCCTGCCAGTGTAACCAAGTAGTGAGCTTTCTTTCGAAAGACTAGATCTTTAAAAAAAGAAGCAGAGGAAGAAGAATAAAGGAAGATGCCCAATGTGATCCTGGACTCTACACATGCATACCTACCCACACAAGTGTGCATGTGCACACGGATTAAGTTTGAAGTGAATTTGTGAAGGTTGGTGTTCACTTGACTCTAAATTATAAATTCTCAGTTTTTCAACTTTAGCATGCTTGACCTTTGTTTGGGACAAATAATTCTTTCTTGAGAAGCTGCCCAGTGAATTGTAGAAGAATCAAAACTTTCCTAGCGTCCACCCAGCAGATGTCTTAAGTATCACCTATTCACACCAGTTTCTTAGATGTAGTTGGGTTGACCTCACATTCACTATGTATCTCAGGCTGGCTTTGAACTCATGATCTGCAGCCTCAGCCTCCTAAGACCTGGGGTTATAAGCACATGCCACCACTCCAGCTCTGATACCAATTAGACAATCGAAACTGTCTCTAGATATTATCAAAAGTCTGTAGGGTAGGTGGAAAGTTACCTGTGGTTGAATGTTATTTCAGTAGCTACAGGGTGGCAGAAGAGTAAAAAAAAAAAAAAAAAGAAAGAAAAAAAAAAAAGAAAAATCACTTTGAGAGTGCATCCACCAGCAACTTTAATAATACATAAGACATTCAAGAAAAGTAGCATGGCCCCAGACAGTGCTACAGTATGTCAAGTGAGGCTGTATAGCATATCCCATTGGTGAAACAAGGGACAGATGATTCTCTAAAGAGGTGGAGATGACCTCTGATTGGCTTAAATACAGTTTACTGAATTTTCAGCAAGGGGATGAACCAGTCAGGGGTCCTGACTAAAATTCCTTAAGTAGAAGCCTGAGGAAACTCCAAGTCGGCTGTGTCATGTGCTGTACCATCCAGAGGAAGAAAGGACTTACCAAGTAAAACCTTACCTTCAAATGTGCTTGTTGGAGGACCGACTGAGACTCTCAAAGAGATGGTCTGCTACCTGCTAGAAAGGATCATGTAGGATTGTGCAGGACAGAAGACCTATTAAGCCATCTGAAAATTCTCTTTTCTGTAAAGACGTTTCCCAGTAGAATACAAACATTGCTATTTTTTTATAATTCTAATTCTGTATAACCTTTACTGTGCAATTTCTCAAAATAAATAAAATGTCATTTTCACTTCCATTCATGGAACCTATGTGACAGTTTATAAAATTGTGATTGAATGTTTTAGATCTCACAGACTGTACTATAAAAGAGTCTGTTTAATTGCAATAGTCTCCATAGTAACGGTGCAATGACCCATCAGGAGTGACCCTCTAGGTCACAAGGGAAGATGTTATGATGGTCGTCATTGCATTTTCAATGGAATCACTAAAGTCTTTATAAATACTGTTTCTAAGCTCTCCCAGAATATAGATGAAGGAATCCATAATGAAAAGAACACAAGCAAAAGGCAAATCAATTAACATTGATATAAAATAAGTATCCAGCTCCCCACAAAACAAAGAAAAGCAAGTGTCTTCATCAATGCTCTATTACTGTGAAGAGACACTGTGACCATGGCAAGCAACACTTATAAAAAGAAAGCATGAAAGCTCTCAGTTACTGCCCTAACGCCATGCTACCTGCTTTCCTGCTCTCCATCATGATGGTGGTAAACTAACCTTCTGAACCTATAAGAAAGACCCAATAAATGCTATCTTTTTATAAGTTGCCACCAGTGTCTGAGTCAGGAGTTTGATTTGGCTATTTCATCAGACATAGTGGCAATTTACCAAAAAACCACATTTATATGTTTTTAAAAACAATATGATTGATTGCATTATTCTAGCTTCATTTTTATGAGGACTTTTACATTTTACTTAATTATCATCTTATTTACTCACTAAACAAATACCCAGCATCTATACTGTGAAATGATAACACTGCAGGCTCCCACTAGAATAGAACAAATTGTAAAAGTTACTAAAAGTTTGCTGTCCCCTGGGAGTTTATGGTCTTACACTTATCAAACATAAATTATGAAAATATATAGTGTCAAATGCTAAGGGGAGAAGCAAGTATTGTCAGTTGACAGAGGGTGACCGAGGACATAGAGTGTGGTAGTTTGAATAAGAATCGTACTCATAGCTTCATACGTGTTAATGCCTGGTCATTAGGTAGTGGTACAGGGATTAGGAGGTGTGGCCTTATTGGAGGAAGTACATCACTAGGGGTGGCCTTTTAGTTTCAAATGCTAAACCAAGGCCCAGTTTCTCTCTCTTCCTGCTACCTATGAATCCAGATGTAGAACTCCCAACGTACCTCACCACCATCTACCTGCATACTGCATGATTCCCTCCATGACGACAATGAACTAAAACCTCTAAAACTATAAGCAAGTCCCAGTTAAATGTGTTCCTTTATAACAGTTGCTATAATCGTGGTGTTTATTCCCAGCAAGAGAACATTGACTAGGACAGAGGTCAATTCAAATAAGCACCAAGGCATTACTATGATAGGCCTGACCATGCTGCTTATTGGCAGAATGTGGACTATGGGACTTTGAATGAGGAAAACAGTTGAAGTTTTAATTGGAAATTAATGGCCCATACAAGTGGAAGCACAGAAGACAGTGGTGCTGAGGATGCTTTGAATTATGGGTGCCTGACTCAAGAAGCTTCCAAGGAGAATAATACCAGTGTGTGGCCCAGATATTGTTCTTGTGACATTTCAGTGACGAATGTGCTGCTTGTTGCCCTTGTCCCAAAGCACATGCCTGAGGTTTGATTGAAGAGTTTCGACTCAACATCATTGGCAAAGATTTCAAACGAGCCTAGCATTGATGATGCCATCTGGCTATTAGTGGCCAATTTTATGAAGATCTATGGAGCAAGATGAACAAGAGAAAATACAAAATGCACATTTTGAGGAAAAAAGAGGCACCAGAATAATAAATATTAATAATAAATATAATAAAGGTAACTCTAGTGCTCAAGGAGATAAACAAAGTTTTAGGGTTTGGGGAGTTTGATTTGGTTTTGTTGTTATTGGTTTTGTTTGTTTGTTTGTTTGTTTGTTTTTCGAGACAGGGTTTCTCTGTGTAGCCCTGGCTGTCCTGGAACTCGCTGTGTAGACCAGGCTGGCCTCGAACTCAGAAATCCGCCTGCCTCTGCCTCCCAAGTGCTGGGATTAAAGGCGTGTTTTTGTTTGTTTGTTTGTTTGTTTGTTTGTTTTGTCTAATCATGAATGAAATAAAGTGAGCAGAAACCTCAGGGCTAGACTCCACCCAGCTAAGCTTCAAACTTGAGTAAAAGAATTTGAAAAGCCTATGGCTAGGTACTGTGGCTCACAGCTTTAAGCCTAGCACTCAGGAAGCAGAGACAGGTAGATCTCTAAGTTCAAGACCAGCTTCAGACACAGAAAAAGTTCCAGTACAGCCAAGCTTAGCTAATAAAGGATGCACTTGAAAATAGAAAGCTGGTATAAATGTTCCACCATCCACTCCAGCCCTAGCTATTGGTCATCAGCTCTTTATAACAACCAATCAGCAATGAAATGCATCTGCTACAACTCTTAGTCTAGGGACAGAGGACAGTGTGACCTTTTCTTTAATGTTTACAAAACAGTAGGCTCCTAATAGGTCATAGCAATGACAATACCAGAATCTGATACCATTTAGCTCACTGAAGTTCAGCAATTAACAATTGAATAAACAGAGATACACCTTAAAATAAGGAGAGTGAAGGTCACCTCTTCAGCTTCCCCTCTGCCTCTCTGTTTAGTAGAAATGAGCAGCTCTGCCATGTGCTACCACCATGACAACAGGTCAAAAGCAGTAAGTCAAACAACCCTGGGCTGAAACTCTGAAACACAACTAAATAAACTGTTCAGCTTTCAAGTTGACTCAAGCATTTTTTCACAGTGATGAAAAGGACAGAACAAAAGGTTCTCCAGGTAAATGATGTGAGTGGACTTACATTTTGAAAAGAATCATTCTGTCTGCTTTCTAAGCTAAAGCAAAAAAAGGAGTGTGTAGTTTACCTGTGTAGATAAAAACAGTGGGGTCGGGATCAGACAGCTACACCTCACAGGGAACCAGGAAGGGTGGACACTAAGCATCTAAGACAGAGAAGTTAGAGCAAGCTTGGCCTTGCCTAGATTACAGCAAGATTCATGGACCCAATTTCTAGTGCGCCATCACTAAGAATTATGACTGGGTGACTGTCACCAGTGCTTCTGATACCAACTCCCCACTCACCACCATTGTCTCTCTTCTTCAAGGAATGCCAGCCGGAATCAGTGCCCATATTTCACTCAGATGCGATGAAGGCTAGAGTCTGGGATAGAATAAATGCAGCCTAAGGAGTTTACATCCTACTGAATAGAAGAGACAGTCAACATGTCCCTCAAGCACATTTTGGAACCATTTCTTCTGAACAACAGAGGAATTGCTCTCTCCATTATAACTATAATGTTAGCAACCCAAGGCCTCTTCCCCTTGAGCTGCCATCCAGCTTTCTCTCCAAAGCACTGCAGACCAGCACATCTCACGCTGAGTGTGTATATATCAGTTACTTTCCCACTGCTGTGATAAAACACCATGACCAAGGCAACTTCTACAAGACAGCATCTAACTGGGCTATGGCTCTAGAGAATTAGAATCCATGATGGCAAAGAGAGAACTTGGTGGCAGAAACAGCTGAGAGTTCTCACCTCAAACAGCAAACAGGAGGCAGAGAGCACTCTGAGAGTGGCATGCATCATTCGAGGCCTCAAAGTGCATCTCCAGTGACATACTGTAAGACCCCCCCCCACGAAGGGAGGACCTCCCCCAAGCCTCAGGAATTCGAGGCCACCCAAAAACTCACAAGACACCATTCTTGATGCAACAGCAAGAGGTATATTTCGGGATGAGTCGACTGAGGCCGAGACTCGTGACCCACGTGGGGCAGAGGAGTGTCGACCCCATGGGCTAGGAGTGGAAGGCTTATATAGGACTGAATCACAAACCAAGGGGGTGAAGGGGTTACCAAGGAAACATAACATAAAAATAGCGGAAAATTCCAGAGGAGCCCAACCTAAGTGAGTCAGGGTCATGTGGGAAACACTTTGTATACTCATTCTTCTCAAAAATGTGGTCTTGCCATGTCATTGTAGCCTTGCCCTGTCATTTGCTCAACTATTTCTCAGTTGCTCTGGACACGGCCCTGCCCTGTCATCGTGGTTACTAGTTTCTCAGCCCCACCTAGATGACTTGCACTCCTCTCTTCCGGTTCCTGAAACCAGCCAGTCTACATTTTTAGCTTGCTTCAGAGAAAATTTTCCATGTCCTTTAAAGTGAGGCCTAAAGAAAAGCCTATATACATTTTATAAAATGATTTTTATAATTTTTCACTCTACAATACCTCCTCAAACAAGGGCACTCACATAATCCTTCCCAAACATATCCATCAACTGGGTACCATCTATTCAAACATATGAGCCTATGGGGGCCATCTTATTCAAAGTACCACAAACTTACAAAGTAAGTTAAGTACAAACTTAGCCCCCTCGGAAGCTCTATTTCTATTTCTGTATTTCTACCTAAGTTCCCAGCAGTGTCCAAGCTGCTGATCCACAAACTATGTCTAGAGAGCATGAAGGCTCTGACAGCTGTTTGCATCTGTAACATATCAAGCCCAAATTACCTAACAAGCCTCTCTGATCCCGTCCTTCAGGAAAAATCACAGTAACAAAACAGGTTCTTAATGTCTTAATCCTAATTCTTCTTTGTGTATGCATGTGTATACATGTATTCATATTTGTGCATTTGTGAGGACAAGTACGTGTACAGTGATATTTATGTGTGTTCATCAGTGTGCATTGGTATGTGTGCACTGTTGTATGTGCACAGATGTGTGTATGTGTGAATGTGTGTGCATGTGAGTGTGTGTATGTAGTACACATACACATTCATTTGGAGGCCAGAGGTCCGTTTCAAGTACTAATAGTTTCCACTTAGTTTTTGTGAGGCAGGATGTCTCATTGAAACTGAAGCCCCCTGGTTCCCAGCATTGAGATTACAAGTAAGCACAAAATGGGTGCCGGGGATCTGAACTCAGGTCCTCGTGCTTGCCTGACAAGTGCTTTGCTACCTGAGCCATCTCCCCGGCCTTTGCAATACCAGTCCTTATGCTTGTACACTTCACGTGTTAGTCATCAAAACATGTTTACTGAACCGATTGAAACATGTTAGTTTTCTGCAGGGTTCTAGTTGCAAGTTCCTCTTTGTTGTTCTTTGGTCACTTTCTCTGTCCCCACAGCTAGCCATTTCAAATCACACAGAAGCTGGATGCTCCACCATAATGCTGACAGCAACAAGCAACAAGAAGTCATCATTACCTCAATGCCCAATAAATGGGTTGCATTCATCTCAATCCACAACTGTGCCAGTCAGTTGTTGGAGACAGAAGAGTGGGATGGTAGTGACATTGTACTAGAGGGCTTTATGTGATGACCCCATAGCCACCAAATTGCCACGCTAAACTAATGTGGCTTTCTTTCTGTGAATGTCCCCTATGTCTTCTGCCCCCTGGGATGTCTTGAGCTTAAAATAGTTTATTGAAGCATTTGAGGCATGCAGCTGGATTGATGGGCAGGGAGGGAGCCTTCCAGAGCCTAATCTGCAGATCCTTTTTGCTCAGCTCTCCCTTATTTAGCAGTCTGGATGTCGTTTGATTTGTGCCAGGCTCCTGGCAATCCCTCTGTTTTTCCATGTGCGCTGACAAATTTTACAGGGTACGAGCTGCATAATTGCCCACTGCTTTTATGAGCTCAGTCATAGCATGGCTGGAGCCAGGTGCTTTTCCCAGCTAACTTTCACTATGGGTTTTAGACGGAGTTTTGATTTCTTCCCTAAGGCTTTGGAAGCTGGCAGGGTTTCTTGAGGTGTATTTAACTGCCCCATAATTGATCATTTTCCTTGGAATAGTTAACATCCTTTGCTTGAGTCTGTGCATTTGAACCATTGTCTCAGATATTTTCTCTTTGTATATGAATGTCCCATTGCTTTCAGACACAGCACTGAAGTTGGGTGGAATCCGAAAATTCACGTGTCTGGGAGGAAAGCCATCCACTCTGAGGTCTTGCCGAGCTCCCTCTGAAGTCAGAGAAGCAACCTAAAGAGGATAGTTGGATGAACTTTGAAAGGTCCTTTCATTGCACTTTGATGAGGGAACATTTTCTGATTGATGTGGGATGATCATGTGGGCTTTAAAAATGGGGGAATGGGTTTTGTTTCAAATAATTACTCCTTCGAGGGCAAAATTATTGAAGAACATCTTGACTACTTTTGAACTACTAATTTCTTATATCCTTCTTGTTGACCTTGAAATAAAACACTACTATGCATTGCATAAGTCAAAACTCATAGATAAATGATGAACAGATCTGGGGTGACAAGAGTGAGCCATCAGAGCTGCAATGACAGAGGATGGAGCCCTCCTCTTTGCTCACTTTAGCAAAGAGTTTTGGTGGGAAATTTTATGGTGAAACTTATAGTGAACACGAAACAACTCCAGGGGAAGGTAGTCTTGTTAACACACCCTGATTCACTGAGTCAGGGCAAACCCTGGATGCTGCAGACAACTGGTACTGCTGGCTCATAGTCTGTCCATTCAGGAACAAGACATTTAAAACACTTGTTCTAAAGCCAGAATGGACAATTAGAATTGGTTAGGGAGTTTAAAAACAGAAAGCCATAGCACACAGAAATTAATTTAAATTACTTGTGTCAGAAAATAAGCAGGAATGTGTTTTTAATCGTCTTGTGTGAATCTAACGTATAATCAAGAGTAAGAATCACAGTTTTCTTATGTCAGAAAAAAAGGTAACTTAAAACACTTTGAAAGAGGCAAAAAATAAATAAATAAATAAATAAATAAATAAATAAATAAATCTAAGGAAGTCCCTGAATGTCAAGGTGCAAAATAGTGCATTTAGGGAAACATTTTCTGTCACGTGGATAATATGGCAGTGGAGGCTTAAGAGAACATGTGTACTTTAAAGCTGCAATGCATGGATGCTTACATAAGCAATAGAAATAAAAGACCAAATATTTAGCTGTATTATATAAAATCAAACAGTGGAGACAGCACTGTGATTTATAACTGGATTGCAATCAATGAGAAATGGATTGAAAAAAAAATGAAATTATTGTAAGGAGCAGATTTGGTAGGACACTCTTGCTATTGTATAGAAGAAAAGGAGTCACGCTGCTTTCTGAGGTTGGAAAACTGAACTAATATATTTAATTTTGTTACTTATAACGCATGCAAACAGCACACCTTTGACAGTTGTGAAAAAGAAAAGGAGAATTAATGGGCCAAAAGTTTTCAATGCAAGATAAACTGAAAGAGGTGAAATCCTCTGAGGGGCTATCATTGATAATGGAATAAATACAATTCAAAATTGTTGACTCAAACTCATGGAACCAAAAGCTTTGAGCCTTCTACTTCCTCTGTTGAAAAAAAAAATGGCACCTTGTGGTTGTGTAGTTCATTATTTTTATGGGAGTGCCTCTGACTCTCTCTCACCTCACCTTGTCTTGGGACACTTTTATTTATGGTGTATCCCCTTGTACAGCCTTAATGTGAGGGTTTGTTCCCAGTCTTACTGTATTTTGCTAGACCATGTTCTGTTAATATCCCTGGAAAGCCTGCCCTTTTGTTTGAAAGGAAACAGAGGAGACATGGATCTGAGCGAGGGACTAGGAGGAGTGGAGAGGGGAATTGTGATTAAAATGTAATATATGAGACAAGAATAAAGGGGAAAAGAACTCACCAAATAAACATAGTTAGAAAAATAAAGTAATTGATAAGCAAATAAGATAAAGTATTGCTTTAGCTCATTATGTAACAAGTTACCCCCTATCCAGGAGGTAGTGTAGGCTGGGGGCACTCATTCATAAGAGCTAAGTGTTTTTCTGGGTTTTCATTTGGGTTGGTTTGGTGTGGTGCAGTCATGAGAGACTGAGATCACACAGAAGAACTTCTCTTAAGCCGCTCTGAAGCTGTTTTCCTCCTCAGGATACTGTGATAGTTTTTACATTTTCAATAATACTCACTACAGTGTATTATGTAGTCTGAGGACACACCTCAGGCCATCCTTCCTCTCAAGCTAGGGCAAGCCATTCGTCTTCCATTCTTTTACCCAAACACCTGCTGTCTCTCTCTGTTGTAGCTTCTACACTGTGCCACTGTTGCTTGCTCGTTTCTCTCTCTCTTATGCTAGGCTCTAGATCTCTTTTGTGGGCACCAACTGGGTTTTGATTACTATTAAATCCTAACTTTCAATGAGCCTCTTAAAACACAAGAGGTTCAATGAAGAGATATAAAATTTGCCCAAGATTTTAATAAATAATTTCTGAGTGTCTCCATGGAGGCAAGCACTGTGATAGATAACTATGCTACAATGAATGAAGAACTCAGACAGCATCTCATCCCAGTAGGGAGATAGCAAAAGGAGGGAATGAGCAGCTCAGTAAACAAGGAAGGAGCCATTGAGTAACAAGGAACACTGGGCAGAGAATCCAAGTGGATTAGACTGGGTGACTGCATTAAACTGAGTGAGAAAAACTGAATGATAAGGAAAAACCAGAGATGTGACAATCCCAAAGAGTTTGTGTCAGCATCAACAGACAGAAAGAAGCTCAGTGTTCAGTGAAAAAAGCCAGTGGGCTAGAAAGGCTGCACAGGGGAAATGACAGGCAGTGCGGCCAAGTCCATAGCTGGAACTCACTCTGTAGACCAGGCTGAACTCAAACTCAGAAATCTGCCTGCCTCTGCCTCCCAAGTGCCAGGATTAAAGGCGTGTGCCACCACTACTTGCCCTCCTGTCTGTTGTCTTAAGAAGGAGAAAAAGAAAGCACAGAGTTGGAAGAGTAGGGAGATGGTGAGGATCTGGGAGGGGATGAGGAAGGGGAAACTTTGATCAGAATATATTATATGCAAATGACTTTATTTTCGAGTTTAAAATTTAAAAAAGTAAAACGCTCTGGTCCTCACGCTGGATCCACAAGTGCTCTCCACTCCTAAGTGATTGATCCAGGTCCGGTTCTCCCCTGTTGACCCATGATGGGTAAATGCAGACATTCAGAAGTCAGTGGAATTCTTGAGTTTTATGAAATGACCCGCTTATAGCCATACTTCAATATTAATGACAAGTTCTATTATCTTTCAAAAAGTACTCTTTCACTACTGGTACATTCACTTTTATTATGCACGCCTGTCATTTCCCCTTACCACTCACCTGGCAAGAATTTAGGCTGAAAGATTTTACTGAACTATTTCATACAGATAACTATCTACTTTAAAAAAAAAGTCTTGAAGTGTCAGAGAGAATATGGGTCTTTAAAATCTCACTGGTTTAAAAAACTACAATTAAAAAAAAATACCCAAAGTAAATGAAACTTTGTCTGCAGTAAATCTAAAACGTTTGTCCAAATCTTACTGAGAACATTTGACTTAAGAACCCTTGTGTAACACCCTGCCCCCTAAGAGTAGATGGAAGGAGGGGCGTGTGAGGAGATGGACTGGTGCCTACCTGCGTGTGCTGTGAAATTGACCAGGTTACAGAAAGTCTCCTGATGTCCCTTCACATATCATCTGAAAACACTTATGCTATCCAAAGAAAGAGAAAGCTTTATGATTACCTTAATTCTGGTGGTGTTTGAAAACCACCAGATGTAAAGACACTGTCTTAAATGGTCTTCCTTTTGGGACTTCGGCAAAACAAATCCATAAGAGAGAGATTGGATTCGTTTTCTTTGGCAGCAAACCACCAGCCGGACTGCTTTCATCAGAAACTCTTCACCATCCTTAGACTGTGAGCAAGAGATAACGATTGACTTCTTCATTCTCCAAGGGACCCAGAAGAAGCTGGCATCATGCCTACAGAGATGCCCAGCGGGAAACAGCAAGGGTGGGGGTAGGGGTGGGAATGCAGGGGGAGGTGAGAGTATTCTGGAGCACTGAATATGGAGAGAAGAGGAAAGTCCTCTTAAAATACATATTGACATCTAAAAGTGTCCCATATAAAGAATCAACAGGTATTAATTAATACCCATCTGTTGTTAAAATTATGAATTCACAGCTAACCACAGCACATCCTGTAGGGAGGCAGTTGATATTTTACAGTCTTACTGCAAAATGAACTGAATCAGGAGTCAAGTAAATCATATGGGAAATTAAACAATGACCTAGTTGAGATCTTGTAATTTGAGAATCTCATTTTGTCTATCTAATTTATCTAGACATACTGATATTATTACATTTGATTTTTAATTGCATTTTGCATGATGGCTGGACCGATGGCCGATCTCGAAGAAACCAGGTATTAGATGGAGCCTCTCAGAGGCTCTTCCATAGAATGTTAGAGACTGCAGGATCCAGAAAGGGGCTTATGAAAACAGACTCCGAGCAAACAACATCTCTGCATAGCATCTTCTCCTCTGCAGTAAGTACACAGCATCTACTCAGTGCAGTGCTGCCTAAGGGTAAAGCAGGAGCTGCTATCCTTAGTAAATGAAAGCCACCGTGGTAACAGTATGCTTGAGCCACTTCCTCAGCTTCGTAGATACACTACCCACTTTAAACTGGAACTGATAATTCTCTCTCTCTCTCTCTCTCTCTCTCTCTCTCTCTCTCTCTCTCTCTCTCTCTCTCTGTGTGTGTGTGTGTGTGTGTGTGTGTGTGTGTGTGTGAGAGAGAGAGAGAGAGAGAGAGAGAGAGAGAGAGAGAGAGAGATCAATGAAAAAACAAACGAACATGTTCAGCTACTTTCCTAACAACTATCTAAAAGGCTTGAGAACTGGCAGGAGCAAGAGCACTTTTTGAAGTAATAGAAATATATGAAAAGCTATCCCCATCCTTCTGACTTCCAGGCTTTGGCAGATGCTAAGGCCCCTGGGAGAGTGCACAGGCTAGCACCTGTGCACAAGCTAACACCTGCAGCTTTGCTTCTGACCCAGCCAGCCCCTTCCATCAGCAGCGTCACAGAGGTTGGGGAAAGCTGTGGAAAGTCACAGTGAGATGCATATGAGGCCCTCTTGGACATCATATTTCCTTTGGATGGGACATAAAACAATAAAGTTTAGTATTCTGTGCCTTGGAGACACTGGAAAGCCTTTACAGGTGAAGATTTTAAATTATCTTCTGCCTAGATTTTTGATTTAAAAAAATCTATTCAGATCTCTTGTTTGATGGAGATGTGTGGACAGAGTCAGGACTGGCTTACTGTTCATGATCTCTCCTAAATATCCTGCCCTATGAGTGATGTTCATGTGTTTAATGGGTGTGTTTTGTTGCCTTAGACTCAGCTTAAATATGCTCCCCAGGGTCTTTAATGAGGATTGGAGGTACTGGGTAGACTTGACTGTGCCAAATCTTCAGGATGTCTTATAGCACAGAGGAATACTAGAAAAAGGGACAGCAGGTCTGGAGTAAGATTATACATCCTAGGGGACTATTGTAACTATTAACTTGTGACCTGCACCAGTTCTGCAGTATCAGTTACCTTGAAGATTTCCTATCACAAAGCCTATGGAAGTGAGAGAGTTCCAATTGTGGATGCAACCAACCCCAACACTTAGAGAGAAGTGTATCCACTGCATCTCTTACACATTCAGATGCTTGGCTCACATGATGCAGCTCTTCTCAGCTGTGATAAAGCAGGGGGAATGGAAAAGCAAGCAGCCTAACTCAGCTCCTTCTGTGTCAGCCAATCCAAGTTACTCTGCATGTTCATTCTCGGCAGAACGTGATTGCAAAGTAGAACAATTTCTCATGACCATGGACTCTGATCTGTACAATCAGACAGCTTTAGATTTAGCCAATAATAGCACAGTTTTTCCATTCTGTTATATATATGAAAAAAGATTTTTGCTCAACATATATCAGACATATTCCTCAATAAATGTTTATAGTCTTACCTCAAAAGCCTCTCAGTAAACAATGTAAATACAAAGCAGAATTAGAGATTCCACTGGCTTTTGTCCCAGACAAAGTCCTCTCAGCAATTGAGATTTTTATGTTTCTAAACATCTGCATTTAATTCTCATCTTCTCCCAAGTACGAAATATGAGGCAGGACAGGGAGCCGCTCTTCATCAGCAGACCAGGGGCAGTGACTTCATGGGTAGCGGCGTCTTAGAAAGCCATGCAGTGGAAGGAAAATCTTAAAACAACCCTCACTGGTTTAAAGTATGGGATGCCTCATGCTATCCAGTAAGCTTCCCAGTAACTGCTTAAATTCGGTGATAAACAATTGCCATCTCGGCCATTTCCTATTGCAGAGGCACAGACTCTGGGATAGCTGAGTAGCCCCTTCCTTTGATGGCCTGGCCCAGGGGCTGCGTTAGCACCCCATAAATCCTGTAATTGTAGAGGATCCTCTGGCAGTGTGTGGGTTTTTCTGTTAAATCACAGTGGGAAGACGATCAGGAGGAAAGAGGAAAATGAAGCATTCTGAAACATTAGAGGATTCCCAGTGGGAGCCAACAGCACCAGCATAGCCCCAGCCAGAACTTCACTGCTGGCTGGCAGGAACAGCACAGTGCTACCTCTCTTGTGTTAACAGAGGGTGAGGGGAGTTCGATCTGGGTCTTTCTTCCTCTATTTCAAGCATCAAAGAGAGTATGATAAATTCCAAAGGAGGACTTGGACCAAGGGTATCTAAGTTATGCCCTTTTCTCTAGATAGTTGATAAACATATTTATCATATGGAAAGGGGAAAGGCAAACCAGGTATACAGAGGTATGTAGGAGTGTGTGTGTGTGGGGGGGTGTTTGTCTCAGAAGGATTTGGGTCATATCAGTGAGGAAGAAAAGCCCTTGTAGAATCCTGCCATTTTGGGCCTTAATTGTTTTTAAGTCCTGAATTCCTGAGGGTTGAACCCAAGTCCCTGCATAATCATGGGCTCCACCACTACTTAGCTGCTCCCTTAAAGGCACAAATATTAAATTTCACAGTCATCTGTGAATTCATTCTCTCTCTCTCTCTCTCTCTCTCTCTCTCTCTCTCTCTCTCTCTCTCTCTCTCTTCATGGTGCTGGGATATCATTTTTTAAATATAAATTCCATTTCCACATCCCAACAAGATCTCAGCATAAAAGGGTTGAGTGCCCTGGGCTGGGCTGACTGCAGAGGGGAGGATGACAGTCTGTTGAAAAGCCAAATTATACCTCATTTAATAGAATCTATGTTAGTCTCAGGATAAGAAACCTTAACTGCTGCATTTATAAATGCCTTTAGAACTGAGGGGCATAAAAAGACACGTGAAATATTTCCCTTAATGGTATGAAATTTAAGTGTTTTCTAGCATGTTGAAACCAGAATAAAGCTACAGTAATTAACAGATTGAGACTTACCGACAGACTTCTCACATCAGAAATTAAAAGGAAATTGTGGGTCTCTAAAAGCTTCTCAGAAAGCAATGGCAAAAAAAAAAAAAAAAAGAAAGAAAGAAAAGAAATCACTGCACACAAGTACTGATTGTATGGGATATAGAATTCCAACCTCTGAGACTGGGGAAGCTTCATATTTGTAAAAAGTGATCAGTGGAGCATAAGAAATGTGCTGGAAACATCCGGTAACAAACATCACCAGTTTGGGCTTCTCTAGGGCTTTCTCTGAAGCCAGCTCCTCTGCATCTCCACCTGCTCTCCCCGTGGAAGGGGCATAAGAGGAAGCGGAAGCCAACAGCTCCAGACCTCTTCTTGTCATGAATGTGCCAGTGAATTCCAGATTCATTGTTCCACTGGAGTCCTTACCTAGGTTCCAAACAGGTGTGCTTCATGGTCCACCTGACCTCCCTGTCTACAAAGGCATGATGTTCAAAGCCAGCTTATGATTCGCAACATCAATACATACCAAACATAAAAAGGAAAAACAGAACACTTGGCATCTTGGCTTTTCCCCATCCCATTAAAAATCAGCACTCCCCCCCCCCCCCCCCCCGCCGCCAGTTATCCAGACCCCAAAAAAGAGATAAATATTCTATGCCCCTCCCCTCTCACCTCTCACATACAATCCTCTGGCAATATTCATTGCTTACACCTCTAAATTTAACCCAGATGCTGCTACTTCTCCTTTCCTGCCCTGTTACCTCGTGGCTCCATTGTCTTTCAGCCCCACAGAAGTTCTGCTTCTGCTCTAGACGTGGGTCTAAGAGGACAGATAGGAATAGCGCCCCCTAGTGATAAGGAGCCAGGGGAATGTGTGTGAACATGGGGCACAAAAATCGGGCAGTCAGTAAAGTGATCTGGCTGAACAGAAGGATCCTGGGACACGGGGCAATTGAGAAAGGTGCAGGGAGATGGTGGCCATTGGGACTGGTAAAACACTATACCAAAATAATTTAATTGGCCGTTATCAGGTATCACAGGAATAGAAGACTGGTTAACACAGCCTCCACCTACTTAGATAGAGGTGGAATTTTATTAAAAGAGTGGAGCACAAGCCAGGGCATCTATAGACAACTCTTTCCCAGATTTTTCTTAGCACAAGCAAAAAAGAAAGTGTTCAAAACTCACACCAAGTGCTTGTGTTTACTGGGCTTACACTATGTTATATGATATGTATCAATTTGTTCATATTACAACCACCCTACTGGATAGCACTGATATTCTTTGTACCCACCGAACACAGAGAACTGACCAAAGACTGCCTATCTCAGTCCTCTGTGACTGCTGAAGCACATTGTTGTGGCCTCGAATGGAGGTGAATTCAAATCAAGAGACCAGCAGAACAGAATCTTAGTGCTGATGGGCCACTGAGACAAAGAAATCCTTGTTTGTTCCTTCTGCCCTTGGCATAAGGTTGTGTCTCTCCAATTTGTGCTTCCATCTTCAAATAGAAAATCTTAGCCTTTTCTCCTAAAGGCACTTCTCATTGGAGTGAGGACCAGGCTGATCTCATCTGCAAACATTTGGCTTGATATCCAAAAGGATGGAATGGCAGAATATGGACAAACTAGGAGAACGGGTGACCTCCATTCAACAACTACAACTTCTGTCAAGAATTAGAGCTGGAATTCAAGACCAAACCATGTGATTTTAGGATCCTTGGTCTCCAAACAACTGCAATATTCTGAAAGCTAAAAGTTGGGATGAGAAGGGCAAATGGAACTTTCCTAAGTGCTCAGGCATCAGGGAATTTGGTGAATGCTTCCTGTGACTCATCCAGCATCATCCAGCATCCCAGTATCCATCTATGATTTCTTGGAAGGCCGTGGCTCACCATAAGATGGTGTCCCCCAAAGCATCTGGAATTACAGGGTAAAATTCACACCAGTAACTTGAGAAAACTAGAGCCTCCTGGTGGGTCAGTTTCCCCTTTCCCTGGAAAACCAGGTAAGAACTTTATGATCAAAATCTACACTGTTGCCCAGTGAGAGAGAGAGCAGTCAGACAATTCTATCAACTCAGGAAAATGGCTTTACCACACAAGAGGCAAAAACACAGGAACAGAAGTCTTGAAGTTCCCTAAGAACTAGTTAATAACCCTTTGCCTGGCAGTGGGGACCCCTGCTTGCATAGAAGCCCTGCACTCTGTGACTCTGAATATCTCAGCCTTATGAATTAAAATTTTGCTAGGCAGCGGTGGTACATGACTTTAATTCCAGCACTCAGGAGGCAGAGGCAGGGAGATCTCTGAATTCAAGGCCAGCCTGCTCTAAAGAGTGAGTTCCAGGGGAAAATAAAACTATAGTAAAAAATATTTAGAACAAATAACTGTTTAGGATTGACTTTAAATTTTTTACTTAGAAGACTTTAGAAGTCATTTTATCTGGCTAATTTTGAGTTCTTTTTAATTTTTATTCCCCCCCCCCCCATCTCCTGTAGTAAGGGACAGAATCCAAGACCTTGGGAAGGCTGGATAGAAGTTTTACCACTGAATTATACCCCACCCCCTCAGAAAAGCGTATAATGCCTTGCCAACTGCACTACTAAAGAATAAGATCTTGGAGGAAAACCATAATTTTGTTTAAATATTTCTTTTTCCATTGAGTTCTATGCTATTCTACTTCACATTAGCAATAAACTTCAAAGAAAGAATAGTCTCTAGAAGTCTGCAGACAACGGGAGATAGATTGGGTTAATGTTAGTCTGGCTCTGCAGTGCGAGTTCACCAGAGAAGAATTTCCACATTCCTTAATTGTCTTAGTATTTGCTGGGAAACTCTGAGGGGATTCATCTTCTAACATTACAAAATAATTAGTAATGGTGAAATTCAAACCAATAAGTCATTTTTCAGAGGTGGAGCTCACAATTCTGGGAAGTCTGACTACGTCATTGATAACGCAGTTGTAAGGTACTCCAGTACTTGCATGAAAAGTCTCAGATTCCTGGAACTTTTTTGGAACTCGCTGTGTAGCCCTGGTTGGACTGGAACTCAGTGTGTAGACCTCAAACTCACAGAGATTCACCTGCTTCTGACTGCTGAGTGCTTACATTAAAAGGTGTGAGCTACAACGCTCAGCCTTGGAACTATTTCTATTCTTTTAATGGTTCAAATGCTCTCCTTTTGCCTAGAAATACTATTTTGAGGAAAGACACAACTTGAATGAATTTATGTATGAAGTGCTCATATCTTCGACCAGAGATAACAATTTCACTGAAACCTGATGATGAGTTTTAGAAAATGGTTTGTTTTTCTTTGCCAACAACACCACTGGGAAAAGATACTTAACAGGATTGTCACGTGCTACACAGTCTCTACCGTACTGAACTTAGTCACAAAAATTCAACAACATCAGTCTTTAGATCTGAAAAAGACATAGTTAACCTGCAGATGACATAATGAGACAAAAAAAAATCCCCTTGGCCCATTTCCCCCGGAGTGTTCAGAATTTCCAAACTCAGTCTGAGAAAAACAAGGAAAGTATAGGTCAGCAAAACATGGATATTCTTTCAATCCTAGAAACTACTTCTGAGCAATGCCTGCGATCTTAGAGTGGGGACCTTCATCAGCTAGGCCCAGAAATGTTCAAATGCTCAACAGAATAAAACTCACCCTTCAAATATGCTTTACTTCCCAGGAACCAATTCCCTCTTTAGCCCATAGGCAACATCCATCATGTCAACGCCTTCTTATTTTAAACCTTTATTTTGTTGAGTACCTCATCCAGCTCATCCTGCGAACTTCCTTCCTCTCAAATTAACTTCCAGTAAATCTTTCACCGGTCCCCACTCACTTTTTCCCACAAAAGAAAGAGGTGGGACTTCAACAGTCACTTGTTTTCCAGATTCAGTTAAGTATATCACTCTGCTTACATCTGGAAAAGAAAAAAATTCTGTCATCATTAGATACAGACTAGAACCATAATAAAAACACTATACAGACTGGTCCTATGTTCCCTTACAGAATATATGTTCACTGTAATGAGATTTAGCTCTTTATACATGAAGCAACATTACAAGAAGAGAATTTATGTTGTAACTCATGGCTTTTTCCCTTTGAGACACACACAGACTCCCTTCCAACAGGTAACATCTTTCTGAAAGGGTTATGCAGTGCACAGGAAGAAGACCGGCGCACAGTGAGTTTTCTGATGGAAACTATCAGGGAGCCATGAGGGCTGCTGGGGTCATGGAAAGAGGTATCAAGAGGAACTGAGACATCCAAGCACCAGGCAGCATAGATGGTCACAATCTGTTTGTCTTATCTCTGACAAATAACTATAATTCTTAGTACCTCTCATTTATTTTATGTATTAATTAGATATGATAGGGTCTATGTCTCTGTGGGTGTTTAAGGGGTGTTTTTGTGTGAGTGTGTGTGTGTCTGTGTGTCTGTGTACATTGTTTTGTGTATCGTTCTGTATCTGCATGTGTGTATGTGTGTGTTTGTGTGTTTTCATGTGTGTGTGCCAGGGATCTACCTCAAGTGTCATCCTGGCTAATCTCTATTTTTAAAATGGGGTCTTTCACTGAAACTGAAGTTCATTAAGTAGCTAGATTAAATGGCCAACAAGTCTCTGGGACTCTGGGACCTTTCTGCCTGTCTCCTCACACATGTGCATCCTCTCCCAACACTGGAATTTCAGGGGCTGACCACGCCAGGTTCTGATGATGCAAGCTCAGGTACTCATGTTGTAGAGCAAGGACTTCACCAGCTCAATCACCTCCTCATCTCCAAGCCCTTGTTTTTAAACCGAATGTCATTTAGTCTTCCTGTGACTATTGTGACTGGTAGGTAGTATCTCCTCAGAATACTCCTCCCTAATTGACTTTTGAGATATTACTAATTTATTGATCTCATCCAGGTTTTCAGAGAGTTTATTCTCCTAGCTTTAAAGGTGTTCTCTGAAACATTCTTTCACTCTGTTTGTTTGTTTTGCTTTGCTTTGCTTTTTTGCATTCCCAGAATTATCTTTACACAGTTTTTTATTTTATTTTATTTTATTTGTATTATTTATTTTTATTGGATATTTTATTTACATTTCAGATGCCATCCTCTTTCCCCATTTCCCCTCCCTAGAAAACTATCCCATCCCACCTCCTCCTTTTTGCTTTTATACAATTTTTTTAAAACTTAGCCAATTTATAGAGACCGCTGAACATCTGGACAATCCCTATACTACAAAACGTTGGAACATCTGATCTTCAGCCTTCTGGCCCAGGATCATCTGACAGACCTAGTGATGCAGAATTATTAAGGGCTGATTATTCTGTCTTGGCAGATATAATCAGTCGACTATTCCACAAGCATGTTCTTTTCTTGACAGCGATTTGTCTGTAGATGAAAAGAGGCAATTCTTGCCTAGTGGCTGTCTCACCACAACTGGAGTAACTCCAAAGATGCTCAATTTCTTCTTAAAATCCAAGACAGGAAGCTGTCAGGAGCAGACAGGTCTCTAATCAAAATGGACATTAATACAGAAATGTTTGTAACATCAATTCTGTGGACTTCTGACGTTTTGAAAACCAACTATCCATGTAAAGCAATCTGGACTGTTGTCTGTTAATTCCTCTCAGCTATTTCTTAAAAAAATATAGAAAACACCTTAACAATAAACTCAGAGCCATGAACTTGCTATAGGCCCTTAACTCACAGGCTAACCATCTCAATCAGTTAAAAAGGTTAAAGAAGGATTGGGTCTAAGCCCTGTATTCCTAAATGTGTTATACAGGCACAATGCCTATGAAAGTAACAATATAAATCTCACTTTTATATCAATAAGAAACTAATACCAATAAAAACTTTAAATTTGAAATCAAAGTAAATTTTTTACCATTTAGGAAATTATAACTTCATCTTGATACTAATTATACAAATTTCTACCAATAGGTTATGGCTGGCTATGCAATAAATCCTAGCTAATCCTCCCTGTTGCAACAAAAACACTACTGTTCCCTAGAAAGACAGCCCAATATTAACCACCTCAGTCCCCAAGACCAGGGAATAGGGACACTGACTCTTCATTAACTTCTTCAAGCTGATTACGGATGTTGAGATATTAGAAGAGGAGCAGGGGGAAGAGTAAATTGATAAGCCTCTGACACTGTGTCTTTACTGCATCCAGCTGGATTTCCAGGACATCAGAGGTTTGATTATGTCTGCTCAGCTTGCTTGATGAGTAGATACACCAAGGCTGTGTATTCTGCAATATACAATTCTCAAAACAAATTTTAGTATCAAGATAATTTTTTGTTTGAATTCTGGAATCTAGTCTTCTGGCGACCTGCCTCTGTCATGTCTGATCCATAAAATTCTGGGAGTTTCTATGAGGGTGTACTCCCACCATCCTCCCATCCCGCCTCCCTGCTCTCAAATTACCCAACACTAGAAAATCCAAACTTCCAGACACCATGGCCCTCCTCTTCCACTGATGGCTAACCCCTTACCCCATCCCCGCTCCTCCTATTGCTATGAGGGTGTGCTCCCATCATCCTCCTATTCCTGCCTCCCTGCTCTCGAAATTTTCCA
The DNA here is from genome assembly GCF_011762505.2 of Arvicanthis niloticus. Taxonomy (NCBI): domain Eukaryota; kingdom Metazoa; phylum Chordata; class Mammalia; order Rodentia; family Muridae; genus Arvicanthis; species Arvicanthis niloticus. The sequence continues at coordinate 33,444,971 of NC_133433.1, read as the reverse complement.
GCACTAGGGAATCCAAACTTTCAGGCACCAAGGCCGTCCACTTCTACTGATGCCTGGCAAGGCCACCCTCAACTACCTATACAGGTGGAGCCATGAGTGCCTGCATTTCTGTTCTCGGGCTGGAGATTTTAGAATGGCTACTCCAGCTTGTTTCTTAGGACCATTTGCTTGAAAAATTGTTTTCCAGCCTTTTACTCAAAGGTAGAGTCTGTCTTCGTCACTGAAGTGGGTTTCCTGCATGCACCAAAATGCTGGGTCCTGTTTACGTATCCAGTCTGTTAGTCTATGTCTTTTAATTGGGTTATATTGTTGCTTCCTGTTATTTTTGTTATTAGAGGTGGAATTATCTTTGTGTGGCTATCTTCTTTTGGATTTGTTGGAAGAGAATTACTTTCTTGCTCTTTCTAGGGTATAATTTCCCTCCTTGTATTGGAGCTTTCCCACTATTATCCTTTGTAATGCTGGGTTTATGGAAAGATATTGTGTAAATTTGGTTTTGTCATGAAACATCTTGGCTTCTCCATCTATGGTAATTAAGAGTTTTGCTTGGTATAGTAGCTTGGGCTGGCATTTGTGTTCTCTTAGGGTCTGTATAACATCTGTCCAGCATCTTCTAGCTTTTATAGTAGCTGGTGAGACATTTGGTATAATTCTGATAGGTCTGCCTTTATATGTTACTTGGCCTTTTTCCCTTACTGCATTTAATATTCTTTCTTTGTTTTGTGCACTTGATGTTTTTATTATTATGTGACGGGAGGTATTTCTTTTCTGGTCTAGTCTATTTGGCGTTGTATAGGCTTCCTGTATGTTTATGGGCATCTTGTTCTTTAGGTTAGGGAAGTTTTCTTCTATAATTTTGTTGAAGATATTTATTGGCCCTTTAAGTTGGGAATCTTCACTCTCATCTATACCTATTATCCTTAGGTTTGGTCTTCTCATTGTGTCCTGGATTTCCTGGATGTTTTGTGTTAAGAACTTTTTGCATTTTTCATTTTCTTTGTCAGTTGTGTCAATATTTTCTATGGTATCTTCTGTACCTGAGATTCTCTCTTCTATCTCTTGTATTCTGTTGGTGATGCTTGGGTCTATGACTCCTGATTTCTTTCATACATTTTCTATCTCCAGGGTAATCTCCTCTTGTGATTTCTTTATTGTTTATGCTTCCATTTTTATGTCCTGGATGGTTTTGATCAATTCCTTCACCTATTTGTTTGTGTTCTCTTGTAATTCTTTAAGGGATTTTTGTGTTTCCTCTTTAAGGGCTTCTACCTGTTTACCTGTGTTCTCCTGTATTTCTTTGAGGAAGTTATTTATGTCCTTCTTAAAGTCCTCTATCATCATCATTAGAAGTGATTTTAAATCTGAATCTTGTTTTCCTGGTGATATGGGGAATTCAGGACTTTTTTGTGTGGGAGAACTAGGTTATGATGATGCCAAGTACCCTGGGTTGCTGATGCTTATGTTCTTGCACTTGCCTTTTGCCATCTGGATCTCCTTAGTGCTACCTGCCCTGTCTCTGACTGGAGTTGTCTTTCCTATTATCTTGGTTGTATTAGATCTGTGTGGGGTGGGTGTTACTACTGGGGTTAGAGCTGGGACCCAAGATCTGCTCAGTGCTTAGATGCAAACAGGGAAAAAAAAAAGTGCTCTGGGCCAGGAGTGACTTCCTGGGTCCTAGTGGGTCCCAGTTACTCCCTGTTTGGGGCAGGTGTTGCTGTCTCCTTACCTAAAATACTGCCTGGGTTAGAGCTCCTGGGAGGCCCGATTCCTCTGGGTTCTGTATCTTTACATGGTTTTAAATAACTTCTCTATAGTCATTATTCCCTGATCCATAATTTTAGCTTAGTCCTCTTTACTCCATTCTCTCTCTCTCTCTCTCTCTCTCTCTCTCTCTCTCTCTCTCTCTCTCTCTGTGTGTGTGTGTGTGTGTGTGTGTTTTGATAGAGACTGAAGCCCAAGTCCTTTGCCAGCTAGGCAAATAGTCACCAGTGAGTTCTATCCTCAGCTTTGCTTTTTAAAACAGTATGTATTTATTGTCTGCATGCCTGAGTAGATGTATGTGTACCATGTGTGTACAGGAGATCAGGGGCATCAGAAGAGGAGTCAGAGCAAGAAAACTGGAGTTATACACAGTTGTGAGCCACCATGTGAATGCTTGAGATCAAACCTCGCTCCTCTTCAAGAACACAAGTGCTCTTAACTATTGATCCATGTCTCTCCCGTGTCTACTCCTCGACACACAGAGCCTCGATCTTTTGGAGTGTCTCTCTTTCCTGCCACTGACCTTGAACTCACGATCTTCTAGTCTTACCCTCTCATATGTTGGGATTATAGGCATGTACCAGCATGCCTGGCTTTATACAGACTTATTGAACAATTCCATTGAACCAAGCACCCCATGGCAATACATTCAGAACTGCCCTCTTCTCTTCCTCCAAATCCATTTCCCCTTGGATTTTTCTGGACTCCATGAATGGAATTGCCATCTGCTCAAGTGCTCATTTGTATTCAGGGACCCCCAGGAACAACCCCAGTTTCAAAGATTCCCATGGAGGAGGATATGCAGAGCTCAGGGAAGCTGTGCTCCTCACTGATAAGTGTACTGCAGAATGTGCCAACACTTATCTCTCCGTGCTTCTAGACTCCAGGTGCAGTATAATCAAGTCCATGCTGCCCTGCCCGCCTTGCCCGCCCTCCCCACCCTGCCCACCCTGCCCTGGTGGACAGTATCTTAAATAAATTATAAATATAATGGAGTGTATCCCCCACCCTTGTCAAGTTGTTTCTTGCCAGGTGTTTGGTCACATAAAAAACAACAATAACTGATACAAAGGCCTTGCTCCTAAATTCCACGATGACCCTGGTAGTCTGATGTCAGAAACAATACAAAACACTGCCTCCAATAGTGAGGTCACAGTGTTAAGTAAACCAACCCAGATGAAGCTTTTTTTTTTTTTAAGTTTATTTTAAAAGCTTTCCAAAACTTAAAAACATTTATATTGTTTTGTCCATGTTGTGGGGTCTCCAACTGTTGCCATGTGTTATAGCGATGTTAGCAATTTTACCAATAGTAATAAACTTTTATCATCAAGACAAAAAAAAAATGTATAGATCTGTTTAGTAGGGGTGTGAAACATTTTATCATCAAGACAAAAAAAATGTATAGATCTGTTTAGTAGGGGTGTGAAACTTTTTATCATCAAGACAAAAAAAATGTATAGATCTGTTTAGTAGGGGTGTGAAACTTTTTATCATCAAGACGAAAAAATGTATAGATCTGTTTAGTAGGGGTGTGAAACTTTTTATTTGTCTTACAGCCTCTTTAAAAAACAAAACAAAACAAAGGTTCCGTTTTAGTTTTATTGGCTGTTTGGCAGAACAGCGGTCTAAAAGTTGGAATAAAGAAAAGAAGTTGCTTTTTGTTTTCTTAACAGACAGGTTAGTATTAATTACCACATAAAGAGCTGAAAATTTCTGCCAAGAAACTCTGGTTCCTGGGTCCTTTACAGTACATTTTCTTCTTACTGGGTGAAATAAAAGCTTGAAAATGTGAGGGATTTGCACTTGGGAAACATCTCAAAGCTGTTTGTATAAGCGAGTCGATAGGAATAGCACAGTCTCCATCAACAGCCTTTGTGGCCTCGACAGCCCTCCCCCCCCAAATCCTGCTATTTCCTGCAGTATGTGGAGGATGGTGGTGGTGCAGAGCAGTAGTTATGGCCAGGGAAGACACCTGCCAAATGCAGCATCCACACTCAGCAGCCCTAGGCTGGCAACGGTTAGCCCATGGCCAGACCTCTCTATTTCCTTCAACTTTCCAAACTGTGAGAAACCACACAGAAGTGCTAGCTAGCTCTCACCTCCAAAATGACCTGGGTCCAGAGCAGGCACCCAGATATAGGAGAGAAACCCAAGACAAGATATCACCAGGAACAGAGCATCAGTCCTAGTGGATGGTCTTGTCCCACGTATAGTATTCTGGGACACTCTGCCATCAGTGACATATCTAAAAATATGTTTGAGGAGATAACCCCTGGCTGTCATTCATGCTGGACCAATGTCCTCAGCTGGCATTGTGCACTGAAAACAGGTTCTAACAAATGGCCCAGGATTCTGTACACTGAACCCACCACCAAACCCACTACTCCTTGTCTAGGACCTTGCACTTGGACCTGCAGCAGGCCCAACCCAGGGACACTAAGGAAGCCATGCCTATAGACATGGTGACACTGCAGACCCACACTATACCTGTCCAGTCTTCCTTCCTTCTGTCCACTCCAAGACTGTCCTTACCAGTACTGACTCTTCCCTCTATCACTTCTACGTGGACTTTCATCTAATGGGTTACTCATATGTGTAATCCTGCCTTAATGTCTGTTTCTGTGACAGTTCAAACTCGTGTGCCCTTAAATAATATACCAACAGATGCTGTCAGATCCATTGAATAGATTTGACATATACCTTCAATATATAGAACACCCAAAATAAACTATCACTGGGATCATTAAATTCCATTTTTCCCTCAAATCCAAAATGGAATTTTTAGTTCTGGTATAAGGGGTAGGTTTTCTTTTTTCATTCCAGCAACTATGATGTTAGCTTTGGGCCTCATGGTCACTTCCTGGTACAAAGGAGGTGCAAGAACTCAGCCATGCCATCTGCATAAGGCAGCAGGCAAAACCAAAGGCGAAGGACAATAACATGTCATGTTTCCCATGATAACCGAGGGCTTCAAGAGCCATCCTGCCACCTCCCTGTTGTTTCAGAGGCACCCAGGTTGAAGGAGAATCTAAAGATGCCATGTTAGCTGTAGCCCTGACATCCAGAATTGAGACAACAACCTTTTCTGTGCTTACGGAGTTAGAAACCAGCCTATGTTACAGGGTACATGGTCTTTAAAAACCAAAACAATTCCCATTGAAATATAAGGAAAGCAGATGTGGTCAGATTCTCAGTCTCAAATATTCCTATTGTGAACTATAACCTCACAGTACGGAACAGTCACTGAAGAGCTGTACTGGGAAGCTGACACACAGGTGCATGCACATCTGCACTTCTAGCCACCGAGTCACATGGAAATCTACAAAGTACAAATGCTCTTCCAACCAACAACTCCCAAATGTAAACATGAAAATGGATTCTTTTTTTCACCATACTCTTTAATTTTTTTTTTTTTATTCCGCTAGATGTTTTTTAACTTGGGGACAGGGATTCCCAACATTACACACACAAAACAGAAAAGGCAGAGATTTGCTTAGTACAGGACAGCCACTATTTTTCAATTCATCAAATAGGTTTCTTAGTGGAGACTTTTCAACAATATTCACCCACTAACTTAGAATGATGTCTTCCCAATCTGGGGTCTTTTGCGGACTTCTGATTCGTGCTCACATTACTAACTGAACCACATTACCCACCCGCTCTCAATGCGATTCTTATCCATTGTCTATTAAGTAAACTCATTAAGAAGCAAGACTTCTACTCATCATGAAACTATATGAGAAATGTGGCTCATTCACAGTCTTTCTTTGGAGATATGCCTATTTAATGTTTCTCCAACACTCATTAGTCATCTTTCCAATGTCCAAGCTAGACTAAGCTAGACTCTGGAGTGACAGAGATGAAAAGTATGAGGATTTTCATTTTTATGAATTGCAAAGTCAGAAAGAAATACAAGTCAAACACTGTTAGTAAAACACAAGGATTAATATTGGTATACTGCAACAGGTAGCCACCACCTTAACCTCTATAGGTGAAGACAGGCCCAGTAAATAGGGTCTCAGAAAGCTTCAAGGAAGTAGTCTTGTGTAAGCTGGCTTTTCATTTTACCAGGTGCACAAAGACATTTTTTTGAACAAAAAATTTAACAGAATGCACAGGAAGGAGAAGTCGGGGAGGCATGCATGAGGCTTCTGTGGCTAACAATGGACATTAACCCATGTCAATACATTTTTCACATTCACACGCCACAGAATGTACAATTTGCTAATGTTGAAATTTAGAGATATGGGTGAAATGGTTTCTTCAAGTGCACAAAGTTGTGTGGTTACAGAGGAGAGATTTTATACTAAAACCTTGGGCTATACAATCGGTATTTATTTGTTCATTCATTCAGTCAGTCAGTCAGTAGTCAGTCTGTTGTTGGTCAGTTGGTCATTTTGACCACGATGGAGCTCACATAATACTTAGCATGTGTTCATCAGACACTCTACAACAGAGCTACAGTATCAAGCCTTCAAAAGAAAAATTTGCATTCATTGGTTGCCTTGGTTCAACAGCTAATGTAGAGTAGACAACTGCTGGCCCATGTGGAGACAGAGAAAGATACTTCAGAATCTTAGGATCCGAAACTGTTAATAACCGATGGAGGACTGATTCGGGGAAACAGGTCTTAATTATGTCTACTTATAGTGAAAGAAAAATCAGAAAAAGCTCTCTACAGCTAGCTACTGGGAAAGAAACATTTTTTAAGTTTCTAATGAAAGCTGGGGCTGTATCTCAGTTGGTAGTTTGTTTGTCTACCAAGCATGAGAAAGTGGATTTGGGATCCAGAAACACACCGACTAGGCATGATGGCATATACCTATAATGCCAGCCATCAAGATACAGAGATAACAAGATCAGATGCAGGAACATCCTCACTTACACAAAGCATTTTAGACCAGCCTGGACTAACATGACACCCTGACTCAAAATAACATAAAATAAAACTCCCAATGAAGAAAGAGTAAGTATAATCTTCTATTAATTAACATATTAATTTATACTATTTATATTTAGGCATTCATCTTAGTAGCAGTGGATATTATTTAAAAAGAGAAGTCATATATTAATTCGTTCATTTGATTTTATTTCTTGTGAAGAAAACTGACAGTTTCTCTTGTGTTTGAGTGAATACACACACACACATATACAATGTTTGCATGTTTGTTTCTTCACTAACATTTTTATTTCATTATTTATTTGTATATCTATATATATGAGACCATGCATGTTTCATAGGACAGCTTGCAGAAGTATGTCATCGGTCTCTCCACCATGCGAACCAGAGGATGGAACTCAGGTCATCAGGCTTGGCATCAAATGCTCTCATCCTCTGAGCTTCTTACTGTACCTCTGCCCTAGCTTTTTAATGCCCCCTCTTGTTAAGGCCAACTTGAGTAAAATGCCAAGATCTTTTCTGACCTCACAGAGACCATCTCATCTAAAGCCTTTAAATTTGCAAAATTGATACTGGAGTATGGGCTGAGTAGGTGAGCATATTGTAAAGACTGTAAAGGACCCAAAGCATTCTGGAAGATACAGTGGCTCATTCCATAGAACTACACCACTTAGTTGACTGTTATGCTCTTAACCAAGGTTTGTTGGCAACCTTAATTGGAAACCAGGAGCCCAAAAATGTTTGCATAGCTCACTCGGTGCTCAGACTGAAGTCAGGAAGAGAAGACTTCACTCCCTCAGAGTGCAGTGATGTTCCTGATCCACAGCCCACTTAGAGCTGTACATGAGCTGCTAGGTCAGGACCTCAAGATTAAATCCCAGTGCACCCTGAGCATGTGGCTCATCTTCGGACAGACACATGGGAGTGGGGGTGTATGAGAAGCAGTGCTCTGTGACATCACCCACACATTTCCTTTCTGTGGCTCTACTGAGGAGTTTGGAGAGTGTTTTAAAGCTGCTTAAATTTTATTTTAAAATTGGCATATCAAGTAACAGTTTTTCTTGCAGTATTTTTATACCTAGAGAGTCTGTGGATACTACTCCAACCTAACCTTTCCGCATCACCCTGATGCCCTTCTTACCCTTTCTCATTCCAGCATTTTCCTTTCTTCTTCAGTGTCACATGTGTCCTCCGTTCACACCCCTAAATCCTCCCCCATACATTTCATGAGACTCCTAGTTTCTTGATCTCTATTTACACTCATTTTCATGTATACATTTATATAAAACACACACATACATCATGTATATGTAAAAATAGGACCCTCCTATAACAGAGAACATGTATTAGTCATATTTTTCTGCCTGAGTTAATATATTTTCTAGTTCTATCCATTTTACAATTACAATTTAATTTTTCTTCATAGCTGAATAAAATTCAACTATGTATAAGTACCACATTCTCATTATCCAGTCCTCTGTTGATGGGCATCTAGACTTAATCCATTTCCTAGCTATTGTGAATAGAGCAGCAATAACTATGGGTATGCACGTATCTCTCAGATAGGATATACAGTCCTTGGGGTATATGCCCAAGAGTACTGTATCTGGGAAAAGCACTTCTCCAGGTCCTGAAATGGTGGCTTAAGTTCTCCATTTGTTATTTTCTTTTCTACCCACTGTCATTCTGCCTTCAATCCACCACCCCCTTTCCTTTCCATCCCAGTTTAATTGGCTACACCTGCCTCCTTCTCTGTGTCAGCTCTGGTATAAAATTAAAAAGCTGGCACTGAAGTGCTGTCAAAGCAAAGAAGTGGACAGCGGAATGAACCTGTGATCTCCTCATTGCATACATGTGGTCCACTTTGCTTGTGTCCTGTGCTCCCTTTCATGAAGCTAACAGGGATGGGTTACACAAAAATTGTCACCCCAAGGCCCTATTGCCCCACTTTATGACAGACATGGCAGGCAGAGATGCAGGAAAGAGTCCTATGAAGTGACACTCTAGTCCACAGTGTAGTCCCTGCTCTAGCTCCCTTGTCACTAACCCAAATCATTTATAGCCAAATAACTGAAACCCCAGACAGAAGCATGACCAAAGAGACAACAGGAAGAGTTTCCTGACTATTGCTAAATAGTTCCCTGCTCTCTCCCACAGCTGCAAACTCTGAGACAAATGAGTGTTCTGCTGTACTTCTTAGCATCTGTACTCAGAAGTTAGCCTGCTGATCATGAAACAGCTACGGCTTCCCGCTCAACAAAGAAAATAAATCTCCAATTCAAAGCCAGGAAAACACTTCAGATTCAATTTTTAAATACAATGCATAATTTTAGCCAGGCTTTATATAAACAGAAGACGCACAAAAGCATTCATAACTAAACGAACTCACAGATGTTAATGATGCAATAGGTGGAGCATGTTTAGTCAGCTCCATTGAAGTCACTCTGAGAGAAACAGATACAATACCTGATTTTGACAGTCAGCATATGTCCATGCATTTTTATGATAGTATTTTCATAAAGCCCAAGTATAAATTACAAACCTATTCACCTTGGAGGGAAATGGTGAGTGTTGAAAATTCTATATGAGTTGATGGGGCTCTGGACTAAGCACACTGTCATGCAAAGAACAAGATAGAAACAATTCCGTTTTGGAAGATGTGCTTTGTGTTGAATAGCTACAAGAATTCCTTCTCTGCTTTCTGAATCAGTTGCTTAATTACCATGCTTTGTTCCTGGCAACCCAAGCCAGTCTGTCATCTTGAAGATTATCTAGAGCAAAAATTATATGGTGTACTTTTTCATTTTTCACATATAATATCAAATAATTGAACAAAGTTATTCCGACAGTCCTGAACTTTTCAGACTGTCCCAGCTTGTTATTCATATTCTTTTTTTAGTAATGAAGCTTTTTTTCCTCCAGGCTAAAAATCCATCTTTCTAAAACCTAAAGACTGAATTCTGTTCTAGCAACACACATACATTCATGTCTACACACACACACACACAACTTTCTTAGATATTTTTACCCAGAAACATTTCATTTTCCTAGCTGGATCAATGCTCATAACATAACATACCCTTAACCATGAAAAAGAAGAAACAGACTCAAAACATTGTATCAATTTAGACTAAGAAAAAGATATCTATTTCCCAGTGTGCTTGCCAAAACTTCATTTACTTATAGAATGAACCAAATAGGGGGGAAATGTGGAATCTCCTGTGAGAATAAATAAATCATGTAAAATTGTTTCTCATTTGAAGTATTTCAGAAAATGACAGTTTCTACAAAAAACAGTGTGGAGAGGTCAGTGCCACCCTCAGACCAGGTCAGGGGGATCCAGGCACAGCAGCACAGCTCAGCACAGCAGCCTATGCACAGATGAATGTACAATGAAGCAGGGGGCGGCGAGCACTCAGAATCCAACACACAATACAGTCTGTAAAGCGGCAGGGAGCCGGAGGTTAAGAACACATACCAGCAGGGAATGTAGGACTTCTTTTGAAGCTAGTTATGATTCTCCAGATGTAATTCTCCCCCCTGCCATCAACGCCATGCTCCCACTGTACTGTCATAACCTCAGAGTTAAAAACAAGTTGTCCCAATAAGGCTGGCTCCAGCACAGCCCTCCCCATGACTAACACGGGCAGTCATCTTTCCCTATGTCTACTAATGGAAATATGACTGTGGTCACGTGTCATGCTAGTTACATACCTAACAGTTCAGAAATAGGTCTTTCTTTGGAGTTTGGGGAAGATTTAATTGGTGGAACATGTTAGGTAAATAACGATAATGATTAATAATAATAATTTACTTGTCAAATCTTTTTTTCTCTACCAGCCTTGATGCAATAAATGCTTCTTTTTTTCCTGACATCACTATGACCTGTTCAGTGACCATCACATTTTATAGCAAGTGAGCAAGGCAATTGATGCCACAAAGCCTCCTTGTACCAGAAAGGAAAAATACAGAAGAATCATGATAAAACAATGGCATGATTTGCTTTGTGGAGAATATTTGAAATTAAAATACTATCATCATAGTCAAAACAGAGGATTCTAAAGGTGATAAAAGTTTCCTTTTAATGAGAGGAGGTGGATGCAATAAAGTCTTGCATAGAGAACCTTCATAACTTAAGCAAAAAAAAAAAAACATAAATTAGTGACTTTTTAAAAAGAGAAGAACATTTCGTGCTTTAAATTTATAATACTTTAGGAACCGTATGTTTCATCTGAACCTTCATCCATATCTCTGTATCCTGTCAGCAGAACATTTATACAAACTCAAGAGTAAACTCAATTATCTTTGTCAGCTCCCAATTTTTCATATTAGTAGTACAATTTGGTATATTGATCTTATTTTATTCAATTAAATCCTGTTTTTCAAAATAGGAAGCTAGAACACATTTTATTGAAGATGTTAAAGTTTAAATCTCTAGAATTTCTATTTAGTTAGATGTTGTTATTCAACATGTTGTTTATGAAATTGCTTTTCAATGGTATTCCATATTACATCTGCTATGCAAAGGGACAAGTTACTCTTTTGTATGAAAATATTGTTAATTGTCGAGTTTTGTGAAAATATGTGATTGTAAATACAAATCTTATTATTTAAAGTGATCCATATTTTCCTGCTCTCAAGAGATTAAAGCATCGTAACTGGCTATAAATACAGTCTTTTAGGTTTGCTTCACCAAGAATATTTTGATAGGTGAAACCAGATTAAGAGACTTTGAAGGAAATTAGCAATGTTTGCACTTTCATAAGAGCTTCAAATTTTCAGCCCTTCTCTGGAAGAAAAAAAAATCAGCCCCATGCTGGATTTTCTTAACGGACCCAAGTTCAAATCATAAGTGTCCTAGGTCAATTATTTGAATTCATCTTCTTCAATCTAAGCTATCTGATAAGAAAACTTAAAATAAGGATAGTGTGTCTGTACACAGCTACTGAGTTTGGGTGTCCAGTCACACCAGGCATAGCTTCCACCATGCCCTGGGCCTAAATGCTTGCTCAGTCCTGCTATCCACTGTCCCTGAGGGCAATCACCAAGCACATCTCCAGAATCCAGTGACAAAACTGAATTTGACTTGGTTCATGGAATACAGGAAATAGGCTCTATTTCTTAAGCTCGGAGCTCAGCACCTGCTATACTTCGTGCATTGGACAATGTCAACACCTTAAAGATGTATCTATCCGTTCTGCTAGATTTGGACTGCAGAAGGCTGAAACAGCAAACTCGGTGTGAGCAGTGTACCTGTTTATGCTGGGGATGGTGTCTGATCTGGAGCAGTTCAGAAATTCTTGTTTTTTGAAACAAATCCCCAAATCTATATCTCAGAGTCATACTAGGCAAAGTTCAATTGATAATCTTCTCACTTTGGTCTTCTAATATAAAACTATCCTTTGGAAAAAGATTGATCTCTTTGGAAATACAGGGACAATAGAATCAAAGGCTGTGAGTAAGGTAGATGCAAGGCAAAGACAATACTTTTTTTTCCAGTATCTTTCCAGATATTGTTCTGTGAGAATGCAGTTGGTGATGGCAAATACGCTATCTTCCAGAACTTCCATACTTTGTAACAATTAACTTTTTAAATTTTTTTTATTTATTTTTATTTCACATGCATTGGTGTAGGATTCCCTAGAACTGGAGTTACAGACAACTGAGATCTGCCTTGTGGGAGCTGAGAATTGAACCCAGGTTCTCTGGAAGAGCAGCCAGTGCTCTTAACCAGTGAGCTATCTCTCTATCCCTAACAATGAACTTTTGAAAACCAGATATTATGCTTTGGGTGTAATAGCATCTCAACCCAAGATGAATCTTCAATACTCTATATTTTTGTTCACACATTGTCATTATACACTATAGGGTTTTTCTTTCCAGATGCAAAGGAAGTCACTCTCAATGGTTCTCACCCATCCCTCTGCACTATTCTGCACAAACGTGTAGGTTAAATGGGGAGTTGAAAAAATAACTGAGACACAGTACATCAACTTATAGTTGTTGTGAGTGGGGTAAATCAAATATTTAAGGCAAAGTCATTAGAATCACTCTAGGCATGTACCACACATAGTGGGTGACAAATTTTTTGGCCAAGAATGATCCCAGTGTTACTACTGGGAATGAAGTTTCTGGTAACAGGACACAATGAAATTTCAAACTGGAGCTGTCTTCTGGTGGGAAATCAGTGACAGTCGTCTGTAAGGGGGGTGTCCCTTTGATAATCAACTTATCAGTTTCTTTGTTCCTCTTTGTTTTGTTTCCTGTTATAGCATAGTTTTTAGGAGATTGCCTCAAGTCTCCAGATACAGAAAACATTAAAAACATCCCTGTGTTAGAGTGGCCGGAAACAAAAATCTAGAGATCAGGCTGATATTTCTCTGTCTCTCTGCTTGTTCCATGGCAGCAAATAATCTGTGAGATTGTTGTTCCTTAGTGTAAAATTCTAGGTTACAGTCACAATCACAGACATAGAATCTTCTCAAATCTCAGAGCCCATGAATACACATTGTCATACTGGGTCCTCACTGCAACCCAGTGAGGTTCCCAGAAACACTCCATGTGCCTGAGGAATACAACAGAAATTAGAAAAGGTGACTTGTGTAAACCTCGTGAATAATAAATACCATGCAAGCCTAGTTTCTGAGTTCCACTCTTCCCACCTTATGTCACATGTGAAAACCCAGACCTTCCTTCAAGTTAGAGGCTCCTGGGAACTGTGTTTCTTGGCTTTCCCATTTTAACAACGAACTTTAGACCTGAAGTTTAACTCATCCAATAGCAGTTGATCTTTGTATTTGTCTTAACTGCATCATCTCTCATTCTAATCCTTTATCTAAAACAGCTGTCCTCTAAGGCAGAAAGATTATCAATTCATGGACAGAGTGGGCTAAGAAGACCCTGTCTCAATATCAAACGACAGTTAAATTTAAAAAGTAGTGTCCCCGAATGTGAATCAACTTGTTGGGGCAAATGGATGCTGGTCCACGTGACCATGGAACAGCGAGAAGGGACTAGACTGACTGAGGAAGCTGGACCCACTCTAGTGTGAACTTCACTGGACCTCTCAAGGATTCAAATAGAACACAAAAGAAAACAGACAAAGACAAAGGAAGAAAAACGTCTATGTCGGAGACATTTGTCTGTTCCTATCTTCCAATGCTGTTGCCCATGGATTTCAAGAATTCTACATGGACCACCTGCCCTGGTTCACAAGTTGACCAGTGCTATATTTTAGGCCTTATCAGCATCAATTGCTGTATGCTCACTCCCATAATAAATCTTTTTTGCATCTCTACAGATTTTTTTTCCACCTATATTCTTCATCATCTGAGGGATCCAGGAGAGTAAAAGCCAGCCATGTCACCATCTCCCAGTCAGCCTTGACTGAATGACTCAGAACATGCACAAAAGAGGTGTGGCCTCACTTTCCAGATCACATAGGACATTCCTGGTTCCTTATATTTAGGAATAGTGTACCTTTCACTACCTAAAAAAAAAAAAATCTTAAGTCTATAAGTCTATTGCTCCCTAAGGACAATCCAAAGCCAATCACCTTCCCCTTCACCATAGGCAGAGATAAGAAGAGTGTCTCTTATTTGTACAACCGCCTTGAAAAAACGTTCTCTTTCCACTGACCTCAACTAGTTTCTTCACATGGAAGCCTGCTTTTATTGTGTCCTCACTGTCTACAGAAGCTTCTGTAACCACAGCCAGGAGGGAGAAGGGGCGCCTTAAGATCTAAAACAGCATGTGTGGTCAAGGTCACCTACCTATGACTTTGAAATACATCTAATTATTCTGAATTTATCCTGTCATTTTGACAATGTTTGTCTCTGGAGAGAGGATACCAAATACCACTCCACAGAAGCTCGAAGTTCCATACATATTAATAGCTGTTCTCTGAAAGCTGTTTCTTAATTAAGTTTGAGAAACATCGTGGTAAACATCATAAAGGTATTTTGTATCTTAATGTGTGCTTTGTACCTGTGGAGGTGGAACAGTAGGGTATGCTGAATGTTTACCAAATTCATTTGACCATGGGGCACAATTTAAAAAGCAATGGCTTAGGTTTCGCATTTGACTAACAGAAAATGAGTTTTATGTGTTTTGTACATTTTAAGAATTAATAAAATTTTAATCCCCAAACAAATACTGGTTTGGTGATAAATTGATAATGCCACACCATTTGGTCAAGTAGCAGACTGTTTGGAACTGAGAGGCAAAATCAATCTTAGCAAACCACACCGGGAGGAGAATTAATTTACAGTTACCACATGAAGAATTAATTGTCAGGCTTTGTATTCAAGCAGATGCTCTCTGTACATTATTCTGCTAAACTTAACTGCTGGTAGGTCAGCAATTTAGCTGAAAGGATTAAGGTGTAAATTTTTAATATCTTACCTTCATATTTGCAAATGAAGTCAGCATCAAAAAAAAAAAATGCAATTCACTGGTACTGTTGCCTCGGTACCTGCCTACCCACTATCATTGATTCTTGTTACTTCCAATAATTCTGGAATGCATCATACCTTTGTATCATTTTAACTCTTTAAAAACTTGCAACTATGTCTTTCACAAAGGCATATATTCTTTTTAAAAATATCTTTATAGATTTCTTTTTTAAAGATTTATTTATTTTTTATTTATATGAGTGCACTGCAGCTGTTTTCAGACACACACTAGAAGAGTGTATCAGATCCCATTACAGATGGTTGTGACCCACCATGTGGTTCCTGAGAATTGAACTCAGGACCTCTGCAGAGCAGTCAGTGCTCTTAACTGCTGAGCCATCTGTCCAGTCAGCATATAATATTCTAATACTACTAGTAATATCAATAAATTTTAGGACAAGTAAGATTACCAATTCTTTTTATGTTTACTTGCTTGTGTTATAAAGGTGATGCTTTCTGGCCACAGTTGAAGATGACATACATCTTTCAACATATATCTTTCTATACTCTAAGATATCATTAATTACTCAGGGTCTATATGTTAATGGTTTGGTTCTTAGCTTGGATTTATTGGGATATGGTAGGAACACTAAGAAATGCCATAAAAGGGATAGTGAGACTTCACCCCTCCCTCTTAGCTTCTTAGAAGCCCAGTGGTAAGCAGCTTCCTCCACTCTGCTGACAGAAAACTAAACTCTCCAATACTGGGCCAAAACAAGCATTCCCTCTTTATCAGTTACATTAATGGAATGCTAATTTCTCATTATGTAAGTTCTTATTTTGGGTAATTTTTAAAAATCCTTCTATTTTACAAACATTTGTGATACTGAAATGTCACTCATCAGAGGGTCTTGGCCTTTGTAGAGTTTATAATACTTTGATATTCTGGTTGTGCTGTGGGACTGATTTTGTGTTCACTTAGGAAAGCTGCCTTGTTTTAAACATTATCACTGCAAAGCTAGGAAAGCTTTGTTTATATAAATATGTCTTCAGCATCTGAGTTTTATTTTTCTATGGAATAATTCAGTGACTCATCCCAAATGAAGCAAAATTCTTCATTTTGGCACTTTGAGCGTATGTCCCTATTTTGCATAATAATAATACACTATTTCTATTTTCATCAGTTATTACACTTAACCAGCTGAACAGAAATTAACTAATTACCACCCCACATATTTTTAGAATGAGGCTAGCTATGAATAGGTTCATAAGTAAACAGAACTGGTAAATATTCTTTAATATTTTTCCTGTTAAAACATTTTCCAACCAATTGTGCAACTGTCCTTCTCTCTCTATCCAAAATGTATGACAGCATCTTTTTAGATTTGTTTTCAGAAATTTATAAAAGTCTAATTTTAAAAACCAAACATGATACACTTCTCTGTGTCCTGGCCCGGATATTTTACCAGAAAATGTGTGTCAGCTCCTAAATCTGTGCACACTCACGTGTACAATTAGCACACTTCAGTTTCACTTGAAAGGATTACCTTCAGCTATGACTTCTTGGATTCTATCATTTTCTTATCCATTTTCTGCTTATGTAAGAACATGTTAATGAGTGTGATCGAAATTAGAGTTCTAGTACTTCCGCATGTTCATCATAGTACAAGTTAGACTAGTTACTTTTCTGTTGCTGTGATAAATACCATGACCAAAAGTAACCTGAGAAAGAAAGGGTTTATTGCAGCTTCTAGGGGTGGGCTAGAGTCTATAAATGCAGGAAAGACATGGAAGCAGACCACAGGAGCAGAAAGTTTGGGGTCATTTTGTCATCCACAAACAGGAAGCAGAAAGCAAAAACAAATGGAGAGAGGATGTGAGTACTCAAAGCTTACCCCAGTGGTGCACTTCCTCCAGTCAGAATGCATCTCCCAACCCTTCCATGATCTCCCAGAACACCAACAACAACAACTAGGATCTAAGTCTTCAAATACACAAGCCTACAGGGGAACAGACCCTGTTTAAACAACCACACGTGTATTCTTACAATTCTCAAGACAAGCTTATGAGGTAGACACCAAAATTAGTTTAGTTTAGTTTAGTTTAGTTTAGTTTAGTTTAGTTTATAGATAAGTATAATGAAGCTATAGCATTCCTAGACTCACCTAACTTTAAAGTTATGAAACAAGACTTGAGTCTTTGGTTACAAAGCACATAGGCGAACCCTAACTCCTAATTGGTAGCATTATTACAATGACTGAAACATCAGTAAGATACTTTTTACACAGTTGCTTAAAAGTACTTAAGTTTAATTTTAATAATTCAAGCATAGGATCCTTGTCTGCTACAGCCTAATAATATCAGCTAGTATCTATGAACTCTGAGGGAAATACGTGTTTTAATTACAGACCCTTTAGTAAACCGGGCAAGTCCTCTTACCCATAAAAATAATAATTGCATTGAAAGTTTACCCTTACATAAGAGATTATGATTAAAATGACTCACAAAACTTTATTAATACATTGTTAAATTGGTGGCTATGGTTTCTTTAATTCCACAGAGCACTATTTAATTTGTCTACTAAACATGAATGCAGGGAGGACTTGGGCTTTTCCCCTCGGTGAGAGGATTGGGTTAATTGTGGTAGTCTTAGAAGTTGTCAATAGGCAGCCCAAGACTACGCTTGCGGTGGGCCCTTTCATTTCATTTAGTAATAGAAGGACAGAAAAGGATCGAAGACAGTATGATACAGAAAACTCACGCAAATAAATGTATACCAGGAAAGTAAACCTCAACTACATAAAACAAAATCCCCTATAACTAAAAGGTACTATAGCACATAATTGGTATTCCAGCATTAGGGGGTTGAGACAGGAACATTGGGAGTTCCAGGCCAGTCTGAACTATATAGCAAGACCCTTTTTCAAAAAAAAAAGAAAGACTAGCTAGGCATGGCAGTATACATATTTAATCTCAGCGTTCTGGAGGCAGAGGTGGATATATTTCTATGAGTTCACATCTATCTCTGTTTACATACCAAGTTCTAGGCCAACCAAGACAAACTAGTGAAGCCTTAGGGGTAGGGGATTAGGAAAGAGGGAAAAAAAAGTCAATCATCCAAAGCACTATTATGTCAAAGTCCTTCACACCTGTGGCCTTCCCTGTCTTCCACATCTCCACGGATAAGTGCTGTTTCTACAAATGGTATGAGCTCTTCATTTGTTTTTGTACTTACAACACTATGTCTGCCACCGGGTATAAAGTCTCATGTCAGAAATCCCAACGTCTAAGAGGCAGAAGCAAGGAACTGAGGCAAATCTGAGAAGTTTGAGGCTAGCATGGGCTATGTAGTTTCAGGCCAACCTGAGCTGGAGTGAGCCCTCTCTCAAAACAATAACTACAACAAAATTATGTCTGTCAATCTGAGACTTGGGCACTTTCAGATTTGGAAAGGAAATAACAGAAATGAAAGTCATTAGACTCTGAGAGTTTAATAGACTTGCATTCAGTTCAGCAGCTTCGCTAAGATGTAGTTTCCTTCACTGATGTCTTGTCAGTGGTCCTGGAGTGGTTCTAGAATTTTTAAAAGGTGTGACAGTGACGTTTGACAATGTTAACTACTCCCCCACTGACTTTCTACCTTGCTTTCTAGCCCTTCCTGCTCTGAAGGAACTGAATGCCCAACTCCTGGTATTATGAGCAAACTTATTCGTAGCAGTCTCTCTCTGTCCCCTCTCTCCTCCTCTCTTTTTCTTCTGCCTCCTGGTATAACTTTCTCTTTTTGCTTGAGAGAGGGTCTCACTGAATTGTTCAGGCTGGCCTTGAACTCACTCTGTAGCATAGACTAGCTTTGAACCCACACTCCTCCAGCTTCAGCCTTCTGCTTCTACATCATCCAGATTCATACAAGTCCAGTGACATACTTCCTTCTACAAGGTCATCCCTCCCAAGCATCTTCAGATAGCACTACCAACTGGAGCCCCACAAGCAATCAAATGCCTGAGACTATAAGGGACATTTCTCATTCAAACCACCACACTAAAAGTTTTTGTACAGATTGAATAAATGAAATGAAAACGATCTATGCACATCAGGCTGAGGATGGCAAGTCAGAAGGAGAGGACTTACTTCACATGTTCAGGATCCCAGGTTCCATCCTTAACACTGAAAAGCAAGTACAGTACACCCAGATCCCTCCTAAGCACTGAACTGTTCTTGGCTATCCCATCTTTGTCAAAACCCTCAAAGTATGGTCATAACCTTCAAGTGTTCAGGCTGATTAGAGAAAAGAGCACATCCATGCACAGACATTGTAATCATAAGATGTATTTATAGTGCTTACCCTTGATCCCAGGGGCACTGCAGATGGTAGAGCTATACAACCCCTGGAAGATTATGGAAGCCTAAAAGAAGGGTTAACATTCCTGTCTGCCATGTGGCATCACTGTGCATTTGAGGATTTCTCACTTTTATTTATGCAGTAGATTTATGAGGGCAGTGTGGCAGCAGAAAGGACACAGACATCAGTTCACCAATAGTGCTTCCTATTCCCAACTGTGACACAACTCACCAAACTAGAAAACCTCTCATCAGCAAAAACAGAAATAATAACTATGCTATTTCAGTTTTGTAATGGTTCAAAACCATAAACATGAAAAGGTTATAAATTATAAAGCACTGTAGAAATAAAAGAAATTAAGGTCATTTAAAACATTTAGGCTTATTTATTTTATTTGTAGGAGTATTTTTCTGCATATATATATGTATGTATATATATACATATATACATATATATATGCATATACCTATGCACCATGTATATGACTTGTACCCTCAGAAGCCAGAAGAAAACAGTGGACTCCCTGGAACTGGAGTTACAATTAGGTATAAGCCATCATATGCAGACTGTGAACCAAACTCACTCCTCTACAAGAATGACAAATCTTCCCTGCTGAGCCATCTCTCCAATCCCTAATATTTACATTATAAGGTCCAGGCCAAGAAGAATAGCAATTTTAATTGTTGAGCAACAGTTTAACACCACTGGATGCAGATATGAGGCTACATCTGTTACTTGCTTAAAAGAATATACTGAACAATAGACAACCGCTCACCTTGGCACAAAACAGGGACAAAGGACACAATGTTACCCAATATTTACAGACTTTGATTTATATACCACAACTGAAGCAGATAAATTCTTCTGCAAAGATGTAACACAAAAGGAACAATTTCACTATAGCATTAAAAAAAGTTATACACAACACACACACACACCGTCAGTGCCATGTTCTGGAAGCCCGTATTGGCTGCCTGAACCCAAGTATATTTCATTGGTTTTAAGAAAACCAAACTTTCAAAATCTTTTATTGTAAAGACTGAAATTCTTGTTTCCCAGTGATACAGGATGAACTGTGTTCTCTCTCAACTCACATGTTGAAGAACCAACTTCCTGTGTGGCTATTTGGACATAGAGTTTTGAGGAGGTGATTACGGAGACGTGAGATCATAAAGTTGGGGCCCTGGTTCAATAGGATTAGTGTCCTTATAAGAAGTTATCCGAGACTTTGTTCTCTCCTCTTTGTGAAGAGGACAGGCCTTGGAAAAGAAGACACCAAGTCAGCTATAACTTTAGTACTGATTATAGCTTTTTAGAAGACTGAATTGTGAGAAAAATATCATTTTTATTGTTTAAAGCACCCGTCTATGGGACTTAGTTATGGCAAGCAACCTCAGAGAGTAATGAACCTAGCACCATTCACAATGACCAGACAGTATTACCTAGAGAATAGACTTTACCGTAGTATTATT
This sequence comes from Arvicanthis niloticus, assembly GCF_011762505.2. Classification (NCBI taxonomy): domain Eukaryota; kingdom Metazoa; phylum Chordata; class Mammalia; order Rodentia; family Muridae; genus Arvicanthis; species Arvicanthis niloticus. The sequence continues at coordinate 33,424,106 of NC_133433.1, read as the reverse complement.
TATTCGTGCCACCACAATTCCAGCACATGGTGACCTCCGAAGTAAGACAGTCAGATATGAGATAATAACACAGCAACCAATAGCCATCACAGATGCAGAACCCAGGACAAATATGTTTATCCAAAGGAAAAAGAAAGAGACAGCAGTGGGCAGTCACCAAGCCCAAGCAGCAAGAATCAGGCTAGAGTCTGAGAGTCGATGATTGTGAAATCAGAGAGCCCAGGCTCACTTACTGAAAGGGCTGCTTTATTGGTAGTCTTCTCTGGACCCTGTCTGGGCAGGAGCAGCACAGGAAGAGAAGCTATGTGCAGATTCATAGCTAAGCTGGGAAGAAACCACTTTGATGAGTTTGGGAAACGCATCTGCTTCTGGATCCTGACATCTCAAGATGGGAAGGGAAGGACCTAAGACTCAGGGTCAGAGACTTCCCATAGGTAGTTCACAGTTTTGAAAGCCGAAAAGTGTTCTGGGACTGTGAGCACAGCTGTCAGGTTGTTTTTGCAAAGTCACATGACCTCCATGTTCTGGCAGGACACAGTGGTCAGCATACCTGCACTGCTCTTGTTTCTGGCATCATGCCTGGGCGACAAGAAAGATGCTGAATGACATTCAGAGATATGTCTACTCACACGTGCTGTGCCAGAAAAGGCACCATGGGATAGTGGTTAATTAACCCACTAACCAAGAAGAGCCATGTGATCTTTGTCTGTGGAGTTCTTGAAACACAATCTACAGCTATTCCACACAGATCAGGTGTAGTCCTGTGACGGATGGCTCTCCAGCTTCCTTTTTCTCCCAAAATTAAATGCACATATTATTTTCTCTAGAAAAGGTTTGTAGAACATCTGTTTTCTTCAAATTTTTGCAGTCTTTCTAGAAACTAATTAGAAGTAAAATTGTGTGTGTGCGTGTGCGTGTGCATGTGCGTGTGCGTGTGTGTGTGTGTGCATGTGCGTGCGTGTGCATGTGTGTGTGCATGTGCGTGTGTGTGCGCACATGTGTGTGTGCGAGTATGTGTGTGTGCGTGCGTGCGTGTGTGTGTGTGTGTGTGTGTGTGTAACATATACCAGTAGTGTTTGTGTTGACCATTCAAGCCCCCAAAAAATAACCTCTTCTTTTTTTTTTTTTTTCAAATTTCAAGAGACATCAAGTGAACATTGAAGACATCAGGTGAACTGTGAAGCCTGCAGAAAAATTACCTCAATTTACTGCTTCCAGCTGTCCACAGAATCAGGGCATGAGACATCAGACAGAGAGACTCTTCCTTGGAATTACTATTTCTGAAAAGACAATAAAAACAGCTCAATCTCTGTAGGATACTTAGCTATCTCTGGAATGTGTGGGAAATGATAGAGTTGCCCTATGGGGAGTTTTATAGAGAGTCCTTTCCTAATCTAGGTTTAAATGAGCTCTGTATTGTTGCAGTAGTAAGAAGTTACCATGTACGGCTTAGTGAGGCTTATCATTGCTGTGATGAAACACCACGACAAAAAGCAAGTTGGAGAGAAAGGGGTCCATTTGGCATACACTTCTACATCATACGCCTTCACGGAAGGAAGTCAGAATAAGAACTCAAAGTCGGGGAGGAACCTGGAGGCAACGGCTGATGGCCATGGAGGGGTGGTTCTGACTGGCTTGCTCTCCATGGCTTCCTCAGCCTGATTTCTTATAGAATTTGGTGTTGTATTAATTATTTAAAATCCGACCCGCACTTTAGATCATAGAGCTCCCCGATAAAAGAAACACTTACAGCCTTTACATTTACAATAACCCTTAATCAGCACAAGAGCGTGGCAGCTGCCTATCCTCTGTGCTGTCACAGTCTACGTTCCTATCAATAACCCAGAGTTATTACTCACTATTTATTATGCTCCATCTGGGCTGATCTTAGCTCCAAGTGAGCAGCCCTTGGGGCCACGCTCTCTTGACTCTTAACCCATACTGGCTCTCCTTCCTCCTCTCCCGCACATTCTTCTTCATCATGGTCCTCTTCTCCCTTCAACCCCACAAAGCCTAAACCCTACCTGTCTCTTCTGTCCAGCTATTACCTGTTGGCATCTTTATTTACCAATTTAAAATTACCTGCGGGCGAGATCACTCAGTGTCTATGTGTGGACTCTCATCTCTGGGGCACCCAGTCTTGGGGCTGTCAAATTAGCATTGGAATACAAGCTGCATTAGGCCAACCCACTACAATTCAGGACCACCAGCCCAGGAATATGCTCACTTAGAAGCACCAGGCCCTGCCCCCACCTCTTCCCCCAACCATTACTAATTTTAATCCCCCCTGCCAATTACTAATTTTAAAAATGCCTTACAGCTGAATTTTATGGAAGCTTTCTTCTCTGATGACTCTATCTTGTGTCATGCTGACTTAAAACTAGCCAGCAAAATATACCTAGGGATTTGAATCAATAAAGACTCTTCATATAACAGCTAAAATCAAGCTGTGAGTAAGGCTGCCTTCCTTAATGACAGGTCTATGGAGAGCTCATTTCCTTGGGTTTTTTGTTATTTGGGGTTTTTTTCCAGCTTTGAGAGCCCATTTCCAGTCCTTGGCTTGTGTCACCTTTCTCCATCTTCACAGTCAGAACAAACAATGGGTTGAGGCTTTCTCCCACTATGTTACCCTGATTCTCTCTCTCTGCCTCTGTCTCCAAATATGAGGACTTGGCTGCTCTAAGGTATGGTTGAGGAGAAGCCTTGTTGTAGATATGAGGGAGAGCAAAGCCAGAGGCAGCTGGAAGGGTCGAGACTGAACTGAGCCAGCAGACTGAACCCAGTCACGATTAAAAAAAAAAAAAAAAGTTTTGGGGGGTGGAGCACAGAGAGGAAAAGAAAGGAGCCAGGAGACCAAGAGGCTCGGATGAAACAGTTGGATGGTTGGATTATATGGAGAGAAGCTGAGGGAGAGAAGCAAAGCTCAGGGGCTCAGGGGCTAGAGAGGTTTAGGGTAGCATAAGATGTAACTGCCAGGATGACTCTGACACATAATTGAGATGCTGAGAGCCTGGCTGGCAGCACCAGCTTTGATGGGTTAAATAGGCATCTCAGGTAGCCAGTGATCCCCAGTTTCTTTGGGTCCTAAGACTTCCCTGCCTTCATATTTAAGGACTTTCTGTGTAGTTCTTTGGGTCTACCAAAGTGAATCAGGATTGCCCACTCCATGTTGTTATGTCTACCTGAATCATAACTCTAATTCCTCTGGCATCTAACCTAATAGATTCAGAACACAGGGGACTGAGCTATAGACTTTCAAGGAGATAAGGAAGCAGGACTCTTTTTAAACAAAAAACAAAAATCAACTTCTTTTTGTAGAAGGAAGTAGGCTGAGTGCCGGCCCCTGCCCATGAATCTCGTGGCAGAATAGAATCAGGGTGTGAGTAAAGGTTTAGTGATCTTATTAGCTTAGTAGAAAGGAGGGAGAAGGAAGCGGCTGAAATCTAAGAAGCTTCCTGAGCCTGTCCCTTCCTTAAGGGTTGATAGGATGTTTACTTTAAAGGCAGCACCAGCAGGAAGGGCTGCCTTATGTATTGTGTGGACTGGATATGGTTTGAATGTATCCCACAAAGGTTCATGCACTGGAAGTTTGATCGTCAGTTGTGCTGTGTAGAGAAGGTAGGTCCTTTGAGATGTGTGGCCAAGTGGAGGGCCTTTAGGTCACTGGGGTTACTATCCAGAAAGTGATTAATGTAACTCTTGAAGGATTTTGTTAGCTTCCAAGACCAAGTCGTTAGAGTCAGCATGGCTCCTGATCCTTCTGGGTTCCTAGCTTCCCTCAGATCCTTGCATGTGCCCTCCCACTGTGCTACCTGTCCTGGTGTGATAAAGCCAGAGGCCCTCTCCCAACACAAGCAGACAGGGATGCCCAATCTTTCCATCTGTAAACTGTTAAATAGGTCTTCTTGAGACAGGCATGATGGTGTACACCAAAATCACAGCCCTTGATATGCAGGAGGATGTGAGTGTAGGGCCAGCTGGGCTACACAAAGAAGCAAGAGGGGCTGGGGACATAGGTCAGTAGATACAATGGTTATCGCACAAGCATGAGGACGTGATGTCAGTCCCTAGAACCCACAAAAGGAAGCTGAGCATGGTAGCATGTTAGTAAACCCAGCACCAGAATCCTCCAGATCCCTGAGATTTACTGGCCAATGAGCCTAGCCCAATCAACAAACACAAGGCCAAAGAAAGAACCTGTCTCAAAAGCCAAGGTAGATGGCAGAGAGATGATACCTGAGGTTGACCTCTAGCACATGTGCTTGTGTGTGCACATGCATACACACACACACACACACACCCTGTTGTTTGATTAATTTCCTCAAAATACTCAGCCCCAAGTATACTGTTATGGCAGTAGAAAACTAAGACATTCCTTCAAGCTTTGTAATAACTTGACTTTTATAGGAGATTCCCCTCAGCTACTTGAATGTCCAGGAAAGAAGGATAGTTTGCCCATCCTCAGCAGCTGATTAAACTTTGACACCAAACTCATCCTTATGTGTTGACATCATTTTTGACTCAGGTATAGTGGCCAACACTCAGAAAGTAAGTGCAGGCAGAGAGATGTGAGTTCAAGGTTAGCCTAGGATACATAGCAAGTTGAGACCAGCCTGAAAGTCCCTGTCTCAAAACCAAAACAAATACAAGTGTCTGGATTTAAACATCCTCTGTTCTACATACTTAAAGCTGCATTTTAAGATACAATTTAGCAAATAAAATGTGATGATAACATGTCTTTGAAAGGTATCATTCAAAGAAAATTATTTTTAGTTGTTTTTAAAATATCTTCCAATGAAACTATGATCTGAATAAAAATTATATCAATATATGTCATGTAGTTTATGTGCATCTCATAATTAAAATCTTGTAAATCCTTTTTCAGTTGACTCTCAGTTGAATGATTTAATGTATTTTTGGTCATTGTGATAGATAATATATTCAATTACAGATCATAGAATCATAGAATTTTTACACATTTTGTTTTCACTTGCCCTTGCTTTTATTTCTAACATAGTTTACTATGTTGAGCACACTTCTTAGTCTTTTCAGAATTTTCTCTATTGAATTATACACACACACACACACACACACACACACACACACACAGCTCTACACTTCTCTACAAACCAGTTCAATTTTAGAATCCACATATCAATGACACTTTTTTGTTTTATTTCAGTGCCAGACTAAAAGTGTAATGGAACAAAATATCATTCTATGCACAGGAGCTTTGCAGGGTGAGACATCTGAGTATTGAATAAATCAAACAGAGACAAGAGGCCTCCTACGCTATTGGCATGAAAGCCCAGCTGAGCACTGAGATCCGGAAGGAGCAAGGGGATCTCTGCTGCAAGCCAGACACTGAGGAAAACCCTCTAAAGAAGGAACTAAGAAATAGAGTATTAAAGGAAAGAACATTTCCTGCTGAAGAGAAGAAAATGAAAAGAAGAAAGGGTGATGGTGATGATGAAGGTAGTGTGGTGATGACAATTAGTGGTGGTGGAGGTGGTGGCGGTGGCGGTGGCGGTGGTGATGGTGATTGGAAAAGGAGGAGGAGGAGGCAGAACAGCCTCATTACCTTCAAGAAAAATTAAGCCAGAGAGGGAAAAAATAAGCCTAAGGTAAGACAGAAAGAGGCTGGAGAAGTCAGGAAGCAGACCAACATGGCACCCTCACACTTTATCATCCAAACAGACTGCTTTGGGTCAGAATTTGGAGCACCTGAAATGACTCTTGGATGACAGACCTCAGCCAGAATGAAGTAAGCAACTAGGATGCTTCACGTGCCAAAATCAGGAGTCTGGATATGTCAGTGTTGAGTGGCGAGGCCCTGTGGGGTGTACATAGAGGTGACATGACATGGTTTGTGGTTTTAAAAGCCATGCTTGCTGCTGTGGAAAGGTCAGAAAGGAGAGATGGAAGAGCAGAAAAGGAAGATCATATTTGGAACACATTCAGGTAATCACAGAATTGGCTTGGATAAAGTATGACAGCATTGATAGGAGAGAGAGAGAGAGAGAGAGAGAGAGAGAGAGAGAGAGAGAGAGAGAGAGAGAGAGAACTTCAATGTAGTGAGCGACCAGGAAAAAAACAACAGGACCAAACCTTGGTTTCTACCAGAAGAAACTGAATTAAAAATGATACAATCAAGATTTGCCATTGAAAACACTGTCCTTGATATCCCTTCAGTTCACACAGTCAGAGTTACCCAGCTACCCAGCACAACTGGATATCAGTCCCAGCTCACGGGAACTCAACAATGTGCAGATAAACAACAGAGTTTCTGTTCAATGTCCTGGCATTGCCTAAAATCATGAAGAGAGAAAAAACAAACAAACAGGAGAGGCTGGAAGAGAGAAAGGAGAAAACATTATTCATCACAACAACCAAAACTATGTTAAATCATTCAACAGTCAGCTGAAAAAGTATTTACAAGTTTCTACTTATATTTTGATTATGAGATACATATAAACTACATGACATGCATTGATATAATTTTTTTCAGTTCAGTTTCATTGGAAGATATTTTAAAAACAACTAAAGAATAACTCTCTCTGAATTGTGCCTTTCAAATAAACAGTATCATCAAATTTTATTTTGCTATCAAATTGTATCTTAAAAGCAAGTATGTGGGTTAGAGGATGTTTAAATCCAGACTTTTTTATGCATTTATTTTGCTTTTTTGAGACAGGGACTTACAGTGTAATCCAGGTTGGTCTCAACTTGCTGTGTATCCTAGGCTAGCTTTGAACTCACATCTCTCTCCCTGCATTTACCTTCTGAGTGTTGGCCTTGGAAGAGATTAATGTAGTTCTCATGGGACTTGTCTCTCTGGACTCCTGCCAGGACACACACATGTGAGGACTCCTTCCTGAACATGCTTCAGAAGAGAACCTCTACACCAGCCTCATATATTGCATCAGAATTTCGACAAATGAACTAATAACACACAAATGTTATCATTTGCATATGCAACTGGCTGATACAGACAACTAATTGAAAGTGTTTGAGTTTGCTACACTGACATGACAAATGGTAAATTGAATGGCTGAAAAAAAAAGACACTTTCTTATAGCTCTGGAGGCTGCACACCTAAGATGAAGGTATTGGCAGGAATGGTTTCTTCGTAGACCAGGCTGGCCATGAACTCAGAAGTTCTCCTGTCTCTGCCTTCCAAGAACTGAGATTAAAGGCATGTGCCACTTCTGCTAATGTTGTATCCATAGACAGAAATAATGGGAGCTCAAAACTTTAACATATGGCTTTAGAGAAGCATGATCCAGTCCATAATAGTAAGACAGGATACACTAGTGTTCCCTGTTGGTCATGCTTTTTAGAAATGGGTTCTAGTAGCTGATATCTTGTCTATATGCTCAGTTATAAACACAACACACACCTACTTTCCTTGAGTCACACTAATTCTCACACAATGTGTTCCTCTGGAGTTCTGTGCTCATGGACCATTAACCAGGACTATATATAAGCAAGACTGCATGCCTCCCTTCTGATCACACTTGGGCTTTGTGGGTAGCAGGCTTCAGATGGAAGACAACCAACTCCGGGCATATAGAATACTCACAACTGAGATAGCAAAACATTAAAACAAACTTGAGTTCTTCTGAGAGCAAGACTCTGGGTATAAGGTAAGCATATTACAAGATTCTGAGCCTAAGTGCAAACTTTACATGCATATGAATAAGTAAAAGATTTCCATAACACTCATATCACACATTTATCCACCATTGACATCTCAAGCTGCACTGAAAAAAAAAAACATAAGCTCAACAGTAAAATTATTATGTACTGCAGGAGAGTAATGAGAAAGTTCTAGACCAGTTGCTCCTAGGAGGCACAAGACTCCGTGAATCAACACAAGATTTTCCTCCAGGAAGCTGTTCTTGAGACAGGGATGACTGCCCACAGGAAATGTTGGTCACATGGATAGAAAGCCTTCTCTAGAAACCCTCCACTCCAAGTTGGCCCAAAGTCATGGCATAATGGAAAACCACTTTTCATCTTACGATTTCCATATAACACTAGCAAAAATACCGGACACACCTGATACAAGAATGTAAGCCACAATACGTCTACAGAATGTACAGACCAAAAATATTCTACTCAAAATTTATGTAAAGAGTCACTCCCTGTTACATCTTCTACATAAAATACTCCATTACAGATTATGAATACACCTTATAGACAAAGGTGTTTGATAAAATGAAAGAGTATGTTGCCTGGCATGAAATTTTATGGCATGTTATTAAGATACTAAAATGCTCTGAATCTTAGGAAATATTCATTTTTATTACTCCTCTTTACTTCATTAGCAAAGAAAAAAAAAAGATCTTGCAATAAAGCTTCCAAGTGGGACACCTGGGCGCTCTAACCTTCTCCTGTCTGGTCTTGCTGGTCCACTGCACCAATTTTAAGGCGTGTGTCAGCCACTCATGGCTTGTCAACCCGGCCCTGTCTGTGTTGTGGTTAATGGACTTCTTCTTCATGTCTAGCAGTCTATTATTTGACAGTCCTGGGTTTCGGTGTTATTGGATCTCTGAACCAATTTTTATGCTTCCCAGAGATTTCAGTGGGAGTGGCAGGAAGGACAATCAGCTAACTGCCTGCAGAGCCAGGCTTTTCTTTTGCCACCTAATGAGGAAAAGAGCCATGGGTTTTGCAAAGCTAAATAAATATGTGCAGAACAACTTTTGCATGTGCATAGGCACACACACACACACACACACACACACACAAATATCTGCACATGCCCACACATGCTCACACACATTAACATGCGCACACACACACACATACTCACACACTCACACACAGTGTTATTAGTGAAAAGGGAAGGGAAGGACTCAATGATACAACTATTGACCCCCCTCTCCAGTCATATTGGGCTCTGCTCTCTCTAGTATGGCAAGAGATAATAATGAACACTTAAATGCATTACCAAGAGGTGTTAAGTGTTATTAAGTATAAAAATGATAGGGGCTAGAGAATTTGGGGAAAGGAGATTAACAAGGGTGCTGTTAGGTAAGTAATTTACCATGACATACCTACTGATGATGTGACATTTGAGAAGACACCTACAGGAAGTTAGGATGCAATCATCTGAGGAACTGTGATTACAGAAGCTTCACAAGTTTGACAAAGAACAAGAAAGCCAGTCTTCTCGGAGTGCCCAGGAAGAAGATGATGCTAAGATTTCCTTTAATGGTAAGATAAGGATCTGTTGTTCCATTTGCAGCAAGGGGGTGGTCTGATTTCTTCTGTCTGGTTACTGTGTGGTGAAGAGTTCTAGAAGATTATGGGCTGGTGCAAAAAGGTACTTAGGAAAGTATTGCAGTTATCCTGGAGACATGTAGGCAAGGCTCACACCAGGGAGGGAAACCATAGACATGGTGAATTATAGCCAGGGATAAGATGTAATCTGATGGATTTTCTAGTATTTTAGATGAAGCAATTAGGAAAACGAAGTAGCCAACTGTAGCTGGAGAGTGGCCGAGGGGTGTTAGCTTCTAATCCTACCTACTTGGGAGGTTGAGTAAGGTAAAATGACAGGGTAAGTAGAGACAATTTAGTGGGACTATGGGTTGAAATACAAAATTAAAAGTGCTGAGCATGAAGCTGTGTAATAAAATACTTGTCTAACATGCATAAGGCCATAGTTTCATTTCTCAGCAGTGAAAAAATTACTAGCTGTAATTTCATAATTAATCAAGAAAGTAGAGTATGATACAAGTAAATATTTGAAATCACAAAGGTCTGCGATTTGTTCTGGCTTCTAAAACACATGAACATTGATAAGTCTTAACTATCAAATAATAAATTATCTCACAACTCAGAGTTCTGGTTCTAGTATAAAATACTGCATTCAGATTCACTGCATGACCAAACAATGAAGCTTCCACAGGTCCACAGATGCAAGTTCACCTTGAAGCTATTGCTCTAACAGGAAATTACACTGGGGAACTAGAATATTACTTTCTTTTTTTGTCTTGTGTTTTGCTTTTTACTCAGAGTCTTGAGTAGCCCAGGTTAGCCTGGGCTAACTCCTGATCTTCCTGCCTCTACCTCGTCAGTTCTAGGATTACAGGTCTGTACCATTATGGCCACTTTTGAATGATGCTAAGGACTGAACATAGGAATTCATGCACATTAGGCAAGTTCTCTGCTAAATGAAATGAATCCAGCCTCGGGCTCCTATTGGAAAGATCGTCAGGCATGAGTTTGTTCAGATTTTCCTTACTAAGTACTTGGTTTACCAATTCCCTCTCTCCCCAGCCTGCCCTGGCCTTTGGAGAACCTGTTTCCAGCACTCTCTACACAAGTTCTTACTTCAGAGTTGTGAATAACAGTGAGTAGGTGATCTATCACCCACCCTGTGCTAGTTGGAGAAGCAGAAAAGCAAGGAAATAATGATAGCACAAAAGACATGCGCGGGACTGGCCCCAACATCCTAACTGTGGAGCATGCTGGGAACAAATACAGGTCAATCCCAAAGCTAGAGTCTGCTGAAGAAGGTTGGGGGTAAGGACAAAGGCAGAGCTGACCCAGGCTGGGTTTGTAGTACAGGTGCTCTCAGTAATGGAGCCTGGCAGCAGGAGCTGTAAAAACCCTGTGGTTTCAGGAAAGCCATGTGGATTGTGGAGAACAGAATGACAACATCAGGGTCTAGCCAAGGAAGCAGAGACTTGGGACATGGTTGTCATACGGCAAGATGCAGACACACAGTACTCGAGACTGGTCTTCAGTCCCACGTGGGTCCCTCCTGTGGCTTTAGACAACTGACATGTCTGTCCTTCCTGAATTGTTGGGAGTGACAGGAGTCTTAGCACTCTAGTCATTAGTATTGTAGTGTTCTACGTATCATGCCCCCAAAGGCTCACACATTTGGACAGTTGTCCCCAGCTGATGGCACTGGTTAAGAACACTGAAACCTTTAGGAGGCAGAGCTATGCTGGAGGAAGGAGTCAGTAAGGGCTGGCCTGAGCCTTTGTAGCCTGGTGATGCTTCCTGTCATCCCTCTGCTTCCTGACTTGTAGGGGCATAGTTTTCAGCTGCCTCCCACTCCTGCACTGTGCCTTCCCACCATGATGGAGGCAAAAGAAACTCTTCTCCCCTAAGGTGCCTCTTGTCAAGTATTCACTCGGTAAGACAAGAAAAGTAATTAGTACACTGTTGCCAATATGAGCCTGGAGAATATTGAAGCCCCAACAAGGATTAATGCCAGAAAAAAAGACTTACCTTTATGTAATTTTGCATAGAAAGAAATAGCAAAACATGAATTTTGTAGAATAATAAAACGCATTAAAGGCTGACATCAGAGGCCAGCTCAAACTTATGGAGTATTTCAAAGACAAACACACACACACACACAAAGTCAAACATCTGTGCATTTGCCTATTAACTTGACCAATCCTAATATTCTTCAATATTTGTTTCAAATCTTTTCTTTTTTAGAAATGAAACATTACAGACTGGAGCTAATTTGTATTGCCAGCCCATCTCATGACCTTTCTTCCATATTCAAAATGGTGTAGTTCTCTTTCTAGCATGGATTTCTTGGATTTGTTTTCTGCTTTGTCTAAATACAAATTATTGTATACAACTTTTCTTGTGGGGGCCATGAACAAAGTTCTACTGACCCCAGTTAGGGAACTGACCACAAACCAAAGTATGGAGAGCACCGACGTCCAGTTTAGTGAACCAGTGAGTTTTATTGGGTGACGTGAACGTGGGTGAGGAACGGTTACTTGCAGAAGCTGAAATGACTCAAGACTGAATCACTAAGGTCCTATCCCAGCATAGGTTACAGCCCATAAAACCTGGAAGCATGGAACACACTGTAAATCTGCAGGCAGAGCAACAGGCTGGAGAGTGTCCTTTCCAGGTAGCTCAGTTGATTAAGCCCTCTTGGGCGAGGAAGGAGCCTAAAGAATCTTGTCAATTTCAGGGACTTCAACTATTTTGAGTTATTTCCTATCCTAATGGAGCTTCCCTGTGGGATGGGATATTTCACCTCTCTGTAGAACATCCCATTGTTTCCAGCTCTTTGTGAACATTGTCTTAAAATATCCTTAAAATATCACTTCTCTATCACATCCTGTGATCTTAAAACATTTCTCTACAATCTTGGAGGAAACTCCCGAACAACAGTGATATACGCATTCAAATACATTATGGTTGTGAGTTTTTAAAATTCTATTTAAATAATGTCGTGATGAACTTAGTTTTCTGCAATGATTTTGCCTTACCTCGTTACACTTCCATTTTAGACATGCTTTGGCACTGGTCACTCAAATTCATTATTTCAGTAGCTGAAATTTCATTATATAAACATAGCACTGTGTGTATATTATAGTATAAGTGCATACACAGATATGTAGATAGGTAGCAATGGTAGACAGTATTTAGATTCATTGGTTTATTGATTGGTTGATTAAAGGCTGCATTGATTAAATTGTCTAGATATTTAAATTGCTTTTAATCATATGCTATCATAAATTATATCAGCAATGAATGGGAATTTCAACTGCTCTGCCTCCCTGCCTACTCCTGAATTTTCGCTCTAATAGCTTTATTAGTGAGGCCCTGCCTCAGGAAACCAGATAGAAGGAAAAGCAGCATGTGGTTGGTTGTTCTGTCTCTGGTTCCCAACAGTGCAGAGACTGAAATCAATTTCGCATGCTGTGGGACTCTCAGGTTCTGAAAATCTCTGGTTCATGTTCACCCACTTTTCTCCAATGGTTTTGATATATTCCAGATCAAACTGGTTTTTCATTTTTTGCTTCACTAATATCCCCTACTCCCTGGAACACCTCGCTTTAGTTCTGATGCCCTTTTGTCTATTAAAGAATGTATATTTGGCAAAAAAAAAAAAAAAAATCAGAGTAAGCTCACCATTAGGGCCTAAGACCACACCCCACCACCACCACCACAGGTTCTTGGCCAAGGATGAGTTCTGTACCGAAAAGCAATCCTTAAATCCAATCACAAAGCAACTAGTGATCTCAGACCATCCGTGCTGTAATTGCACCAATGAGAGCTACTTGCCAGGTCAGTTGTTATTATATCTCAGAATTCATAACTGGGTAAGACTAGGAAAGCCAGCCATCAGAGATGGAGCTTCCTGGTCAGTACCAGCTGATTTTTCCATATTGTGTGACCAATGTGTGTGTGATATCTTCAGAAATAGGACCTTACCGTCATGTTATGGGAGGCGACATAGAGCGATAGTCTGCATTACTTTGGGTTCTCTGAGTCCTCCAGACAACCCACACCTGGCACTGACATTCCAGTTTGAGCTTCTATGAAAAGCACCAGTGCTTTTTGTCTTGGTGTGTTTGTCTTCAATTCAGCTGCCATTTCCTGTTGGGATGTGGATGAGGTTGGAATCTCCCTTTAACTGCAGGATGATGAGCGGTCATTCATCCTTTCTCCAAGCTCCTCCAACACATACACCTGGATCTAATCCTGAAGTTTCTTCTCTGTCTCACTGGTTTCTTTTTCTAGACCAGAACCCATGTCACTCTCATAGTTTAGCTTTTTGAGAAGTATAGCTACTTAGTGAGACAAGATCTGCAGGGACTCCATTATACATCCCCAAAGCTGTGTGTAGCATTTTCCATCCTTTCTCTTGTTCTGAATTAGTTTCAAGGTCACAGACTCAAATTGCAGAAGAAAAAATACAGGAGCTTTGACTTAAATTGCATAGGATCTATAGATGAATTTAGGAGAGTTTTTTTTTTAAATCTTTATATGAAGTCTTTCCATCTGTGCATTGAATCTTTTTTCCTTTTAACCAAGGTTTCATTGACGTGCCATATTCTGCTATCAGACTCCCCAACAATTTCCTTTCTTTCATGGCAACAAACTTGCCTAATTTCCAGTAGGCATTGGATGAATAGCTGCTACTTAGTCTCCCTAAGTACTGTAAGGTACCGTCTCCCCTCAGTCTGATATTTGTCAATCAAAGTAAAATAAGAGCTAATTCAGGAAGTAGCTAACTGTAGACCACGGGTCATGTCCCACCCGTTTCTTATTCTTATAAGGCAAGCATATCCTGGAGGACAGCCCAGCTTATATGTTTACATCCGTAGCCACTTTAAACAGCCACAGCCAAGCAGAGTGGCTGTAGCAGACACTAGCTGTAGCAGACACTAGCTGTAGCAGACACTAGCTGTAGATAGCCTTCACAGCCCTGCCAGGAAGAAAGCAGGCCAACTGCTGGCTCAGGCAGTATTTTCTACCAGATATTGGATTGGTTGGTTTTATTCCTCTTTGCTAGACATTTCCTGTTCCATTCTTTTTCTCTGCTGAAACCATCCATGGGGCCCAGAGTTAGCGAACCGCTTGTGGAAAGGTTGTTAAAGACTTCATAAAGGCAAGGGCTGTGAAGGACGAGGGTGTGGTCACCAACTTCCCCTCTCTTTTCCTGCCTCAGCTTCAAGACTTGACGCCTCAAGTGCAGAGAGAGAGGTATCTTGCAATTTCAGAATAACTGTTATGGAAGAAGGGCTAGAGGGTAAGTGACAGGCTGAGGTGACAGGCAGGGCCAGCTACATAATTACATTGTTCAATTAAAAAATGAAAATGTTGGACCTGTGCTCAAAACATAGGTTTTGTTAAAATGAATAAGATATAGATTACAGGGATTGGGAGGAGAGGAGGGAGGGAAAGATGCCATCAAGATAAAAAAAGATTTTGAATAAAATATAATAAGATACAAAACTTTTTCATTTTTATGGCTTTTTTCTTTATGTCATAGTATTTTATTTTCTATTTTAGTGACTTTAGAAAAGAAAAATTAAGTAGCAAATTGTCAGAATAAATTTCATTTGTTTATCCCTCTGACGAACAATGCCAGTTTGTATGTTTGTTTGATTGATTTTGTTTGTTTTGTTGTTTGGTCTTTGCAATACTGGAGACTGAACCAGGGCCTTGACATAGGCAAACTTTCTATCACTAAGCTATATATCTCCTGCCCTAATGGCAGGTTTGGGAGCTTTTAAATCTTTTAAATGTGTTTTCTTAAACATTTATTTATTCTGTTCTTGCATGTATACAGGAAGAACAGCACACATGTGAAAGTCAGAAGACAATTTGCAATAGTCAGTCCTTTCCTTCCATCAAGTGAGATCCCAGGATCTACGTCAGGTTATGCTGCCAATGCCTGGACCAGCTGAGCCGTCTCCCTGGTCCCCAGTGCCAGTTCTAAACATGGTACAAGAGGATTTGATGACTATGCAGTATCAAAGTTGCATTATTCATACTGCACAAATCCTGCATATGTGCCTGTTTCATTCTTTCCAACTGCAAAAACATTGCAAGACGCTGACACCATTTAAAGTTTTGATTTGCACACATCCTGCCTACACCCTCTACCTTCAAATCACTGACAAATGTCAAATGACTGGAAAGAATGGTTCAGTAAGTTAACCTAGGGCTTCCTTTCTTTCGGGTCATCCCTTCTTCATGTGGGGCTGTAGGTGGAAGTAAATGTATGTGCTTTTGTGTGCACACATTTGGAGGTCAGAGGAAATCTTAGGCATTTCTCTGTAAGGCAGTCCACTTGCTTGGAGACAGTGGCCCCGCAATTAGGCGAATTACATGGCTATCACACTCCAGGAATTCAGTTTCCACCTCTAGTGCTGTGATTACAAAGAGCCAACACCATAGTCAGCATTTTAACATGAGCTCTGGGCAGTCAAACTCAGATCTTTTCACTTGCAAGATGAGAGCTCTTACTGACAATGGAATAAAAGATGGGGCATGACAAACTTCCTTGCTTGTTTGTATTTCTTAGAGTGGTATTGCCTTCTGTCTGCATTCAAAGCAAGTTCTGGTCCACATGGAAAGTGTAGCTTCCCTGAACTGTCACCTCCAGCCTTAAGAGAGGCAACACCCCTATTTAACTACTGCTCACCCTGGTTTCACTAACTCCATGCCTCCCAGGACCAATAGACTTCAGTTCATGGGACAGCACAAAGATTATGCAAATGGAACAGCAGGGATGATGGGTACCCACACTACACATGTTGCCTCTCCTCACATACCATTCCTCATCCCTTCAAACCACATGTACCAAATCAGTGTTCGAAAATGTCACGGCTTTCAAATGTGACAACAGAGCAGGAAAGCACTGGGTCTTTGTGGGTGTGAGCCATGTGTGAGTTTACAGATCACATGAACACAAAGCCAGTCTCAACGTCACAGTGAAATGGATGAAGTATGGGTTGTTGTGGATATTGCTGAATTACCAGAAGTTTCTACACACATCACAGTCAAACATCGGATATCCATGCAACTTCAGCATCTTCTTCCTAAGGGCTGAAATCTTCACCCCACATCTCTGATTATATTTATTCCGGGATAAATTCATTGCAATATGTGTTACTACTACAAGATACAACCTTTCACATTATAGTCTTTCTATTTTTGCTACAACACATGGATAAGATAAACCTTTGTGTAGAAATACTTTGTTTCGACTCTGCTAAATTCTCTAACTGGCCCTAATGAATCATTTGTATTCTCTTAGAATTTCTTGGGTTTTTTAATTTTATCACAAATTTGTAACTTTAATAACATATTGAGTATTGTTGTTGGTTTTTTTTTTAATCCAGATAAATTTTTTCCGGTCTTACCACAACTACCTTTTATCTCCAATATGATTATAATTGCTATTCCTGAAGTCAAAAAGAATTCTTGACACATCTGTGCAGGACTTACTGTACAGTTTTTTTTCAATTATTTTTATCAAGTAAAAGAAAATCACTGATGGGCTAACAAGAAGGCTTAGCAGATAAGGGGCTTGCTGCCAAGACTGATGACCTGACTTAAATCCCCAATACTCACAAAGTAAAAGAAAAGAATGAAACTCTACAAGTTGTCTTCTGGACTCTACATCTGTATACACACACACACACATACACACACCCCTACACACACACTTACACATGCACACACATTCACACATGCATACATATACATGCACACACACCACATACTCATAAACACGCACATGAATACATAAATCAATAACTGAAATTTTTAAAAAGGAAAAAAAATCATATTCTAATGTTTCTGAGGGTTTTCATAGTGAGAGAATCCAGCATTTATCAGATAAAATTTTCTGTATCTATTGAGATGATCAAATGTTTGTTGATATTTACTGTGTATTTATGGGATTACATAGGAGTTATAAATGTTAAGCGTCTTCATTTTCCTAGCTAAACCAGTGTGATTATGGTGCATTATGGTATATAGACATACTCACATACATAGTCACAAAGAAAAATACACATATCTGAATCTAGATCACAGTATTCATTTCCTGTGATACTCCTATCTGGTTTTATTTTATCTATCATTTTACTTGTATGGGTCTTTTGTCTTCATCTATAGACATACATGGTCTAGGCACCAGGTGCATATAATGCCTGCAGAAGGCAGAAGAAGGCGTTGAGTTGCCTGGAACAGGAGTTACAAATACTTTTGGGCCTCCCTATGGGTTCTGGGAAGCAAACTTAGGTCCCCTGAAAGATCAATAGTGCTCTGAACTGCTGAGCCACTGCCCCAGCCTTTTAAAGCTCATAAAAAGAGATGAAAAAAATTTTATCTCTGGTTATTCATCTTATTCAATGTTCCATTTATTTAAATAGTATATACTTGGAGCATGCTATAAAATACAGGAATTATCTGTCATATAAATAACATATATGTCATATATGTATATACATATATACAAATGTACATGTATATGTATATTATATATACATATATGTGTATATACATATATACATGTATACATATATACACATATTCACATATACACATATACATATATGTGTATATACATATGCTTACATATTATATATAACCTATACACATATGTAATACATATATACAATGTGTAACATATATTATATATACACATATATAATAGATAATATAGTGTTTGTACGCACACATGTGCATGCATGAGCATATGATCATATGCAGCTATATATGTGGGTGCTCATGTATGTATCTGCACTTCTATGTGGAGGCTTGAGTTTCACTCCAAATGTCTTCCTTAATCACTGTCCATCTTACTTTTCAAGGTAAGATTTCTCCCTGAAGCTAAGCTTGGTAATTTGGTGACATTAGTAGTTTCTGAGCCCCAGGGATCTTCCCATTCAGTCCTCCTTAAAGCAAATGCCGCTATGTCCAGCTCTTTAACACAGGTGTTGGTCTTTAACTCAGATCTCATGTTTTGGCAAAAAGTTTGTCAACTGAGCCATTTCCCTAGCCTCTATTATATTTTTAACTCACAATGCCATGTGTTTACTGGTTTGCTTTCTTTAAATTCAGTATTAGCAAACTATATTTTCCCTAGAGATTTTACATTGCATTTACGTTTTTTAAATTGTGCATATCTGATGTTTTATTTAATTACAGTAAAATTATTTATTCATTTTTGTACAATTTTAATTAATAAATAGGAGCTAGATGCTAAGGCAGAATGGCCAAGAATTCAATGCCAGTCTCATTTCCATGAAAAATAGCAATCCAGCCTAGATTACAGGCGAGACCCCATCTGCAAAAGAAAAACAAATAAATAAATCATATACAGTTATTATATAGAAAGTAAATATGATGCTTTGCTATATAAATCTAGTTAAGCAGACAGATATATAGTCAGACAGGCAGGCAGGTTTTCAAATGTGTAAAATAATATTTTCTGTCCTATGAAAATATCATAATTCTCCTACTTCTAAGCATATACATTTGAATTTTTCCAAATTATAACCCTTGTTGACACATAACCTAGCCCCACAACTGTACTCCCTTTCTCTCTCCACGACCAAGACTCATAGAATTCAATGAGCAAGCAATGGAATGGAAGAAAACTCCAGGATATTTTCCTAGCTCTCCATGGAATACGCTGTCTGAGTACATGCTTCAACGTGAGTATTAAAATCATCTGGTTTGGAACCAGACTCATCAAGAGTTCATGTCACTTTAAGGAATGATCAACTCCCTGTAGAGGGTTGTTTTGCCACTTTTTATTTCATCCTTTGAGTGACTTACTATCCCCAAAGCAAATCTTGCTGCTCTGTGCTCAGAAAGTTTTCTTTCTTTCCTGAAATTTGAACCTTTCTAACCACATAACAGTTGCTAAGCAATTTGGAATGGAGATTAGCATAGATCCAGGCAGCACAAGCACTCCTTTGTGAGCAGTAAACAGTCCACTTTTCATTTTAAAAAATTAATATCCATGTCTGTGATGCTCACTAGGACTGTTTTGAAAATAAGCTAGATCTAATCCTCTTCTCTTTAATTTCTTGGAGACTGGCACCACTTGATCTGATTACGTAACGTCAAAATTGTAAGTTTTATCAGCTGAGCACACAGCCTGGGAGCATCCTGGTGCTATAGAAGCATTCGGCAATTAATAAAACACCCTGTCTCTTGCCTTTTTGTAACAATTGTTTATTTGTTTGTGTGTAGAGGCCTGTTGGTATCAGGTCAGAGGACAATTTTCAGAAGTTCCAGGGTCCCATCCGGGTTATCAGTTTGACAGCAAGGACTGTTCTTGCCTGCAGGGCCATGTCACCCACCCAAGCTTCTAACTCTTGAAGGAGGTTCCAAGGTCAGGTAGACTGGGAAACCTTAATGTAAAATTTAATTAAGTTTTGTTACCTGAGATTTTGAAAGTCAGTCTGATTGGTTTGTTTTCTTATAAATCACCTCATTTTGTTTAACAGAAGCTTACACTTCCCACCAAGAAACTTCAGTTAAAACCAGGATTGTCAGTCCCAGGTAAGCTTTCTCTGGACCCTCATATCTACTGTGTACAAATGAATTCCTCTCACTAAACTCACCCTGTGAATTCCCAAACTTACCACAATTTTCCACCTTAGCAACAAGCTCTTTAGAAATATTCCTCCAGGCCTGTCCTAGCAGAACCACCAGGGCATGTAACACAAGCTGTGGAACTTCAGTAACCACCAAGAAAAACTTGTTTCTTCTAAGATACAGACTAAGAACACCGAGGGGGGAAAAAAAAGGATTATTCAAAAGTGAGTTGCTAAAGACACAGTGGCTAGTATTTCACATGAATGCATACAGACATCACTGGAGTAGGTATAGATATTAAAACACCACATCTGGGCGGTCGAGATGCTGCAGCCAATAATGGCTCTTTCTGCCTGTGCTGGCTACATTTTGTCAACTTGACACAAACCTAAACATGCCTGGGAAAGGGGACCCTAAATTGAGGACGTCCCTTCATCTGGCTGGCTTATGGGCAGGTCTGCAGAGCATCTTATACATTACTACTAACCGATGTCGGTGAGCCTGGACCACTGTGGGTAGTGGCAAGCCCGATGTAGGTGAGCCTGGACCACCGTGGGTAGTGGCAAGCCCGATGTAGGTGAGCCTGGACCACCGTGGGTAGTGGCAAGCCTGGACAGCAAGTGCCTGGCTTGTCCATGAAAGATAGCTGAGCAAGGCAGGGAAGCAAACCAGTATTGCTTCTTGGTTTCTGCTTCCAGCCCTTGCCTGGCACTCCTGCTTTGGTTCCCTCCTTGATGAACTGTTAAGTGTGGTCTGTCTCCAGGTTGGTTTTGCCCAGAGTTTTATTACAGCAACTAGGGAAAGACAACCTGGAACATGGAACAAGCCTGACAACCTGAGTTCGATTCCCAGAGCCTGCAACAGGTAGGAGAGGACTGACTCCACGAAGGTGTTATGTGGCCTCCACATATGTTCACAGACACATGTACACACCATACAAAATAGGACTGCACACAGTGATTGATTAATTAATAACCTTAAAATATGTATCTTTTCAAACTTTGGGATTAAGATGCTCAGCAGGATTTATGGATTATAGGCTCTATACATGGCATTGGTCCAGGTCTTGGTGTTAGTATTCTGTCTAAACTCCACCTCCACAGTTACCTGGCAACAACTAGATATGCTCCTCCCCACAGTTACCTGGCAATCGCCAGGTAAGCCTGGCCCACTATAAAAGGGGCTGCTTGCCCCCTCCTCACTCTCTTAATCTCTTACTCTCTTACCCTCTCTCTTACTCTCTTGCCTCTCTGTCCCCTTCCCCCTTCCCCCCTCTCCACGTGGTCATGGCCGGCCTCTATTTCTCTACACCTGCTTCTCTGCTTCTCTCTCTCTCTCTCTCTCTCTCTCTCTCTCTCTCTCTCTCTCTCTCTCTGTCTGTCTCTACTACCCTTCTGCTACCCTCCTGGCTCCCCTCTCCATGCCCTCAATAAACTCTATTCTATACTATACCTGTGTGTGACTGGTCCCTCACAGGAAGAGATGTCTCTACATGGGCCCTCTGAGACATCCCCTTCTCCATACCTCTCCACACACCCACAGAACATACTCTCTTTATTTTTTTATAAACACTTCACTTGGGAAGAATATAAAATTCATATCCCTGATGATGTCACCATCTGTTAAAATGGTACAAGATAACCCTATTTTAAAATACAATCTGAGATTAGGAATATAGCTTGGAAGTAAGGTACCTTGCAAAAGCCCTGCATTTGACCCTTGCTCTCTAATAATTAAGTAGAATTATTCTGGACCACAAACTTACAACAAAAAAATTACATGTATTTCTATGCACTTCACAGCTCCTAGATTTCAAGCTTCCACCTTGAGGGAGAAGAGGCGATTAAATTGCTCCTAAAATAAACCACAAGCAAATGAGATCATAGAAGCATCAGTGACCAATTAGGAGCCAAGGGAAAACACACAGGACCTCTAAGAAGAGACTGTGATGGCAGACAGGTCACACAGATGGAGGGGCCACTGCTAAATGCAATATGAAGCCACTCATTCAAACACAGAAGTAAGGGACACTAAGGCATGATTCTTTCTCCTTTCTTACATATTCTCTATTTTAACTAGTAGTAGTGTGTTGTTGTTGTTGTTGTTGTTGTTGTTGTTGTTGTTGTTGTTTTGAGACAGAGCCTCATTATACAGCCCTAGCTGACCTGGAACTCACTAGGTAGACCAGGATGGCCTTGAACCCACAGAGATCTGCCTGCCTTTGCCTCCCACATGCTTGGATTAAAGGAGTGCACCACCACAACAGGGTGGCAATGGAATGTCTACTTACTTGTTAATGATGTTCTAATTAGAGGATATCATTCAAAGAAAGGTTAAACTTAAATAATTACCATGATTATCATATTTATATTGTACCAATCCAAAAAAAAAAATCAAAGGATATTTAAGCTCATGATCAGTCTCACTAAAAAATACCCAATTTGCATTTATACCTTGTTCAGAGCAGTAAAAATAGGCATAGGCTTTTTAATTGGCAGGTGATGCATCCATACAAAAATAGGATATTCTCTCTACATTTTTTAAAACCTTTATAAAAAAAAATTTAATTTTTCTCACTAGAATTATGAGCATGTTGGGAATGAGCATTTAAACGAGTTCCATTGTAATGACAACTGGCCCTTGTTAAGTTCCTTACCAAACTTGTAATTACAGCAGTGTTGCTGGAGAAGAAAAAGGAGAAAGGGGGGTATAAAAGGAAGGGGAGGGGAGCAGAAGGGAGGGGAGAGGAGGGGAGGGAGGGGAGGAGACGGGAGGGGAGGGAAGGGGAGAAGAGGGGAGGGGAGGGGAGGGAAGGGGAGGAGAGGGGAGAGAAGAGGAGGGGAAGGGAGGGGAGAGGAGGGGAGGGAAGGGAAGAGGAGGGAAGGGGAGGGAAAGGAAAGGGAAGAGAAGAGGAGAGGACAAAAACACCCAGAATTAAGAAGAAAAAATATTAAATAAAGTGTTGTATAATGAAGTAATGAATGAATTACCAAACAGCCATTCTCCAAAACAACAACCAAAGATCATGACTATATGGTTTGCTTTATTCTTAAGAAATATAAGTAGATCAATCATCCAGCCATCTCTGTGCATATGTATATAGGCTAAGAAAATTATTATAAGAAAAATATTATATATATTATATATTATATATATTATATATTATATATTATTATATATTATATATTATATATTATATTATATATTATATATTATATATTATATATTATATATTATTATATATTATTATATATTATATATTTATTATATATTATATATTATATATTATATATTATATATTATATATTATATATTATATATTATATATTATATATTATATATTATATATTATATATTATATATTACATATTATATATTATATATTATATATTATATATTATATATTATATATTATATATTATATATTATATATTATATATTATATATTATATATTATATATTATATATTATATATTATATTATATATTATATTGTGTACTGTATATTGTATATTATATGTTATATATTTTTATATATTTAATATATCATATATCATATGTTATATATTATATATACACACATATATGCACACACACACATATATATATATGTATATATGAATGACTAGGAATACAATAGGATAAATTAACAGATTTTTATTCATTTAAAATTACTTGAATTTACAGATTTGTTAGCTACAAGTATGTATTCTTGTTTTTTCTACCAGAAAAATAAAAATGAAGGTTACATATTCTTTTCTTTTCTTTTTTTTTTTTTTTAGACGTAAATAAGAGTATCGTGCATCGGCCACAGGTTAAATATAGATGATGATCTGTACTTACAGACGTTTAGGGTGTATCTCAACTTTATAATATTACTAGATTATGTGAAGCAGTATAACCTTTAACTCAAATTAAGATGGATTTTTCTGATCAGGTCTCTGGCCGAAATCAAAGTCAGAGCGCTATAGATAAGCTATAGTCAGGGAACTTATGATTTACTTTGCAAAAGCAGGAAGCACAGCCCCAGGATCTTTAACAGGACCGATTTCAATCAAGGTCTTGCTATTGTTCCCAAAGATGTCCTTATTCTTTCAGAAAAAGATAAATGGCGGCAATTGTCCCTATTAGGATGGAGAATAGTAAAAAGGAAAGCACTTCCTGGCTAATTCCCATCTCCATAGAAACGGCTCAGCTCCCCGAGCCTCTTGTCCCTAGCATCAGTCAACAGAATTAGGCTGTTGGAGCCAGGCGTCTGCCTTCTCTCATACTGGGATACCTCGAAGGATGAGTTGAAAGAACAAAAAGGCTTGTGCCTCATTTTTAAAGGCCCCACTGCAGCACATTTAAATCCTTCCAGTAGTTTCTGTCTCATATTTCTAAGGAGCTGTGTTTAACGTGAGTTTCAAAGGTGCATGTGAAATGCAGCTGTTCGCAGAGGGCTCTTGATTCTATGAGACCCTTTCTGTCCCTTCCTTCAAATAGTCCATCAATAAGAATTCCTTCTCTTCCCTACATTTTATAAGCATGCCTGTCTTCTGAGTTCTGAGCTGGTGGCTGTGCTGTGTGGGCCTCACCTGCTTAAGGAATGAGCACTTCAATGTAGCTGTAATGAGTGGGAGTTAGTCACTCCCCTCCCGCTTTGTTCCCATTCAGATTGCAAGCTGGGGGATGTTATGGTAAATAGTCCCAGTCTGTTTGAAATTTAATTTAACTCAGTAGCTAATTGGATTTAATAATTACACCACTGCTAAAAATGCATTGAGAGCCACTGGCCTGAAAAAGAATTATCAAGCTGAAAATCTAGAGTTTGTTGAATTGATAGAACTTTAAAGCCTGGATTTTGAAGATGATCTAAATGGGTCTCTAATCCTAGCTTGGAGAGAGAAAGAAAGAGAGGAAGAAAGAGAGAGAAGAGAGAGAAGAGAGAGAAGAGAGAGAGAGAGAGAGAGAGATTTGAATATATGTGAATGAAACTAAAAATTATATTTTAGTGAACTATATTTGGGAACCAGTTTTCCAGTGTTGCTCACTTCTTGTTTTATAAATAATGAGCCTGCTGTGTGGAAGACTGACTCAGAAAATATAGATGTGGTGCCTTCAGACAAATGAGAACCAACCAAGAAAGCTGGGCTATGCAAAACAAACAAGTATGGTTGGGGCAGTGGCCACCACATCCCACATGTTTCTTCAGTTCCGATCAAAAAATGCTCTGGTGAAAAATTCAGTCCTATCATGAATTTTGCAGGCAAATGAAGGGAACTAGAAAATATCATCCTGAGTGAGGTAACCCAGACCCAAAAGGACGTGCATGGTATGTTCTCATTTATATATGGATATTAATCATAAAGTACATGATACCCATGCTGCAATCCACAAATCCAAAGAAGTCAAAAATAGCAAGAAGGGCTCAAGGAAGGAAAGGAGGAAAAATAAAATAGATATCAGAAGTGAAGGGAGGGAGGGAACCTGGTGGGAGAGAGGATAGGGATGGGAACAGGGAATGCAGGGTAGAGAAAACAGGGAATTGTTGTTGGGCAGGGGTGGGGCATCTCTAGGAAGTTCCAGAGACCTAGGTGGGTGGGAGGTCTCAGGGAGTATGAGGGGACTCTAGCAGTGGGGAATATGGAGCCTGAAGCTGCCACCTCCTATAGCCAGAGAAGAATCTCAGTGGTGGGATAAGGACAGAAACACACACACAAAACCTTCGACCCACAGTGTGTCCTGCCTATAAGATGGAGCAGAGACTGAGGGAATAGCCAGTATTGACCAACCCAAATTGAAACCTACCCCATGAGCAAAAACCAATCCCTGACACTATTAGTGATACTCAGTTGTGTTTGCAGACAGGATCCTAGCATAATTGTCCTGTAAGAAGCTCTGCCCAGTAGCCTATAGAAACAGATGAAGAGACTCACAGCTAAACATTAGATGGAGCTCAGGGAGTCTAGTGGAAGAGTTGGGAGAAGAATTGAGAGATTCAAAGAGGACAGGGACTCAACAGAAGACCAACAGAGTCAAACAACTTGGACTCTTGAGGGTTTCCAGAGACTGAACCACCAACCAAAGAGCATACATGGGCTGGACCTAGGCCCCCTGCACATATATAGCAGAAGTGAAGCTTGGTCTTCATGCGTGTCCCCTAACCACTGAAGCTTGGGCTGTCCCTTAACCTGTTGCCTATCTATGGAACCCATTTCCCTGACTGAGCCTCCTTGTCTGGCCTCAGTGGGAGAGGATTGTGCCTAGTTCTGCAGAGACATTATGTCAGAGGCTGAAGTGGGTGTTAGTATTCTGTCTAAACTCCACCTCCCCAGTTACCTGGCAACAGCCAGGTATGCTCCTCCCCACAGTTACCTGGCAACCGCCAGGTAGGCCGATCCACTATAAAAGGGGCTGTTTGCCCCCTTTTCCCTCTCTTGCTCTCTTATTCTCTTACTCTCTTACTCTCTCTCTTACCCTCTTGCCTCTCTGTCCCCTCCCCCACCTTCCTCTCTCTCCACGTGGTCATGGCAGGCCTCTACTTCTCTTTTCTCTTATCTCTTCCACCTTCCTCTTCCCACCTTTGCCCTTTCCCCTGAATAAACCTCCTCCCCCTTGGAACCGCGTGGTCCCGAGTGGTCTATTCTGAACTGCGGTCTGATTTCTTACAGTGGGGAGGTGGGCTCCACCTCAGAGGAAGAGAGTAGGAGAATTGGGGGAGGAGCTATGAGACTGGAGACTGGGAGGAGAAGACTGGTGGATATTGGGATATAAAGTGAATAAATAAATTAAGTAAGTAAGTAATGGAAAAAATCCAGTCCCGTATCAACTGCTTGTCTTTTTTTTTTTTTTTTTTTTTTTTTTTTTTTTTTTTTTTAACTTTTTAGAACCAACTAGAAGTCAGCATCTGGAAGTGCAATTGTCTGGCATTCTAAAAGCTACAGGAAAACCCAAGTGTAGCAACTAGTGACACTAGTTCCTAGCTGTCAACTTTTCATCCCAAGAGACATGGATTCCTATAGGGTCATACAGTCCACCATTAGAAGATAATTAGGATTACTTGGGTCTCTAGACACAATGGCTGCCTCCATCTTGGTTTCCCAGTGTTTCAAGCAAAAGCAACTTCACGCCTGTGGCTTTACAGTAGCCTGGAGTTCTTCTTCCCAGTAATTTTCCATCCTTCTTTTCTAAAACCTTTGACAGTTAAGGTGTCCCAGTAAGAGACAAACTAATGGCTTAGTGAACACACGGGAAGGAGCCTTATGCCCTCTATGGCTGATCAACAAAACAAGTCAGCTCACTGGGCATTTTCTTTATGTCTGTCATTAAGGAAAAGTAAAAATAGCAAGTTTTTCAAGTGTACAGCATCAATGTTGATATTATGCTTCCAGGAAAATGCTTTCATGTGTACTTTGAATAGATTTAACATCTAAAGCACCAGCTGTGTTCTCACTGACAGGAAGTCATTTGCAACCTCTGTATATGACCATTTGCAACTGGCTCTTCCCCAAGCAGGTCTCCAGGCAACAGTTCCCCCAGTTTCCCTCTTTCTGAGTGACAAGAAATCCCTGAGGCAAGAGAGTCCAGTTGAGAGTCCCTGAAAGGGTCACCAGGATAACATTATTTTCAGGAGGCATGAAATTCCACACTTCACTTTCTGCATTCCTTGACATTCTACCCCTTAGAAATGCATCCTGGTTCACTTGCTGACCCCTTTTAGGTGGGACATCCCCCAAACCCCCCCCCACAAGGACAGCACCCTAGGGTGGATTTGTTTAGCAGGTTGCTTTATTGGCAAGCTGATAAAAACAGGCAAAGGGAAAGAATCACAGAGGGCTGGGTCATCTTGGGTCACAGGCTAGTTGAGACTCAGAAAGTTGAAATTTTCCTAAAGGCTGATTCTGACAGACATGATAAGAAAGAGAACTGTAGATGGCCCCAGGACTTCTTGTGGGTCCCTCTTGTGGAAGAACAAAAGTCTGGACCCAACACTGTTGCCCACCGGGTCAGAAAAGCTCCCAAGTCCTAAAATTTGGCTCTTTTTCCTCCATCTACCTATCCCTACCCCCACGCCCATCAACCACCTATTCATCAAGACTTGGTGATAACTTTTCAGTCACATATGTTGAAATCCCATGACAGCTACCAGAAGTTGATTTTCAGATCATTAAAAAGATCGGTTATGGTTTTTCCATTAAGATTCAAACCAAGAAAAAATCCCTAAATTGATTTCCCAGACATGCCTAATTCACTTTTTAATTAGCTAATGATTTTTTCCTCAGAAACATCTCCATAATATTGATACACACAGCAGGAGAAAGAAAGGGCTCTCCACTTTGTTATTTTAATACCAATAAATGTGGAAGCTACAATTCATAAAAAGTAGTTGGTGTCTTTATTTTAGAGAGTCCCTTCTTGTCCTGTGTGCCAGCACATCCTGGACTAAACCTTCACAGCAATGTTCTCCCTAAAGCTGTCTCCTGTCTTAAGCAGCCCTCACGTGAACAGTAAAGAGCCCGGCCTGGTGGCACATACCTGCCACCCTATGACTGGGAAGCTCACTGGCCTTCAAGCCTTGAGGAATCTGGAAGCTCCAAGCTCACTGAGAGACCATTCCTCCAAAAATGAGGCAGAGAGTAATAGAGAAAAACACCAGAATTGACCTCTGACCTCCACACACACTCATACATGTATACATGAGCACCTGTGTGTGTGTGTGCATGCACACACAAATTTGAAAAGCATAACTTTCATGCTTTCCCTCTTTCTTTTAAAGAGAATTTATCATGGGGCTGGGAGTGTGGTTCAGTAATATAGCAGATGTTTAGTGTCCACAAGGCCAGCACCAGGATAATAAAGTAAATAAGATGAAAGTACCAAGAACACACAGAACGTTGTATTTTACTAGCACCTTGGAATGCAAAGATGAATAAACCTCTATTATGTTTAAAAGGATATATATGATGACATCTCAAGGGTTTTTTTTGTTGTTGTTGTTCATTCTGGAATGATGGAATCAACAATCTATCCTGTCAGAGGAGGTACAGAGTGATAAGCTCACTCAACACTGACTATGCAGGTAAGACTACAGAGAATTCACAGGAGTCAGAGCAAGTTAAATGCAATGGGGAAAAGGAGGGCCGGGGTGTAAGCTCAGTACTAGAGTGCTTGCTTGCCATGAACGGCTCACTGGGGTCTGTGTGGACCCACAAGAGGGAAGGTGTTGGCATAGGACTCTTGGAAAGCCACCGGCAATATAAAAAGGTGGGTTAAGATGGCAGTCAGACCCTAAGAAAAACTGGAGTTCGCAGACCATGACACTCTTGTTAATATATTTGCAATGGTGAAGAAAATTGGGAGTCTTTGGCAAATGGTGACACCAAAACCGTATTCTAGAACATTCTTTCTAGTGCTGGGGCATGAAAGTGAGGGGAGGCAGACTGAAGAGCATCTGTCACGTTCACGCAGCTTAGATGTTTGGTTGTTAGCCTAGCTTTTAATGGCAAAGCCACCACTCCAGCACAACATTCATGTATTTTATTTCACTAAAGATCTCTGAGGAAGGTGAGACTTGCCTTCTCAGTGGAGATACAAGTCCAGGCGGAAAAAAGTAAATTACTTACCTTTAGGTAATAGACTGAGGAATCAAAATGGATCCTCCAATTAGTGTTTGTTGGTCCCTGGACTCTCCTCATAGGCAGCAATACCACACAGGGCCACTCAGCAGCTGGCCTGGCACTGCACCAGTGCTTCCCATTCATTGACTCTGTAGCTGTCAATCAAATTTGGAAAGTATATCTATTACAAATAAGACAACCGAGGCCCGAAAACAGCAGGCAACTGCACATGAACCAATTCTTTATCCACTAACCGGAGCCTCAGGAGAGGGGCTCATACATGTTGCTAAAGGCTGAGTAGATGCTCATGTCACATAGGAACTTAGTGGGACAATTGGACCTAGAGAGAAAGCAGGTCCCCCAGCAGCTTTCTTCCCATGACTATACTTGGCAACAATGTACTTAGGACCTGACTTAGACAGATGAAGTTGTCAAACTCTGGCAGAGAAAACTTCCAGAATGTCTCAAGATACGTTACAATTCTTTGCCCCTGGCTTCAATCTTTCCACATGTTACCGCCTTTTCAGTCCACAGCCAGTGCAGTTGGGTGGC
Source organism: Arvicanthis niloticus (assembly GCF_011762505.2). NCBI lineage: Eukaryota > Metazoa > Chordata > Mammalia > Rodentia > Muridae > Arvicanthis > Arvicanthis niloticus. Next base: position 33,394,105 of record NC_133433.1, on the reverse strand, counting down.
TTGGGCAGGAGCTGACCCTTTAAAAGACCTAATAATCAGAGGGAAGAGAGTCCAACAGTAGCCACTGAAGGCTAGATGAGTTTAGTGACCTGAGACACAGCAACGTGAAGTCTGAGTCTGTGTTGATGTTTTCGCATAAAATGAGCTTAGGAAAACAGGCCAGGGAAACATCTGGCAAAGGTGGCTCTTGTTTCATAACTTACTTCTAACATTACCTAAAGCACAATTTCTCCTGAAGGAAAAAAAAACCAAAGTCTAGAAAAATATGATTACACAAGGAAAATGAAGGTATATAATGAGGAGACATTTGTCTTGTAGGACCTTAACTACAAGATAATTAAATTCAATGGGGTGTGTAATTACACAAAGAACAGAATCCAACTCCCTGGAAATATCCCCTCTGCTACCTTAGGGGAATGAGCTAGTCCTCTGGCATTTTTCTTGCTGGTCTTTTCTGAATTAATCTCGTCAGTATTTCTAACAAAAAGAGCCGTGTTTTAGCCTTCAGGCTGGTTTCACATCTTCTGGAGTTTCCATGCAGGGGAAGCATCTAGTCCATAGCTGGATGGAACTTTCTGGTAACTTCTTGCAGCTGGAACCAGAGTGCTACAGCCCTTTCCCTGTAACCCACACTGAGCTAGGAGAGCCTACTGACCAAAGGTTTTTTCTCAACGAAGCTGTTAAGAATGACCTTTTAAAATAAAACTACAAAGTTCAGATAAATCTCTTCAAAATGCTGTGGTGGCCAGAGGATGCTTTTAGAAAGCTTCATTTTGTGATCAGCTTGTTCCATTAACATTTAGTAGCTTTGCTAAGACTATGAAGCAATAAGAGAAGGATGCCCTTTCAGAGTCTGCTTGAAAGTTTTTTCTCTATATATGTTTATATTTTAAAAGTAACTTGGTGTGCTTGGTTCTTCACAATGCTACCAGCACTTTCAGGGAGAGAATGAGTATATTATGTCAATAATTTTCATGAACCTAGTTGCTTATCTATAGGTTTATTGCTTAATAATTAGCAATGGCTCCGTTGCTTGTTTTCTGGCTAGGTTTTCAACTGTAAGAAGTGTGTTGTATCCCTAAGCTCTCTTAGGGAGTTTTGTTTGCTTAGATTTTATTTTTCATTGTGTGTGAGTGTGTGTGCACTCACACGCAAGCGCAAGTAGGCATGTATGCCACATGCAGGCAAATGCCTGCAGAGACCAGAGTCATGAGAGATCCTGAAGCTGAAGTTATTAGATGGCTGGAAGCCACCCTGTGCAATAGATGCTGGGGACTGAGTTCAGGTCCACTAGAAGAACAGTGAATGCTCTTAACCATTCTCCAGCCCAAGGAGCTGTCTTCAGTGACATGATAGTAAGAGCTATCCAGGAGCAGAGAGACTCAGAGATGTTCCCTGTGCCCAGCCACTTCACTTACTATTTCACAGCATTCTAAGCAGAGGGAACTATTTACACAGCACAAGTGGCAATGGCAGTAAACAGCAAATGCTCAGATCCTGTATCTCCTGTTGTCATCACAAGCACTGTCTTTGGCCAGGTGAAGATGCTGGTGAGGCATGAGAACAGTCTCTGCATGTTTTCCAGATGGGCAGCCTTCTGGCTGATGCTCTTAAGCTGACACTGTCTTCCCACACTGCCCTGAACCCTGAGTTGAGGGGCTTCTGGGACACTTGGGCTGAACCCAGACTGTGAATTCAGCAAAGCTGAAACGTCCACTTTCCTCCCTCCCTAAGATGAAAAAACAGACCTGAACACTATGAATCTAATGACTACATGCCTTCGATGCTTGGTGAGTCCTTAAGATGGTGATGGTGACCTATTTAGAAATTCTAAATTTTCTTAGGTAACTAAATAGAAACATTTATAAGTCTGATTTTAAACTCAAAGTATGAGAGGAATATTCAGAATTTTATTGGCATCCATTGAACTAAAGAATAGAGGAAAGATATTGATTTCAGCAATTAGAGATGTGCGTCTTAGGCAATGACTTCTCATTCCCCACAGGATGAATACCAGACAATGCCTGGTTTAGCCTGCCTGGCTGCAGAGCTGGGTGGATATGCTCTGTTTCCTCTCCTCTAGTGTGGATATGCTCTGCTTTCTCTCCTCTAGTGTGGATATGCTCCACTTCCTCTCCTCTAGTGTGGATATGCTCCACTTCTTCTCCTCTAGTGTGGATATGCTCCACTTCTTCTCCTCTAGTGTGGATATGCTCCACTTCCTCTCCTCTAGTGTGGATATGCTCCACTTCCTCTGCTCTAGTGTGGATATGCTCCACTTCCTCTGTTCTAGTGTGGATATGCTCCACTTCCTCTCCTCTAGTGTGTATATGCTCTGCTTCCTCTCCTCTAATGTGGATATGCTCTGCTTCCTCTCCTCTAGTGTGGATATGCTCCACTTCCTCTGCTCTAGTGTGGATATGCTCCACTTCCTCTCCTCTAGTGTGTATATGCTCTGCTTCCTCTCCTCTAATGTGGATATGCTCTGCTTCCTCTCCTCTAGTGTGGATATGCTCCACTTCCTCTGCTCTAGTGTGGATATGCTCCACTTCCTCTGTTCTAGTGTGGATATGCTCCACTTCTTCTCCTCTAGTGTGGATATGCTCCACTTCCTCTCCTCTAGTGTGGATATGCTCCACTTCCTCTGCTCTAGTGTGGATATGCTCCACTTCCTCTGTTCTAGTGTGGATATGCTCCACTTCCTCTCCTCTAGTGTGTATATGCTCTGCTTCCTCTCCTCTAATGTGGATATGCTCTGCTTCCTCTCCTCTAGTGTGGATATGCTCCACTTCCTCTGCTCTAGTGTGGATATGCTCCACTTCCTCTCCTCTAGTGTGGATACGCTCCATTTCCTCTCCTCTAGTGTGGATATGTTCTGCTTTCTCTCCTCTAGTGTGGATATGCTCCGCTTACACTCCTCTAGTGTGGATATGTTCCACTTCCTCTGTTCTAGTGTGTATATGCTCCACTTCCTCTGCTCTAGTGTGGATGTGCTCCACTTCTTCTCCTCTAGTGTGTATATGCTCCACCTCCTCTCCTCTAGTGCGTATATGCTCCACTTCCTCTCCTCTAGTGTTGATATGTTCTGCTTATACTCCTCTAGTGTGTATATGCTCCACTTCCTCTGTTCTAGTGTGTATATGCACCACTTCCTCTCCTCCAGTGTGTACGTGCTATGCTTCCTCTCCTTGCTCATACCTTCTGTCTTCCTTGTTCTATGCTTTTGCTTGTCCCAAAGGCATGACACCGAGTCACGGAGTCAATATTTGTGTACTTCATCCATGCACTTTTCTTGTGAACATCACTCTACTTCAATTCCAACCAACTCTAGGAAGTAGGAGTTTCTGTTTACTGAAAAAAAAAAGAAACTGCAGTATAGAAAACTATGGTTACTCGCCTTAGGTCACAGGGCACAGAAATGATAGAATGAAATGTTCCTTTCTAAATGCAATGAGCCCTTAATTATGTACATAGCATATGCTGGCTGGCGGAGCAGAAAGGGGGAGGGGCACTAACAAAAATCTCACACAGTATCTAGGAGTAGCAGCTTTCCCTGGTTCTCAGCAAGTGGCATCTGGAAGATCATTAGTTCAAGTCCACTCAGGGCTACAAAACAAGACTTGTTTCAACCAAAGAAATGACAGTAGCTGATCTTTGATCCTCAAAAAAGGAAGAGAAACTCAGAGTTTTCAAAGTCTGAGTTTCCAAAGCCAAAGCAGTATGGACTCTTCAGTTTATAGTCACTTTTCAAATCTGCCCAGATGTCACGTGCCTTCCCATCACCAAGCTCAGATTCTACTGTATCCATGAAAAGCCTGATGATCACCTCTGTCCCTGGAACTGCTGGCACAGCTATCATTATCAATTTAACTGATCACTTGTGGTCTGTGGCTCATGCGTGGGCATGAGTCCTGTTGGGCTGAGTTGTGGATCCCTCATGTCTGTCCCCCAGGCGGCTGGAACCGCAGCTCAGGGAGCAGAAGCACGGGAATTTTACTAAGTTCACTCCACACGGCACCAGGCAGACACCGGGCTATGAGAAGCTGCTAAGCTCCACTCCGGGCATGGGGAGATCCCAGTTTGAGGTCCCACAGGGGCAGAGCTCTTGAGCTGGGGGCCTCCAGGCCCGAGGCAGCTGGCCAGAGACTGGCTGGTCTAAGCCCTTGGGCTCTGTAGAAACATGAGATTAAACAGCGGCTGGGGGGGGGGGGGGGCGAGACAGGAGGGGCAAAGACAGGCGGAAAGTGGATGAATCTGGCTATACCCACCCCCTCAGGGCAGACCTGAGTTAAATAGGGAGGGAGGAAGGAGGAGGGTCTGGAAAGGAATACTTAATTGGCTATGCCCTTTGGCCTTCAGGTATCTTATTAATATGGAAATCTCTCAAGGGTCTGAGGACTATAATCATACCCTCTACCTGTGGAGGGGCTGGTAGGGGCATTGCCCTACATTACTGAAAGGCACTGATCAATGGAGGTCTTAGACCACGTGTCAGGAGCCTGGAGTCTGGGATCCTGGTGAAATGCATACAGATCCTCGTAGGGTCTCCAGCCATTTCTAGCCAGTGCTCTACCAAAAACCAAGCTATCCTTTTCACGATCCCACACAGCATATATTCTTGTAGAAATTAAAATTTGAGAACATTGTCATGTTTGTCAAAAATGATCAGGATAGCAGACTAAAATGAAACGTTGAACCTGGTGACACACACCTTCAGTGCCAGCACTCCGGACATAAAGACGGGCTCACTGAGTCTGAGGTCAGCCATGGCTACAAAATGAGACCTTTCCGCAGACAGACAGACAGACAGACGGTGTAGACATTGAGGCGCTGGAGAGATAGCTCAATGGTTAAGAGCAAGAACTGTTCTTGTGCCCAGAACTCACAATCACTTTTAACTCCAGCTCCATGGAATCTGATACTCTGCCTGCCTTGCTGCCCGAACTCCCATGCACATCACCACTGCATCCCCTTACTTAAGAAAAAGAAATTAGAAAAAGACAATAAAGAGAGTAAATGTTGAAAGAAATTAGAAATTGCTCATTTCTGTCTTGTGTTTGAAAAATGCACTGGCTTTAATTGAAAAAATGCCTTAGGCAAATTTTTAAAATCATTCTTGACCTCAGATTTTTAGATGTGTGAAAACTGTAGGTACACAAACCATAACTGATACATGCAAAGTAGATAGTCACTGCAGAGATATCTGATTCAGTCATAGATGTTTGATGACTTACACATAAATCCTGGCATGGTCCCCAACAAACTGGCATTATATGAAACATCCCCAAAGCTGGTTTTAGCTGAGAAAGAGCCCAAAAATTGTAAATCCAGGATTGTTTCACCATCTCTGGGGTAGGAGCGATAGCTCTAGATCAGCCATTGCTGATGCCGGCTACTGCGTGTTAATGTTTGGTAATCACAGAATTCTGGTTAAATAGAGCAAATAATGTTCCCTTCAGAAAGACATGGAGAACAACTTCTGACAGAAAGGAATAGTTCCATAATGTAAAAGAGAAAGCAACTTCCAATTACACTCCATGGAAAGACCGACCAAAGCAGAGAGGTAGGTAAGGTCTCATAAGCATGAACAGTAGGGAGTGGGTTTTATGTCTTTTCCCAGTTTTTCTCTTAACATTATTTCTGAGTAAAAAGTGCTTTCCAAAGTCATGACACAGCCAGAGACTTTTAAAAATATCGCTTCTCCTAAGCCTTAGTCAGTGTCTCCTAACTTAGAAACATTTCAAGAAGCATGGGATCCAGAAAATTCTGTCAGTTTCTTATTTATTGTTTTAAAAGAGAAACTTCACAAGTAAACTGCAAAGTTTGTTTAAACAGGACTCATTTTTAAATACAATATACATACGATAATTTTTTGAGCAAGCCAATTTCTCCACAGAATAATTAATATTCATAAAGGAACAAAGATTTAGAAAATATACTTGGCTATTTGCATAATTTTAGTAGGCTCACTACATTCCTTTCTTTCTTTCTTTCTTTCTTTCTTTCTTTCTTATTTTCTTCTTTTAGAATGCAAAGATATGGAAATATTTTTTCCCTATGACTTCAACATTTCCAGAAGTGCTTCATCTCTTTTTAAGATGTCACTGATGTGGATGGCAGTCATCTGTGGGACCTTAGGACCTGGCATTTTCCAATCCTAAGGAAAATTTGGCGACGTGGTGAATCCTGAGAAGCTAAGTGAAATGATTTGTGCTCAGTTGAAGCCAAATACTGTGACCAGTTTATGATTAGTTCACTCATTCATGCTTAAGCATCTAAGTTCTTTTTTTTTCCCCCTTTACAGCACTGAGTTTTGGAAGACAGTACCTCCCAGTGGCCAGCATCCCAGAGTCACCTCTATGCTTTTCAGAATCTCCATCCACGACTCCTGTGCCCAGACAGACTTTGGTAACTGTTGCATAGCAGTGAAACCACTGTGCTAAAACACTTTAGACTCTCTAATAAAAAAATCTCTTTAGACACCTCTAATAGAGGAATCAAAGCACTGTCCTGCTTTTAATTAGTATCTTATCATCTCATGAACTCCTGTAAAATAGTTATTTCATTGTCTCATGTAAAACGTGTGGCACATTAGTGATTGCAAGCATGGTGGTGTACTTAGGGAGGCACATAGAAATGAACCACATCTTTGTAAGTCTGTGTCAGGGAACATAAATTGAGCAGCGGAAAAGAAATTAAGAGCTCACTCACACAACGCACAGTTGAAAAATAAAGCACCAAGTGTATACGTGTGCTGTTCAGGAGGCAGTGTCTAAAACGTTGATTCAGGACTTCACCTTTCCACTGTAAAATATTCATAAGCGTGATTTTTTTTCCTTATTTGTGGCAAAGAAGTGCAACCAAACAAACTACATAATTTTGAAACAAAGATTTGCTAGGGGGAAAGATGTAAGGAATCAGTCCACAGGCTTGCATGCTCAGCGATAAAGAGAAAAGAACCGGGAAGCACCCATTGACTGCAAGGAGGAACCACATAATAATTACAAGTTCGTAAGCTCTGTGACCATTTCTCTTCTCAATGGCCTCCTCTTGGGGAGGCTTCTGCACCTGGCACTTGAGTGCAGTGGCAGCTGAGAGACAGGACACAGAGGCCAGGCTACAATGGGCTTCAGTCTGGGCGCTTGGAGCACATCTCCACCTCAAAGGCTGCAGATGTTTGGGAAGAATGCTTACTGGTAGGTGCTCTTCTTTAGTTCTAATCCCAGTGCTCTTGTAACAAGCAGCCTGAGCTTATGAACAGAAAGGCCAGGCATGAATGAAGGTCCTTCAGAAAGCCTTGATAGGCCCGGCCTTAGATGTTCTAAGTAGATTGTCAGCATAGTTCACAATAAAGGACCAAGTTAATTTAGTTTTTGGTTTTTTTTGTTTTGTTTTGTTTTGTTTTTTGTTTTTTGTTTTTTGTTTTTTTTTTTGTCACATTATAATATTCTGCCTCTGGTTTTTCTATAAACTGATCAGTTTTCTGGTGGCATTTTCTGAGTTTTAAACATACACACATAAATGGCTTAGGTTATAACTGGTTTTTATTAAACCATTAAAAGGCAGTACTAAAAAGGGGTTTAAATTCAGGTGCATCCAATAAAACTATGTTTGAGTTGGCAAAGAGGCAGGGGCATATGTTTTCTTGTTGAGCTAGTGCTGGAAGTTAATCACCTGTAGTATCTATGGGTAAATGTAATGTTGCTTCTATAAAAGCCCCATTTATAATTTCTATTAGTGATTGTCAGGGTGTGTTCTTGGCTGATGAATTAACCTGATGTTAAGAGGCAAGTGATATATCCATTGGAGTTATCGTGTTTAATAGGAATTTATGCTTTTTGATTAGCCATGACTTTTAGAAGACAGACGTGGAGTTCAAGGAGGGCTCCTCAGGGCAGCATAAGCCCCACTGAAGTTAATAGGATCAGGGTGTGCGTTGCCTTTATCAATGAGGTAGAGCTGAGGGAAGAGACAATTCTCGTTAACTGAGGGGATGGACACACTACTTTAGGGCTGGATTATTGTTGTTACTGTTTGATTCTAAGGGAAAGGAAATGTTTTCTTCATCTCTCATGGAATCATTTTTGAAATTTTGGTGAAGCTGGAATCTCTAACCCTTTTAAATTTGCCTTACTATGCCATCTGCCTTCCTCTGGGAAACATTGGCCCTCCATCCTAGAATTTGTTGGCACTATTTAGATTGGTCCTAGGAGTTTCCCAAGAAGTAAACTGGGCTATGTCAGAGGTTAGAATCCAAAGAATGGGATCACAGAGCCAGTACACACACTCAGCCCCTTGGGCCTATCCAGCAGTAAAGTCCCTGAGCTGTTTTCTAGGGATACCGTGGGTATGTTTAAAAATACTTGGTGTGTGGTATGTGGTCTATATGTGTGTGTGTGTTCATGTAGGTGTGTGTGTACATGCGTGTATGCATGTATTTATGTGTCTTCCTTAGTGTCTCTACACCTTACTTTTTAAAGACAGGATCACTAACTGAACTTTTAGCTTATTGATTTCAGTAGGTAGGGTAGTTAGTATAAGCTCCAGGGATTTGCATATCTTTCTTTTTTCCCACAGTGCTGGGATGCCACCATGCCTGGCTTTTTATAGTGTGTTGGGATCAGAAGTCAGGTCCTCATGCTGAATGCAGGGCAAGCACTGAGTTGTCTCCTCCGCTTCTCAGATACTTTCTGTTTCTCTTTTAGATTAATGTTACTTGATTTCAGTCTAGGATATATGTATTCATTTTATGGAGAGACTAGTTATCCAAATCCAGTGCCTTAACTAATGATGGTATCTAGATGTACTGAATATTAGTTCTATTTAAGATGTTCCTCGTGTGTGTGCATGTACATGTATTGGTGTGTATGTACATGTATAAGTATATTTGTACATGTATGCATGCACATGTGTAACTCTGTATGTTGCTGGGGATCAAACATGGCCTTTCACTTGCTGGGCAACCACTCTGCCATTGACTACATCTCCAGCTCAGTAAACACCATTTTTAAAAGTCTACCACCATCACGTATGTGCATTTTGCAGGTAGGTTTTGTCTGTGATGCTATCTGCTGTGGAGAAACAGTGCTCTTACAAGGTTCTTTCTTGTACACATTCTGAGATAGAAAATTAGACTTGATTTTGGAACTGTGTTCATTATTTGGGACAGCTTGTTAAGAGGTTTTAGGTAGAGGCCACACCCTCTGGGAGTTTAATGTCTGTAAATTTCCCCATGCATATGATTTTTATTATAATGTCAGTGAACCACTAACTTTGATGTGATTCTTATTACCCACGTTTCTCTCTAACTCCTGTGAATTAAAATGATACAGTCCAATTGGGCTCTTGAAAAGATGTGCATGCTTATAGACTTTCCTGAAGCAAGGGCCCTTCTATTTAAGAACTAAGCCAGAGGGGCCAGAGAGATGCCTCAGCCTTTGGGAGTGCTTTTCAGCTTTCATTCAGGCTCATAACCACTGCTCCTTCAGCTCCAGGGGATTAGACACCCTCTTCTGGCTGTGGTAGACACCAGCACACACGTGCCATATACACAGACACACATACACACACTCACAGACACACACGCATATGAATAAAAGTAAACACAGATATTAAGAAAGAAGCCAGAAATATCACAGAAAAAAAGATTATCTGAATTATTGTCATGTGTAGGACAGCACAAACTATCTGAAGCTAAGCTTCCAGAGTAACATTTTGTTTTCTGCTTTTTTTTTTTTGACAGAGTTGTGCACTGTAGAGAAACAATAGAAACAGAAGCAATACATGATTTATCTTTAAAAATTGATGAAACTATGTGTTCAAGAACACTCTGGATTTCCATAATTACAGCATTGAAACTTGGTTTTCGATGAATTCAGATAGTGCATTCTACACAATGACAACCGGCAGCGTCAGCAAGCACAAAATCACCAACTCCTTCAAGACAAAGTATGTCTTGACCCTTACAGGAGAAATAACATCTGGAGAAATTAAAATCAAGTTTTTGAAAATGTTCTAGAATTTTGAATTTATACTGCATAAAGACCCATTATTTGTGGGGACATTGTAGTGCTGAAGATGAAATAATGAAAATATTGTCGAGTGCCTAGTCTCCTGCAAATTTGTCTGAAGATCCTCCCATCTAAAACATCACCCAGTTTGAACATTAACCACAGAATATGATAATAATTTTGGCTCTGGAAATGAATTTCTAATTTAGGACATTTCTCAGACTAGAAACAAGACTGTATTAGAACATCCAGTGGGAAGTCAAGACTTACGTTGAAGCAGAAGGATCAGGGAGAAGATTATTATGCATTGTTTACCCATGGTGCTCTGGGCTGACCTCTCAGAATAGCTATATAATAGAGTTACCACTGTGTCTGTCTTGTAGTGAAGACGGGCTGTCTGACAGAGCTGCTGAGGAGAGAGCAAGCTGGACAGATGAACGGCTGGGAGGGGAGTTTCACCATCTGGACCAAACTAACTAGAATAATAGGTGGAGAAATGCAGCAGCCCTGAAGGGTGGACTCGGTCTTAGCAACCACACAGCTATTGTGTTGCAGACAAACAACACACATGCAGGGAGTACTGGGCCAACGGAAAGACTTTCTGAGGAGAGCCAAAAAAGGGAGTTAGACCAGTGAGAGGCAGATGCAAGTCCTGTGAAGGTTTTAGTAGGAAAAATCAATAGAGCAGAGGCTAAAAATTCACATCTCTCACATATTTGGAACTCAATATGCCTTTTAAAAAATGAAAGGTGAGTGCCCGGTTATTCTAACAACCATTGCTGTGTTATAGACTTCTCTACAGCTTAGTGCCACACGTAATTTTATTTGGTTCATGGATTGTGAGAATTGGGAATTTGGACAGGCTACAGAAGGGATAGCCTTTCAAAGGCCCTATGACTCAAAGAGCAGAGCCTGAATCATCTCTCTTCCCGTATAATCCTGGAAATGACTGCTGGGACTCACTGGAGTACTGCCCACTGGAAACACCTCCTGGCCTCTCCATGTGGTCTCTGCACCACAACCTGAGTTTGAAGATCAATTAAGGAAAGGGACTTCTGCCCGCAGCAGTGCCATCGTTTAGAATCTAGATGCTGACGTTGCACAGCATCCTTCCTCTCTTCTCACAAATTGAAGCTGAGGATGCTCAGGCTACATGGGAAAAATGTTAGGATGACTTCCTAAGAGGATGTAGAATGAGAGGGTGCCATTGTTAAAAAGTGGCATTTTGTCACAGTGACTGTCACTGCTGGTGCCAGTGAGGGGTGAAGTAAATGTCTTTTGTCAGTTGGTATGAGGAGATCCGAAGCTCAGGGTAAGACTCCGGAGAAAGGGATCAATACACTTTCTTTAACTCAAGGCTCCCCGCCAGTTTTACATTGGTGTCGGCTCTGCTGCTGGCTGGAAATGAATCTGTGCAGTGTGGCCCCATCGAGACTCCTTGTGTCCCAGCTGTTGAATAATGTTTCAGAAATTAGGACGGGAGATGTAGCTCAGCAACAGAACACTAGCCTAGTGACACGTGCCTGAGTTCGACCTCCAGCACCACAAAAATATAACAAGAAATAAATACAGTTTCAGAAAGAAAACAGGCAACAACAATGTTGATTTTCTGAAGAATTTTTATTTCCTCGTGCTAGTAAGGCATACTTTTTAAAAATTAAAATTTTTACTATTTTGTTATTTTTTAAAAATATAAATGTATTACAATATACAACAAGCTCCAGAGCAACACTTTATCCTAGCTATAGGTAGCAAAGATGTGGTAGCTGGAAATCCAGATGTTTAAAGGATTAGAAGATAATGGCTGTCATCTCAAACACAAACAACAGCTTACTTTTGACTTTTGCATGGTTTCTTAATTCCACCTATGGCCAGGGGACCTCCTTTGCTTTTGCTCTGAGTTTCCTCTGCTTGAAGCCTTATCTTCCCCACCCACCTGCTTGGCCTGCTTCTTGGCTCATTTCAAGAGTGTCTTGCCACCTTTGTGGCTGGACATGGCTTCCGGGGCTTCTTACTCAGACACCAATCCTAAAGCAAAATATCAATCCCTTAAAAATCTATCTTCACTTTTGAGAATGGTGAAATAACAAAACAAACAAACAAACAAACAAAACCAAAATAAAACAAACCAAAACCCAAATCAAACCAACAATAAAACCCCAAAACCCTGATGAAGCTTGAGTGTTCTGTCCAACCTCTTTCTAATTAATCAGCAAATACTGGCTGCCACCCAGGTGTTAGTCATGGGACAGGGTAGCCACCTGTGGCTAAGGTGAAGGAGGAAGACAAATGGCCAACTCTTGGAGGTCCTGCATCTCCAGTTGCAGGGAGCCAATGCTTTCTTCTGGACTCCTAGGACACCTGCCACTCACGAGTTCACATATTCTCTCCCCCACACACATCTTAGAGTTTCCATCACTGTGATCAAACACTGTGACTAAAAACAACTTTGTCGTGGAGAAAAGGGCTTGTTTCACTTCTGTCAACAGCATTGTACATCATCAAATGAAGTTGCCCCAGGAACTCAGGGCAGGAACCTAGAGATAAGAACTGAAACAGACACTGTGAAGGAACACTGCCGCTCAGCCTGCTTTCTTGTATCACCCAGGATCATCAGCCTAAAGGAGATTTTACCCATAGTGAGCTAGGCTTATTCACATTAATCATCAATCAATAAAATCTATCACAGGGTTGCCTGCAGGCCAATCTGGTGGGTTCATTTTCTCAATTGAAGTTTCTTCTTCAAAAATGACTCTAGTATGTGTCAGGTTGACATTAAGACTGGTCAGCTCCCTCATACACATTTGTACACATAATTTTAAAAAAAAAGTCTTAAGACAAGAAAAAGAGTGACTTCGTAAAGGAAATGTTGCTGTTAGGCTAAATAAGGTGAATACTGAGCGTGGACCATTTATCCAGCCTAAGAGTAGTAAAGGCAGCATTCTGACAATGGAATGAAGGCTGGTTAGAGTTACCTTGGTGTTATTAAGACCCCTTACTATTTTTCACTGACTGTGTAAGTGTGGGGAGAGGGCATGGACAATCGTCATACAGTCCTCTTATCCTTCTTCTTCCTCCTTTTCCTCTTCCTCTCTATCTTCTTCTTCCTCTTCTTTTCTTCTCTCTCTCTCTCTCTCTCTCTCTCTCTCTCTCTCTCTCTCTCTCTCTCTGTGTGTGTGTGTGTGTCTCTCTCTCTCTCTGTCTCTCTCTCTGTCTCTCTCTCTCTCTCTCTCTTTTTCTATAAGATTTCATTATTTCTCAGGTCATTCTGTCTTGTTTTAACATTTTGTTTTCTTTTTCTTTTTGTTCAAATCTATTAGGTAAGCACTTTCACTACCTCTAATTAAAATCTTGACCCATATGAGGCAGCTTGTATAAGCATTAAGAACTGCTGAGAGACACTCTCAGACAAGCCAAGCTCCCCAGGAAGACTCAGACCCACTATGCCAGACTGCAGGTGAGAGACTCCAACTGAGCTGCCTGGCGAGGATACTGTCCAGCCTGTTAAGCTGCTTGCAGTGTGCTCTAGGCTGAACTGCCTGGCTAGGACACTCTAAAGTCTGCAGTGTGCTTTTGGCTCCTGCAATGTGATCTGTCACCCGTGCTAGGGTGGGTTTTAGGTGATGCATCTGTCTTTGAGTCATTTCTGCTCCTGTAAGCTACCCCTTATCCATTTTTGTAAGGAATGACTATACATGTCATTGGTTGACCACGTTTGACTTTAGTGATAGCCTGTCTTTCGTCTATTATTGGTTCCCTACCTGGGTCGAGTAGACAGCTGTTCATGTCTCACCAAGACTAGTGTTACTGAACGATGGAAGTACAGAAATTTTCTTTGTGTCCATTGACCTTACAGTTTCCATATTACCAAAATCCCTCACCAGAGGGTGGATATTTTAAAGTTGACAACCCTATATTGAAATATCACTGTCACTCAAAGCCCACAGCTTACATTTGAGTTTACTCGTGGCACTGTCCATTGGCTTTAGACAGAGATTTTAAGACTACTTTGATATTTTTGGATAACAGCCTTTTGTCAGCCTTGTCAACATTTTCTCCCAGTCTTTGGCTTATCTCTTTGTTCTACACAGACATTTTTAATTTTACTGAACTCTAGCAAATCAGTCTTTCTTTCGTGGATAATTCCATTGGTGTTGGATTTCAAGAGTTATCACAAACCAGGACTGCTGGCAGGTCTGTCATCTCAGGCATTAACAAAGCTGAGTAAGCCTTCCCAAATTCAAGGCCAGACTGGGGACAAGGTGAATTCAAGGTCAATCTTGGACAACTTAGTGAGACTTTGACTCAGAAGAAACAGCAAAGAGAGGAGGGAGGGTATAAATTAATCTAGAACCCTTGTTAGTATGCACACAACCCCAGGTTTGATACCTATTATTATAAATTAACAACAACAACAACACTTTCATCACACTCAATATTATCTAGATTTTCCTCTATATGAGTCTTACAGTTTTGCTTTCAACCCTTTGTTCTATAAAACATTTGAGGTGATTTTGAGGAGGGTTTGAGATTTTTGTATAGATAATTTGTTTTTGTTCATTCTTTTTGGTACATGAATGATCAACTATGGCAGCACTATTTGTTGAATAGATATCTTTTCTTTATTGTGTAGTCTTGGCTTTTTGTCATAACTCTGGTGGCACATTGGTGGCTCCATTTCTGGTGGTCTGTTAAGTTCCTTGATCTATTTGTGTTTCTTTTCTGAAATCCCATGCTGCCCTTAGCCTTACAGCCAATCCGGAAGTCAGGTGCTATTAGCTCTCCAAACTTGTTCTTCTTCAGCAGTGGACTGGCTATTTTGTTATTCTTGTTTCTCCATGCATGCTTTAGTTAGAGAGATAGTCTATACAAAATACCTTGATAGAACTTTGACTAGGATTACATCTGATATGTAGCTGAAGTTGAAAAAAAAAATTATAATATTAAGCCTACTTATCCATGAAAATGAAGCATCTGTCAATCTAGTTTGATTCTTTCAGCAAAATTTGGTTTTCAACATATTGCCATAAGTGTGCCTATATATCTGTCTATCTATCTATCTATCTATCTATCTATCTATCTATCTATCTATCTAATCTATCACCTATCTAATTTTGGGCTGCAGAAATAGTTTATTAGTTAAGAGCACTTATGGCTCTTGTAGAGAACCTGGGATCAGTTCCCAGCACCTACAAGGTATCTTATAAATGCCTGTAACTCCAAGGGATCTGAGACTCTCTGCTGGCCTCTGCAGGCATCAAGCCAATATGGGATGTGCATATATGCTTGTAAGTAAAACACTTACACAGATAAAACAAGTTCAAAATTTATTTCATTTGGGTGCTATTGTACTTTAAATGGCAAATTCTACTTCTGCATTTTTGGTGAGTTGGAAGGCAATTGATTTTCATATATTAACTTTGTGTGTTAGGGTTAGGCTTGGTTCACATAATTATGTATTAGTTCCAGAAGGATTGTGATGATCCTTTCAAACTTTCTCCGTGGACAATCTTATCTTCCATGGGAAAAGAAAATGTTTTCTCTCTTTTCAATGTGTATTTATTTAACCTGTATTACTTTTTGTATTATTCTGTTATGCTTCTAATATGATATTGGAAAATAGTCTTAGAGAAACAGTTTTGCCTTGTCCTTACGTTTAGCTCAAAAAGTTTCATTTTCTCAGTAAATATTTTAAATAAAAGAAAATTAATCATTGAAGCTGTATATAACATAGAAAAATAAAATGATAGCTTCCATTTGCTCTTTGATAATATTTTCATCTCCTTACAAATTACTGTGTCATAGGTCAGCCCTATGTATGTCTTCTATTCACTCTTAATGACTGAAATGGAAGCCAAGTACAAAATTGTTTTGACTTCTTAACGAAAAAAAAAAATGATTCTTTCCTTCTTATACCCCTGTGAGCAGTGGAAAATAAGAAAACAAAAGTGGTTTGTCCATGTGGCACTAGGAAGCAGCCACTTGTAATTTTTCAGTGGCCTCTTCAACCATGAGCCTAGCATTCATCAGACACAGAGCTGTGTCAGGAGTCCATGCGTCTGCAGCTGGTAGATACTGATCATGGAAGCAGAATGGATGATGGAACCTTTCCCAGATGGTGCATATCAACACTTCAAAGACTTATTTTTGTTGTTCTCATCTTTCATAACATTTGTTTTCCTGAGTAGACAGCAGCTGTAGGGAAGGTTTAATGTAAAGACCTGCTTGCTTTGGGAAAGTCCCTTAGAAAGAAAAAAAATGATCACATTTGCATAAGATCAAGTCATTTAAAGAGCTGGACACTACCATCAATGGCAAGAAAGCTATCTTTTGGCTTGGTTTAGCTTACCCAGTTTTGCTATTCTGAGTCATGATTCTGTAAGGAAAATATACTCATATTCTTAGCTTAGTGATTAATTTTTATGTTTCTAGAGAAGATCTCATTATGCAGCCTGGGCTGACCAGAAACATGCCGTGCCTGTTTCTGTCTCCCCAGAGGAGGGATTAAAGGCACACGATTGTCTTATAATCACTGGCAGTTGTTAATGTGGCCGTGTGCTGGATTGCTCCAATCTTAGAAGGCAGTCTTATTTTGGAAAGGCAGGCAAGGTGAAAATGCAAGCAGGTATGGAGATTTCAGAATCAAATAAAACATCCTCCACATGAACAGCCCACTTAAAAGGGGCCATTATCTTCTTTCCACAGAAGATAAAACATGTTTCTATCAACCTACATGTTTGACATCCCTTAATGCTTACCCTTAAGGGGAATAGAAAGTTAGAGCCCATACAATTTGTTATTGTAACTATGAAAGGTGGTCAAAATGAAGACTTCTATCTAAATTCACTTCAAATTTACTAACTTTGACCTCAAAGGAGCTAAATGTTGGTCAGTTAACAAAGACTCCTTCATTGACTTTCATTACCTGTTCACTGACTTAATATGGTGGTTAAATTCGATGGAACTCCAAAAATATAGCTTATCTAAAGAAACTAACACAAAGGAGTTTCCAGTCTAAATGGGGTAATGAATACACATGAAAACATGCAACATCTCCTTTTGACTCAATTCCAACCCATCTGTCTACCTTCTCTAAGGGATTCGTTTAAGTCAGTTTGTTCTCTCCCTTTGGTACCTGTAACCTCTTGCTATTTAATTGTGCTTTGCCCAAGTTCAGGAGCTTCCTCAAGTGTTAATGACTAAAAATCATCTGTTTGCCATTATATTTCCTCTAGCTACAGTTCAATTCTTTGCCCTCCTCTTCTGGGAGTGTTTATTGCAATAATTATCATCTTTTCCTAAAGCAATACTGTTTTTAACTATATATTTCAACAAAAAATTAGACTGAGTAAATGCTACACTGATGGTGGCATTGGCACATGTAGTGAACAATTTTCATTCATGACATCATGGTGAATCTTGACATCATAGACCAGCATGGTTTTGGAATGTTATCCCATGGGTCTATGAATCTACCTTGTTACTCCCCAGGTCACTTATTTTTGGCTTTATTTACAATACAATTTATTCTATTTTTTAAAAAATTTTATGTGGAATGACTGCTCTCATTTCCCACCCTCTTTTTCTTATTGTTTTTGTTCTTGGATAATTGGGTTCTTTCTTGTATGATTCCCAATATGCAGTGAGTTCTTTCTAGAGCCTAAATACTCAAAGCATTAAAACAGAAGGATATATTTGAAGTGAATTATCTAATGATTTTTCACTTTGCATGTGCAGGTGTGCATGTGCACATGCGCTTGCACAAGTACACACATACACACACACACACACACACACACACATATGAACACACACTAGAACAGCTCTACTCTACTTCCTTTGAACCCACCCAAGAGCTCTGCATTTACGAATGAATCTCTCTCTCTCTCTCTCTCTCTCTCTCTCTCTCTCTCTCTCTCTCTTTCTCTCCCTCACCGCTCCCTTCCTCCCTCCCTCCCATCCTCCCCCCTTTCTCTCTTGGTCCCTTGCCCACAAACTCTAAAAGTCCCACCTCAATCTCCCTGCCCAACCATTAGCTGTATGCCAGTTCTTTATTCAATCGAAGCCAATCTGGGGACAGAGATCCTCAGGTCCAGAAGTGGCTTTTGGGAACCAAATTAAGACAAAGCATTAGAACCAATTCACAACAATATAGCCTATGCCAAAGGCTGGCCTTGAGCTCTTGATCCACCCATCTCAACTCACAAGCATTGTGATTAAAAGTGAGAGCCAACATAACTGGTCCACAAATGCTTTTAATATATAAAGAACACTTGGCAGTCTGATTACTGTGTGATCTGATTGGCCAGCCTGCAACTGGACTGTCGGTAACACTGCTGTCATTTCATAATATTAATAAGCGTTACAGATAATTATTGACAATCACAGAGACAAGGAAGCTGTCTCATTGGAAACACAAGCAGTAATAATTTCATCTTGTCACAGAAACTGAACTTGACACTATTAAGCTGTGTGTCTGTTACACGGATTATAAGCCTGTGTTGTCTACATAATGATGGAACTATAGGAGCTAGAATTTGGCTTCCGGGGTAAACGCGCTTGCCATGTAAGTCTGACAGCCTGAGTTTGATTTAGAGAATCCACATGATAGGTTGGATGTGATGGTGCACATCTGTTGGAGGTGGAGACAGGAGAATTGCCCAGAAGTGTGCAGGCCAGCTGGCCTGGAGTCCACAGTATGGCAGAATCAACCAGAGATGAGCAAGATAAAATGACAGAACTAATTGCTGGACATCGTTGTCTGACTTCCATGTGCTCTATAGCATGCATGTGCATGCCAACATACACATGCAAAGTAGTAACAACAGCAAATAGTAAAAAAAATACTAATAAGTGTAGCACTTTCATCCAAAAATTTAGTTACTTGGCCAATGCCCTATGGTTAGTACTGAGATGCTTTTGGAGTTTCAGAACCATAACTATGATCCATGGAAAATGATGGCTTTAGCCATTCACACTATCTTGGTGTATGGGGGATAGAGCTGTTGTTAGCCTGACATCATCAGTGAACTTGGACAAGGGATGATTCTCACAGAAGCTTTACCATAGCTGTAACACCATAGCCCAGTTAGCTTAGGCTAAGCCAATCTCAACCCCTACAGCTTCCTTGGAAGGACACATCCCACCATGTCCAAAGCTAAACCTTTCACACATCATTTGTTTAATCTTCTGTTCTCACTCCTTTTTGTCTAGTTTATGAGGAAAAGGTATTTTAGCCTTCTTTGTTTTGTTGGCACATTATTCCTCTGTACCTCCTTGATCTCTTCTGGTGAACCACATTTAACAGAATAACAGTGAATCGTTTCACTGTTAAGTGTTGTCTAAAATAGCAGAAATAAGGATCAGGGATATAGCTAAGTATCCCTAGCAAGTACTAAACATGTGTGGAGCCCTGGGCTCTCTCATTTCTAGCACACACGTGTGCACACACACACTCAGACACATACACACACACACACTCAAACAGACACATTCACACACTCATACAAGCTCACCCACATGCATGCACATACACACTCACACAGTTGCACACACACCCATACACTCACACAGGTGCAAATATACATGCACACACATACATATTCACATATTTACATGTACACACACACACACACACACAAGAATCCGACTGTGAAAATGAGATAGAATCACCATCGTGCCCGTTTCAGACCAATGCATATTTGTTTCAGCGTCCTCCAAGTGATCCCTCTGATCAGGAGGGTCTCCTGCAGGAAAGGGGAATGAAGCTTGCTAAGGAGATAGAAACACTGTGTCCTTGAGTGCAGCTAAAAGGTCAACTATTTCCAACAGAGGTTATTGTAGGAGTGGGTCTGATGCTGGTCTGTTCCCCAGTTGGTTCTTGCTCTGTCAGGAAAGAAGCCATGGCCAATTGCTGGGTAGAAAGAATAGGCGGGACATCCCAGTCCATACAGGAAAAGAGACAACTGCAAGGGAGGAGAGGTAGAGTTCACCATGCCTCTGAGGGAGAAAAGCTGTACAGTCCTCTAAGATCTTGGAAGGAGGGGTAGCTTGTGGTCACTCTTACAGACAGGCATTTGTGAGGGTTTAGCAGGGACAAGATGCAACTGAGCAACTAAAGTTTAGGGCAGTTAGAGAGGTGCCGAGGTAAGAATATTGAAAAGGGCACGCTTTTCCTGGAGGAAGATAGGTAGCGCTAAGCAATTGTGTCAAAGGCAAGTTGAAATTAAACAACTGTGTGTCTGTGTCTTTTATCCATGGATTCAAAGGAAGCTGGGTGGGGGCTAGCAAGGCAGCCCTTTCCCAGAGCCTAGGCAGGGTAACAAAAGCTACTTGCAATAGGTTTCTATTGTTTATTCCATGGAATAAAAGCCTGTAATGGGAACAGGGAGTGGGAAGCCTGTCCATAGAGAGACAGCTCTAGCAGGAACTCCAGCTAACCGTCTTAATATTCCCAGTCCATTTCTGCACAATGTTGTAGGTTCTCTGATTTGCTATTCCCATTGCTTGATCGCTCAATCAAGCTACTATAGTTGTTCTACTGGATGTTGTAGACTTCTGATTGGATGATGTTTTACTCTCTATCTGCTACTACTTTTTTATCTATCTATCTATCATCTATCTATCCATCCATTAATCTATCTACCTGCTACTTGATCTTTTTCTTTTCTATATGCTTAATAAACTCATTCATACACAACTAAAAAGCATGATTATTATTGTCCAGGCCATCCCACAAAAAAAAACCAAAAACCTATAGCACCAATAGTTATCATAACATTACCCTAGAACACTCATGTTCCTGGTACTTAGTTGTATAACTAGAAAAACTATATATAGCTCAGCACACCATAGCATATTCTTAACATTCGCCACTCAGACTGAGCAATTTTGGCTCTTTTCGCTACCCATAATGTCACACCCCAGTAACTGGAAAATCACCCAAATCTGTTCCTTCAAGTAATATATGCCATCCATCACATTGTGAGGCATGATTCTTGCTGCTTCTGGTCATCCAAAGGATGAGAGAGTTGGAGAGAGCTCAACAGTTTATGGAGCTTTATAAGGGAAATAATTTTTTTTCCTTTCGTGCTGTGGGTGAGTTAAGTAGTTAAGAATGTCTAGAATTTGGAAAGGATTCCCAATCTTTTTAACAAAATACCGAATAAATAAAATAAAGGAGTTAAAAATATCCAGTTATAGGTGTCCAGTACAGCTTAAAAACAAACACTGTGGCTACAGACTGGGCTTTATTATAAGGGACAATGTTAGCTGGCAATTCTGTGTAACCTCTCCAAACCTCTTCCTCTATGTGATTTGCAATTTTCTTAGTCATAATCATGTCACCACATATCTTCACTCAAAGTTCTCAAACTCATAAGCAAAATTAAACCATAGGATTGTCTCACTCCACTCAAGAAGAATCTATGATTCAGCTCACTAGTTTAAAAAAATTATTTGTGGTGGCACACGCCTTTAATCCCAGCACTTGGGAGGCAGAGGCAGGTGGATTTCTGAGTTTGAGGCCAGCCTGGTCTACAGAGTGAGTTCCAGGACAGCCAGGGCTACACAGAGAAACCCTGTCTCGAAAAAACAAAACAAAACAAACAAACAAACAAACAAAATATTTGGCTCAGGTTTTACACTACTCAATGTCACAATGTCTCTGTTTCTACATTTTTCTCCGGAAATGCAATGAGCTCCTCAGAATCCCTAGACTTTTGTTTTTCCACAAAACACTCAATGACGGATTTGTTTTTTACATTTTTTATAGAATTTGATCTTGTTTTATCTTTTCTGTGATTAAACTTACAGTAAATGTAAAACCTGGAACTCTGACAAGATGGACACCTACGGCACTGACAGACCTACTCTCCAATCGTTCAACAACTCCAACAATTCCTACTTCAAGGAATGTAGTCGAAAGCCAATCAGACCAATACATACTCACAGTTGATTGGTCCAAAAAGAGACAGCTGACTCCAAAGCAGCCAATCAGATTCCTTCCACAAGGCATTTTGAATTAAATCCAACACTGAGGGTTTCTCTTTCTCAAGTAGTAGATGCCACACAGTGATAAATTCCAGTACATGTTGGTTTTTAATGAGCTTGTTCCCTGCTCAATAAAGGAACATCAGAGCATAAAACTAAGTTAAAAAAGAGAGAGAGGGAGAGCGGGTGAGCAAGTGAGTGGGAGAGAGACAGACAGAGGGACAGAGAGACAAAGAGACAGAAGAAGGGGAAAAGAAGAGGAGGAGGAAGAGGAAGAGGAAGGAAGGAAAAGAAAAGAAGAGGCTAGAAAGACACAGTATTCGGGTCTTTAGTTTCCACTGCTCCTAAAACAAGATGCATCTTTATCCACCTTGAGATTTTAGCCTCTGGTAAATGCTTCTTCCTATGCAAACACTTCAAAATGGCTTGTCACTCACTACAATACATACAAAGTAACTTTTGGGGCCAATTCCTCAATGTATGTTTTAAAATCTGAAAACTGATCCAAAAAAAAAAAAAAAAAAAAAAAAAACCAACTCAGTTTTCTACACTGGTGTGCATTTTCATCTACACACTAATGAAAGGAAAGTTTATGGACAAATTCCAGAATTTTCCAGTATTCTAGTTCTTTTTACCCCTACCTTCATAATTCTGCATATTAAAATAATTATCAACAACTCAGCAATCAGATGTATTTTCTGTTTTCCCTAGAGCCTCTAGGCACATGAAAGGAGACTAAACCTGGTCCCAAACATGTTCCCAGTACGAACTCAGAAGTCTCGATGATATGGCTAACAGCAGCTTGGTGTTAAATTGAAACACTAAATTTAAGTGCAGAAAGTATCTGCTCGAAATTCAGGCTTTTAAATTGGTTTAAACCATCAGCTTCACATTACCCGTTTCTACCCAAAATATTTCTATTTACCCCTGCCCAGCAATTTATATTCACAGATCTTTTGACCTAATGAAAAGCTGTAAAGCGTCAGGCAATGAAGCTCAATCTTACTAACCTTCATACCAACCCAGCAATTTTAAGCACTGTGGCACGTTTTGAGCACTGAACACAGAAAGATAATTGATTGACATTTCAGAAAGAGTTGCAGAAATCATGACCCTTTAAATATGTAATCCTGTCTGTGTGAAGACTAAAGGTGGATCCTTTCAACTTGCTGTTCCTGTCTTGGCCTCAGCAGTGTCAAGGGTCTGGACCACTTGTCTCAGAGGGTGTCCTACAGTTTCTCTGATCTCTTCCTCCTGGTGAAACGAAGGTTGAACATATGGAGCCATACTGTCTTGGTGGTCCTGTGTGATACCGCTCAGCAGTGTCAGAAGGATCTATTCCAAACTACTACAGTGCTGTATCTGATTCCTCAGTTAATGTAGCTTCCGTCATCTCTCCCATTTAAAGGCTTACTCTCTTCTTTGTAATTAATAAGTCCTTTTAGGCTCAACTGCTTATCATTGTTTGAACCGACTAATACACCTGTGGCTATAAACAGCAATTTTTCCATTCCGGTCCACATTTAATTAGCTGGGATTTTTCCTGAAGTATTTTGTATCCTTTTCTTTTTCCTCAGCTTTTGTTATTGGTATATCAGCATCGATAGACAGATTTCCTTTAACTGACCAACTCATTTTGATTGATCAGTTAAAGGATCAAAATGAGTTGCTACAGTTTGGGTCAGAGCATGCTCCTGAAGGCTCAGTCTGTGTCCCTTCAACACACCCAGGCTTTTTCTTTGAGCTCCACAATAGCACAAGATGTGCTTCCTTCACCTTAATGGCTCATCTGGAACCTGGAATCTGTTCTGTTTTGTCCTTGAGGCCGTGGGTTGGGGGTGGGGCGCCTCCACCAGGAAGGGTGTTAGAAACTAAGGTGTCTTTGCTGAAAGTGCTCCCCTCTTCTTGGCCATTCTTGCTTTTAAGCCCTTGCAGCAGAACAAGCTATAAAGTGGATTTTTTTTTTAAAATGAGAATTCAACTTAAACTTCTTGAACCTCCTGTCAGGATTTTTCTTCATTCCACCACACATTTATATGTCTGTCCAGCTTCACCTATGTTGTGCAACAGTTTCCTCAGAGACTGAAATCCATAGTCCTGGAGGGAAGCTCTTTAAACAGGAAGAAGATAAACTACCCAAAATAGCTTCAGGATGTCCCTGAAGCGGACCATATTCACTAGGCCCTGCCAGAGCAAGCAATAAAAGCTAAGAGTCCCTTTCAGACCAGATAAGCTTCAAAGAAGACTCCTGAGACCAGACCAGCTGTCTGGAAAAGGCAGAAACCAGCCAAGCTGCTTGGAAAAGGGTTTAGACCCACCGAGTCACTTGAAAAGAATGCTTTTCAACTGGATGATCTGCCTGCAGGCTGTGAAGTGTGCTCCAGGTTTCCAGCTGTTGTGAGATGTCATCGGTGCTAGAGTGGGTTTTAGTGATGCAGCCTCCTTGAATCATTTCTGCTCCTGTAAGTAACCCCCTCGCCCATATTCCTGTAAGTAACCACAATAAAACTCACTGGCTTACCAAGTTGAACTTTATTGGTGTTGGTGTCTGAAAGACTCTAGCCAGCCCAAGCATGGCAAACATGGCTCTCCTCCAGTCCCTCTGCATTGCTAAATACCACAAGGTTGCACTCTTAAAGCTAGCCACCAAGGTCTATTCCATTATATGGTCACTTCTCTTCCTGAGGCTGACTACCAAAGCCCAGCAATCAGAGTACTGAAGTCAAGCAATCAAAAGTCTCCTTTATTTCACCTAATAAACATGCCTAACTGAAATTAAACAACTCATTCTTACACAGGTTTCCCCTTTTACTTTATAAACCATTTTCCTATGTGTCATCTTTAAGTCCACAGGCAGTCCTTTGTCCCACTCTGGGACAAACACCCCTATCCCATTCCTTCCCCTTCTCCCTCAGCCTCTATCTCCTGTCTTAGTCTCTTATTCCTAGCCCTCTGTCCCTCTGGGCCAAAAAAATTTTTTATGTACTGAGAACTTGGTCTTAAAGATCCTGAGCCATACCTATCTCTTACAGTATCTATCCTTTGGTCTGTTCTAGGTTTCCTATCTAAAGTGAATAGACATACAGTTTTACCTCCCAGAAAAAATATTGGTCACACAACAACTTCCTATTGCTGTAATAAAGACCAGAGCCAAACATCAGGTGCAGTGGCACACAGCTTTAATCCCAGCCTGTGGGAAACAGGTGTATCTCTGTGAGTTGAAGGCCAGCCTAGTCTATATAGTGAGTTCTAGGACAGCCAGAACAAGATATCAAACTATATTCAAGAGAGAGATAGAGAGAGAGAGAGAGAGAGAGAGAGAGAGAGAGAGAGAGAGAGAGAAACAGAGAAAAAGACAGAGAGAGAAAGAGGAAAGAGACAGAGAGAGACACACAGAGAGAAACAGCTAGCGGAGAAAAGGGTTTATTTGGTTTATATTTCCATTATCACTGAGAGAAGACAGGGCAGGAACTCAAGGCAGAAACAAGGAGGCAGGAGCTGATGTAGAGACTACAGAGGAGTGCTGCTTACTAGCTTGTTCCTCATGATTTGCTGAACTTGCCAGCTTGCTTTCTTATAGTGTCCTGTGCCATGCAGCATGAGAAGGCATCACCTATATCAATTGTTAATCAAGAAAATGTCCAGTCTGTGCCTGCACCTAGAACAGTCCTAAGTCATCAGCTCTGCACCCAATCCCCCCAAACCCAGAGGAGACTGGACTCCCAGAAGCTCTAACACACCCAGGGTGTAGGTGAGCAGGCCACAACACCCCACCACAAACAGGGAGTAGTTTGGGACACATGGGGACCCAGGAACTCCCTCAAGACCAGAGGCACAGGACCCTTCCAGACTGTTCCTGTACTCAGAGCAGTCCTGGGGCACCAGTTCTGCACCCAATCCTCCAAAAACCAGAGGAGGCTGGACTCCCAGGAGCCCTTAGATGCCCAGAAACATAGGATAAAAGGATCACAGGATCATAGGAGCTTGAGCACACCAGAATTTCAGGATCCTAGAAGCAGCCTGACTCCCAGGAGCTATTACAACCAGGATCTCAGGATCACAGGATTAGAGACATCTGGACTCTGAGGAGTTCTGACACAACCAAGAAAACAGGACAGACAGGCTCCAGCCAGAGACAGCGAGTGACTAGTAGCACTAGAAATAACCAGATGGCAAAATGCAAGCACAAGAACATAAGCAATAGAAACCAGGTTACCTGGCATAATCAGAACCTAGTTCTCCCACCATAGCAAGTCCTGAGTACAACATGACAACAAAAAAAGCAAGATTCAGATTTAAAATCACTTCCCATCATAAGGATAGAATACTTTAAGAAGGACATAAATAACTTCCTCAAAGAAATACAGGAAAACACAGGTAAACAGGTAGAAGCCCTTAAAGAGGAAACACAAAAATCCCTTAAAGAATTACAAGAAAACAAAACCAAACCAGTGAAAAAATTGAAAAAAAAAAAAATTTCAGGACATAAAAATGGAAGTAGAAACAATAAAAAAATCACAAAGGAAGACTACCCAGGAGATAGAAAACCTAGGAAAGATATCAGAATTTATAGAGCAAGAATCACCAACAGAATACAACAGATAGAAGAGAGAATCTCAGGTGCAGAAGATATCATAGGAAACATTGACACAACTTTCAAAGAAAATACAAAAAAAAAAAAAAAAAAAAAAAAAAAAAAAAAAAAAAAAAAAAATCCTAACCCAAACATCCAGGAAATCCAGAATACAATGAGAAGACCAAACCTAAGGATAATAGATATAAAAGAAAGTGAAGATTCCCAACTTACAGTGCCAGTAAAGATCTTCAACAAAATTATAGAAGAAAACTTCCCTAACCTAAAGAGATGCCTATGAACATACAAGAAGCTTACAGAACACCAAATAGACTAGATCAGAAAAGACATTCCCCCATCACATAATAATCAAAACACCAAACACACTAAACAAATAAAGAATATTAAAGGCAGTAAGGGGAAAAGGTCAAGTAACATATAAAGGTGGACCTATCAGAATTACACCAGACTTTTCACCAGAGACTATAAAAGCCAGAAGATCCTGGACAGATGTCATACAGACTCTAAGAGAACACAAATGCCAGCCCAGGCTACTATACCCAGCAAAACTCTCAATTACCATAGATGGAGAAACCAAGATATTCCAAGATAAGACCAAATTTACACAGTATCTTTCCACAAATCCAGCACTACAAAGAATAATAGAGGGAAACCACTAACACAAGGAGGGAAATTATACCCTTGAAAAAAGCAAGAAAGTAATGTTCTTCCAACAAACCCAAAAGAAGATATCCACACAAAGATAACTCCACCTCTAGTAACAACAATAACAGGAAGCAACAATCACTTCTCCTTAATATCTCCTAACATCAATGGACTCAATTCCCCAATAAAAAGACATAGATTAACAGACTGGATACATAAACAGGACCCTACATTTTGCTGCATACAGAAATTGCACCTCAGTGACAAAGACAGACACTACCTCAGAATAAAAGGCAGGAAAACAATTTTTCAAGAAAATGGTCCCAAGAAACAAGCTGGAGTTCAACCAAAAGTTATCAAGAAAGATAAGAATAAACGATTCGTACTCAGCAAAGGAAAAATCAACCAAGATGAAATCTCAATTCTGAACATGTATGCACCAAATGCAAGGGAACCCACTTTCATAAAAGAAAATTTACTAAAGCTCAAAGCACACATTGCACCTCACACAATAATAGTGGGAGACTTCAACACCCCACTCTCAGCAATGGACAGATCATGGAAACAGAAACTAAACAGAGACACAGTGAAGCTAAGAGAAGTTATAAACCAAATGGATTTAGCAGATATTTATAGAACATTTCATCCAAAAACAAAAGAATATACCCTTTTCTCAGCACCTCATGGTACCTTCTCTAAAATTTACAATGTAATCCATCATAAAACAGAGACAAGAAAATTGAAATAATCCCATGCATCCTAACAGATCACCATGGACTAAGGCTGGTCTTCGATAATGATAAATTCAATGGGAAGCCCACATACATGTGGAAACAGAACAATACAATACTCAATGATAACTTGGTTGGGGAAGAAATAAAGACTTTTTAGAATTTAATGAAAATTAAGGCACATCATACCAAAACTTGTGGGATACAATGAGAGCAATGATAAGAGAAAAACTCATAGCTCTAAGTGCCTACAAAAAGAAACTGGAGACAGCACATCCTACAAGCTTGAGAGCACACCTGAAAGCTCTAGAACAAAACAAAACAAAAACAAAAACAAAAAGCAAATGCACCCGAGAGTAGTAGATGGCAGGAAATAATCAAACCCAGGGCTGAAATCAACCAAGTAGAAACAAAAAGAATATACAATGAATCAATAAAACCAGGAGCTGGTTCTTTGAGAAAATCAACAAGATAGATAAACCCTTAGTCAGACTAACCAGTGGGAACAGAGACATTATCCAAATTAATAAAATTAAAATCAGAATCTGGAAAGAGCCCAGATGTCCATCAACAGAGGAATGGACTCAGAAAATATGGTACAGAGCCTTAGCAACCTAAGACAGAAGTGCATTGCTTTTGATAATGTATATTCCATGGCAGGTAAGAAAGTAATTCTTGTCAGAACTACCTAAGACAGACTCAGTCTTGTTAATGAAATAAAAAAAAGAGGGAAAGGTAGAAAGCCTTTGGGGCTGCTTAGCAAGATTCTGACATGGGTCAAGGACAAGGAAATTATTTTGCTGAATAAAATGTCATAACATTACCTTTGGGGCTGAAGAAGATTTCAGCATACTTATTTTGGAAAGGGCCATTTTGTTAAAGCATCTCATAGCTCAATAGTTTTTAAATGTTGGTATTTCCTTTTTTCTGAACAACAATTATAATAAATGATCTGAAAATATGGAAGCTTCTTTACTTACAAATAGCTTTATTTCCAAAAAGTTAATCTAGATCCCCAAGGGTAGTTCAAACTGGCAATACACAAGCAATGCTTGAAATTCTGGTAAGAATGAACACATGTAGTTTCAGATACCTGAAGTCAGTCAGCATAGAGAGAGCAGCATGAAGGTGTATTGCACCTGTAGAAACAAAGTCAGGTGTATATTCTAGTACAAAAAATAAATAAATAAATAAAATTTCAAAATTCACTGAACTTAATTACTTACTAGCAATTGCCATGTTCTTTAATGAACTCAATATTAATAAATGAGTGGATTTAAGAATAGCAAGCTGAGGCTGGAGGGATGGCTCAGTGGTTAAGAACACTGACTGTTCTTCCAGAGGTCATGAGTTCAATTCCCAGCAACCACATGGTGGCTCACAACCATCTGTAATGGGATCTGATGTCCTCTTCTGGTGTGTCTGAAGACAGCGACAGTGTACTCATATAAATAAAATAAATCTTTAAAAGTAGAGAGAGAGAGAGAGAGAGAGAGAGAGAGAGAGAGAGAGAGAGAGAGAAAACAGCAAGCTGAATGCAGGAGTTGGACCTAGGCTTCCTACACATTTATAGCAATGTGCAGCTTGGTCTTCATGTGGATCCCCTAACAACTGGAGTGGGGGCTGACTCTGACTCTGTGGCCTGCCATTGTGCCTGCTTCCCCTACCTGGACTGCCTGGTTGAACCTCAGTGGGAGAGGGTATGCCTAGTCCTGCTGGGACTGGATGTCCCAGGTGGTACCCAAGGGGGGCTTCTGGTTCTCTGAGGAAAAAGGGAGGGAGTAATGAGAGGGATTTGTTAAGGTGGGACTCTGAGGAGAGGAGGGAGGGGGCTGCAATCAGGTTGTAAAGTAAATTAAAATAAATTAATTATTGGAAGAAAAGAACAGCAAACTGAAAGTGGGCTGATACTTTCAGATATGTGGGCATAGTCTTGATGTTTACATTAAAGAAATGTAGATTTAAATGTAGAGACGATGCTCATGCTTGGTGGTAGATTATGTTTAGTAGAAATCCTGAGTTCAGTTTCCATACACACGTGCTGTGCACGTGTGTTTATATATGCTTATTAAGATATACTGAGGTGTATATATATTTAAGATCCTTCGACCTCCATATAATATCCAAATAATAATGTAATCCGTATTTGACATATCACATAGAAATATTTAATTCTGCTGTAGAAAGCCAAGAAAATAAATGGGATGAGTGAAAGCCATGAGGTGGTTAAGCACACATAGTAATTAAGAAAGCAACTCCCAAACACTGAGAAAGCTTGCTAGATGTACTAATGGAACATAATGAGTAGGCAAGCAGCTCCAGAGATCCAGGCCCAAGACCACAAGAATCCTCAAACACAGAGCATTTTAACAACTTCTAAGGCATGTTGAATATAGTAAAACACATGGAAACTGTGCTGGAACAAGCAAGAACAGTGCTCAGATAGAAAAGGATGCAAGAGCAAGGATCAAATCCCGGGTCTTATTGCCTGGAATCCAAAAGCTACAGTCTTAGTTATCCTTTGCCATTTTATCAACACCCACCATGTTCTTGTCCCAGCCCAGATTATGCTTTGCTCAAAAAAATTTAAAGAAGCCCGATGCCATTCTCCAAGGCAGTTGGCAAGTCCCAACTTTCAGCAGGCTTATTAAGTGCATCTCTTGGCTTTAAAAGGTGGATGTATTGGCTTTAGATAAATTTCCATCTGATTGGATTTTTAAAAATAGTCTTATCATCAATCAAAAGGGATTATAAATCAGAGAGAAAAAAATGAGAAATCTGCCCTGTTTTCAGCCCATCCCAGGAGACTCAGTCTCTGCCGCATCTCATGGCATCTTCCTCTCTGCTTTTGAAGAGTTTAATGAACCATATGACAAAGAGAACCAACCCTCTAAGTCAGTTCCTGTGAACAGTGGCCACAGGTTCCAAGCTCCTTCACTACTTTTAGTTCTGTCTTAATCTTAGCCAATATGTTCTGAGAAGAATACCTCTGTTTCCACATAATAATGTCTCTAGGCAGCTGTGACCCACTGTGGGTCTCGTGTCTACAACAGGACACTTCCCATATCACGTATCATCTTTGTACTGTGAATCTATCTAAAAGGGCTCCCTACAGTTGGATGGAGTGGTGATAGTTACTAAGATAGCAGACAGAGGACAGGGGTTCCAGAGAGTTTAGCAGTGACAAGCTCCTGCTACCTTTGCAGAGGACTCAGGTCTGGCTCCCAGGACCAGGGGATGGATGACAACAATCCAAAACTACAGTTTCAGAGGATCTGACACCACTTCTGGTCTCTATGGGCACCAGCATGTAGGTTGTGACATATATAAATATAGGCTGTCTGAGTTAAGGTTTCTGTTACAGTAATCAAACACCACAGGCAAAATCAACATGGGAAGGAAAGAGTTTATTTGCCTTTCACATACTCATGGTGGTCCATCATCAAAGGAAGTCTGGAATGGAATTCAGAGAAGAATCAAGAGACAGAAACTGAAGCAGAAGCCACCCAGGATCCAGGATCGCTGCTTAATGGCTCTGTCCACATCTCTCCTGCTTTCTTACAGCACCCAGGACCACCAGCCCACAGGTGACACTGACCACATTACTCGTCAGTCTAGAAGTGACACAGCTTTGCCTACCGGCCAATCTGTTGAGGATATGACAGCTGGTCTTGGTTGTTAACTTCACTCTATCTAGAATTAACACAAGTGACTAGGTACAACTGTAAGGGATTCTTCTCTCAATTAAATTGATTGAAATGGGGAGACTCGTTTAGTACAGTTCTTTTGAAGTGTGACAATCTATCTCTAATCTAGGCTACATCTTCTGCTAGCTGCCTATTGAAAGAACATGGAAGAAGGAAGCTTGCTATCTTTATCTGCTTCCTCTCAATGACAAGTTCATTCACACCGGGCATTAGAGCCTAATTCTTTAGAATTCCATCATATACTGAAGACCAACTGAGACATCCAGACTCATAATCTGAACGATTACTGGAGTAGTCACAGACTTCCTGTTGGTAGACAGCCATTGTTGGTCTAGCTGGACCACAGCCTGTATGCCGTCATAATGTGTATGTGTGTGTGCATTTATGTAAATATATAATAAATACACAAAATATGTTTTATAACAAACACGCACTCACACACATGTATGTGCACATGAACACGTACACACACACATGTATGAGTTTATTCTTTTGTTCCTGTTACTCCTCAAAGCCCTGACTAATACAGAAAGCACGTTCTCAATTGAGGTTTCATCTTCCCAAATGATTTTAGTTTGTATCAAGTTGAATAAAATTACCCAGCACATACACAAAACACTCATACATCTTAAAAAGTAAATTAATAGTGTCGTTAAGGAGAGGGTAAAAAAGATAGATAGAGATAAGAGTGAAAGTTTAGATAATACACTCAACTCAACTGTGTTTGGTTTGAGATGGTTTTGAGGTGGAAGTGAATGTAGCAGTTGTCTGCTCAGTTAACGTTCTGTCTCACTCACCCTAACATTTCACTTCCCCAAATGTGTTCCTAGTCCTATCCTCGTGTGCACCTCAGATTCCATACCTCAAACCCAAACATATATGAATAGATGTTTCTTACTGAGGCTCTCGGTAGATATGTCTGTAGTTAAGAGTGCTTACTCTTGTTTCAGGGGACTTTAGATATCAGGCAACGCACAACCATCTACAGACAAATATTGCATAATGTTGGGATTTGGGTAAGCTAATTGGCAAGTACACAGGAATTTACCTCTCTCTCTCTCTCTCTCTCTCTCTCTCTCTCTCTCTCTCTCTCTCTCTCTCTCTCTGTGTGTGTGTGTGTGTGTGTGTGTGTGTGTGTGTGTGTGTGTGTGTCTTTGAGTTTACTCCATAATATAAGTTTGAGCTGGCCTCTGATGCATTTTATTATTTTATAAAACTCATGTTTTGTCATTTCCTTTCACGCAAAATTACATAGAGGTAAGTCTTTTTTCTGGCATTAATCCTTGTTGGGGCTTCAATAGTCTCAAGGTTCATATTGGCAACAGTGTACTAATTACTTTTCTTGTCTTACCGAGTGAATACCTGACAAGAGGCACCTTAGGGGAGAAGAGTTTCTTTTGCCTCCATCATGGTGGGAAGGTAGTGCAGGAGTGGGAGGCAGCTGAAAACTATGCCCCTACAAGTCAGGAAGCAGAGGGATGACAGGAAGCATCACCAGGCTACAAAGGCTCAGGCCAGCCCTTACTGACTCCTTCCTCCAGCATAGCTCTGCCTCCTAAAGGTTTCAGTGTTCTTAACCAGTGCCATCAGCTGGGGACAACTGTCCAAATGTGTGAGCCTTTGGGGGCATGATACGTAGAACACTACAATAGTAATGACTAGAGTGCTAAGACTCCTGTCACTCCCAACAATTCAGGAAGGACAGACATGTCAGTTGTCTAAAGCCACAGGAGGGACCCACATGGGACTGAAGACCAGTCTCGAGTGCTCTGAGTCTGAATCTCACCGTATGACAACCATGTCCCAAGTCTCTGTTTCCTTGGCTAGACCCTGATGTTGTCATTCTGTTCTCCACAATCCACATGGCTTTCCTGAAACCACAGGGTTTTTACAGCTCCTGCTGCCAGGCTCCATTACTGAGAGCACCTGTACTACAAACCCAGCCTGGGTCAGCTCTGGCTTTGTCCTTACCCCCAACCTTCCTCAGCAGAGTCTAGCTTTGGGATTGACCTGTATTTGTTCCCAGCTCCACAGCTAGGATGTTGGGGCCAGTCCCGCACATGTCTTTTGTGCTATCATTATTTCCTTGCTTTTCTGCTTCTCCAACTAGCACAGGGCGGGTGATGAATCACCTACTCACTGTTATTCACAACTCTGAAGTAAGCACTTGTGTAGAGAGTGCTGGAAACAGGTTCTCCAAAGGCCAGGGCGGGCTGGGGAGAGAGGGAATTGGTAAACCAAGTACTTAGTAAGGAAAATTTGAACAAATTTGTGCCTGATCATTGATCTTTTCAGTAGGAACTTGAGGCAGGTACATAGCTCAGTTGCCTAGTATGCATGAATTTGTCACACAAATGATGATTTATTTGTAAATTCTAATATATTTTAAGTGATACTACATTTTCTTTTCAATTTTTTACTTGTTAAAAAGTAACCATATTTGAAAACATATTTACTTAGTAAATGACACTGATTTATGAAAAATAATAACAAAATAGAATGATATTAAATGCATTCTATAGCCGGGCAGTGGTGGTGCATGCCTTTAATCCCAGCACTTGGGAGGCAGAGGCAGGTGGATTTCTGAGTTCGAGGCCAGCCTGGTCTACAGAGTGAGTTCCAGGACAGACAGGGCTACACAGAGAAACCCTGTCTCTAAAAGAAAACAAAATAAATAAATATATAAAAATGAATACATGCATTCTATGACATCACATGCATCACATCTCAACAGAGTAGCATTAGGAGATATTACATGTGTTCAAGTGGCCCATTTTTAAATGGTTTAAACTATTGCTTTATGTTATTAAGTTCTCAGTACTAAGTAAATGTCAAAACATGACAAATTAATGAAAGAACAATTGGATTGTTTTCAGAAACTACATAATATCTTTTTGCATCAAAAATGGTGATCAATACTGATTCTTCAAGAGTAGTCTGGTAAAAGATCAGACAAATATAAAAATATTATTTGCTTAACAACAAAACTCTCAGAATTCGGTGAACAGTGAAGAAACAATTGTCGTTTGCTGACTTGCTACTTTCTCCCTGCAATCCAGTAACACCACTGGTTACCAGTTCCAGCTGCTGTCTAACCATTTTCACTTCTGTTTTTTTTTTTTTTTTTTTTTTTTTTTCATTTCCCTACCAACTAAATAAAGCCAAGTCAACCCAATATCAAATCCCTAGGCAGATTCCTAAGAATCTAAGGTACTCAATATGTGTGGAATGACTGTGGAAACTATCCTGGGTAAAGATAGTGAATCAATTTAGTGCAATAGGCTGACAAAAGATTCCTATTCCTCAGATAGGGAATCTTTCTGCTTCCTCTCTGAACATGAAGAAAAAGGAGGCCCATTTTTGACCTTGCTCCCAGCAGAAAATCAGACTCATGACTTCCCGGAAACCATCCTTGGTCCAAAGAACTAACAGAGCTACTCGTGCTGCCTATAGAACATTTGCAAAATCAAACTAATTGCTCTCTGCTAGTCACTTGTTTTCATGTTTATCAGAACGCAAACAGGGCTAACTTATGATTTACTCATGTATCTATAGAAATAATTAATGACTGTCAACACCAAAACAGAGCAGCAGTGTTCCCAGCTGGAAACCACTCTGGATTTCAGAAATGTATTTGCAATTACAGTGCAAGGTCATTCCAACATTACAAAAATAGGATTTAATTGTGTTTGGGTAGAATTATTCCCAGTAAATGTATCCAGTGAATTCAAGATTCACAGTGGGAATAAACAGTAAATGAATGTTTCTTCAAAAGGGTTTTCCCTCCAGCCTCAGCAGTGACAACATTCAACCTGCCTTCTGCAAAGTGGTCCTGGCCAGGAGAGACCCCAACTATGTCCAGCCCTGCTCTGAGGTAGAGCTGGTCTTTTCTACTTCGTATGGATTTTCTGGGCTGAGCACACATGTGCCCGGTGAATAAAGTGCTTTGTTTCCGTTATTAAGACATTGACATAAATACCCCTGAAGTAAGGAAGAAAGCCTTCAGAATTCAATTGAGGTTTCCATTCTTGTCTGGTAGGGATTCTTCTTTCCCTTGACCCCTCCCGTGTTTTAAATGGAGACTTCACGCAGCAGGGGACTGACAGACCCTGAAATCAACAGGAAATGAAGTCTTTCTGCAACACTGCTTAGTGCTAAGGCACTCTCAGTCCTTCTAGAGCCCTTGTGAAAGAAGGAGGTGTGTTGGAAGCAAAATGAGGTAGAGGCCACTGGGAACTGCCAGGTTGGCCCAGTCTTTCAGGCTTGCCCCTACCATGGCTGCCACTAACATTGTTTTTAGGCTGTTTGGTGATGAAAGAAGTTGAAGCTAAGGGAAGATGTTTTCAACAGATTTCCATCAGTGGAGTGAGTGAAGTAGAGAAAATAGTAACATTTTTTTATTTGTTAAAGTAACTTCTCAAAGAGGAGCTGTCAGAATGGTGACTTGGTGTGTTCATTGTGAAACTTAACACTGTTACTTGAAACTTCGGCTTTGTTTTTCTCTGTCTTCTTCTGTTCCAGAATTTCATGACAAATATGGCTGTGTTGTTCTTTTTAATTCACTTTTTAAATTCAATTTGCTTGCAGGTATGGTGACTCACACCTTTAATGGCAGTACCCCTGAGGCAGAGGCAGGAGTTTGAGGCCATCCTGGCCTACATAGTGACTACCCAGTCAGCCAAAGCTGCATACAAAGGAGGCTTTGTCTCAAAGAGACAAAATAAAGAAATAAATAAATTATTTTTGCATTGAGTTTGTAGATATGTTACTGTTCTGAAAACGTTGCATTTGAAATAAATAAAATGTTGTTTATTCAAATGTATAATAATACTTCAATAAACACATTTAAGCTTAAAAACCCAAAACAAACCCGGTATGGTGGTGCATGCCTTTAATCCAGACACTCCAAGAAGAGGCAGAGGCAGGAACAGGCTGATCTCTGTGAGTCCAAGACCAGTCTGGATTACTCAGTGATTTCCAGTCCAGTTAGGACCATATAAAACCCTATTTAAAACAAAACAAACAGCACTATGGACTTCTAAAAGGAGATTTGAGACAGTTGCTTGTAGATTAAAAAAAAAGTCATTAAATTATTTCTTTTTGTTTGTTTCTTTGTTTGTTTTGCCAATTGTTTTTTCTTAAACTTGAAAATGTCATGGACATTTATGGATTTCAATTATGGATTTTTTTCACTTTCCACTGTCAAAACTTTCAAACACGTACAAAAGTATACAAGCTTGCCCAGTGAATCCACAATATACTCATGAATCATCTGGGCAGTAGTCGACTAAAGGACAGTATTTGGGGAGTGGAGGAGACAAACAAGCCCAGTGGACATAGTGCTTGCTATATAAGCATTAGGACCTGAATTCAGTTCTCAGAACCCACAAACCTGTAATCTCAGGTTTGGGGAGGCAGGAGAGCCCCCAAGCTGGCTGGCCAGCCAGGCCAGCAGAATTGCTAAACTCCAAGTTCAATGAAAGACCCTGTGTCAAAGATTAAGGTAGGAAGAAATCAGTGAGAGTACCTGCCATTGGCCTTTGGTCTCTATGCATGCATATGAACACATGCACACACAGGTGGACACAGGCATGAATGCATGTATGCGCGCGCACACACACACACACACACACACACACACACATACATACACATACACACACACACACACTATTTATATCTATTAAAAATTCAACTATAAGAACTTATTGGGATACTGGCAGATGAAGAATTCCCAAACTGATGGTAGCATAACCAAGACAGAACATCCTAAATTCCCACTGATGGACAAAAAGAAACAAGCTGTGGATTGGAAAGACAGCAAAGTGGTGCAGCTTGATTCAATCAATTCTCAGCACCACCAAAAGAAGAGAAGAAATGAAAAAAAAAAAGGAACGAAAAGAAAATGGAATATTTTTAGCATTAGAAAAGAATATTGTAATGCTTGTGACAATGTGAATAGACCTAGAAGATACTATACTAAATGAAGTAAGAAAGGCATAACATACAATCTCATTTAATATATATTTATTCTATTGGTTCTTTTTCTTTTGAGAACCCTGACTAATACAGAATTGAACTCAGAGCCTCTCTCGTGTCAAGCAACTGCTTTACCACTGAGCAACATTCCCAGCCCTGGTATTCTGTAAAAACATAAACATACATGCCATCTACCAGGCAGTCCTACAACTGGTAATATTTAATAGAAACCTGACATTCTATATGCCATTTCCCAGGAGAGAATTTTAAATCATCCAGTTCATAGAAGCAAAGAGTATTACTACAATGAGTGATTGCTACAAGCCAAAGAAACAGAGGCAACAGGAAAAGAAGACAGGCCAACTTAGTCCTGAAGTTATAGAATACAAGTTCTGGGCATCTTCTGTAAAGCACGACACCTATGGCTAAGTGCATAGCATACTTAAGGTTGACAATGAGAATATGTACACTTGTCACCACACACAAAAGCATAGTGATAGTAGTAGTGCAGGTGTCGGGAAGAAA